>NC_136062.1:467682501-468282501 GCF_964261635.1 Lissotriton helveticus
TCAACTTCTGTTGCAGCAAGAGAGTTAACCCATTGTATCCATCTTGGATGTAAAGCCTTAGCACTCGGAATGCTTGCTTTTGTCACTGCTTCTAAGGCAGGTACAGGAGTAATGACCATTATGCGCTTACCCAGTGCAAGAGCTCTTTCTTTTGCCACTGCAGTTTGAACAGCTGTCCAGAATTTTTTCTGTTGAAGTGAATTTTATTTCAGCTTGTGTGTACAAGTGTGATTTCTAAGCAATTTGTACTTTTTCACCTTCATTGAAGGTTAAGTACGGAGATCCGCATCTGCCTGGGATTATTCTGATTACAAGGTTGCGTACATTTACGTGTGTTTGTAAATGTGTTGTTGCTAACTTGTCTGTTTGCACTGAACGCAAAATTTCTGTGTGTTTTTAAGTCCAATTAGTAGTTTTGAAGTCAGGTTTGATCAATTCGTAGAGAGGTTTATCCCGCTCTGCGTAGTTTCGAATGTATGTTCTTAGGAAATTCAGGAAACCTAGAATTGACTGTAAGTTTTTCAGTGATTTTGGAGGTTGGAGCAGCGCACACTATTCTAAAAAGTTGGCTGTCAGGCTTTTGTCTTCACTTGATTACTCGTATCCTAGAAAAAGGACGTTGAGGTGGGCAATTCTTGAATTCTTAAAGTTAAATTTGTACCCTTCAGAAGCGAATCCAGATATAATGGTATTCACTCTGTTCAAGTGCCTGTCCAAATCATCGTCTGTTTGATAGATGTCATCGACATAAGATAATGCCTCATCATCATACGTTTGAAGTAACTCTTGTTACTCTACCTGAAAATAACCATGGACTATTCTTGAATCCCTGGGGGAGAAGACAGAAGTGGCGCTGTGTCCCCATAATGGAGAAAGCGGTCAAGTTCCTGCTTTCAGGTGCAATGTTTTGGCAGAAGAAACCGTTAGAAATATCTAATGTGGTTTTATATTTTTTACGCACAGTTATTCATCAGTGCTGCACTGTGTGCATTTTGTACTGCAAACGTTTTGCAACACGAGTTTAAATGTCTGTAGTCCAAAACTAGACAATATGTATTTTACTGGTTTGGAGGCAGAAAACAAAGGATTGTTCATTGACGAGGTGCATGTTTCAATCACCCCTTGGTATGCAAGTTGATCTAATATCTCTCTGACCTGTTTGTTAGCTTCTTGCTTTACTGGATACTGCCTCTGTGCAGTCGGTTGAGTTTTTAACTGGATTTTATGGTGAGGAGAATCCTCATCCCATCCCGCATGATTTTTGTATAATGCTGAAGCCTGGGCTACTGCCCATTTTCTGGCAAAGTTGTATTTTAAATGAATTTAAATATGATTCGAGAAGGCTGGCATACTGATGTCTTTGCCGTATGGGCACTCCCTGACAAATTTTGGTGGCCAGTCGTTTCAGCTAGAAGAATGTCATAACCCTTAGAGAGCTTCTCCCAAAAGAGTGCTCTTATTTTCCTAGTTATGTCCCCCTCCATCCGGAGGGTTACTTCATATAACTTATGGGATACACTAACCCTGGTATCAGCTGTTTCAACTTGAATGTACTCATTCAAGTCCACTGTCTCCAGATGATCCTTCAAGATCTTGCGAGCTATGGTGACCTCTGCTGCGCTGTCCAGCATTGTCTGGGCCCACTCCCCGTTCTTGAGTTGTGTCCTCAGGTTCCTCGGTATGTCTGATTATTAGACTTGCTACCTTATTTTTGGTGAATTGAGCTTTCTTATTTTTTGGAAAGTGTTGATCGTCTTTGGACTTCACGCGTTCTTCCTTGTGTTCTGACCGTCCTCTTCTTTCAGATTTCTGTGAGGAAGTCTCAAAGGTACGAGAGGAACGTGTATCAGTATTGTGATATCTATCAGGTTTTCTCAAATTATCACTGTTCCTGAGATTATACCTCTTTTCAGTGGGCTCCTTTTGAGGAGACGTACCTCTGGACTGAGAACGCTTCTCATTAGAAGTTTGTTTAGTATTTTCCCACTTCTTTTTAGGAGTAGTGAGAGTGTTTTTAATAAAGACATTTTCAGGATTTCCTGTTAGTTGGGGTTTATCTGGTTTCCCACCCAAACTATCTCTTCCTAGTTCTTCGTAGGATTTTTCTATTGTTCTGGCCAGTTCATATGGTTGCTCAGTTATATCCATTACCTTTATTTTTTGGCGGATCGCACGGATGCTGCTTCACCTTAATATTAGCTAATATTATAGCTGAGACCTGTTTGAAATCTTTCAGTAATTTCATACCTAGATTTAAAGCAGGCTCTGCCCCGTATTCATTTTGAATCTGTTTCAGGACTTCTGGTATCACCGCCATAGACAGAACACGATGTGTTTTTGTGTAGATTGCAGCAAAGACTGTACCCCAAGTGTCGCAGTCCTCCAGGTGTGGTGCCATCCCCATTGTTAAACAGATTGTTAAAATTCTGTGTTTCTCATGAGGTGTACTATCAGGAAATACTCCCTCGATTTGAGTAATTTTTTGAGCTATCTAGAATGGAATTTGTTCCCTTTTTGCGGGCAATTTACCAATGACTGATTGTATAGTCTGTGGTGTGATTTTATTTGTGTTCAATTGGTGAGGGGTTTGTTGTGGAATCCTTATATGAGGTTGGACTGTTGAGTCCACATGACATATTGAACCAATTCTCTATGTATTTTTATTAGTTGTTTTAGTTGAACTAATAGTTCTTCACTTGACATTTCTTCAATGTCAGGATGTGGTGTATAGCTGGCTAGTACCAGCCATGTTGCTCCTGGTCTACCTAGTGGACCGAGCCTGGTAATGTGATTTTGATGTTGTAGGGCGCCTTTAAACCAGAGCTGATGCTCTTGGTAAGTTAGTGGAATTTCAATGTCCTTGAAGGGAACGTATTCCATTGGAGGTTCCTCTACTTTGTAGAAGAGGAACACATGTGTTACTGGATTTGCTTGAGGAAAGACAATCCATGAATAGAATACCTCTGTCTGCCGATATTCGTGTACCTCTATATCAGAAATTACCCTACCACCTCTAGGTGATAGGCCATTCGTTATAAGCTTTATAGCGATGGTTTTCCTGAAGTTTTCCGGGATGATTATAGCATCCGCGTCGTTTTCTTGAAAACCTGTAACGTCTAAACCTTGTTGGGCTGCAGCTCCACCGGTTGCGTTATTGCCGTTGTTATTCGACATTGTTTAATGAAAGTTTGCAGAGAAAGTTTGAAGGAAACCAAGATAAGGTGAACAATATTTTGGAACACTATATCCTTCAACGTTGAACAAACTAAAAACTAATACATAGGAGTTTCATCCTACTCAGTAAAAGCAGATATTTTATCCTTTTACTCACTCCAGACTCACTCCAGACGTCTATTGGCGTATTTTACGGGAAAAAAGGGGACTCTGTGAAAAGCACGACTGAGTTACTCTAGTATCTAGCGTTAAATTAGAGCCTTACCAAACCTTGGGCGCCATGTAGTGTAGTTCCTATATTCCCAATAGGCTCTGCGCATTGGAATAATATATCCTATAGATTGGACATAGGACTTAGGTCGACTAGGTCTCTATTGAATATATTAGACTTAATTGTGAGTGCCAGCAAGCTCAGAGGTCACTAGAAACTTTGTTGAATAAACAAGAAGGGATTCGTTTCTGACAACCGCATAAAAATGACAACTTTGTTTCCCCAAGAATAAAACTGATCTTCAGAGTCGTGGAAACAATAGATAGATATTTCACTCAGTCAATCGTGCATGCTTCGTTTTATCAGAGAAATAGAGAGACGGGCGTTTTCAATAAAAGGATTTATTGAACAGTCTTCTTTCTCAAGCAAGTAAAGTGAACTGCTACAATTGTAATACTGGTTGCAAAGTATAATGCGTACAGTAAGAAGAGTATTATAAAATAATACTGTAAAAGCATTGTACGGTTCCTAGACCATATATAAATACATACATAAATAATAAAGCTAAAAAAGTATTCAACTGGAGATTCTAAAATACGCCTACCCCAATGTACCTAACCTATGTCTAGTACAAGGGAAGAAGTAAGTGAGGTGTAGCATAAGTTTAGTTTTTCTTTGCCAAGAATCTAACCAAGATTTCTCCTAGGGTCTAATCAGCTCCGTACCTTGGTTTTAGAATGAAGGAGGTCTGGTAACTCTGTCTCGGGACTCGATTTCCCAACACCCCGCGAGGGGAACTTGGAAACACTGGAACTGGATTCTCAGCGAGAGAAAGGCAGCCTCTTTGTCTTGTTGTAGCGAGCTGCGTCGGCCAAGTAGATAGTCGAGCTGCTCCGAACCATCGTGTTTTTGCTAGGACAGGTGTAGGCATATTTATACCAGGAAGGTGCCTAGTTTGACGTAAAGTCAGACATAATAACGTCACCAAAGAACCCCAAGGGAATGGTAGTTCTTTGAAAACGCCATGATTTCTAGGAAAAATCAATATTCAAGTAAGGAGATGTCCCTGACTGCTGAAGCAGAGTTTTCCAAGAAATCGTTGTGGCTTTTTGGAACTAGTGGAAGTAGCCATGCCTGTATTTGGACTGGATGGGTTATGTCTAAATATGGGTATGATTTCCTGCCTATATAAGGGCAATGTGAATTATACCTATATAAGGGCATGAATCAGTAAATTACACTTGATTCCAAAATGCTTCACAACAAGACTTACCCCCAGGTGTCAGACTGCATCGGGAAAGTTTTCGTCAGCAGTACCCCTGCACGTCGGTAGGCGTCATTGTGCGGCTCCGCGTGCGTCATTGGCGTTGGCGGCATGGGGATGACGTTGCTGGAGCTACTTAGACACGCCCACGCGCGCTAACGTCTGTTCTGTACATGACTTTCTGCGACAGGAACACAGAACCATGCAAGAAACTGACCACTGGTGCCACGAAACTAGGGCTCTGAAAGCGATGACCTTAACCCTAGAAATCAGTTCGCATAACGGGGAGGATGGGTGGGCCGGTAAGGAATCTATCACTACTAATGTTTCTTACAGATACATGGTTACTGAAGGAAGTAACTTGTGCATCTGAAAGAAACACGTAGTGATAGATTCCTTATCTTAGAATAGATACCCCAGCAATACTAACCCCGGTGGTGGGTCTGCGAACCAAGATCATACCAGAAAGTTCTGGAGAACAGAACAGTCAAAGAAGCTGTCTCTCCGGACTTGGCTGTCCAGGCAGTAATGCTTGGTAAACGTGTGCAACGAGGCCCACATAGCTGCCCTGTCCCAAAGCAGTAAAGGCTGCTGTCGCCCTGGTAGAACTTTGTCCGGATGGACAGAGAGAAAAGGAGTTTTAGAAGAAAGAGCCTGGAGCTCACTCACTCTTCTGGCAGAGGTTATGGCAACCAGCAAAGCAGTCTTTAGAGTGAGAAGACGAAAAGGACAGTTGTGAAGTGGCTCAAAAGGAGTACACATCAGATAAGTCAGAATGAGTTACAAATCCCACTGAGGCATCACACAAGGGGCAGGAGGGAACATGTGCGTAATGCCTTTCAAAAATCTATTTACAACAGAGGACTTGAAAAGGGACGGCTGTCCTGGAAGCCGTAAAAAGGCTGAAATGCCCAAGAGATAGCCCTTGATAGTGCCCAAAGCAGAGCCCTGCTGGGCCAAAGACAGAAGAAATAGAAGGACCTCTGAAAGAGGGTCAGAAAGGGGATCCACAGCCTTAGCTTTGCACCATGCCACAAATGTATTCCGTTATAGTGGAGGGATGCCTTGCTGCCAAGAAAACATCGCAGACTTCGGGAGGCAGATCGAAAGACGTCAACTGCCACCGCTCAATCTCCACGCAAGGAGGTGGAGGCTGGACAGGTTTGTGTGGCGAACCCTCCCCTACTGCTGCGACAGAAGATCCTCCCTAAGAGGCAGGCGGAGCGGGAGACTGATCGCAATGCTGAGTAGCTCAGGATACCATACTCTTCGAGCCCAGTACGGAGCCACAAGAATAACTTGGGCCCGGTCGTGCTTGATCTTCTTCAGCACTCTGGGTAGAAGTGGTATAGGCGGAAAGGCGTATAGTGGACCGCAACTCCACTTGTGACAAAAAGCGTTGCCTAGCAAGTGCTGCCTTGGAAATTCTACCTCGCAGAACTGAGGACATTGCACGTTCTCTTCGGTGGCGAATAGATCTAACCAAGGCTTTCCCCACAGCTGAAAGAGACCTTGCACCACGTCCGAGTGCAGACCGCATTCGTGATCCATCATTCACCGATGGCTGAGTTTGTCTGCCCTGGCATTCAGAGATCCTGCCAGGTGATGAACCACCAGGGACATGCCCTGATGTTCCAGCCATGTCCAGAGGTGCAGAACCTCTGACTTAGGGTCCACGACCCCACCCGCCCTATTTGTTGCAATACCACATGGCAGTTGTATTGTCTGTAAACACCTGAACTACCCTCCCCACAGCAGAGGGAAGGAATGACTTCAGTTCAAGTTGGATCGCCTGAAACTCCAGAATATTGATATGGAGCGGGCCTCCGCCGGAGTCCAGAAGCCTCTAATCTCTACCTCTCCCATGTGGCCGCTCCATCCCAGAAGGGACGCGTCCGTAACCACTGAGTGCTCCGGTTGGGGAAGGGAGAGGGATCTGCCATTGACCCACTCGCCATTCGTG
This sequence comes from Lissotriton helveticus, assembly GCF_964261635.1. NCBI lineage: Eukaryota > Metazoa > Chordata > Amphibia > Caudata > Salamandridae > Lissotriton > Lissotriton helveticus. The sequence continues at coordinate 467,689,114 of NC_136062.1, forward strand.
AGCCACCACTGCAATTGTCGTGCAGTGCCCTCCGAAATCTGGATGTGATCGGACAGGTTGCCCCGATGCTGTGCCCACTGGAACTTCAGGTCCCACTGCAGAGCCCGCATATGCCATCTGGCATGATCCACTGACAGGATGCAGGAGGCCATCAGGCCCAGTAGCTGGAGGGTCATCCTGACCGGAACCCGGGATAGAGGCTAAAAGATCGGAATCATAGCCAGAATATCCTGGACTCACTGTTCGGGAGGATAAACCCGAAACTGCGCCGAGTCCAGAACCGTTCCGATGAAGAGGAACTTCTGTGAGGGAATCAGGTGCGACTTCGGCATGTGGATGGAAAACCCCAGCAAATGCAGGAGGTCGGCCGTAGTCTAGAGGTGGGAGACAACTGTCTGGGTGAGCCTGCCTTCAGCAACTAACCGTCGAGATAGGGGAAGACTGAAACCCCAGGTCTGCGCAGATGAGCTGCGACCACCGCCATCACCTCTGAACATCCGAGGGTTACTTACCTGTTCTATTACTGAAGTATTGTGTGTATTGTGATTATATCTCCGGGTAGGAGATATTTCTATGTGTTAGTAATACATATTGTTATTACTACACTGTGTGTTTCTATTTCACTTAACCTACATGATTATTATTAGTGCTGGAAAGAAAACTGCTTTACACTCGTTCTGGACTAAGCCTGAAGGTTACTCTCAATAGCTACCACTTAAAGAGCTTTCTATGGTTGTTTAAGACCACAAAAATCACCATAACGGTTGTCTGCATTAGTGCAGGATGCTTCACTTACATAGGTGTGCACCATATACTAAGCCATCCTCCTACAACTGGTGTCACTGTGACTGGCGTTTTAATGACTTGAGTTCTTCGTCCCATATATGTCTTACAATAGGGATCGCACTCACCAATTTTCTAAAGGGCTCTTTAAAGTCATATAGAAAAACAGTCAGTTTGAGATGTTAGCGTTGGTAGTACAAACCTCTTGGCTGCCCTTTCCAGTAAGCTGCGGAAACCACCAATATCCTCAGGTGACTAGTCAATGGGTACAGGAGAAGAAGAAGGTGAGGGAATGAGGTAGTCATCCTGTTCTCTATGTGGATGTCTGGGTTCCCCTTCTTCCTGGTCATCATCTCTATTTCCTGGATATTGTTGAGGAACTGATGGTGGTGATTTCTGAAGAGGTCCCGTCTGTAAATCTTGAACCCTTTTGAGAGTAGATGGGATAGATCGTGGCCGAGGAGCCAATGTAGACTGTTCAGGAGGTAGAGGTGCTGGCGGAAATCACTTTTGATAATCAGCCAACATGAATTACAGGTCTGTTAGAAACAATAATGGCATTCAAACTACATCTTCTTGATAGTCCTGATGGTATTCCTGCTGAGGATGCTCTCCATATTCCTCATCAAAATCATCCTCTTGGCACTTAACATGCAGTGGGAATAGGCTACATGCGTAACCAGAGACCTTCGTCCTCAACTTTTTCCTCAGAATCTTGCTCTTCTAACAGATGAGATGGCAAGAGAGGTATAACTTTGCTGAGTGAGGTAACTACTGGTGTAATCTGCCTCGTTCTAGGCTTCTCTCTCTTTTCCGTTTTTTTTCCCTCATCGATGACAGGACATCCTGTCCTTCTCGAACTTCACCCAACAAATCTGCCAGGGTAGAAGAAGACCAGATCCCCAACAGCAAAGTCATGTTCATAGATGACTCCTCAGTCACAGATCAAAAAAACTGTGTTAGGCACATAGGGGCAGCAGTGGTCACAGGAGATAATCATACATCCTCAGATATCCTGGAAACTACAGCACAGCTGGCATTGCTTCTGTGTCTCCCAGTAAACGTAGCCACATTGGTGGCACTCACACAAGGCACAGGAAACACCATCTATTCTGACTCAGCCTATGTTACAACTACCATACATTCCTGTATTAGCAGATGGAAGAGTAGAGGCTTTCTCAAATCTGACGGCATAGCAGTAATGCATAGTGATCATCATCTAGAACTCCTCAATGCATTGACGCTGACTAAATGAGTAGAAGTTGTCAAGTGTACCACACATACAGGAGGCCAGGACTTTATCTCCCGGGGCAACTCACTCACCCACTGGGCCACAAAGGTGGCAGCCTGCAGGGCCACAAGAGCATCCATGGGTTTCCAGTACAGGAGGCTGAAAAGCAACTTTCAAAAGATTCGTCACCACCTTCCCAACTTCTATAAACCGAGACACTAGGCTCTACCGGGCTAATTATAGGAAGCGGCTCTCCCACATGAGCGAGAACCCTGGGGATCTAGGGAATGCATACTGAACCCCCTCGATCTCATCTGTACGGACACTTTTATAGGGAAACATGTAATGCCCCAAAGTCTATCCTACACAGCCCTGATCCAGCTCCACTTCTCGACATCAACCCCAAAAGAGACCATGTTCGCTAACCTACAGCTAGACTGGTTTGTTCCCCATGTAGCAGAAATGATCTCTATGTACCTAAATGAGTCCAATGCATGTCAGCTGCACTCATCTAAGCCAACACTGCAGGTCATAACCTCATCTATCCTAAGACCTTCTGGGCCATTACTAGCACTACAAATAATAGATTTCATCTGCATGATTGACAGATGTGCCACTTACTGATATCTAATCGTGGTGGTCTGCCCATTCTCTAGGTGAATAGAAGCAGGCCCCTGCACACACTGCGACCTCAAAGCCACAGCTAGCAATGTGGTTCGAGAAGTCATACCAAGATGGGGGTATCAGAGGTCATCCGTCAGACAACGGGCCACATTTTTTCTTGGCCGGATAAAGCAATGGCATAGTGGAACACCTCAACGGCCTGCTAAAAAACAAGCTCAGCAAACTGTGTGCCGCCATGGAAGAAATGGCTGCATTGCTTGCCCCTAGCCCTGTTTGCTCTAAGAAACACCCCAAACAGAGACCACCACTTGAACCCCCATCAGCTAATCACTGGTAGGCCAATTTGGACACCAATACCTCAGAGCAGAATCAAACTAAGCGTAGAGTCAAGCCTGAGGCCCTAGGTAATGAAATTTGTATATATATCTCTTTGAGTTGACTAAAGCTTGCAGATTCTTCTCTAAACAGGTTATCCCTCGGAAGGCGGAGCGTACCTCAGTTGACTTACCATACATCATCCCAAAGCCTGCCAACTAAGTACTAGTCCACTACTTCCAATGCAGGTAAAGAGACAGCAAGTTTGAAGGGCCCTTCAAAAGTAATCTTTTCAGCTCCTACAGCTGTCAAGGTTGAAAAGAAAAGGTCATGGATACACCTCTCAAACATTTGCTTGGAGCAATCACTTCCACCACCACCAAAGGAGTCACCATCACAGACTTTTTCCACATGAACTATGAACACTTTGGGGACAGAAGCTCCCATAAGGCTTCCCCCAGACATAGTGAACACTTTGTGGATAGAAACGACTATAGGGCCCCCCTGGATGTTAAATCGACTCTTTCATATACAAAACATCTATGCATTGTCTTTTGTTCTATGTGCTTTGATGTTTTTTCAGCTATATATCACAGAATAGTAACAGGTCAGGTTTCAGCCAAGGTCACCAGGTAAAGTGGTTCAGCGTGAGTCCCGGGATCTAACACATTTAACATACAACTACAGCATCCCACATGCATTACACAGCATACTACTACACAAAATCTGGTAGCAGCACATGGCCTCAGTGGGAACAAATATCTACCAACTCCTGCTATGTTTACTCATGATTACCCTGCAGGTGATCTTAACATTGGTGTTCCACTTGTTCATAAATATGGCTCCAGTTACGCTAAGTGATGGCCTTGGTCCACAATGGTGTACTTGTGTGGAAACTTTATTGCACTGGGCTGAGGGCTTCCTGACCTCCAAGAAATCCTTGTGGGGGCTGATTTAGGCCCTGTGTTCCAATACAGTGTCTGCCCCTTTTTATTATTTAGCTTGTCTAGCTCGGACTGGATCTCATTCACAGACTCACTATACCTGTCTCAGGGGGTAACATCCAGAAAAACCTTGTGCCACATACACTTGTACCTATGCTGAATAAGAACCAAACTCCAGCCCGACACTCTATCACCACAGGAGGTCACAGTGAACCTAACCAAGTATGGTATCATACCTGAAGTCTTTTACATCGTGACAGAGCAAAATGAGATCCAGTGCGAGCTAGACAAGTTCAAGTAAAAGGGCCAAACGCTGTATTGGGCCCGGAGTTGGGCTCCTGGGACCCCAGAGACCTCTTTGCGGATGCGCAAATGCGCCCCCTGCCCTCCGTTGTTGCCGGGGGCCATGGTGGGCTCAGACACCCCATGGGGGAGATCTTCAAGGGGAGCGTGGCGGCACTCTCCAGCTTTGCTTCGGGGCCTGGAGATGGGGTCCTGGGCGGCGGCGCCCCCTCCTTTTACTTCATGTTGGGGGCTGCCCCCTGGATCTGACCCACCCTGGGGGCATATCTAGGACCGGCTGCGGAGCCCCACGTGCTTCGTCGTAGGTCTGCCAGAGGTCAAAGATTGCCTTCCTTCTGGGGGGCATATCTCCGCCCCCAGGGGTCCAATCTTCATAATTTTGGCCTCTTCTTGCTCCTGGTGGCGCTCCCCGGCCACTGGGAGCACTCTTCTATGCCCTCAATGTCTCCAAGAGGGTGGATTCAGCAGGGAGCTGTCTTCACTGGCCTCCTGCGCCAGCCTTTCACCTGGATCTCCTCCTGGGCCTTTCTTCTCCTTGTGCAGAGGCCCAGGCTTCTGCTCACTGGTCCTGGCCCCCCCATTCGCTATTCAGGATCCTGGGACAGTCAGGGGGTTCCTCCTTCCTACTGCCCATGGCGCCAGGCTCCAGCACCCTCTGGCTCTGCAGACCACACATCAAAGAGAGCTCCTCTTCCTGTGAAAGTTCTTTTAAAAGAATTGGGGAGGAGGCTCTGTAGGAAGTCTTTGTTTGCCCTATCACACAGCGACACATCACTTCTTTGCCCCTGCTCCCTCCTTCCTGCCCAGGCCTCTGGGTTTGTTCAAAATGGCGTCATCCAGGGGTCTCCTGCCACATGGACTATGAAAGACCCTCCCTCCCGGGCTGCCTTCTCCCTTGTGCAGCTTGGTGCCTGGCACCAGGTGACAGCTGATGATGGATTATTCTGTAGCTCCACCCATCTTCTCTTCCTGGAGAGGAGGCCTTTGCTCTTGAAAGGAAGGTCATTAATCCAGCCTGCCAGGGTCAGCCTCCAGCCAGGTCCTGGATATGAGCTCTCTCAGAGAAATATGACATTTCTGGATGACCCAAAATCAATACAAATATGACTGTGCACTCTGCAGAATACTACTTCTCCCACCAGTTACATTAGACTTTAGTGCATGTCTGCGATTTGTAGGCCTTAGGAAAGAGAAACTAGACCATGGGCTCCACTTCCCCATAGGAGAATAATGAAGTGAAATACAGTAAAACACACCGACTTTCCCTGGCATGTTTCTTCCCACTGTATAAAGCATATTCCATGTCACCACATAATTTTACATAGGTCCTGACACACCAGTCTATCTGCACCTGCTCCTCGGCTGCGCACATCAGGAATCACCCCTGCGCAGCCCCTACGTGCGCACACACATGTACACATGTGTCTACATGTAACCAGCCCGGGGCCCCTTACTCCAGCTGCAGCGCAGCAGCCTAGTCAAGCTAGAGGGACACCAGTAAAATCCACATGCAGTCTCTTTCATAATGAATTCAGTGTGGGTGAGTCCCAACTTATGAGGCTCTCCCACAGTAAAAGCTCAACAATTAGGTGCTAAAATAAAACGATACATCTGGGCAGCTCAGATGGTCAGAACCACCTTCTAACAGTCGCATATAGTCCAAGGATGTAACAAATCAGATGCACACACTCAGAAACACAAACAATGGCTCAGCAGAGGGCCTGTATTCAAACCATGGATATCATGCCAGCACAACAGATACCAGTGCAACCATCGAATATATGATGATACAACGAATTCCGTTGCAACGCATGCCTTTACCACGCATGCGTTACAACGGAATTCGTTTAGCACGCATAAACCTTTCACCGACTATTTGCGTGGTGACGTAATACGTCGTGAAGAGAAAACGGCATATTTTTACCGATTTCTCTTAATCTGCCGACGTGACTTATGGTGAGTTGTTTTATTTGGGGGGGAGACCCCCCCAAGCCCCCCCTTTTTTTTTTTTACTTTTACCACATATGCCTTTACTACAAACATCGTAGTAAAGGCATGCGTGGTAAAGGCATTAGTTGTAACCACGCATGCGTTGTACTGCATGCGTGGTTAAAGATTTCGTGGAAACGGCTTCGTTGTAAAAGCCGTTTCCCCAACCATCCAGCTGCATTCATCAGATAAATTCCAAACAATGCCTAGCAGTAAGCATCCCCCTAGAATATACACAGACAACACACCCGGCCATCTGGACCACCTCAGAATATGACCTTCTATTCGTATTATGGCCCCTTCTATCAGGTTGGGATCAAGCATCTAACAGGTCATTTATGACCCACTGCACCAATACTTCCTACAAAAACGGGGACAAGCTTCTCTTTTTTGCACCAGCTGTACAGTATAAAGCATGCCATGTACCTAATATAAGTTGAATCCAGCACACAACTGTAAGAGATGTGGCTGCTGTTCCCAGCCGTTATAGTTTAATTCCACTTAAACTGTTCCTCATTGCCAAGCCTCACTGTTCTCTTTTTTGATTGTCAGAACCTGCTTAAAACAGCGAGGTACAAGTTATGGTTTGAATAGTATACCAAAACAGGCCAATTACAGTGGTATTTAGATTTTGCTTTGGAGTTATATTATTTTATATTATCCTATAATTTATATTAAGGAGAAAAAGAAGGATGAGGTGGCAGAGGACAGTGGTATCTGGGAAGAGGTGATGCCCTTTCAAAAATATAACCCAAAACAGAGAATGGCTTCAGTATGACAACCTGATTAGGGTTGCAGAGTGGCAGAGGAGAGATGAGGAGCGGCGCTAGGATGGGGGCACAGAATAAAACTAACCTATGACCAACAGCCAAAAAATCAAACAGTCTAATGCAGACCGAAAAGGCCATCGGTCTGGCACTGGCTGCTAGCCTTGCCTTTGAGAAAGAATACAAGAAAGGAAGGAAGGAAGGCAAAAAGAAAGGAGGGCAGATAAAAAAGAAAAGAAGTCAGACAAAAAGGAAGGGAGAAGTGCAATAAAAATACGGAAACGAGGCAAAAGGGGAAGGAAGGAAGGCAAAAAGGAAGAAAGAGGGATAGAAGGCAAATAGAAGAAAGAAGGAAAAAAGGAAAGAAAAAAGGCAAGAAAGTAAGAAATAAAGAAGGCAAAAAGGAAATAAAGAAAGAAGGAAGCAAAGGGCAAAAAAGAAAAGAAGGAAAGAAAGAAAAAAGATAGTAGGAAGGAAATAAGGAAGAAAGCAAAATAGCAAAAACAAAGGACTAATAAACAAGAAAAGAATGAGAGAACACAAAAAAAAGAAAAAAGGCTGAAAAAGAACAAAGGAAAGAAGACAAAATTAAAGAAAGAACGAAAGAAAATGTAAGGATGGCAAAATGGAAAGAAAGCAAAAAAGAAAGAAAGAATTAAATAAAAAAGGAATGAAAGAACGACAGAAGACAAAAAAGAAAAAAGGCAAGAAAAAAGAAAACAGGAAGGAAGGCAGAAAAAAGATACAGGAAAGAAAAGAAAAAGTCATAAAAGCAAAAAGAAGAAAAGAAAGCAAAAAGGAAAGAAAAAAGGCAAGAAAGAAAGAAAAGAGGAAAGTAGGTAAAAAAGAAAGGAAGGAAAAAAGGAAAAATAGAAATAAAGAAGGAAAATAGAAATAAAGGAAAAGAAGGAAGGGAAAAATAGAATGAAAGAAAAGAAGAAATAAGGACAAAAATTAACGAAAGAAAGATAAAGAAGAAAAAAGGAGGAACAAAACAAAGGAATTAAAAGAGGAAGAAGGTAAATTGAAAAAGGAGGAAAGAGAAAAAGAAAGGGCAAAAAAGAAAGAAAGAAGGAATGAAAGCAGAAAAGCAAAAAAGAAAGAACAAAAACAGAAGGCAAACAGTAGGAAAGAAGAAAGAAAGAAAAAAGGAAAGAAAGAAGATCGAAATAAGGAAGAAAAGAGGCTTAATCGTATAAAATATAGGACATTAAATCCCAAATTACAACCACCTATGTTTAAATAAAACTGTTACAAATGCCTTGCAAAAAAATACATAAAGTTTGGTTTTCTGCTTGGGTAAAGTTTATCAAAGAACCACAGGTGGAACTGGTTCAGGAACACAACATGTTATGCTGTGAAATAGAAGCACTCCACTTCAAAAGGAATTTATAATAGCCTTGGAAGTGTATGGGAACTGATAAAGCTGGAATGTTCCCTGTGCTCACTTCAAATGCGCCCTACTATCACATCAGGCAACATTGGTACTAAAGGAAACTCCTGGTAGGTGGATGTGCACCTTGTGAAAGAGCAAAATGCAGTCACTCAAAGTGATGTTCCCCAGAGGCTTAAGAAGGGTGACCCATTTCCTCATGCTGCGTGCTGTAGTATGCAGAAGCAAAATGGGAATGACACAGCAACAGACTAATGGGTAAAGAGAGGAGGCTGAAAGTCCCTTTAAGTAGGTATATCATACATATTATTTTAGTCAAATCACAGGTCTCTGCTAACTCCAAACCTAAAAAAGATAACAGCAGAACTGGAGGTGGAGAAGGAGATAGCCTATAGCAGAGTTAAAGGAGACAGACTGACAGATGCAAATGGGAAACGGAGGCAAGGAGTGCAACTGTGGTCACAACGGAGAGTTTTGACCACCTACTCCATCATGCATCAAGGGGCAATGGTAGTCCACTTCAGCCATTTACAGCCACATTTGTTGTCATGCTGTCAGGAGCAAAGGAAGCGGGGCGAATTGGCAACAGCAGAAGCAAGGTTAGTGGACATTTGCCGTGGCTAGCATCATCTTGCGCTATGTATGCTCAGTACTTACTGAAGGAGTAAGCTATGGAGAAGCCCGGTTTGGTCACCCAGACGTCACTGTGGAACTGAAGTAGCAGCATATTTCCAGTGGAGGCAATGGGCTGCAATGGAGACTTCCCGCAGTACTTGCCCAGCAAGGGAGAATTTGTAGTACCTCCATCCTTCACCGCCAGGTAGTCATTGTCACATTCAGGGAAGCGCTCAACGTTGAAAGAGGAGAACTCGAGCTGTATCTGTAATAGTAATAGTCAGGTCAGGCCAGAGTGGGATAATATTTCTTATAAAAAACTAAAACTGGCAGATGCTTTCTCAGGACAGCTCTTGAGGCCCTCACCGGCCCATTCCAAGGTTAAGAAAAGGCTGTCTATCTGACTGTGGAGCAATAACCACCTCCGCCATCAAAAACACATGGCATCAGAAGAGGCAGCCTATTCAGGACAGACACACAACAGTGTTTCTTCCTCTCTGGCCTGGCCACACATATGGTGAAACTGAGCACACACAAAACCACCATGCCCTCCACAATGTCTCATAGGTACTGGGGGAGAACTCCCAGAGCATTAAAGACTTTGACTTTTAATTTTCCCAATATAGCCCCCACACTTTGTCTATGGATAATGGAAAAAGTCTGACTAGCTCACTGTGCTGCCAGGTCATGGTGGAGCGACCGACATTGTCATTGTTAACTGACCTTTAAATGAGACTGTTGGTGGTAGACTAGGGTGATGCATGAAATTCAATCAGGCACAGAGGTAAATTGGTCTGCCAGCAAACTGGGATATTGTCCACATGGCTGCATTTGAAGGGTTAGCCATGATTGAGATTTGCCTAATTTGTGACAGCCAGAATACAATCCATCGGCCTGAACATGAGCAAAGGACACACTAAGAGAGATTTCCAAGTGATCCCTTCCTTCCTTAGGACATTATGCCTGGGTGCAGGAAGACTGATCTTTCCCTGACACTGTCCATGCTCTTCAGATCATATTAGCAATATTAATGCACACAGGTTCCTCTGGCTGGCTTTCCTCTGAATGTATGCTTGTTAACTTTCAAATTGGTCAGTGCTAGAGTAAGGTTGATGCGTTCATTCTCTGCAAAATAAGGCAGATATGTGTGAAGTCTCATCTGCTTCTATGTTTCTCAAACATGAAATAGAAAGAATCTTGAAAGACTGAAAGGAATAAAGGCAGACATGCATGTCTATACTGTTCACAAAAGTATAAAGTCACTGGTGAAAAGATACCGAAATTCAAAGCACATCTGAAAACAAGGTAAGAGACAATTTGCATCCCTTTCTCTAGTTTGTGGAACAACATTGCCACATTCATCAGGCACATATGCCGATATTTTGAAATTATAAAGAGGGATATTTTGCAGATTTTGCATTGCAGCTTTTTTTGCGTTCGTGTTTAGCAGTTTTTTAACGCAACACTGAACATCACAGTCTATAGCGGGAAAATTACGCTGTGTTGACCAAGTATTCACAACACGCCAGTACCATGCGTTAGTCTCCAGCTAAAGCGTCAAATGACCGCATTAAAATCAACACCACACTGAAAAAATGCGAAACATGAACGCAAAAAAAGCTGCGATGAGGCCAATCACGAAACAAAAATCAGCGAAAACCAGCAACAGGCCTGTAATTCACATCAAGCGTTATAAACAAGGGGTAACCCAATCGAAGTCAAAAGGACCTGGGTGTCAATATGTTATAGAAAAAATGGTCCCAGACATTAATTTAACTTACGCATTAGTCAGAACACAAATCAATTCATCTCTTCACTGTAGATTACCATTTGAATGAATCCTTTGGGAATATAACACAGAGTGAACAATCTTGCATCCGGCACAAGCACATCACCACGGGACGGTGACTTTGGGTGCCCTGAGGAACGGGCACCTTAAGGGCTGAGCTGGTGGGAAGATGGTGATGCTGTCCTGTCCGGGTGATCCGGACTGCTCAGGATTTGGGTGCCCTGTTGGACCTCAGTGTAGGCCAAAGCCAGCGGGCAGCACAAGCCTACTGCAACGTGGCACCGCATCCCGGATCATAGAGTTAGCGGCACCTCAAGGGCTGAACGGGTGTGCAGCCTGCGATGCTGCCCGGTGCACTGGTACGTCCTCTGCCATGGCGAAATCAAGACCCAGAATCAAATGTAAGAACTGGTGGCCTGCGGAGCGGGGCTGCATGAGGTGGAGAGTGCCATGTTCAAGAGCCCTGGGCTTGGAGCTTGCAGCGGCACGTGGTGGGCCCTCATTGTGACATGCCAGTGGCGCTAGCTGAGCAGGGAGAATTTGGGTTCGCAGGGGTGGGCATGCCCCGCAGGGCGGCGGGAGGGCCTGGGGTGCAGCTGCCTGGGTGCGCAGGGGCGGGCATGCCCCGCTGGGCGGTGGGAGGGGCTGGGATGCAGCTGCCTGGGTGTGCTGGGGCGGACATGCGATGATGTTCTGTGTAATTGTATGTACTCTGCCATTCATGTATCTGGACTCTGTTTCAAATGACGGATCTGTTTCAGATGTGGGACCTGGTGAACTGCACTACATACCGGCACTTGGTTGGAGACACACCTACGTCAGCAGGTGAGCAGTGAGTCCTAAGTGCCCAGTGTCCGCACTCTTTCTCCCTGTCCCTCTCTTGTTTTCTGTGTGTCTCTCTCCCTCTCTCTGTCCGTCTTTCTCTCTCTCTCTCTCTGGCCGTCTTTCTCTCTCTCCCTCTCTTTCTCTCTCTCTGTATCTCTCTCTCTCCTTTGCTTTCTCTATGTCCTTTGATGTGCGCAAGACACACCTTCTCATCATGATTTTTGTCTTGCAGGCTGTGACCTACAGATTGTCCCAAGGAGAGCCGCCATGTGTCTTCATTTCTGTTCAGTGTTTCTTTGAATACATTTTCATTTGTTAATTTGAAGGTGTATGTGTGATGCTCATTTTTGTGACGACAAATGCATGTCACCAAATGTGATTGTTCAAGTTCGGGCATTTATATAGCGCACTACTCACCCAGAGGGTCTCAAGGCGCTAGAGGGGGGTTCACTATTTGTCGAATAGCCAGGGGGTATATTATCAAGGGGTTTATCTCCGCTTTTTTGGCTTTAAAAGCCAAGAAAGCGGAGATAAAATTATCTCCCTATTACCAAGCTGTCGCTAACACCAGTTAGTGACAGCTAATAGGAGATAGCGACCATCTTGGGCCCCGCTTTGCATGTCAGTGATATTTATCACTAATGACATGCAAAGTGGGCGTGCCAAGATGTTAGCGACTGGAAACAGTCGCTAACATCGCTATCTCCTATTACCAACTTTTGGAGATATTCGCGCTAAGCGCGAATATCTCCAAAAGCTAACACCTGCCCTGAGCAGTTCTTCACCATGTTATCCAATGGGAGGTGGATAACATGGCTAAGAGCATTTGCTCGATAATGCATGAATATCGCTGCCTTTTCAGCGATATTCATGCATTGCGGCCGTTTTTTATCGCATTTGCGATAAACCTTGCTAATAGCAAGGTTTATCTGCGATAAAAATCGCCGATGTGCGGCGATAATTTTTGTCTCTAAACAAGTTAGAGACAAAAATTATCGCTAGTTGTTGGTAATATGCCCCCAGGTTTTCAGTTCTTTTCTGAAGGAGATGTGGTTCTGAGTAAGGCTAAGGTGGGTGGGGAGTGAGTTCCAGGTTTTGGCAGCCAGGAAGGAGAATGATCTGCCACCCATGGTGGTTTTTCGGATGCGCGGGACTGCGGCGAGGGCTTGATTGGATGATCTTAGTTGGCGGGTGGGAATGTAGAAGGACAGCCAGGTGTTGAGGCATTCGGGTCCCAGATTATAAAGGGCCTTGTGTGCGTGGGTAAGAAGGCGGAAAGTAATTCTTTTGTTGACGGGAAGCCAGTGGAGATTTTTTAGGTGTCCGGTGATGTGCTCTTGGCGCGGGATGTCTAAAATGAGTCTCGCTGACGCGTTTTGGATATGCTGGAGCTTTTTCTGCAATTTTGTTGTAATTCCGGCGTAAAGTGTGTTGCCATAGTCTAGTCGACTCGTGACCAGTGCATGGGTGACAGTCTTTCTTGTCTCGAGGGGGATCCAGCGGAATATCTTTTTGAGAATGCGAAGGACGTTGAAGCAGGAGGACGATACGGCGTTGACTTGTCTGGACATTGAGAGAGAGGAGTCTAGAATGAAGCCAAGGTTACGTGCATGGTCTGTGGGTGTGGGTGCTGATCCCAAAGCGGAAGGCCACCATGAGTCGTCCCAAGCTGAGGGGGAGGATCCTAGGATGAGCACCTCCGTTTTGTCTGAGTTGAGTTTTAGGCGGCTCTGTTTCATCCATTCGGCTACTTCTTTCATGCCTTCGTGAAGATTGGTTTTGGCGGTGTTGGGGTCTTTGGTGAGTGAAAGGATTAGCTGGGTGTCGTCGGCTTAGGAGATGATGTTGAGGTTGTGTTGACGTGCGATGGAGGCGAGAGGACTCATGTAGACGTTGAAGAGGGTGGGACTGAGTGAGGAACCTTGAGGAACGCCGCAGATGACTTCGGTGGGCTCTGAGTAGAATGGGGGGAGTCGGACTCTCTGGGTTCTTCCAGCTAGGAAAGAGATGATCCAGTCCAGGGCTTTTCCTTGTATGCCGATGTTGTTGAGGCGTTGTATGAGGGTGCTGTGACAGACAGTGTTGAAGGCGGCAGAGAGGTCGAGTAGAATGAGGGCCACTGTTTCTCCGTTGTCTAGGAGTGCTCGGATGTCGTCGGTCGCCACAATGAGGGCTGTTTCAGTGCTGTGTTTGGCTCGAAAGCCGTTCTGTGAGGGATCCAGGGAGTTGTTGGATTCAAGGAAGGTGGCGGTAGTTTTTCAGTTCTGAGGGGTCTGCTGTGGGTTTTTTCAGAAGGGCGCTGAGTTCGGCGTGTTTCCAGATTTCTGGAAAGGTGGCAGAGTTGAAAGAGCAGTTGATGACATCGCGGAGTTGGGGAGCGATGATGGAGTCAGCTTTGTTGAAGATGTAGTGGGGACAGGGGTCAGAAGGCGAGCCAGAGTGTATTGAGTTCATGAGGCGAATGGTGTCTTCAATGGTGATTGGGTTCCAGGAGCTGAGGTTGTTAGTTGGAGGGATGGGATCTGAAGGGGGTGGGGCGGGTTGGTCACTGGGAGTATTCTTGAAGCTGTTGTGGATGTCGGCAATTTTGTTGTAGAAGAAGGAGGATAGCGCATCGCAGAGGTCTTGGGAGTTAGTGATATCGTTGGAAGCTGCGGAAGGGCTGGTGAATTCCTTGACGATATTGAAGAGTTCCTTGCTGTTATGAGAATTGTTGTCGAGACGGTCCTTGAATGCTGATTTCTTGGCGGATCGAATCAGTTGGTGGTGTTTGCGGGTGGCTGTCTTGAGGGAGGCCATGTTGTCTGGGGTTGGTTCTTTTCTCCAATTCTTCTCCAGGGTGCGGCATGTCTTTTTGGATTTTTTAAGGTCATCATTGAACCAGGGAGCCTTTTTGCTGGATGATATCAACTGGTGTTTTTTCAGGGGTGCTAGTTCGTCCGCACTGTGGGTAATCCATTGCCTGAAGTTGGTGGCCGCTTGGTCTGGGTCCATTGCTAGGGTGGGAGGGTTTTGGTTGAGTGATGTGAGGAGTTGGTCGGTGGTGATTTTATTCCATTTTCTCCGGGGAATGGGTTGTGGACGGTTGTGGGATAGGGTGGTTTTGTAGCTGAAGTGAACACAGCTGTGATCCGTCCAGTGGAGAGCTGTAGTGCGATCGAAGGAGATGTGCTTGCTGGAGGTGAAGATAGGGTCGAGCGTGTGTCCGGCTGTGTGAGTGGGAGTGTCAACAAGTTGTTTGAGTCCGAGATTGGACAGGTTGTCCAGAAGGGTGGTGGTGTTGTTGTCGAGCATGTTTTCAAGGTGGTAGTTGAGGTCTCCTAGAAGAATGTAGTTCTCGGAGGCGAGGGCGTGCGGGCTGACGAAGTCTGTGATGTCGTCGCTGAATTGAGATCGGGTGCCTGGAGGCCTGTAAATGAGGGTGCCTCTAAGGGTGGTCCTGGGGTTGGTGTGGATCTGAAAGTGGAGATGTTCGGCGGTTGCAAGATCGTCGTCAGAGCTGGTTGTGATTTTGATGGTGTGTCTATGGACGATGGCGATGCCTCCTCCAGTTTTTTTATTGGTGCGGTCTTTTCGAATGATCTTGTAAGTGTTCGGTATGGCTATGGCGATGTCAGGGGCAGAAGATGCGTTCATCCATGTTTCGGTAAGGAAGGCGACGTCAGGTGACGCGGTGTCGATTAGGTCCCAGAATTCTGTTGCATGTCTGTGGACTGAGCGGGTGTTCAGTAGGATGCATTTCAGGCTGTTGAGTTCGGAGCTGTGTGCGGAGGAAGTGGGTTTTGTGAGGGTCCTGAAGCAGTTGAACTTGCAGGAGAGGCAGGCGAATGGGCCGTGGGTACGTCCTGGGGAAGCTTCGCAGCATGGTGGGGTGCGTCCGGGGTTGAGGGCGAGGAGAGTAGCGGCATCATATGTGACTCTAGGGGGTTGGGAGCGGCAGGGACCAGGGGGTCTGGCGCTGGGCGCGGTCCAGGCGCGGACAGGCGTAGACGGGCTTACCTTTGGCGCGCCTTCGGCGCGACTGGGGCGCGATCGCTGCGCGTGAACGCTGCACGTAGATGCATCTGTCATAAGTGGAGTAGTGGAAGGGGCGGAGCGTGGGAGGGGTAGCTGGGAGGTGGTTGCGTAGGGGGAGGGACGGGCTGCAGGCACAACAAAATGGTGGAAGCAACAACAACAAGACGCTATGGGTGCAAACAATCAGGCAGCACAAGTCCTATTAAATTAAGTTTATGGCAGTGGGGGAAGGCAGCGCTACGCACACAATTAAAGTACTTTAAACACTGAAAGTAATGCGAAGAGATAAAGATCAGCGCTAAGCCCACAGGTCGAATAAAATATTGTACACAGATAATGCAATGCGGAGCGCTACGCCGGATATCAGGTGCAGAATTAATATGAATAATGGCAGTGTGGGCAGGCAGCGCTACGATACCAATACAGCGTTTGCAGGTCGGGAGGTGGGCTGGAGCGACCGCTTCACACGAAGCTAGGCTGGTCACAGAGGCTTTCCAGCTGGGCTGTTCCTGGTCACTCGTGGGTGGGAGGGGTAGCTGGGAGGCGGTAGCGTAGGGGGAGGGACGGGCTGCAGGCACAACAAAATGGTGGAAGCAACAACAACAAGAAGCTATGGGTGCAAACAATCAGGCAGCACAAGTCCTATTAAATTAAGTTTATGGCAGTGGGGGAAGGCAGCGCTACGCACACAATTAAAGTACTTTAAACACTGAAAGTAATGCGAAGAGATAAAGATCAGCGCTAAGCACACAGGTCGAATAAAATATTGTACACAGATAATGCAATGCGGAGCGCTACGCCGGATATCAGGTGCAGAATTAATATGAATAATGGCAGTGTGGGCAGGCAGCGCTACGATACCAATACAGCGCTTGCAGGTCGGGAGGTGGGCTGGAGCGACCGCTTCACACGAAGCTAGGCTGGTCACACATCATGTGCGACATCAGGCTGATTATTAGGTACATTATTCCGTGTAGTTGATGTGGCATGTCTTTGACTGGGGGAGAGAGGAGATGCTGATCCTGGGGGTGGTGACGGTGGGTGTTTGGCCCTGTTGAGGCTCCCAGCTGCATGATCAGTGGCTCCACAGTATCTGTTGTACTTCTGGTGTGGCTGTGGGCTGGGCTCCCTTTTCTGGTGCAGGCTGTGGTCCGACTTTACACCAGGTCAGAGTAGGTGTTAATTTCCTGCTGCTAACGCGCCTTAACGCCTGTTTTGGGTTCTCATCGTCGATCTGGCTTGTCGTTGAGAATGTTACAGAGTGGTATTATCACTGCTTTTTGCACGGGAATGCCTACTCTGCATCTCATTAGCAATAGTTGCGGGGGTCATCTATGGCAAAGTTTTTTGCAGCTGCTATCGCAGGTGAACTGGTGCTATGGGCTGTTAGCACCAGCATGTGAATGGGGTGATAAATGTATCGCAACTTTGGGTGCAATAAAGTGTTGATAACTCGGTGATGACTCCTTGAGAATATGCCCCCAGTGTATAAAAAGCAACTCCCCAACTAAAGCTAGCACGTGCCGCATCATTAATTCTACATTTCTATCTTTTAAGTGAAAATATCACAAGAGCTATCATAAATCATGACATCGGTCCCAAACATACACGGTTCCTCTGGTGCTGCTACAAAATCCTCTTTGCATTTCCTCCATAGATACTCACCTATGGGGAAGAAATCAAGGCCGTCACTGGTAAGGATGCCCTCACTCCCGGAATGCCCTACAGTAAAGCCCTCAGCGTCAGCATCTCTCATTCAATTGTGAAGTCGGCTTTTACTGCTTCCAAAGGTGGAGTGAGTTTTATTTATGAATGAATAGAATAGAATTACACCCCAATACTGGAGAAGAACAGAAGTTACTTACCTGTAAACTGTGGTTCTCCAGTATTGGTGTCTTTCATAGATTCACATGCTTGAATATTCCCTGTCGTCAAAGTGGGAGTCCCACGGTAAATAACATAGCAATGTAGCTATAGCACGAGCATATATACATAGAGAAAGCAAAAACCATAGAGTTTTCCTGGATAGATAACATATCACTTCTATAATATGTCTTAGTCATTATGTTTTGGTCCAAATTCCAGCCAATCAGGTGTCAGCACCCTCTTAGAATGTTCTCCTCAGAGGCTCAGGCCCTCAGATTTTCGTAGCACAGAGTTATATGGAGTTAGGAGATCTAGAGAGAGAAGGAGAGCCTCTGAGGGGAGGAGGGTGGGTCGCATGTGTATCTATGAAAGACACCAATACTGGAGAACCACAGTTTACAGGTAAGTAACTTCTGTTCTTCTCCAGTAATGGGGTGTCTTTCGTAGATTCACATGCTTGAATAAGTGTAGTAAGCAGTAAAATTAGAATATTACCAGGTACTGATCCATCATCTTAATAATGATACTATAATGAGAACCATAATCATGTACAGTACAAAATATTAAAGTAAATAACATTGAAGAAGAAACTACCTTGCATATAGGAGGAGGGGAGCAACAGAGGGTCACCTTATTTAAAAAGATTTCGAAGTACTGCTTGTCCCACAGCTGAATCAGCTTTGTTTGCAGCATCCAGACAGTAGTGCTTCTTAAAAGTGTGCCTGCTAGACCATGTTGCAGCTCTGCAAATGTGATGAAGAGGCACACCAGCAAAAAGCGCTGTAGACGCGGAAACCTTTCTGGTAGAATGCGCTCTGACAGATGCAGGAAGTGGCTTTCCTGCTTGTTGATGGCAAAAGGCAATAGCAGAAGAAATCCAGCGTGCAGTAGTCTGTTTGATGACTGGATGACCATTCCACATCATCCCATAGGCCACAAAAAGCTGGTCCGATTTACGTATTGTTGCTGTCTTTTGAAGATAGAATTTTAGACACCATATAACATCCACGGAGTGGAGTGCTCTGTCTGCTGATGTCTGAGGATTAGGAAAAAAGGATTTTAAAACAACTGGTTCGTTTAGGTGGAAGTCTGATGGCACCTTAGGGATGAAAACTGGATTGGTGCGTAATAATACTGAGTCCTTACTAAACTGCAGATAAGGTGGTTTAATAGTAAACGCCTGAATGTCACTGACTCGACGTGAGGAAGTAAGAGCCAGAAGTAGAGAAGTTTTCCAAGTAATGTATTTAAGATCAGCTTTATGAATTGGCTCAAACGGGTGTCTCATTAATTGTGCCAAGAAAATGTTTAGACGCCGGGCGCCTGATGCTGGAATCTGGGGATCACGGTTCGATCCCCGGTGCTGGCAGCAGATTAGCCCAGCACCATGTGACTCTGGGCAATAGCTTGCTTAATCTTCCTGACGGCCCCCAGCGCCTAGAGACCCTTACGGGTGATTGTTCGCGCTTTACAAATGTGGATTCTTTTTATTATTATTAGACGCCAAGGAGGAGGTGGTCTATGAATTGGTGGGAACATCCGAAAAAGACCTTTAAAAAATTGCTGAATGACTCTGGAAGAGTAAAGAGAGTTAGAGCCATCCTGACGGAATCATGAGATTGCTGGTTGAAAAACCTTTACGGTGGCAAACGAGAGGCCTGACTTTGCCAATTGCAAAAAGAAAGGTAAAAGTTGATCAGAAGTGAATGTATAGGGTGCACCCGGGCCCCACTACACCATAGACAGAATCTTTTCCATTTGAGTTTGTTTGTCTTCACAGTTGAATGTGCTCTTGCTTTTACTAGGACCTCTCTACAATCATGAGGAATGTCCAAATTCAGGAATTCATAGTGCTCACGTTCCAAGCCGCTAAGCGTAGAGAAGCTGGGTCGGGATGGCAAACTTGGCCCTGATCCATGGTCAGGAGATTCTGAAGAGGGTGAAGGATGATCGGATCACACAGGGACAGAACAGGAGTTCCGTGAACCATATTTGCCTCGGCCACCTGGGAGCGATTAGAATAATGTGACAGGGTTCTTTCCTCATCCCAGAGGGATTGGTGGAAAAGCGTAGGCATATATTGTCGACCAACTCATCAAAAAGGCATTTCCGCATGACTCTGGTTGGGGAAGCAAACTTGCGTAGGACAGGCATTTGCGGTTCTGATATCTTGCAAAAAGATCTAGATTCGGGCGACCCCATACCCGAAAAATGTGGTTCAGTGTGGGTTGATGTAACTCCCATTCGTGATTCGCTGTAGAGGACCTGCTTAGAGAATACGCAAGATCGTTTGATGCTCACGGAACATGCACTGCTGAAAGGACGACTTGATGCTGAATAGCCCATTCTCAAATCTGTTGAGCCTGACAGGATAGTAGGATGGATCTCGTGCCCGCCTGTTTGTTTAAATAGTGCATGCACATTATGTTGTCCGTTCGAACCAACACCGATGCTCCTTGTATGATAGGACGGAACGCTTTTAGTGCCAAGTAAATGGCCAGTAATTCCAACCGATTGATGTGCCATTTCTTTTGCTGAAAGTTCCACTTTCCTTTTACTCTTAAGCCTTGAAGGTGAGTACCCCAGCCTTCTAGAGATGCGTCTGTTGTGAGAGTGTAGTTTGGAGTGTCTACCAGGAATGAACGGCCTGACGAGACGTTTCTTTCGAGAGTCCACCACTTGAGACCTTTCTTCATTCGACACGTGATGCTGACTATATCGTTAAAAGTCCCCGAGACTTGAGCCCATTGATTGTCTAACTCTTCCTGAATAGGTCTCATTTTTAGCCGGCAGAAAGGGACAAGAGGGATGCAAGAGGATAACATCCCTAGGAAAGATTTCAACTGTCGGACAGAAGCGGACTCTTTTAACAGGAGGGAGGACGCCAATTTGTGGAGAAGCAGACGTCTTTCTTGCGACAGAACAGCTTTCGCTAGCCTGGTGTCCAGAATGGCTCCCAAGAATATTCTGTTGTGAGCAGGGAGAAATTGAGATTTTTCCATGTCGAATGTGAGGCCCAGGGATTGAAAAAGGGACTTGCAGATTTGAGTGAGTTTGGAAGCCTGCCTGAGTGATCGTGCCTTTAGTAGACAATTGTCTAGGTACGGAAAAATTTGCACTCCTTGCAGGCGAAGGAAAGCTGCCACCGGTGCGAGATCTTTGGTGAATACACAGGGAGCAGAACGAAGCCTGAAAGGGAGAACTTTGAATTGAAAGTCTTTCCCGGCTATTCTGAATCTGAGAAATTTTCTGTGCCTTTGATGAATGGGAAGATGAAAATAAGCATCTTTGAGATCCAATGTTGTCATATATTCTCCTTGAGATAGTAAGGGGAGAACTTCCTGAAGGGTCAACATGCGAAATATCTGTTTCTTGATGTATTTGTTTAGGGCACGCAGGTCCAGAATAGGACGCCATTCTCCTGATTTCTTCTGAATGAGGAAAAACCTCGAATAAAAACCCCTGCCCCTCTGGAGTTTTGGTACCATTTCGATTGCACCCTTTCTTAGCAAGATTGAGAGTTGTTTCAAAGGTTCTTTGAGATGCGCAGGGTGTGGACCTCTTGGTGGAGAATTGGGAGGAATTTTTAGGAATTCTAAAGCATGTCCCCTGGTACAATATCCAAGACCCATTGGTCTGTAGTAATTTGTGACCATTTGGAGTAAAATTGCGTGATCCGACCTCCAACCCGCGGACACTCTGTGGTGTTAGCAATGGTTGAAGATGAAAGTCATGTTTTCTTAGAGGAAACCTTTCCTCTAAAAGAGGATTTACCTCTGTATTGCCAGTAGGATGAAGAGTGTTGTCTGTACGATTGTTGAGACTGGGAGGAGTAACACTGCTGACCTTGTCTATATTGGTTGGAAGAGCCACGAAAAAAGGACGAGGAACCACGGCCTCTTGCGCCTCAAAAAGTTTGTTTCTTAAATTGCAGAGTTCCAAGAGCATGGGCCATGTCGGTGTCTTTCTTTATTGTTTGAAGTGCATCATCTATATGTTGCCGAAACAAAGATTCTCCGTCATAAGGCATGTCTATAATCTTCGTTTGAACTTCCTGACGGAAAGATGTTGCTTTGAGCCAGCCCTGTCTCCTGAGAACCGCCGCCCCTGCTAAAAGGCGGAAGCCAGTAGAAGAGACATCGATACAACAGTCAATCATCTCTGAAGAAATCTTTTCCCCCTCATGCAGGATCTTTAATGCGTCTGGTTTTGAAGACTCCGGTATTAACTGCACTAAAGCAGAAATGTCCGACCACATTTGTCGATCGTATCTGGCAAGCATGGACATTGAGTTGGCTGCCCGGACGGTTGTAGCCGCCATTGTTGAGAATTTCTTGCCTATGGCATCGAGACGCCTACCTTCGCGGTCAGGTGGTGAGGATATTGGAAACGAAGGGTTCCTTGATCGTCGTTGATTATGGAATCAGGCTTTGTCTGAGAAATCAAACACGCAGGTGAAGTCGCAGGTGCTTTATATTTCTTGTCCAATCTCGGTAGGACTGCTGGAATAGAGTTTGGATTTTGCAAAATCTTTAATCTTTCATGCCAAATAAAATCAATGATTGGAATAGTGTGGACTTGCTTTTGGGGCTGCTCTTTAAAATCGTATAAGAAGCACTCCTCCTCGGTTACTGACATGGGAAGTTGAAACCTTTTCGCTGCTCTTTCCATGAGTGCATGGAAACTGCCTATATTAACTGGTGGGGAATCTATAGGAGCAGGAGTAGGGGAAGGCGTTTGAATTTGATAGTTGTCCCATTCTGAAAGTATGGATCTATCATCCAGCTCACCCTCTTCTCCTCCACCATCTTCATCATTATTGTCATCGTCCTCAATCAAAACCTGAGGGGTCTTTTGCTGGGACCCTGTTGCTGAATTCGAAGGTGTCACCACTGGGACTTTAGTAGTTTGAACAGGAGGTTGAGGTGCTGGAGAGGCCTGTACAGAACTCGGAAACTGGCGATTATAATCATCCCGCATATACTGTAGATTAGTAATTAAAGTCAGGGGAATCTGTGTCATTATAGGCTCAGGCTCAGGATGTGTCTCACAGGTAGAGTAATCATCATACTGCTCCTCTTCTTCTTCCTCAAGGTCTTCTTCATCTGAGTCCAAACATTTTATCAATAGTTCGGAAGGACTTCGAGCCGCTTTGAATCGCCCATCATCATCAGATTCTTCATCTTCTGAAGAAAATAATACTGCTGGAGGCTGAGATGATGTGTGAATCGGTAGTAACTCCTCCAAAGAGGAATGGCGCCGTTGAAGAAGAGAACTAGATGACTTCAGGGGAACTAAAGCCATAGACGTTGCAGCCACCGCCGACGGAGCCACCGCCGACGAAGCCACCGTCGACTGAGCCACCGTCGACGGAGCCACCGCCGACGAGGCCACTGTCGACGAAGCCACTGCCGACTAAGCCACCATCAATGAAGCCATCACCAACAAAGCCACCGTCGACGAAGCCACCGCCGCCGAGGCCGCTGCCGACAAAGCTGCCGCCGATGACAAGGACACCGTCGACGAGGTCACCGTCGACGACGAGGTAAGCCTTCTTCTTCTTTTTCTGCTTGGATGGTATCGTCTTCGATGTCAAAGGTATCGTCGACGAGATAGCTCTTATCTTCACTGATACCAACGTCGACAGAGAAGATGCCAACGACAGGACCAAAGCCATCTTCATAGATGATGATGTCGACGTCGTTGACGTAAGCTCGTCGACGGGCACTCTCGTCGACGGGGGACGAGATGATGGAATCGTCGACGATGATAGTAGTATCTGAGGTAAAAACTGCGCAGACTGAGTCTTAGACGCCTGAGTGTTAGATCTCGTGGGCGTAACAGGAGTAGGAAGACTCTGAGGGGGAGAACTCGCCCCTTTTGAAGTGGAAGGCTGGTCCTTGTGATGTTTCTTCACCACTTTAGGTTTAGGAGATGTCTTTTGATGTTCACTGCTTCTCTTCCGAGATGAAGACGTTTTGATGGAAGACACACTCTCTACATCAGAGACAGGGTTCTCTGACGTTTTCAACTTCTGTAGCCACAGAAGAAGACGGCCTTCTCTATCTTTCAAGGTCGTCTGTGAGAAGGTCCGACATATCTTGCAATCCTTAACCTGGTGTTCAGGATACAAACAATAAATACATTTTTTATGAGGGTCTTCCACAGCTACCACAAGGCCTGAAGAGGGATTTCTTGGTGGTAAACATTCCAAAAATAAGCTTCTGAGAGATTTGAGAAGAAAAACTGAGCAGAGCTCAGGGAGACTCCCTTCACACGACGTGCGGCAGAAAATCTGAGGGCCTGAGTCTCTGAGAAGAACATTCTAAGAGGGTGCTGACGCCTGATTGGCTGGAATTTGGACCAAAACATAATGACAAAGACATATCATAGAAGTGATATGTTGTCTATCCCGGAAAACTCTATGGTTTTTGCTTTATCTATGTATATATGCTTGTGCTATAGCTACATTGCTATGTTATTTACCTTGGGACTCCCACTTCGACGACGGGGAATATTCAAGCATGTGAATCTATGAAAGACACCCCAATACTAGAGAACTAAAACACCACTGATATGGGGCTGAGCACGATGAGTCTCAGCGACAAACTCAAAGATTGTCAGAAAACACAGCAAACAAACCTGATCCAAGTCATTTCAATGCAGGGCCCTATGGGCCCTATGGGGGTCCATGAACGACCCTCCGACCACCTTGAGAATTCAATGTTAAAAGTTGCAACGCCCACCTTGGAGTGGGGCTCCTTGAGTGGAACAGACCTGGCATTTTGAGTGATAATGTGTTATCTATTTAGACACCATCATGACCTGTATTGTTGTATTATAAAATTAATAAAAAGAAAGAAAGAAAAAAAAAGTAGCATTGCCCAGACACAGGTAAAAGCCCACCGGAACCCACATGAGACAGCCTAGAAACAGCCGAAAGTTCTCAAGTCTTCCAGAAAGAAGGCGTAAACCAATAACCCAAACATTGTTTAGAGAGAACGTCATTGTGCGCCACGTGTAGAGCCAGCGAAACGTTCAAATGTCAACAGACAGACCACCAAATAATTAAGACTCCTCTGCTTCTCAAAATTGCACCCAGCCCATGCAGGTCAAAAGGACGCTCCCATACCAAATAAATTAACACCCCTTTTTACGGAGTAGCCCAAAGAGGAAAATGCTATAGCCACCATAGCAGGCAGGGGGGCGCGAAAGTACACATAAAACTAAGACAGACTCAAAACTCACTAGTTCTTAAAACTGCTACCACCATTCTTCAGCACCCTGCTAGGTAGCCTCATGCTCCAGTAAAGTCATAGAATATACATGTTTAAAGAATACAAGGAATTGATCTAAAACTTTTCTAGCAATGTGCTTTTTCCAAACTGACAAACAACCCATAGCTCTTATCCTACAGGTCAGCAATCTAACCACATGTGGACCATCATTGCAGCAGTTGCCATCTCTCCAGCCCGAGCCAGCCAAAAGAAATTTCAATCTCAGCATCTAAAAGGGACTTCTACAAGCCAACAGCCCAAGATCACAGACTACAAATGTACTTTATAGTCGTTTATTTATAACAAACTCGCCTTTTTGATCTTCACTATGACAAGACAAGATACCTCTGGGTGCCCAGACGACCTACATCTCCCCAAAGACCATCCTACAGACGACATATGTGTTTTAATTTATGTACCCCTGTATTACTGTACACACTCTGCTTAGCCAGGATGCTGACGCGCAACGTCAATACCCGGAATGTGAACATCTATATACAAAGGGAACGAGGCAAAACGCTAACCGCCCTAACACCCAAGTACATTGGGCAATATCTGTCTGTATGTGGTGCAATTGGACTAGGAGTACAATCCCTCTCTACTCCAAATTTGAAAACAATTTTCAAAACAACATTTTTTCAATGGTGGTCCAGCACCCACAACTATATTAACAGTATTTCAAATTATTAGGAGTCCAACATATATTCATCAAAAGTTTATAATGGTGATATATCCAAACATGCTACACACCACGTAAATCACTGTATCTGCCGACAGTATCTCAGTTGAAAAAATAACTTTATTCATTTTCTTCTTTTAAAAAGCATCATTAAAATAGTCGCTTATAGTAGCCATTCGTAGCAGTCATTGTGTTTCGTCCTGCACGGACTTCTTCAGGGCTCCGGTTAGTACATTAGAAACTTGTGTTATGCAATGGCAAAGGAATTCCAATAATCTGTCAAATCCCTCTATGTGATGGTCAAATTTTAGTATGTGATCTCAAATTTCAGTTAGCGTCTCTGGCATGTTGGAATTCATTCACCTTTGCATGAGCACCTGAGTCTCATCTACTCACCATTGCATGAGCACCTGAGTCTCATGTACCTGTATCTCTGTAGGATTAGAGCCAAGATACAACCCAGTAGAGTAGAACCACATAAGCAGTAGTAAACATCTCCTAATACGAGGCCACTCCCACAGTACTGTACCTTTATACTGAACCTAGCGGCATTCAAACAGAGGTAGAAAGGATGCACAGACGGGGCAATGTAGGGGAGGACACTGTTTTACCCCAGCCTTTGTACAACAGAGGTTCTTTGAGGTAGCACAACCACTGCTCCAGTACGCAAAAAAGTACGTCCCAACTTCTGTCTGTGCCCCTGGATGGCCCTGAACGTATTTGAGGCTGCCTTATTTAATGACAAATGGGTCTAAGACATGGAATTCCAGCGTAGGGCTATCCACCTCGATAACACTAGGGGAAATGAGTCCTATAGGAAGGGAGAGAATTCCAGCATAGATACCCCATGTCAGGAAATCTGGGCTACTGAGATACATAGGTACACATGGTTTGAAGAGAAGGGCCATCACCTAATTGTATGGTAACTTACTTTGTGTTTCAGAGGCAAAGGGACGATGCCGCTCGGGACCAATGTCACTGCAAAGCAGTGTTTCACATACCAGATTTGCAATGGAGCACCACCACATGAATGGAATTTTACTAGCATTGCAGCGGCCTTGCCTATGCCCAACATATTCCCAGATGGCGAGGTCTCTGCGCCCTTGTAACCATACACACCCCAACCCTAGTCATCCTTGGAGAAGATCAGTATAAGTTGAACCAACATCCGCTACAGAAGAAAACAACTCTGTTGCATCAGGCTTGAAGAAGAAGCACTGCTGATTATTTTGATTGAGCTCAGTACAAGGACATTCCGGAAGAATTCATACTGTTCATGGACACTCAAATCAATCAAGGGGGGCAACGCTTTCTTAACCATTCAGACAAAAGCAGATACCCACTGGTTCCAAATAGCCCTTAAGCCTTATGGTAATGCAAGAGTGGTATGTGTTGGACTTGATGATCGTGATGGAGGGAGGTGTGTGTGCCAAGATTGGTTCTTACACTTGTAATTTTATCCCTGGAAACGAGATGGATAACGGGACACTGGCTCTTGCCAACCAAGCACTGCATCCTCTACAGACCGACACGAAGGAGGAGGGGCCCCCTTAGCTGGACTGGTTCAGTACTCTTTTCACCTGGCTCCCTCTATGGGTGAACCGGCTGTGCATATCACTGCTTCCTGTTGTCATTGTTGTACTATTACTGTGTGGTTTCCTACAGGTGGGGGTTGCCTGCTGTAAAGACGCAGTCCGCAAACTAGGTAGCATGCAAATAACTAGGAAGGGGATAACAGACACCTCCACAGCAACACACACCATTTTAAATAACATGATTGTCATGACAGATGAGAAAAATTATGCAGTTGATAATCCAATTAGCGGGGGGAATGTTGAGTTCGATAAATACGATAGCAGTGTACACCCTGATGTACGCATGAATAGCAGCGGCAGTCCCAATAAATGCAATATTGATGCATGCTTTGATCTATGCATGGGAAACTATGTCAATACCAGTAATTGCAATACTGATGTATGCTGTAACCTATGCATGCACGGTGATGTCAATACCAGTAAATCTAATGTTGATGTATACTGTAACTTATGCCTGCCTGATGACGTAAATATCAGTGAATTCAATGTTGATGTACGATGTAACAACTTTACGTGTAATAATGAGAATATCAGTAAATATGATACCAGTGAACACCATGTTACACGTACACACATTCACAAACTTGTATCATTGCTGTCGGATTTATCTGAGATGACCTACCCTGCAAACCCAAGTCAGAGATACGTGGTCAGACAGGTCCTACAACACAAAACCAGCCTACCAATTGACAGGTCAATGGTAAGGTTACACTTAGCCCAAAGACAAACGTGAACCCAGGGAAAACTCTGATCGATCCCACAAACAGGTAGTCACACCACAAACAGGGCAGAGGAAATTGGCCACTATAAAACATGTTTGGCCAAAGGCGTGCATTCCAAAGAAATCAAAAAGTTAGATGCAATATGTAGTTAGGAACAATAATTTTCTAGACAAGCATTAATGGTTGTGTTTTATTTGTAGTGTTGTTTCCCTCAGTTATCAAGAACCCTCACAGGGGCATGCTGTTCAGTGTTTATAAATATTAATGAAGATTCCTAGATAGAGAAATAGAACTGATTGCTACTGAAATTAGAAACATGCCATTTGGACAGGTATGTGCGAGCACTGACCCTTTGGGTATTAGGAAGCAACTAAATGCAAACGTTTCAGCAGCAACTATTGAATACAGTCAGTCTCCCTCCTTTCCTATACTCACTTTGGGGCCAATTCACAAAGGTACATTTAGACCTGAACTATAAGTTTAGACCGGAAGTCTAAGTGTTGACCTGAAGGTACATTTTAGACCTGAAGTCTAAGTGTGGACCTGAAGGTACATTTCAGACCTGAAGTCTAAGTGTAGACCTGAAGGTAAAGTTTAGACCAAAATGTAAAGTTTAGACCTGAAGTCTAAGTGTAAACCTGTAGGAAAAGTTTAGACCTGGAATCTAAGTCTACACCTGAAATCTAAAACTAGACTTCAGGTCTAAACTTACGCTTTAGGTCTAAAATTGGAATTCACGTGTAAACTTGGACTTCAGGTCTAAGTTTAACTTTGTTAATCGGGCCCTTTGAGTCCTTTTGTTACCCCCTAAACTTCCAACAAAAATCTTTGACATCCACCAAGCCTCAGGCCCTCCAAAGGCCTTAAAAAGTTATGAAACATGTATGTATGACAAGCATGGGCTGCTCCATCACAGTATCCACTCACCTGGTGCCCGACTGGAGCCCGGATGGACCAGACACAGTCCATAGAATTGGGGTAAGCTTCGGGAAACCCTGGCGTAGTGACCACCCCGTTGTCTCTGGTGAAAGAGCCACCACATTTCACTATGAAAAAAAAAAGAACTTAGATCCTGAGTCCAAATGAGGGTCGGGGGACAGGAATGGGTGCATGGCTGGATACTAGCACACAATCAACGCTTACTCAGTATAGAGCCCTCTTTGGGGGATACTTAAGTCAGGTGTTTGATACATTGTAGTTTCTACATTTTCTAATGGACTAACTCATTGGTAAATAACTTCTTTCTAAACGGAGTCCTGCTGAACATACTATAAGAATGAAACACCAAACCATAGTAATGTTGGACCACACGCCTGTCCACTCATCATTATCACTAATACACTAAGAATGTCATTGGAGAGATGCTTCAATGCTGGAGGTTGCTTCCAAAGAAGCATGTGCCTTTAGAGTACATAGGCTGGGATGACACCCTCATTCATTGTAGTTTGTATCTAGCCAATTCCACTGGCTGATCACTGCCATAATGCACTGTTCCAAAGCCTCTGCATTAGCCATAAGGTAATTATTGCAAAGTTCCCATCTTCTCTACTCCATACGTTAGGGCTAGGGAGTGTCCCTATTCCTCTGCACAAATATGCCTAAGATCCCTCAAACAAGTTGTGCAGTAGTAGGAGTTTGTTGCTTCCTTTGTCCTGCAGTGTGTGCAGTAGTGGGGGTGTGTGAGGTGTGAGGTGGATGTATGTGCAAGTTGTATCCTGTTATATGTATGTACTATATATATATATATATATATATATATATATATAGTACATGTTCTCTTGCGGGAGCACAAGATATATAGTATTTGAACGTTATGTGTGTAATTTTACTTTACAGTGAACCAAGGAGTGGAAGGATTCATGTAATATGATCCTATGTGATATTCCTTTACAATTCAATGAGTGTAAGAATTCATGTAATGTGATCTTATGTTATCTTCCTTTACAATTCAAGGAGTGTAATAGTCATGTAATGTGACCTTATGTGACATGATTTTATTTTACAGCCCGAGGAAAAGAATAATTTAAGGATTGGTTACTTATATTTACTGAAGGTGTGGAATGTGCATTTTCCTCTACTTAGCTTCCTGTTATTTCTCTTGTTTCCTGAAGGAAGGACAATGTGTTATATCCCATTCTCTCCTAGTTCCTTGCTACTCTGTCTGTGTGGGTGTGATGTAATAGAATTTTCATGAGTGCATGATTTGTATGAGTGGTCAGTTGGAATGAGCAGGCCGAGCAGGCGGATGCGGCTCCCAGTGGGGCCCTTTCTTACCATCTTATTTTTAACTGAATAAACCTTCTTATATAATAGTACTACACTACTGGCTACTGGACCGATTACCTACAAGGTCTCTAAAACGCACGGTCAATTGGATGACGGCCAATTCCCTTAAAATTAACCCAGATAAGACAGAGGTTTTGGCCTTCAACACTGACGCCAACCCCTGGAACGATCTCTTCTGGCCACAAGAGCTAGGCAACTATCCGGTGCCAGCCTTGGCGGTTAAAAGTTTGGGTATCAAGATCGAACCCAAGCTATCCATGACCCAGCAGGTGTAAGCAATAGTGGGCACTTGTGTCGGCTTGCTGAGACAGATTCGTAAACTCGCCCCCCTGCTCATTTTTGACACGCTCAGACTGGCTTTATCAGCCTTGATTCTGTCGAGATTAGATAATGTCAACTCCCTGAACATCGGCCGCCCGGGGAAACTGCTGGACAGATTACAGGTCATCATGAATGATGCCGCCAGACTTATTTTCAGAGTGCCCAGACAAACTCATGCCACCCCCTTTTACGCTGGTTACATTGGCTTCTGATTAGGCAGAGAACAAAGTTCAAAGGCCTCGGCATTGCACATAAAGCCATCTATGGCCAAGCCACGAGGTATATTAAAGACAGCCTAGTCAAATACAATCCGAGTAGAACGCTACGATCATCAGAGGCCAGACTGCTGGTCTGCCCTCGCTACTGCCTGGCCTCCATCGGAGGAATAGTCTTTTTGACCTACATTCCCCAAATCTGGAACAAGTTGTCAGAGAATGTATGGAAGGAACACACTCTGCTTCCTTTTAGGAAGAAGCTCAATACAGTACTTTTCTTGGAAGCATGGGCAAGCTTTTATCTACACCTTCTCTACCCGGGCTCAGACAGGGCTCTCTCACAGCGCTCAGAGACCTGATGGTGATAACGCGCTTTACAAATAACAATTAACAATAACAGTAACTTTGTTTACAAAAAAAAAGTCTGTACCGCTGTTATAGGAGGCGCTGAAGCCGCTGCTGGTCACGGCCCCATCACTGACAAACTCCACCAGCATGGCTGCTCCAGATGCCACCAGCAGTGGGAGCGAGGCACTGCCACATTCCTTGTGTAGCAGCACAGGTGATGCCCTGCTTGCCCCATCGTAGACAGTGACGTAGTCTGACGTGCAGTCTAGAGAGGTCTGTAGGTCAAAAGCATGAAACTGCAGGGCCACCTGAAACAGAATAGCATAAGCCTCGTATTAACAGATAAGCAGGACTCTTCATAACGTTTTGGCCTTATTTACATACGATTTCTTTTAACTTGAGACAATGTGAAAGCCGATTAACGCCAGGAAAGATGGCACGATTTATAAAGTGGGTTGCCAAAGATAAACACATTTTTAAATCATTGTTAATACTGTACTTTCTGTTTATTAGGTCTCATGCAAAAGGAAACATTCTTTTATTTCCTGTGTGAAGATTGTCTTAAAACAATTTTAAATAGGTCACTCTCTTAAAATAGCCCTAAAGTGTGTATTCTGTTTTACGAGAATCTCAAAACATAACCCGCCAACTCTTGTGAGCCTACTGCAACAATGCATTGGTGAGTTAATACAGGGAATATTTTAAGGCAAAGACATGAGAACTCATGGACCTAAATGAAAACCTGGGGGGATGAAAGTTCCTGGTGCGAGGGCATGTGATAGCCTTCTCCTCATTTCACCATTCAAGAAACACAGAATGTTTTCTGCCACAAAAATCTTGTGGCCGACATCCGTTGAGTGATATACGTTATTATGGCATGTAGCTTACAAGCAGAGTTCAGGGCCTTAAGAGGGTTTTGGGATGAACATTGGAGCTTGTGTTAGGGATAGCCACTACCATTCTCCTTGACACTTGAAAGGTTGTTGGGGCTGCTTCGACCAGTAGGGTACAGGCCCCACTCACTGACAGGATTGTCTACTAGCTCTCCCTAGTAAATCCTTGTGTTATCAATCAATCAATCAATCAAGTGGTATTTATAGAGCATGGCTTATCACCCGAGAGGGTGTCTAGGTACTGTGCTGCGGGTATCAGTCGAGGAGCCAGGTCTTGTGTCCCTTCCAGAAGGGAGACAATGAGGGTGAAGTATGGAGGTGAAGGGAAGGGTGTTCCAGGACTAGGTGGCTAAGTGGGAGAAGGAGCATTGTAGGAGGTTGGCTTAGAATATGGTGCACACGCATTTAAGTGAAGCACCCTGCACTAATCCAGGCAAACCTTATGGTGATTTTAGTGGTCTTTGATAACAATAGAAAGCGTTCAACATGGTAGCTGTGGAAAGCAGCCTTCAGGCTTATCATGAAGGAGTGTTAAGCAGATTGTTTTTCCAGATCTAATCATGTAGTGTCGGTAAAACAAAAAAGAACCATACAGTGTGTATATAAAAATGTCTATTTATTACAGAACATTCACTAATGCATTAGTATATCTCCTACACGTAGAAAACATTAATATATCTCCTACCCAGATGTATAAACACAAATACACAATAATATTTGATTTGTGTTGGAAAGTGGAATATTAATAGTGGCAGATATGCATTTACCACTGGTAATAATACCACTAACACGATATAGGGCTCAGAATAGTTCTTAGAAAATTATTCCCATGCTCAACCCTTGGTAGCTTGGCTGCAAGCAGATAGGCTTAACTTCAAAGACAGGGATTTAACACATTTAAAAACACCAATTCAGTAAATAATTAAGACACAACACACAAAAAAATCCAACACCAATTTATTTTATCTTTAAAATGACACCAAAATGAAAAACATCCACTGTAGGGCAAACATTGATGTGCGTTTTTTAAGATTAGACACTTTCTAGTGTTTAGAAACCAACAGGGCCACTTTTGGATACTGGGTTGCCTCTGACAGGGACACATTCACACTTAGCAGCTTTTCAGGTGGATTTCTCACCAGAGGTCGTGCAGCCGCCTCCCGCAGGCCTAATT
This sequence comes from Lissotriton helveticus, assembly GCF_964261635.1. Classification (NCBI taxonomy): domain Eukaryota; kingdom Metazoa; phylum Chordata; class Amphibia; order Caudata; family Salamandridae; genus Lissotriton; species Lissotriton helveticus. The sequence continues at coordinate 467,722,085 of NC_136062.1, forward strand.
CTGTGAGGAACTCTTTCCTGAAGTTCCTCTTGTGGGCCCAAAGTGTCCAAAACCCAATCCAAGGGTCTGGACTCTCCAAGATGGCCCTTGAAAGTTTGGGACTTCAGTTTGTACAATCCACTTGGACAATACTCTTACAAATCCACTGGTAGTACTCCAGGCTGAGAAATTCTTTGTGTGATGGTCCAGGTGATCTCTGTTAACCTTTAGCTTGCAGGGAGTCCACTCTTTGGTCCTTTTGTAGCAGGTTTGATCCACAGGGCTGTAGATTCAGATTGTGCAGCAGGTGCAGCCAGTCACAGTTCATGGTCTTGTTGGTGCAAAAATCAACTTCCAACAGGGAGCCTCCTTCTTTCTTAAGGTACATGCAGCAGATCTGAGAGGCACTGCTCCTCTCAGATACTTTTTCAGTGTTCTCTGGGGTCAAATAGGAGGGCAGTCCTGTCCAATGAGGTGCAGGGCAACACCCCAGAGCATGACCACTTCCTCCAAAGTGTGGCACAATGATATCCCAGAAAGCAATATTTCTCCAAAATTCAATGTGTCAGAATTTTCAGCAGGGAGAGAAGAGGTGTCTAAACATACCTCCAGGATTGCTAATCTCCACAGCCCCTCCCCCTTTAATCTGCTCATTCCTTTCTTAAGCCTAGCATCTGGCAGAGTTCAAAGAGGAGAGATGTAAATGAAACTGGTGACTTCTGCTTGTCTACTCCTTTCATTGAAGGATATTGTTTACGACCCCTCCCCCTGCTCTGGCATTCCTGTGTAGCAGATCTCTGCCCTCCCAGAAGAGATGTCAACACCCTGGGGCTCTTTACCACTTCATCAAAGGAGCCTGGCAAATACACTTAACTCTGACCAATCAGGACATACCACAGGAAGCTTGAATTTAATTTATCTTACAGACAAGAAATTCTTATACCTTCTTGTCTGTATATTTTAGGAAAAATTAAAAAATACCATATTGTTTTATTTATCAATACCATTCTGGGAAGTCCTTGAATGCTATTTTTATTATTATCCCAGTAGCATTTTTTAGTTAATAACTTCTTGCTATGTTAACCTATGTGACAGAGGAGTTGCAATGGGAACAAGCATTTGCAATGCAATCGGTCTCGCCTTTGGGACCTTATATGTATTTAGCTATGCAGCACATTAGCCTGGGTGCTGAAACAGCTACTGTTCTTTAACACGGAGGGAAAGTAAGCACAAAACTGTGTGACATGCCCGGTATGGGAACAAATGGAAAGAAGTATTGCCTTTCAGAGGGAAATGGTATAAAGCTCTGTTTTTAATATAAAATCAAGGCTTTCGGTGGTCATATCACTGAAAACACAAGATTTGAAAAGATTATTATTGTCTATGGGTGCTCGTGGAAGACAATTTCTATGGTATGGCTTCTAGAGAATGCTAAAGTAATTCTGGTATTTTACTGACCTCTGCTGGTCGTTTTCTGTCAGAAAGCTAAACAGAGGCAGGTGCCAGAAAAAAAAGAAAAAAAGAAAGTACCTCAGCAGAAAGCAATTCTGGTATTTTACTGACCTCTACTGGTAGTTTTCTGTCAAGACATTTAAATAGAGGCAGTTGAACAGAAAACAAGTCCCTAAACGGAAGCAGAAAAGTCCTAGGACTGATCTCCAGGGCCCACAGAGTGCATTTAAGTATATACTGAAGTATATTCAAGAGGTCTTGAATGCTCCACCTAAAAATGACGTGGCCCAATTTTTCATTGCCGGGGCTCATAAAAACACATTTTAATAGAACCCTGCTTACATCTACAAGTCCCCACCCCTGGAACACCAAGGGGAGACTTTAGGGGTTCTGAATATGTAAACATATTGCATATCCTCCCTCCACAGTGCTCCTAGTAGAAACGTCGATTTTGTGAGGCACTTTATCACAATGGGGGGAGTGAAATGTACAATTTCACTTAACCCAAGGCATATAAAACACATTTTATAAGAGTCCTCCTTATAAATAACTGACCCCCCCCCCACCCATAGGACACCTAGGGGGAGACCCTGGGGTACCTAATATGCCCAAACATTATAGTTTATTAATTGGTAAGTGCCCCAAACACCAAAGTTGAGTACGGGCACAATTTGCATTTTAAAAGCAGTCCTGCAACACAGGGCTCCTTTTAAACTGACCTCAGGCTCCAGCAGTGCACACATGCAGTGCAGAAAAGTGCTGCTGGCCTCTAAACTACCATGCCCTATTCTATACCATGGACTGAAAGGTATTTTCAACCCCCCTGCCCTATTAAATACTATGGGAGGTTATGCCAATCACAGGAGTACCCTAACCCTTAGTATAACCTAATGTATGTAGGTGTTTTCGCTGTATTCTAAGTGTCTCTTTGAGCATTGCACTGGTCCTGTGCCTAGTTAGGCAGAGCCCAGGGTCAGTCAGAGTCAGTTACCGCCAGTACCAGTCAGCTAAAAGTTGGGGGTGTCCAGAGCACAGGATGACTTTGCAACACATCGAAACTAAGGTAATTAGCACAATATACAGTGGTCTCCAGGAGGAGATCAAACCATATGCTAAAAAAGTTGAATGGGAACTGCGACTGAAGGCGGGCTTGGACGAGGAGACTCAGAGGAGCTGGGGGAACGAGGAACCACCCAAGGTAAGTACCTCGCCCCCCCACGGAGGATATGTGCAGAGTGGAAACACAACGGCGTGTCCAATTGTAGTCAATGGGAATGTTGCGGTTGCAGTTTTGTAGAATAAGGACCCTTCCCAGTGGGCCCTGAAGAAACCCAGTGGAATACAGAAGGTTTGAGAGTCACCCCACATGTGAATACCCCAGGAACCAGGATAGCTACACCAGGGAAGCCGGGTGAATAGGTACAAAGTGACGTCAGAAACCACAGTATACCACAATGGAGGACTTTGGGAGAGAGAGAGAAAACTTTGTTTATTTAGACCTTAGTCTTTAAACAATCGGATAAAATTCAGGCCCTATACAAAATCAGCATAAAACAGACAGTATAAACCTTAATAAAATCTAACCATTCCTTCTATACCCTCCGCCTTGTTACTTTCATTCGACATTTGATTTCATTACTGAGAGTCATTAAAATCTTTAAAAAGTTTAAAAACTTATATACATTCTAAAACATAAAATCAAATCTTTAACCATTTGCGGTACTGTATCGTATCATTTAGAATTTGCCTCACACTAAATTTTATCCTTCCGGTATTGCTTAATATAAATTACAGGGGGAGTTTCCTATCTTTACTTGAGCTTATCCCTAACCAGTGCGTTCACTCCTTTCAAATAATACCCAAGCGCAATTGCTATATCTAGATGTTCCATTCTTAATAATAGCTTGATTGCTTGCTTTCTTACTCTAATATCATACTTTATGAATAAGGGTCGTAGAAACTGTTTCCTCGTTTCTATACTCATGAAACAATCCAGTAATATGTGCACTGTCCTGCACTTGGTCCCTAGTCCACATTTACAAGTACCATCAGGGTGCAGCATTTCCTTCATCACTCTACCCTCCAAACCCCAGGGGATTATGCCAATTCTCATTTTTAAGATGTCCCACCTAAATCTATAGTTCGGCAGGGCTTCCAGGTAAGGATAACCCATGCCGGCATCCCATACCTCTATCATGTTATTGACAGATTTTTTATTTCTTACATATATTAAGTCTTGTGCTCTAGAGAGTTCTCTTCCTTGTGCTCTTAAAGAGCTTTTTGTAAAGTTAACCTCTACTGGGTTTTGGGTTACCCCCACCTTTAGGCAACATATTATTTCCATTATTTTCTTTTTTGCCTATGTTGCCCATCTTAGTCTGCTTTGTCGGATCTCCTCGCTACACCAATGTGAGACCTTTTGGTCTTCCCCCTGCGATGGCGTTTCCAGAATCTGGCCACTTGCATTTTGGCCTGGGTATTCCACCCTATCATTCCTGTTTCAAGCCTGATCGCCTGCACCATTGCAGACTTTGGTAGGGACAGAAGTATTTTTAAGGCCTTACTTTCTTCCTGGTCCCAGTCGCCTTTCCCACTAAAGAGGAGGACCTCTGCTCCGTATAATACGTGTGGGGGGACCATGGCTGTAAAGGCTTCCAACATGGGTTTGTGTGACCTATCGCCAAAGATTTTATTACATTTTTTTAAAGCACAGATGGATGCTGAAGCCTTTGCCTTCTGATTTTCCAAATGTTTGTTCCATTTTAAACTAGACTCGAACAATAGGCCCAGATATTTATATTTTTTTACTATTTCTAGTTTGGTTTTATCAAGGTACCAGCAAAAGCTCTTTGACCCTTTCCCAAAACACATGACCTTTGTTTTATCCATATTTACGGTTAACCGTTTATTCTTGCAGTATTCACTAAAAGCATTTAATTTCCTCTGCAGCCCTAATTCGGTCTGATCAGTAATAACCAAATCATCTGCATACAGCAGGCATGCGATCTTTCTGCCACTCATTCTGGGACTGGCACTTTTTCCCACCTCCAGTACTGCTGGTAAATCTGCTAGGAAGATAGAAAAAAGAAGCGGGCCAGGACGCAGCCCTGTCTTAGCCCGTTCCCTAGGACTACCTTCTTTGTGAGTGCCCTCTGGGTGTCTTTTATTACTTGGGCCCAGTTCCCTTTATGTAGATCTTTTAATATTTCTAATAGATTCCGAGGGATATTGTATTTAATCAGACCCTCCCAGAGTTTCCCCCTGTCCACAGAGTCGAAGGCTGCGCGGAAGTCGACAAAGCAACACCACAAACTCCCCCTTTGTTCTATCGACTTCCGCGCCAAAGCCCACAATGCATAACAGTGGTCCACCGTGGAGTGCCCTTCTTTAAAACCCTCCTGTTCTACTAGGATGATTGGGTTGGCTTCTACCCAGTTTTTTAGTTTGGCAAGCACTATTTTAGCAAAGATCTTCTCCCCAATGTCCAATAAATTAATTAACCTATAGTTTTTTGGGCTATGCATGTTCCCTTTCTTGTGTATGGGCCGTATTATTGCCCCTTTCCAGGTATCTGGGAAGTTCCCAGTATCAAGAATAAGTTGGAACATGTTTGCGAAGAATTTAGCCCACCAGTCTGGATTACTTTTAATTATCAATGCTGGGAGGTTATCAGGGCCTGCTGCTCTCGTGAGGTTCAAGCCCATTAGCGTTTTTCTAACCTCTGTGACTTATCTATTACCAGACCGCTCCAATCTGTGTACAGATTCTCATCTCGCTCTGTCCCCGGGCTATATAAGTCATGCAAATATTCCTCCCAAGCTGCTTCCTCCACTATGCAATTCATTGCCCCTGGCTGGCAGTCTGCTGCTGAGTGCACTAGTTACCAAAACTGGCGTAGGTTCTTTGTTTCTATCGTCTCAAGTAGTTTCAACCAGCACCCTTCTTTGAATTCTCTTTTGACCTTCGTGGTTAACATATTATACTCTCTTTTTAGGACTTCTAATGCTTTTCTACTAACCTGGTCCTTTTTTCGGGAGTTACGGCGTGCCATCCTCCTAATTTCTCTTTTTTTCTCCTGGCATTCCCTTGTAAACCACCCAGTTACTTTCCCCATCTTCCTATTACCCTGGTTAGTTTTGTTATTTCCACCGTTTCTAGCTTTTAGTCCCTTACTGAATAGTTGGACTACCTCCTCGATTTTACTTGTGTACCACTCGAGAGTTTGTCCACTCGCAGTCTCAAGGTCTAGATTTTGATGTAAATTTATTAATCTTGAGACATATTTTTCCGTTAGCCTGGTTGTACAACGTCTGGGGTACTCCATCTGTTGTTCCAAGACTAATGAACAAGGTACTAATTGAACCCCGGGGACCTCTAAAGCCAACATGTTGTGATCACTTCCTTCTTTATTTATTATCCTAAACCCAGATGATCGATGGAAGTTCCAAGGTGTCAAATCGATGTAGTCAATCGGGCAAGTTTGAGCACCCAATTTAAATGTTCTTTTGCGGGACAGTCTAACTCGCTTCTTCCGTTTAAGCAGAAGAGATTTTTCACACCTAAGTAATTCGTCAACTGCTTATCCTTTACTCCTATTATACATGATGGAAAAGTAGTTTGAGGTATTTCATAGGCCTCTAATATATCTTGGCAACAGCAATCGACATTCTTAGGATGCAATTTATGATTGAAATCACCGAGTAGTATAATTATATCCTCGCAGTATGTCTCACACAGGAAGTCCATATCCTCTTTAAACAGCGCCATTTCCTCCCAGTATAGCCCTGTGGTGGCCCATTGCATATACACATTTATAATCAAGACTGTGTTAATATTTATGCAACCTGATAGCAGTATTCTACAGACCAACTGCCATTTACATTTCACCGGTAGTTCAATTACTTTTTTTGTTATTTTTGTAGACACAAGGGTCATTATTCCCCCCGCAGGTCGCCCAAATCTACACTTCTTGGCTAATCGGTTTAGTTGGCAGAATCCATCGAAAGTTGGGGTCTCACCGCATAGCCAGGTCTCCTGCATACATATAATCTCTGTATTTTCCCCCAGCTCGCTTATGCATTTGTGTTTGTCCTCATTTCCTAGCCCATTTACATTCCAGGACATTACATTACATTATGCTATGCGGTTGACCTTTTACCTATTCGATGTCATCTAGCCATCCTTCCTCCCCCTGTTCTTCCGTGACTTTCACTGCGTGGTCTGCCTGTCCAGATTCACTACTCCAGTTTCCCCACCAATGGTAAATGTTTGAATTATTTGCTACTATTTGGATGTTTCCTAGCGGTGCTCCATTCTCTTCCTCAAGATCACAAAGCATGACCTGTCTCTTTCCTAACCCTGAGTGATTTTTTAGGAAGTTTCTTCCCTGCCCGCCTTTCTCATCTAACTCTGTAAACACCTCATTCTCATCTAGTAGTCTAATTCCCTCCTTCTGGAGTTCCTTCGCTGCTTTCTTGATCATTTCTTTTACCAGATTGGAATAAGGTGTGATTCTTGTGACCTCCTTCCCTTCTCTTGCTTGTCTGAAGCCCACTACCCTTAGGTCGTTTGTTCCTATTGCTTTCAGGTTCTGGCATTTGGCAAATCCTTGCAGGATTTGTGACCTGTTTAGGGGCGGCCTTTTTCCTAGCTTCTTCCCAGCTTCTTCCTAGCTTCTTCTGACTTCGTCAGACGCGGTCGCTCCCACGCTCCCTGGCTCCTGGTGGTATCGTTACTCTCCCACTCACTACAGACTGTCTGTGCCTTTAATATTGTGCATTTGTTAGACGTGACTGCGCTCATAGCGCTTCTGGTGATTGTATATCTGCCTTTAATATTGTGCATTTGTTAGACGTCACTGCGCTCATAGCGCTTCCGGTGATTTGTATTTCAGCATAGTTTGTGCCATTGAAACAGCGCCGCTTGTTTAAAAGCGCTGTGATTACAATTTCGGTGGCCCCAGCCTCACTCGACTTTTCTCCGCCTCCATTTTGTTTGTTGTTGTGTCCCAGAGCCCTTCCTCCCCGCCCCGCTCCCGCCTCCCTGCTGCCCCTCCCACGCTCCTCCCCCTCCACTCTCCATTTAGGACAGATGGCCCTACGCGCAGCGTCCACGCGATGCGGCCGCGCCGAAGGTGCGTCAAAGGTAAGCCCGTCTGCGCCCGTCCGCGCCAAACCCGCGCCCAGCGCCAGACCCCCTGGCCCCCGCACCACCAACCCCACCCGCATCACTTACGACGCCTCCACCCTCTTAGCCCTTAACCCAGGCCGACTCCCCAACTGCGCCCAAGCCGCTCCTGGACACACCCATGGACCCTTCACATGCATCTCCTGCAAGTATGACAACACCAAGACCAACTCCCCATCCACGAACACCAAACAGAGATCTGAACCCAACCACCTAAAATGCATCCTGCTCAACACCCGATCGGTCCACAGACACGCCATCGACCTTTGGAATCTACTAGACACCATCTCTCCGGACATCGCCTTCCTAACAGAAACATGGATGAACGCATCCTCATCCCCAGACATCACCATTGCCATCCCGGAAGGCTACAAGATCATCCGTAAGGACCGCATCAAACAAACAGGAGGAGGCATCGCAATCGTCCATAAGAATTCCATCCGCATTTCAACCAGCTCAGACGCCAACCTCGCTAGCGCCGAACACCTTCACTTCCAGATCCACACCGACCCCAAGACCACACTCCGAGGCACCCTTCTCTACAGGCCACCAGGACCCCGTGCACAATTCAGTGAAGACATCACTGACTTTATCACCCCACATGCCCTCCCCTCCGAGGACTACATACTACTGGGAGACCTCAATTTTTACCTGGAAAAGAGCAACGACAACAACGCCACCACCCTTCTGGACAATCTGGCCAACCTCGGACTCAAACAACTTGTTAACACCCCCACTCACTACGCAGGCCACACACTCGACCCCATCTTCACCTCCAGCAAACATATCTCCTTCAGTCACACCACAGTTCTCCATTGGACGGACCACAGCTGTGTTCACTTTGTCTACAAAAAGACCACAACCCACAACCTTCCTCAACCCACTTTGCGAAGAAACTGGAACAAAATCACCATCGACCAGATCTCATCATCGCTTCTTCAAAATCCCCCGGCCCACTCTTCGAACGCCAACGAAGCAGCCACTAACCTCACTCAATGGCTAACGAATAGCGCCGACAACCTAGCACCTTTGAAAAAACGTCAAATCAAACGAGGCAGCAAAAACGCTCCCTGGTTCAACGGTGATCTTAAGACATCCAAGAAACTCTGTCGCTCCCTTGTGAAGGCCTGGAAAAAAGACCCAAACACCAGCACCAAGGATGCCCTCAAAAACGCCACCCGCACACACCACCAACTGATCCGGACTGCCAAGAAAGCTGCACTTAAAGAACGTCTAGACAACAACGCCCACAACAGCAAGGAATTATTCAACATCGTCAAAGAATTTACCAACCCCTCAGCCAACTCCAACGACATCACTCCCTCTCAAACCCTCTGCGACTCCCTTGCCTCGTTCTTCCACAACAAAATCGCAGACATCCACAACAGCTTCGACAACCAACACGGAGACCAACCCACCCAACCTTCTGCCGTACCCTCACCCCCCAATCAGACCATCCTTACTGATTGGAACCCAATCTCCACTGAGGACACCATCCGCCTGATGAACTCCATTCACTCAGGATCCCCCACAGACCCATGCCCTCACCATATCTTCAACAAAGCTGACTCCATCATAGCACCACACCTCCGAGACGTCATCAACTGCTCCCTCAACTCTGCCACCTTCCCGGAAAGCTGGAAACACGCCGAACTCAGCGCCCTTCTGAAAAAACCCACAGCTGACCCCACCGAACTCAAAAACTACCGCCCCATCTCGCTCCTACCATTCCCGGCCAAAGTCATCGAGAAAGCCGTCAACAGCCAGCTCGCTGCCTTACTCGAAACCAACAAATCCCTTGACCCCTCACAGTCCGGCTTCCGAGCAAAACACAGCACTGAGACCGCACTCATCGCAGCAACAGACGACATTCGAACCCTACTGGACAATGGAGACACAGTCGCCCTCATCCTCCTTGACCTCTCTGCAGCCTTCGACACAGTCTGTCATAACACCCTCCTACAACGCCTCAGAAACATCGGAATCCAAGGAAAAGCACTGGATTGGATCACCTCGTTCCTTACCGGAAGAACTCAGAGAGTCCGCCTTCCACCATTCAAGTCAGAAGCCACTGAAGTCATTTGCGGCGTGCCACAAGGATCTTCACTCAGCCCCACTCTCTTCAACGTATACATGAGCCCCCTCGCGACCATCGCACGCCAACACAACCTCAACATCATCTCCTACGCTGATGACACTCAACTGATCCTCTCACTCACCAAAGACCCGAACACCGCCAAAACCAACCTACATGAAGGAATGAAAGAAGTAGCCGAGTGGATGAAACACAGCCGTCTGAAACTGAACTCAGACAAAACAGAAGTCCTTATCTTAGGCACCTCCCCTTCCGCCTGGGATGACTCTTGGTGGCCAGAGGCCCTTGGAAAAGCACCCACCCCGACGGACCACGCACGGAACCTGGGCATCATCCTGGACTCCTCACTCTCGATGAACAGACAAGTCAACGCCGTATCATCATCGTGCTTCAACATTCTTCGCATGCTCAAAAAAACATTTCGCTGGATCCCCACCGAAACCAGAAAAACGGTCACCCACGCACTGGTCACGAGCCGCCTGGACTACGGTAACACCCTATACGCCGGTATCACCGCAAAACTTCAGAAAAAACTCCAACGCATCCAGAACGCTTCAGCCAGACTCATACTAGACATCCCGCGTAAAGACCACATTTCTAGTCACCTGAAAAACCTCCACTGGCTCCCCATCAATAAGAGAATAACATTCCGCCTCTTAACCCACGCACACAAAGCACTTTACGAACTCGGACCCGAATGCCTCAACACACGACTTTCCTTCTACACCCCCTCCCGCCAGCTACGCTCCTCCAACCAAGCCCTCGCTGCCATACCCCGCATCAACAAAACCACCATGGGAGGTAGATCCTTCTCCTACCTGGCAGCTAAAACCTGGAACTCACTCCCCATTCACCTTCGCCTCACTCAGAACCACCTAGCATTCAGAAAGCAACTTAAAACTTGGATATTCGACAAGTAATTCCCCACCCTTCCTCAAGCGCCTTGAGACCCTTTGGGTATGTAGCGCGCTATATAAATTATTTGACTTGACTTGACTTGACTTCCCTCCTGTTCTTAATGGGATTTGTTCAAAGTATAGCCCCATGTTCTCGTTCTTCTCGTTCCTTGTCCTACTTACTAAAGGAGGTTCCTTTACATTGGCCTTCTCTGCTTGTTTGTTTAGGCTAATAGGTCGTACTTCTCTTGTAACCCAGGACTGTAGATTTTCTCCCAGTTGTTTCCCCACCCCATTGTGCTGTATTGTGGGTTTAGCACTTTCAAGGTTCCTCTGGGTTTTCATGATCTTGGGTGGGGGTGCAGATTTTACCTGGCACTTTGGAGTTTTTCCCCTTAATATGCTCCTAGGGCGATTGGGTTCCTTTCTTTCCTTAACTTTCGTACTTTTTTCCTTTTCCACCCCCGGTTCCTCCTCAGTGGCTTGCCTCTCTTTCCTTACTGCTTTTTTTCCCTGTGCCTATTGCTCTACTTGTCTGACTGCGTCTAGTCTGCTCCACTCTCCTTATTACCCTCATGGGCCACTTTGATATATATACCTGGTGGCTCTCTTTGGGTTGTTTATCATTTAGGTGCAGCCCTTTTCCACGATTATCCGGGTCTGGGATTTTATCTACCATTTTTGCTGTGTGATCTCTCTCCATTAGCGCCCCATTATCCTCTCCCTGTGCCTGTACCTGTAGATGGGGCTCACAGTCAGGCACTTGCTTTACTATATCTGGCATATGGGATCTTATCCCCTGCAGTTCCCTCTCTATTTTTGCTAAATACATTTTCTGGCTTTTTAGGACAGCATTATTAGACAGGGTTACTTCAAGCAGTCCTTTCAAGGTTTTTTGTAATAATAGCATTAAGTCCAACATAGACGCAGTATGCAGGGAAGAGAGGTCGCAAATTATTTCTGGGTTTAGCTCAGGTGTCTTACTCGGTTCATCTTCCAGATTCAGGCTGGTATCTCCAGTTTCCAGCGAGCTTTTATTTCCGTCTCTTTTCCTGCATGTCCTACTTCTTAAGGAGTTTTCCGTTGCTCTCTCCATCGCTTCCACAGGTACCGGAGTCTGGCTATCCAGGGAGCCTCTATCCAAGTCAAAGGAGAAGTGGTCGTGCAGTGATGACGACAGGCGAGGTGATGGCAGGCCATTCAGATCCAGTAATAACTGTAGAGAGTGATTGATCATGATTAGGGAGTCAGACTTGAGTACCTCCACTGGTAAAGAGGTGCATACAATCTCTCCCCTTTCTAAACTCCCATTTAAAGGTGTTGGTTCGGTTAAGGCATTTGCCTGCTCTTGCTTTTGTTCGAGTTCAAGTACTAATTCTTGTTCTTGTTCTAGGTCGTGGACTTGCGCTAATGTAACTCCTTTTTTAAAATGTCTCCCCACAAATTCCTTTATTGGGTTAGATAAGGCTCTTCCAGGGGGTTTAAACAATGCTTTCGTTTTTTTTACACCTTTTCCTTTTCCTTTCCCCTTCCCTTTTCCTTTCACCGGCGATGGCTCTATACTCCCACTGGCACTGGTGCCTTCCAGTGAGCCCATACTTTCAGCGTCCACTGCATTCAAGTGGGGCCTCAGGTTATATTCTGTCTGCTTCTTCCCTTTTTTTGAGACCATCCTCGTGCTTTTTTTTCCGGGTGACACCCCTGTTAGTATTCACCAGTGTCACTCTCTCTGAAGCTTCTCCCAGTTATTAGCAGGAGGCAGAGTTATAGGGGGCTACCAGTTGTTCTATATCCCAGTCCTTGACGTTGTTATTGAGGTTGGTATTTTATCTCCCCAGCAGAGTAATTAGCTCTCAGGATTATTTCAGGATTATTTCAGTGGAGGTGTGTTTTTTCAGATCAACCAAAGATATATAACGTAATATCCATCAGCTCGCAGGCTTAAAGAGCAGGCTGTTATAAGAGGGAAGATGCCCTCCTCAACACTTACAACGCCCTTGCAGCCACCCCACTTACCTCTGTGTGGCTGACCTTCCAGACGCCTCTTGCCTCGTGCCTCGTGCCTCAGCTCCTCTGCCCATTTAGTGCAGGGAGCACCCTGCTCCCTGTATTTTACTGTCCACTATATACTTTTTATATGCGCTCCTCCGTTTTGGACAGTTTCGGACAGCTTTTGCCGATTCCGGCTCGTTTTTCAAAAAAAAAAAAAAGAAAGAAAACGCGCTTTTTCTTTTACGTTGCAGCCTCGTCTCAGGCTGCTTGCTCTTCCAATTACCCCCCCCCCCTTCGCCGACGCTCACAGCCTCCTGACTTTGGCGTCTTTCTCTCTCTCTGCGATCCTTACACAGCGTCTCACTCCAAGCGGCTGGCTCCGGGGGCCGAGGCGAGCGGAAGTGACGAGATGCGAGCGGGGAGGCGGAAGCTACGGGGCGGGCTGTCAGCAATCAGCGATACACACAGAGGCGGGAAGCAGGAGAGAACAATTTTTGGATACCCGGAGAGGACTTTGGGGAAAATGCTGCTGGTGAAGTCTCTGCAAGAGTCCAGTGGAATCCAAGGGTGGATTCTTTAAGTGAAGAACCTGCAAGCAGAGGGAACAGAGTCTATGCCACTAAGAGGTGACATGTCTGTTGAAGAGCCTGGAAGAAGCACAGATGACAAAGTAGACTTGCAGAACAGCGAGACCAGGAGCAGAAGGAGTGTTCTTTGATGCAGTTTCAGTTCTAGGCGAAATCCAAGCGTCCAAACGTTCGAAGAGTGAGGTGGTTTCAGGTTTGAGTCTTGTGGCACGACGAATCGGACTACCCACCCATAGGTAAGCCGTTATATACCCTATGGAGGGGGTTAAGGTGACTCAGGGGTTCCTCCCAGAGGGGAGAATACTCCCATGTCCTGCAACCAGTTTCGTGCCAGAGCAGTAACCAAGGGCTGCCTGAACTGGCTCAAACTGGAGTATGCAAGGAGGGCACCAAATGTGCCCTTCAAAGCAGTCTGGTGGCACTGGCAAATGTCCCACCCCAGCCCGATACACTATGTCTTGTCTGGCAGGTGGTCACACCTCTCTGTGACAGGAAACCTATCATTGTATCTTCCTCTGCTCAAGCTCAGCAGCAGGAGGGGAGAATCGTATCTGGGGTTGGCAGCAGCACTAGCTTGCTGGCAGACCCTGAAAGGCTGTTACCAAGAGTACCAGGACTTCCCAGAGGAGCCCCCAGTGAATGGAATCACACAGTCAAGAAAATATACTGACGCTAGCAAAAAGTGGGGGTAACAATGAAAGCAGATCTTACTTTCCTACTAGCATCCTCCGGTGCAGCAGCAGCAGATGCGTGGTGCCTTTGCAAGGGCGAGGTGAGCAGAGCGGATGGAAATTCAGGGGGTGGTTTATGTAGGTGGGCTCTAGGTTCATTTCTAGAATGGGGAGGTCATAATTGAACCTACAGGGGCATATGTTCTTTGATTTGATTTTGATTTGATTATTGGACTTGTTGAGCGCTCGAATACTCAAGGGTGTCTTGGCGCTAAATGACTATGCTGCAGAAGTGGAAAGAGCCGTGTGACAGCCAGACAGGACTAAGCTGAAAAAAGCCAGGTCTTCAGATTCTTACGAAAAGACAACAGTGAGGGGCTGTTTTTTAATTCTACAGGTAACTTGTTCCAAGCTTTAGCTGTGTTCAGGAATGCGTTATTTACCTGTAACTGCAGTTATCCAGTATTGGTGTCTTTCATAGATTCACATGCCTGAATCATTCCCCGTCGTCGAGATGGGAGTCCCCGGTACATAAATAAGCAATGTCCTATAGACATATATAGAGAAAAGTAGGCCTAAAGGCCTCACATTAGTTACATGCCTAGGTCCTTTTGTGAAAAGGACCAAAGTCCAGAGAAGAGCCAATCAGCTGTCACCTCCCTCTAGAACCTTCCTTTCAGGAGCCTCAGTCCCTCAGATTTTCGAACGCACTAGGCTAAGTATGCGTGTTACTGAGAGAATAAGGTGAGTCCTTCCAGGGAAGGCGGGAGGGTTGCATGTGAATCTATGAAAGACACCAATACTGGATAACTGCAGTTACAGGTAAGTAACGCATTTCTTATCCAGTATTATGGGTGTCTTTCATAGATTCACATGCCTGAATCAGAGTAGCAAGCAATGCCAAGAGCACATTTCTGATGGAATAGCATATACAAGTCATCATACAACATATATCATGCAACTATAAACCATCAAAAGCCATCAACCATAAGCATTAGTAGAGAAATGTGCATACCAGAGTAGGATGGAGGGACGGAGGAAAGCTCACCTTACTGAAATAGATGGCGAAGCACTGCTTGTCCCACTGCTGCATCCTTCATCAGCTCCGTATCCAGGCAGTAGTGCCTAGTGAAGGTATGCGGCGACTTCCATGTTGCCGCCCTGCAAATGTCAATAACCGGCACCCCTGCAAAGAGTGCCATAGAAGTGGACATAGCTCTTGTGGAGTGCGCTCTCACTTAGGAATGCAATAGCCGTCCAGCTTGGTCATGGCAGAAAACAATGATTTCTGAAAGTTTTCGTTTTGTCAATATAAAACTTCAAGCATCGCTTGAGATCCAAAGAATGTAGTGATCTTTCAGCTGCTGTGCTTGGATTCGGAAAGAAGGAACGTAGAACCACCCGTTCATTTAGGTGGAAGTCCGACGGGACCTTTGGAATAAACCTAGGGTTGGTTCTCAGGATTACTCTGTCGTTTTTAAACTGCAGAAAAGGATTGTGGATTGAAAACGCCTGCAGCTCACTCACCCTCCTTGCAGATGTGAGCGCTAGAAGGAGTGCTGTCTTCCACGAGACATACTTTAGGTCGGCTCTGTGCACTGGCTCAAACGGGTGCTTCATGAGCTGATTAAGAACCACATTCAAATGCCAGGTAGGCAGCAACATCCTTACAGGTGGAAACGATCTGTATAAGCCTTTTAGAAATTGCTTAACCAACCTGTTTGAGAGAGAGAGATGGTCCCGTTACAGTTCTTTTATAACGAGAAATTGCAGCCAAATGTACTTTGATCGAGGAGTGGGCCAGTCCCGACTGTGCCAGATGTAATAGATAAGGTAAGATTTGCTCTGGTGAAGAGGAGAAAGGCCGAATTCCTTGATCTGTGCACCAAACACAAAAGCGCTTCCACTTCAGGGAGTACGTTTTGTTCGTACTATCCGCCCTTGCCCTGGCCAGAATGTCTCTACAATCTTGCGGAATATTCAGATTTCGAAACTCTCTGAACTCAGGAGCCAGGCGGCTAACCTGAGAGTTTCAGATCCGGATGTTGAACCTGTCCGCCGTTCATCGTGAGCAGAGATGAATACTGCCGCGGGTGTGTGGTTCTCAAAAATCCGGACCCTGTTGTTCTCCCGATATCGAGGTCCAATACCCGTGTCACAAAACCTCAACGTACCAAGACGATTTTGGTGTCTATGAACCGATAATAATTAGGACATCATTCCTATGTATTTGCGTCACAATCGAGGGTTGCCAACACCCCAAAATCGCAGTTTCCGTCCCCATCCCTTAAACTCCATTTTGTGAACGGCATCCATCTTACATCTTGCCCTCATGTTAAGTCAATTAAAGGTCGAGCTTGATCAAAAGGGACACGTCCACCTTGCGCGACTTTCCCCTGACCTGTCCCAACTGACTCCACTGCCTTCGGCCAGACCTGTTTGGGCAGCTCCCCGCCCAGTGGCCGAATACGATAGCATCAATACATAACATTCCACAAAGCATTCACTACATACAGACCATGCTTTCTGCAAACATGCACCTGTCCACGTTCCTTGTTTATGGCCAGTTTTATGACTGGGTTGTACCTTTCTTTATTGAGATTTCATCGATATCTGATGGGAGTTCCAGGCCTAACTGGGTAATCTATCAACGAACTGGACATCTAAAGTATGGGCTTGCTTACATGACTTCGCTCCTTGTATTATTGTAGAAATATGTGTATAGCCATATCATAAACTCAGGAATTCTTGCTTGCAGCTATTATTTTTGTATATAAGGAGACGGCTGGTTCTGTAAAAACGAACAGTCTCCCAAGAACCTACTCTCCGTGTGGTGTACTTCTGGGACACGTGTTACTTGGTAGCTACCAATAAACCTTGATCTTTGACGGTAACTAGAAGACTCATTGTTTCTGTGGTCCGGAACAAGGGAGAACTCAGAGGTCTTCGGGTGCTACCCCCTGGCACCACCGGGTTCTAAAAACCCAGCACCTCAGTTGGCGCCCAACGTGGGGCGATATCAAGCGGTGACGTTCCAAGCCAGATGTTCGTGAGGAGCTTCGTGTGAAAATTCCGGAGGACGGCCAGCCACTTCAGCGACCCCTGTATGTCGACGTGGTTCCGAAGGTCTTTGCTGTGAGGTTCCCCGCGTCCCGACGGCTACGAAGGACTGCTGCCCTGACTATCGCCTTGTTTTGGACCCAGTGATCCTTGGTAGAGCGAAACGATAGACGAGTCTTCTAGCGACGTCACAGATCTTCAAATACTTCAGTTAAGTATAAGTGGAGCGTCTCCCAGTCCTTAGTTTGTCCTTAGTTTTTGGTATCCTTGAGATACGACTTGATTTGGTACTTGCAAGCCCCAAAGCCGAAGGACTCGTGTATTCACGAGAAAAATCGTAATAGATAATCCTTTGAAGTTTGAAGCTAGACTAGTGAGCGAAGATGCCTGGTTTTAGCAGACTTGGAAACTTGTTTTGTCTTGGTTGTAGTAAGGACTCCCGATTGGAGGATTCTTGTCCGGTTCCTCCAATTGGAACTCCAACGTATGAGCTCTATGTAAAGCACGGAGTAGGTCCTATAACATATAACGAAGTATGGATAAAATACACCCGCAAGGATGGTGTTTTAAAATGGCCCCAATATGGTAGTTTCGACTCAGAAGTTTTAGATAACCTAGAGGTCAAACTGTTCAAAAAGAAAGCCCGACCGGCGATGTTTGACTCTATCCGCTTATGGCGCAAAGAAGCCAAACAGAAAGAAATAAAATTAGCAAAAAGAAATAAAAGAGGTATGTCGATGGTGCAAGCTGCCGTTGCATACAGAGATAACGAGGAAGAGCAGGAAAGCGAACAAATGCTTAGGAGCAAGAAACTAGCAATAGATAAATGTTACCCGATGTTACCAAATAAGGGACAGGGTCAAGAAAAAGGATCCGAGAAAGATCCATTAATGTCCCACTTATTAAATTCGCCACCACCCTATGCACAGAATGCCACAGCACCTCCGCAACCTTTAGTTGCACCTCTGGTAGCTGTTATACAGGCTCCTTTACAGCACTCACCAGCTGCTCTTCAGCTGGCTCCTGTTTCTCTGGTGCAGCCTCCTCAAGGCTCACCGATCACATCTACTTCTCCTACTGTCCCTCCTAAAATTTCGCCTAGCGCACCTTCTAGTCTCTCTGATACTCGTTCTACGAACATTTCTGTTTCTACTTTGCGTGACTCTGTTCTACCACCAGTTATTCCCCCACTTTCACCTTCCGTCTGGCATAAAATGGCCAGCATTGTTACTAACCTTCCTTCACCACTTTTTCGGTCGCCTAAAACGACCCCTAACACGGAACGAAGACAATTACGAAGCCAAATGCCCGATTATCAGGAAAGAGAATCATTGAATAAGCTAGCACGGAATTGGGCTATTGACACAGCAAGATATGATGTAGAGTCTGTCATGAACGTTTTCCGTCAATGGGATGAACCGACGCAAAGATACGTCTTTGAGCAGATGTGTGTTTTTCTGTGTGAGAATTTGGAAGATAAGGGTCAGAAGAGCAACAAGCCAGAGTTGTGTAGTGTACGATTTAAATTTGGGGAGGGTATGATAGTTGGTCCTGACGTTGAAAAAGCAGTTGATATATTATTATCACATCGAAGTACGGGTGGTAATTCTGGGTCATCCTCTGACAGTGGTACATCTAGCAGGAAAAGAGCGAGACAGTACCCCATGAGAGAGGTTCCTCCGGTTTGGAGGGAAGGTGACGCAACTGCAGTTCACCGGTTCTGCCTCATTTCCAGCGTGTATGGGTACATGTCCCCTGGAAAAGATCCGAAGTTTTAGCACTCAAACAGACACTACCCGAT
Organism: Lissotriton helveticus; assembly: GCF_964261635.1. Lineage (NCBI taxonomy): Eukaryota > Metazoa > Chordata > Amphibia > Caudata > Salamandridae > Lissotriton > Lissotriton helveticus. Next base: position 467,740,804 of record NC_136062.1, read on the forward strand.
CCCCGTAAAAACCCGACTGGGTATTATAAGGAGTTGTCCCAAACTGCAAGCTCATGTATAATGAATTTAGCTGATATAGACATGTTGTTTGGGAACGTTGTTCCACATCCTTTATGGAGTAAGATACGTCATACAGATCATGACCAAGAATTAGGCGACTCATGGTCGAACATTGCGACTACAGATGCTAGACAAGTCGGTGGTTTCAAGCCCGAGCCGTTAATAGCTGAACTTCCTGGTAGAATTATTGCGTACATGAAGACCATTATGCCTGAAGTACGCATGAACTGGGACAAGCTATCCGCGTGCAAGCAAAAGAAAGACGAGAATGTGTCTGACTTTTTCACAAGATTTGAGGAAACTTTCACTGATCATAGTGGTCAGGATATGGCTACCGAGGGTGGCCAAAGATTGTTTGTAGACAAATTTGTACATAATTTGCTTCCTGAACTGTGTGCTAAACTAAAAGATTCAGAGAGTGCTTGGGCTGTCTCTACGTCAGCGCAGATTTTAGCAACAGCTCAGTACTACGAAAACAGGCGCAAAGACGAGCTAGACAAGGCAGACAAAAAGACGAAAGATTTTAAAACTAAAGTTCTTCTCCAACAGGCTTATCCGCCCCGTATGGCTAGCCAGCCCAATTATCAACAGAATAAGCAGTATTCTAGAGACGCGCAAGGAAACGAGTCTTCCAATCAGCGTGTTCCGTATGGCCCGAATCAATGTGCGTATTGCAAGGAAGAAGGTCATTTTAAAAGTAATTGCCCGGCTCTTGCGCGACGCTTAAACGATGTTTCAGGTATAAGAGGGAGAGGTGTTCAACATGCCCCCAGAGGTAGGGGCCGTGGAAATTTCTCCCAGAACACAGTATCTATTCCGCCTCAGAATTCCATGAATAGCTTTGACCAACAGAATAACGCATCGTCTAGGTCAGCTCAGTACTATGCTGACGACTACTACACCGAACACGACAATGAGGGTAACGATTGCTAGGACAGCCATGGACAAAGAGAGGGAGTTGTTTCAGTTCCAGTAGATCAGGATGGACCTTATGTCGAGGTAATTACCTCAGGAGTGTCAGAGCCGTTTTTGCTGGATACTGGTGCTACAAAAAGTTCTATTATGCACTCAAAACTTCCTGGCGCACCTTTGTCTGGCGAAATGAATGTCTCAGTAGGCTTCTCTGGCGCCCCTGTTAGAAACCCGATCTCTAGTCCTATATCACTTTCTGTTGGCCCCTGTGAATTAGAAGCACCCCTCATTCTTACAACAGGTTGCGGTGAAAATTTGTTAGGATTGGATTTGCTAAAAAGGTTGTATGCGACTTTGTACTGTTCTCCCTCGGGAGTACAACTTACCTTAGGGAAAAAAGTCATTTCTCCAATGTACTTGTCAAAAGAAGGTATTCCAACCGAATTGTCATCACTTCCTGATATACTGTGGGCTAATGGTTCCAATGACGTAGGTCGTTTGGAGATAGCACCGTATGTCATAACTTTGAAAGCCAACGTTGGATTGCCACGTATTCCCCAATACAAAATATCTAACGAATGCGAGAAGGCATTGTTAACGATCATTTATGATTTGATCGATAAAGATGTTATCGAAGAAACAATAGGGAACGTTTGTAACAGTCCAGTTTTACCGGTCTTAAAACGTACTGATCCTTCACAGCCCCCTGTGTATAGGTTTGTTATTGACCTCCGAGAAGTAAATAAGGTTGTTGTCCCGCAGTTTCCAGTCGTCCCCGACATTACGGCTTTATTGACAATGGTTCCAGCTTCAGCAGACTGGTTCTCGGTGATTGACCTGAAGAACGCTTTCTTCAGCATCCCGATCGCCGAAGAGAGTAGAGACCTTTTCGGCTTCAATTTAGGAGGACGAAGCTTCCGCTTCAAATGCGCTCCTCAAGGCTACTGCGAAAGCCCATCAATATTCAGTCAGGCTCTGAAAACACAACTAGACACAATTGTGCTGCCAGATGGGTCAACTTTGATCCAGTACGTAGACGATCTACTGATCGCTGCAGACACTAAAGAGATTTGCAAGGAAGCTACGTTGTCGCTATTGCGTCACTTATGTAACATGAAGCACAAAGTCTCCCTTTCAAAACTGCAATTTTGTCGACAAGAAGTAACCTACCTAGGTCACATCTTATCGAAGGAGGGAAGGAGACTGACACCAGAAAGAATACAGGCAATTACAGAACTACGTTCCCCAAGGACACAGAGAGAGATTCGAGCCTTCTTGGGCATTACATCGTACTGTAGACAATGGATACCGAATTTTTCACTACTAGCCAAGCCCTTGCTGGCACTACTCCGCAAAGACACGCCTAATCCTATGCCTTGGTCTGAAGATTGTCAGACGAGTTTCCACGAGTTGCGTGATGCATTGTGTTCGGCTCCTGTGTTGGGAAACCCCAACTACAGTAAGCCTTTTACATTGTATGTCCACGAAAAAGAAGGTTGTGCATTATCAGTCTTAACGCAACTCTTTGGGGACAAACAGCGCCCATGCGCGTATTTTTCGGCAACTTTGGATCCTGTGGCTAAGGCACTGCCAAGTTGTCTGAGAGCAACCGCCGCAGCAGCTGTCTGCATTCAACAGTCTGCTGGATTAGTCATGAATAACACTCTGATCGTTATGGTTCCGCATGCAGTAGACATTTTGCTAAATAGAACAAAGACACAACATCTTACTAGCGCTCGACTATCCAGTTACGAACTTACCCTGCTAGCAAGTCACATCCACATAAAGAGGTGTGATACACTCAACCCTGCTACGCTATTACCCATCCCGACAGAGACAGACAAGATTGACAAACATGACTGCTGTTTCAGGACAGAAGAAGAGACAAAAGGGAGAGTAGACTTACAGGACACTCCCCTTCCCGAATGCAATGATACTTTATGGGTTGATGGTTCATGTTTCAAGTTGCCGAATGGTGATACGACTACAGCATATGCCGTAACGACATTACACACCATTGTAGAGACTGCACGCATTTCCCACAATTCTGCGCAAGCTGCAGAGTTGATTGCGCTTACTAGAGCATGTGTGTTGGCGAAAGGAAAGCGAGTGAATGTGTACACTGACAGTCAATATGCCTTTGGTGTGGCTCACAGTTTTGGCAGATTGTGGCGTGAACGTGGGTTCCTTACGTCCCATGGTGCAAAGATACAACATGGCCAGCTAGTCAATGAGCTCCTTGAGTCACTCACCTTACCCCTACAAGTCGCCATTATAAAATGAAGTGCACACAAAAAGATTCAGGATGATGTTGGCCGCGGGAATGCATTTGCAGATGAGGTTGCGAAAGAAACTGCAAGGAACGCAATGAGTCGGATGTATGTTATGGGTCCCGCCCGATGGATTGCTGATGTAGGAATGTGTGAGGACACCATTGAAAGCGTAAAATCGATACAAGCCGAGGCCACTGAGAACGAGGTGAATGAATGGAGAGAAAGCACAGGTAGATTGGATACGAATGGTTGTTGGGTCGAACTATCAGAACACCAGCGATGGCTATTACCTAATGCATACGTACTTGCAGTAGTAACGATGGCTCACGGAATTGCGCACATCAGTTCGAAAGGAATATGTAAACTATTGGCCCCAGTATGGCAGAATAGCAATATCCCAAAATATGCAAAGAATGTGGTCGAAAAGTGTATGGTGTGTTTGAAGTACAATCCCGGTAGGGGAACCCCAACTCCAGCTGGTCATTTTGCGCCTCCAACGTATCCGTTCGAGGTTTTGCAGCTCGACTTCATCCACATGGAGAGGTGCAACAATCTAAAGTACGTGCTCGTTATTGTTTGCGCCTTTTCGAGGTGGGTGGAAGCGTACCCCCTTAAGGACAACACCGCCTTATCAACTGCCAAAGCCCTTGTCAAAGAGTTCTTCCCGAGGTTCGGTATGCCTAGAATTGTCTGGAGTGATAACGGAAGTGAATTCGTAGGATGCGTAATGAAGAGAGTGTGTGAGTGTTTAGGCATCCACCAAAAATTCCACGCTGCAAATCACCCCCAATCGGCTGGACTAGTAGAGTGCTACAATGGCACTCTAAAACTCAAACTAGCCAAGATCCAAGCCAGTACAGGTCTTAAATGGCCTGACGCTTTGCCTCTAGCACTTTTATCAACCAGGATGACTGTCCACTCCAGATTAGGACTTAGCCCCCATGAGATCGTGTTTGGCCGCCCAGCCAACGTCTGGGGCGTGCCAAGACCCAAGAAACTAAGCGAGATAGAACACCCCGTACTGCTTGACTATTTGTGCGAATTGACAACTAAATTACGTGTTTTACACCAACAGGTTCACAGTTCCTCTCCACCAGCCTCTGACGATCCAGGTCACCTCATCGAACCCGGCTCATGGGTTTTGGTGCGCAATTTATAGCACACCAAGAACGGACAGCCGAGGTGGACCGGACCGCACCTAGTGCTGCTTTCAACGAGATCTGCTGTTCGGGTGGGAGGCAAGAAGAACTGGGTACATGGGACCCACTGTAAACGGGTCCCTCTACCCCTTCCATTAGACCGGTGGGTCAACAAAGGACTTGCCGACTCTGAGACAGAATCCGTACCTCGCTTCATCCCTTTCAGCGATGCACGTTTGAAAGAAACTAGTACCGAAAAGGAGAGTGATCATATTTTACAAGGACTTGTGTCACCATCTATGCAATTGGACACTACCGAACCTGAGACGCTGTTTGAAGACCACACCGTACCTGGGAAACGACGGTACGACCTGCGGTCTAAACAAAGAGACTAATAAACGATTGACCTAATGTGATTTCCTTTTCCCCCTAAGAACTATTTTTAGATTTTTCAGCTCTCTCGCCCCAAGGGAACTAGCTCATTTTTGATTTTTCGAACCGCCATCCGGTTCTGCTGCTAGGGTCGCGGTTGAAGTCTGGGGAGTGCAACTGGGAAGTTCTAGGTCCACGGTTCTGATTGGTCCACGGGAGTTACCCCGGACTGAGCAGAGCGCGCTCCCTGGGAGAATCAATCAACCACCGCGGGCAGCAACTAGAGGATGGAGTTTCCAAGGGTAGAGAGACCTATCAGACTCACGAACTTTGAAAAACAGTTATGCACGATACTGTCCAAAAGAAGATTCCTGATAATATGTGTTTTAATGTTATGTAGCATAATTGTATTTTTTACTGGTTATACTCTATTCGTATTTAAAGTTACCTTCTCGAATGACACCCAGACACCACCTCCTCCCACTATTTCTCCACACTACTTTCACCCTCTACCTGAACACGAGTCTGCCCGAAGACTCGAATTTGTAAACAACTCTTTCATTCAGCTTCTACACCAACACCAGTCCATAATGAACACATCAAACTGTTGGATATGCGGACTTATGCCACACACAACCGATAAGGGGATCCCATACTTCATTTTGGCATTCAGTTATTTTGGTTCTCTGTGGGCTTTCCAGACCATGTTCCTATTCGCCCTAGAACCATACCCGACCCGTTCCACTGCGAGCGATTCCAGTAACAAGGCACTAATTGCAGGGATAAGAAATATGAGTAGGGATATCGACACATATCTGACAATCCCCAAAGATGAACTCAGTCCCTACACCCGTTGGAATGTGACTAAACATGGGGTTTACCTGATCAAGAGTCAGGCAGCAAGGAAATCCCGCCCAGTTTGGATAGTGCCCCACCGAGGTCACTTATGCTTACAGGGTATTGGTAGGGACCCCACAGCACAGTTAGGAAAGAGCATTTGCACGGAAACATATGTATTTGCTTCCCGAACTTCCCCTATACTTTTGGCAGCCGAAGGCACGTATTTCGTTTGCCACGACCAAGCCTACACGTGGTTGCCCCCTGACTTCTCAGGTACATGTTTTATCTCATTTCTGCTGCCTCCCACCTACACGGCCAGAGCAGATTACCATCGGACAAGGACCGCTAGCGGTGTCGTGAGTAAAGACGACACCGCGGGTCAGGAATTCGCTGACTTCGCAAAGGGTTTTCTGCCATTTTGGGGGCCTATGGTGAACAGCAGAAATATTCGCCAGTTATCGAGGATAGTTGAATCCGCCGTGACTACGACGGCCGGAGCGCTTGGCAATCTGACAACCGAGCTTCAGTCGGATCGACTTATGACCCTTCAGAACCGAATTGCCTTAGACATCATACTCGCCGATCGTGGTGGTGTGTGTAGAGTCATCCAATCCAGTTGTTGCATTTTCATCCCTGATAACGCACCGACAGTATACCAGGCCATCTCCAAACTACACGAAATATCTGGTTCCCTTCACGTTGAGAAAGGGGATTGGTCCCTGCTGGGGTGGTTCTGGGAGCTGATCACTGCCTGGGGATGGAAAACCTCGATCTTCATTGGGATGATCTTGGCACTTCTGTTCATGTTTTGCCTGTGTATACAGTGTGCTCCTGCACTATGTGGCCTCTGTGCTACCTCGTGTGTACGGAAGCCTGTGTCCCAGGACGAGCTGAGTAACAGAATGATGCTACAGCAACATCTCCACGAATTTCTTCATACCGATTTGGACTCAGATTAGCATGAGTTATTGCCTTATATGAGGGCAAAAGGAGGGTCTGTGGTTCTCAAAAATCCGGACCCTGTTGTTCTCCCGATATCGAGGTCCAATACCCGTGTCACAAAACCTCAACGTACCAAGACGATTTTGGTGTCTATGAACCGATAATAATTAGGACATCATTCCTATGTATTTGCGTCACAATCGAGGGTTGCCAACACCCCAAAATCGCAGTTTCCGTCCCCATCCCTTAAACTCCATTTTGTGAACGGCATCCATCTTACATCTTGCCCTCATGTTAAGTCAATTAAAGGTCGAGCTTGATCAAAAGGGACACGTCCACCTTGAGCGACTTCCCCCTGACCTGTCCCAACTGACTCCACTGCCTTCGGCCAGACCTGTTTGGGCAGCTCCCCGCCCAGTGGCCGAATACGATAGCATCAATACATAACATTCCACAAACCATTCACTACATACAGACCATGCTTTCTGCAAACATGCACCTGTCCACGTTCCTTGTTTATGGCCAGTTTTATGACTGGGTTGTACCTTTCTTTATTGAGGTTTCATCGATATCTGATGGGAGTTCCAGGCCTAACTGGGTAATCTATCAACGAACTGGACATCTAAAGTATGGGCTTGCTTACATGACTTCGTTCCTTGTATTATTGTAGAAATATGTGTATAGCCATATCATAAACTCAGGAATTCTTGCTTGCAGCTATTATTTTTGTATATAAGGAGACGGCTGGTTCTGTAAAAACGAACAGTCTCCCAAGAACCTACTCTCCGTGTGGTGTACTTCTGGGACACGTGTTACTTGGTAGCTACCAATAAACCTTGATCTTTGACGGTAACTAGAAGACTCATTGTTTCTGTGGTCCGGAACAAGGGAGAACTCAGAGGTCTTCGGGTGCTACCCCCTGGCACCACCGGGTTCTAAAAACCCGGCACCTCAGGTGGATCGGCTGTTTCCGGGACAGACGGTTGAGTTCGGTGAACCAATGTTGCCTCGGACAAGTTGGGGCTATTAAAATTAGAGTACAAGGTTCCACCTTCATTTTCCTCAGGACTCTGGGAAGCATCGGGAATGGCGGAAAGGCGTACGCAAAGACGTTGCGCCATGCGATGGAAAATGCATTCCCTAGAGACCCTGACTGGGGATGCCAACTTGCGAAGTGTGGGCATTTGGCGTTCACTCTCGTCGCAAAGAGATCGATTTGTGGCGTGCCCCTTCTGGAAAAGATCTGGTCGATAACTTGTTGATCTAGCTGCCACTCGTGTGACGATGTTTTCTGCCTGCCCAACGCGTCGGCGAGCACATTGTCTGTGCCTGGGACATATTCCGCCCTTAAGGCTACATTGTTGTGTATGAGCCAAATCCAGATTTTTTGCGACTCGCGATAGTGTCAGCGAGCGCGTCCCTCCCTGTTTGTTGAGATAGTGCATCGTCGTAGTGTTGTCGGTCCTGACGAGCACTAGGGAGTTTTTGATCCTTGGTAGGAATGACTGCAGGGCCAAGAAAACTGCTCTCAGTTCGAGAAGGTTGATATGGAGTTTCTTCTCTTCCACTGACCATTTGCCACTTATCTGCAACTCCTGCAGAAAGGCCCCCCAACCTTCCAAGGAGGCGTCCGTCGTGATGACATGAGGAGCTGCGGGAAGTAGGAATGTCAGTCCTTGAGATAGGTTCTTTGGCGCCATCCACCAGCGTAAAGCCTTGACCATTTGCGCTGTCACCCTTATGCGGTCGTCGAACGACCCCATGCATTGCAACCACTGTTTGGACAGTGCCTCTTAGAGAGGGCGCATCCGCAGACGGCAATGTGGTATCAGCAGGATGCACGATGACATCATTCACAAGAGAGATTTGAAGAGACAAACCGTTAACATTCTCTTCGAGGCCACTGTCGAGGCCAGAGAAAGGAGTTTGCGTTTTCTCTCCTGCGATGGGAAAGCTCTCACAGAACATGTGTCCAAGGTTGCCCCCAGAAAGGTGATGTTTCGAGAAGGCTGCAGGGTTGACTTCTCTTGGTTGAGTGTAAGACCCAGGTGTTCAAAGAGACTGAGACAGGAGTTGGAGGATCTGGAAGCGCCTGAGAAGGATGGTGCCTTTATAAGCCAGTCGTCCAGGTACGGGAAGACTTGGTGACCGCGCTGCCTGAGGTATGCCGCCACTGGGGCGAGACATTTGGTGAAGATTCGGGGCCCGGATTTGAGACCAAAGGGCAGGACACGGAACTGGAAATGTTTGCCTGCTACTGCAAACCTCTGATACTTTTTGTGATTGTTGTGAATTGGGATATGAAAGTATGTGTCCTGTAAATCCAGTGACGTCATGAAATCCCCCTCCTCCAGAAGATGCAGGACTTCTTGTAACGTGATCATGCGAAACGACTGCTTCCTCAAGAATTTGTTCAATGCTCTGAGGTCTAGTATCGGCCTCCATTTTTTCTCTTTTTTCTCAATAAGAAAGAAACGGGAATAAAATCCCTTCCCTTTCTGTGATGGTGGTACCTTCTCTATTGCTCCTTTAGCATAACAGAGAGTTCTCGAAGAAGTAGCCGTAAATTCTTGTGGGACATTGGGCGAGGAGGAGTTTGAGGAGGAGTGCTTTCGAACTCCAAGGAATGGCCAATTTGTATCAATTGAAGGACCCAATGGTCCGTAGTGATTTTCATCCAATTTTTCAGAAAGTGGGTCAGTTTTCCTCCAAATCTTAATGATTGAGATGAGGCCTTGACTGGCTGGGCAAACAAGTCATTTACGTCCTCCGTTGTTCCTCTTTTGACCTCTGCTCCATAAGGATGACTTTCCAAATGAGGACTGTCGGCCTTGCTGCTGTTGTCGCTGTTGGCATTGAGGTCTTCTCTGATTGGAAGAGTAGGATGACCTGTTTTGATAACCACCTCTGTATGAGGAGTGTCCTCTTCCTCTATTTCCTTGAAAGGAGTGATTCCTAAACTGGAGCGTGCCCAGCGCTCTCGCAGTGTCTGTGTCTTTCTTAATATTTTGAAGTGCCTCATCAATTTTTGAACCAAACAGAAGTTGGCCGTCATATGCCATATCCAAAACCTTGGACTGTACCTTAGGTCTGAATGAGGTCGCTTTCAGCCATCCCTGCCGCCTTAACACCGCTGCCCCGGCTAGTTGGCGGAATCCTGTCATTGCCACATCCATTGCACAGTCTATCATCTCTGAAACTGAGGTTTAACCCTCAAGAAGTATCGCTTTAACTTCCTCCTTCGAGGGATCCGGCAGTTCAGACAGGTATGGGGCTATGTCTGCCCACAGTTGTCTATTATAGCGTCCTAGAAGCGCCAGGGCATTTGCCGCCTTGACTGTCATCGCTGACATAGTAGTGAATCTCTTTCCTATGTTGTCTAATTTCCTTCCCTCCTTATCTGGTGGCGCCGATAAGGGAGATGAGGGATTCCTAGAGTGTTTCTGGGCCGCCTGCGTCACCACCGAATCAAGCTTAGGATGCCCTGTCAAGCAGGCTGGTGCCGATGCTGGAGCCTTGTATTTCTTGTCCAGGCGAGGGACTACTGGTGAAACTGAAGCAGGATTTTGCATCAACTGAACTCCGTGTCCACAAATAATCAATAATCGGAATCGACCTTGTCAACTTCTTAAGAGGTTCTTTAAAATCGTACAGGAACCACTCCTGCTCCTGTGATTCCATCGTAATCTGGAAGCCTTTAGCGGCCCTTTCTACCACATTGTGGAAACCACCAATGTCCACCGGTGGAGAATCTGAAGTGGCGGGCACTGGAGATGCTGGGGATGGTATAACATAATCGTCCCAGTCTTCATGGACAGATCGATCATCCTGCACTTCACCTTCCTCTTGTTGCTCTTCCTCCTCTTCTTCATCCGAAGACTGAGGAGCAGGCACATCTACTCTTTCTTGCTGGATAACCAAGGGCGGCGGCCGTGGTCTTGGCGATGGTACTGCCGTGGAAGCCGTAGGAGCTGGAGATTCTGGGAATCTCTGTTTGTAGTCCTGAATGAGGAACCTTAGATCAGTAACCAAGGAAGCTGGTAAACAGACCATGGGCGTAATCTGTGGTTGAGCTATGTGCTTCTGGACATCCTCCTCATCCGAATTTTGGCATTTAACATTTAATTCTGAGGGGCTATTAGCTTGGAACATATCTCCATCGTCAGAATCCTGTCGACAGCTGTTATACTCTGAAAATCCGTCGTCGACGGGATTGACGTCGTCGCTGGCATTGATGCAGCCGTCGTCGGTGCCTTCGCCGACGATGTCTTCGCCGACGATGTCTTCGTCGACGGTGCAGTCGTCGATGGTGTCTTCGTCGACGGTGTCTTCGTCGACTGTGTCTTCGACGACGAGGCCGACGGTATCGAAGTCGATGGTGATGATCTCGTCGTCGACGCTGACGACGGCGAGGTAATCGTCGACGAGATCTTGGGCGTCGTCGATGATTTTTTAATAACAATCGTCGACGATAAAACCTTACCCGCTGATGACGATGGTGTAGTCGTCGTCGATGAAGAAAATTACGACGATGCTGTCGTCGTCGAGACTGTCGTCGTCGACGTGGAGACATAAACAGGAGACACAGCTTTCCTGAACGCTGATGATGTCGTCGACGAGGTCGTCGTCGTCAATGGCGCCGGCTTCTTGAAGGTGTGAACCTCCTTGTCAGAAGCTGATTTAAACATAGCCTCTGAAGACTTTTTTGGTGTCTTCTTTTGAGGAGCGTCCAGAGGGCCAAGGGAAGCTATCCTTGGCCTTTTATGAGACATTTTTGAGGAGACTGAAGAGCCTTCACTTCCCTCAGATGATTCCAAATTATCTCTGTCCTTGAGTCTTTGGAGCCAAATCAAAAGGCGTCCCCTCTGTCTTTGAGGGTTTTTGTAGAAAATGTTCGACATACCTTGCAGTCCTTAGCTGTATGGTTAGGGTACAGGCACTATAGGCAGTCCTTGTGTTGGTCATCTATGTGGAGCCTTTTTTCCCACACGAGCTACAAACTCTGAAGAGACCTTTCTTAGGAGTGTCAGCCATAGTGTACAGCTTTCACTTGAAGAGAAATCCAAAAATTTGAAGAGAAAAGCTTTGAAGAAATAAACCTGAGCAGAACTCAGGGGGAGACTCCCTTAGCACAACGTGCGGTAGAAAATCTGAAGGACTGAGGCTCCTGACAGGAAGGTTCTAGAGAGAGGTGACAGCTGATTGGCTCTTCTCTGGACTTTGGTCCTTTTCACAAAAGGACCTAGATATGTTACTAATGTGAGGCCTTTAGGCCTACTTTTCTCTATATATGTCTATAGGACATTGCTTATTTATGTACGGGGACTCCCATCTCGACGACGGGGAATGATTCAGGCATGTGAATCTATGAAAGACACCCATAATACTGGATAAATAGGAAGTTTTGAGAAGCTTAGCACTGCTTGACCTTAGAGTCCTAGGAGGTTCGTAATGTTGTAAATTTCTTTTTAGGAAGTGAGGGCCTGATCCATGCAGTGTTTTGTAAGCCAGGCAAGCTGACTTGAGTTAAATTCTTTTTCCTACGGGGAGCCAGTGGGGACCTCTCATTTTATGGGCCACTGGTTCGAACCTCGGGATATTCAGTACCAGCCTGGCTGCGTTCTGAAGCCACTGTAGTTTTAAGAATAACTGGTTTTGCAGCCCTACGTATAGTGCATTCCCATAATCTATTTTTGAAAGAGCCAGCAAGGTTACCAGGGTTTTGGAGGTGTCAGGAGGAATATATGGCAGCAGTTTCCTGATCAGTTTTAGCGTGTACCATACAGAGGAGGCAAGTTTATTTATTTGTGCCTTAAAAGTAAGTTTAGAGTCGAATATAACCCCCAGATTCCTTACGTTGTCCACCAGCGATGGGCATCTGCCGAGACTGTCGGGCCACCAGTGGCTTGACCAGATGTTAGGTTCAGCCTCCAGTAGCAGGACCTCTGACTTTTCTCCATTCAGCTTTAAGCAGTTAGTCTGCAACCATTGACTGACCTGGTCCATGCAATGCCTGAATCTAACCGCTGTCTCAGTAGTGTTGTTTGAGATTGCTACCACTATTTGGGTGTCATCAGTGTAAGAGAGTGGGATGAAACCACAATTTCTAATGATGTTGGCTAAAGGGGCAACATATATATTAAAGAGGGAGGGGCTCAGTGAAGAACACTGGGGAACCCCCCAGGGCAAGCTGAAGGACCTTGATACATATTCCCCAAGCTGAACCGACATGAGAGAGCTAAAGTTCCAAGGCTGGTATACCCCCCGAAGCCTGAAACATTATAGGGTGCCCCAAAAGGTCAGTGGTAGACAGAGGCAGCTGTCCCCCCTTCCCCCTGTCACTGCTGCTCTCTTCTTATAGATTCTCCAATCATTCAGCAATTTCTTGTGATGCTAAGTGCACATGGCAACCAATACGCTTGATATGAGTGCAGTTTCATTGTAGTAGCTGTGAAGCTCAGGGGGATTTACATAATAGAGGCAGGACCCTCTTTAAGTGATCCAAAGTTGGACAGCCCATCATGTGGATATGTCCCTAATTTCAACCAAGTAATCCACAAGATAATTTGGAAAAGACAAGCTGTGCCAGAAACTAGTAATTGATTTCAATAATAAGTGTCCAAATATTCTTCAAGTGTTTCAATGCATTTATTGTGATCATCAGGATTTGAACCTGATGAGAGAAATACAGCCGACACGTGTTTCGCCTGTTTGGCTGGCATGCCTAGGTGTTTGTCAAGGTTGAAAAATGTATACTAAGTGCACAAAAGAATATGATTCATGTGATGGACATAAAGAACATGCAGGTAGCATTGATAACCAAACAATAGGATATAGTATGCTAACAGTAGACATATAATAACATTACAAAAACATAAATATAATATAGTTTGAAACTGTTTAACCCCTTGCGTGCACAGGATGTAACTACGTACCTCCTTGGCAGCGGTGCTGCTGTTCTGAGGATGTAACCATTTCGTCCTGGCACTGGCCCATCAGGGAAGTACTGCACTCCTCCTGCTGGCCACTACCTGCATGCCCCCACTGGGGAAGGCAGTGAAGCGCTTCTGCCACCACCCTCAAACCCCCTCTGCAAGCTGATTACCGACGTCACCATGGGCTGTCGGGGACGGACTGGAAGCCGTTTGCTTCCAGCGCGCCCAGGGAAAGGATGTGATTAAGGTAGGTACTTTTCTTGGGGGTGGGAGGACCTTCTCTGGGGAAAAACATACACAGGGGGAAAGGAAAGAGTTTTTCCTTCCCCTTGTGCCTGTTTTGAATGGATTTCTGCTCCACGATTGTGGGTGAGGCCCACAATTGTGGAGCAAGAATCCATATACTGGACCACCAGGGATGTTTCTTTGTGTTGTTTTGGGAGCGAACCCTTAGGCAAGGATCGCTCTCCTGGGGGCATGTGTAGCTGTGGTACCGTTTATATTGGGAGACCTGGGGAAACGCTGGGTGGTGGGAAATTTGTCTCGGTTCGGTGATCCCACAAATTTCCCGCACAGAAATGTGAGGAAAATGTGATTGCTGTTAGCTAAATTTTAGGTTTGCAGGGGGTTCTGGGTAAGAAATTGTTGGGGGATCCACAAAAGCCACGCATCCTTGGACTCCCTTGGGTGTCTAGATTTCAGAAGTGTCTGGGTTTGTTGGGTTTCCCTACATGGCCCCCAAGCCCGAGACCCAAAAAACGCAGGTGACTCCCTCATAAGACCAGGTCTTTTTTGTAATCCATAATTTTCATGTCTTCACAGTAAGTTTTGGGCTATTTTCTGTCGCGGGCACTAGGCCTACCCTCACAAGCGAGGTACTGTTTTTATTGGGAGACTTGGGAGAACGCTATGTCAGTGGACCTTTGTGGCTCTATGCAGATTCCAGAAGTTTCCATCACAGAAATATGAGGAAACTTTGTTTTTTAAAAAATATAAATTGAGGTGTGCAAGGGATTCTGGTCAACTGAACCAGGTGAGAGCCACACAAGCCCCCCCCATCCTGGATTCCCCTTCGTGTCTAGTTTAAAAAAATGTACAGGTTTGCTAGGTTTCACTAGGTGCCAGCTGAGCTGAGACTCAAAATCCACAGCTAGATATATTGCAAAAAAAGGGTCAGTTTCCTGTGGAAAAATGTGATGTGTCCACATTGCGTTTTGGGCCATATTCAGTTGCGGGCACTTGACCTACCCACGCAAATAAGTTACCATTTTTATTGGGAGATTTGGGGGAATGCTGAGTCTGTGGAAGTTTGTGGCTCCTTGCAGATTCCCGGACTTTCCATCATAAAACTGTGAGGAAAATGTTTTTTTTTTACAAAGTTTGAGGTTTGCAAGGGATTCTGGGTCACAGAACTTGTTGAGAGCCACAGAAGTCACCCTATCCTGGATTTCCATGGGTGTCTGGTTTAAAAACATTTACAGCATTGCTAGGTTTCTCTAGGTGCCGGCTGAGCTAAGGCTCAAAATCCACAGCTAGACACATTGCAAAAATTAGGGTCAGTTTTCAGTAGAAATGTTAGGGGTCCATGTTGCGTTTTTGACCCCTGTGACGGATACTAGGCCTTCCCACATAAGTGAGCTACCCTTTTTATCAGGAGACTTCGGGAAACACAGGATAGTAGAACAAGTGTAATTACCAGTTGTCTTTCTATGCATTTCTCCCTACTAAATGTAAGACAGTGTGTAAAAAAGAAGACATTTTGAAAAATGCGCCATAATTTAAATGCTAGTAGGGCTAGCCACATATTCAGAGATGAGCAAATAACAACTGCTTCTAAACTCTATATCTTGTTCCCATATCGAAAATACATATGTGTCCTTGATACCTATTTTTCACTCTTTATATATTACCAAATGAATTTCTTTATACCCGCTTCTCAATGAAAAACCATTGCAAGGTGCAGCTCAATTATTGGCTCTGGGTACCTCGGGTTCTTTGTGAACCTACAAGCCCGATATATCACCACAAGCAGAAGAGTCCCTTGGACATAAATCCAGCATAGTTAGAAGAAGTTACAGGAGAAAATGTAGGCACAAATGGCTGTTTTTTATTAACTCAATTTCAGTATTTTTTATTTCAACTGTTACAATATATAGGAAAACCTTGAAAGATCTCCACAAATGACCCCTTGCTGAATTCAGAATTGTGTCTTATTTTCAGAAATGTACAGCTGTCTGAGATCCATTTTTAGTTTCACTCCCATTTCTACCACTAAATGGAAGGAGGTTGAAAGCACTAAAAATAGGAAAAATAGGGTATAGCGCAGTAAAATGCCAAAACTGTGTAGAAAATGTTTGTTTTCTGACAAAAGGCTGCCTGTTCCTGAAAGCTGGGAAGATGGTAATTTTAGCACCACTAACCCTTTGGTGATGTCCATTACAGGGAAAAAATTGATATTGCCTTCTGCAGCACTTTTTTCACATTTTTCCCCCCAAAAAACAAATTTTAGCCGGATTTTGCATAATTGCCCGGTTCCCTCCAGGGGAATCCACAAAACCTGGGTACCTTTAAAATCCTCAGGATGTTGGAAGAAAAGGTCGCGCATTTGGCATAAATACCCTATGTGGGCAAAAAGTTATGGGGGCCAAAGTGAGAACTACCCTAAATACCCCCAAATAAGGCATGGCAGGAGGGAAGGGGGGAGCGGACCGGCAGCGAAGAGGTTAAATTGACCATTCTCTATGGTTTGTGTGAATTATGTATTTATTATCTTTTTTGTTCCTCATGTTTTAGCCTAAAAGCTGTTTGTGGTTTTCCTCCTGGCTATTTAATTATGTATAACTGACTTCTGGAAAATCATATGTGATCTACCATTGTGGTACCACCTAATCAATGTTAGCAAACCATGAAGATAGTATCTTATGTCTATATTAATTTTCTATGATAATTTTGTGCCTTTTTCTTTTTAATTTTCCCTTTCCTATATTTTCTCTGCTTTCTCCTGTCTTTTATTGCATTAACCCATTTTTTGCGCCTGTATTTAAAGATTATTTGTAATGTGTTATTTAAATGCTCTTTTAATGTTATGTTTTGTAATTGTATTATATGTCTACTGTTGTCATCATACTATATCCTATTTTTTGGTTCTCAATCTTACCTTCATGTTCTTTATGTCCATCACATGAATGATATGTTCCTTGATAAGAGCGACCCACTCCTGCACATCCAGTAGTCAACTAGTGTGTTACTAAAGCTACAGAGTAAGGACCAAGCCGGAGGCAGAGTCCATGCTTGTCTCTCTTCAAAGGATCGGGATTGCACCCCAAGAAGTGCAGAGGGAGCTATGCTTCTGAGCCATGTCGCAAATGCCTTGGACTGCTTTGTATGATGACAATCTCTCTTACATCAGCACAGGGCCTCAAGGAAGTACTTAAACAAGACTGCTGAACATGATTAAAGGTGAAAATAATGCAATAACAAATGTATGTTTGCAAAATATCTGTTATGAGCTGTTACATCTTGGACTAACAGCTTAGTAACACTGTTGGACCTCGGGGAAAGTAGGGTCGCAGACCAGTCTTCCCACGGGGTGCTTCGCGCAGAGGCGGAAGGACAAGCTGGAGAGGGATTTAGGGCGGGATATAAAGGTGCAGGGGAGGAGGGCTCTACCTCTTTCTGCAACTGGCACCACCACTGAGGGTTGAAAAATTTAGTGGGAGAATTTAGTAGTTAAGGACCGGGTAGGTAGGGTTAAGTAGGAGGCCTGCTGGTTGGCTGGTGCTGGAATTAGTAGAAGTTGGATAAAGGAGGTCCTTACCTCAAGAAGCGGAGCCGGCATGGCGGAGCCTGACTTTGAAGCAGTGCGAGCCACACTGTGAGTCCTGGGACAAGCAGGCCGTGAGGACCTGCAGTGGCCTGGAGTCCTGGACCCCCGCGGTCCACATCTTCAGGCGTGGCAGCTGTGGTGGCGGTGTTTTAAGAGGAGCCGCCACCGTTGAAGAAAGCTGCGGGAAGCAAGGGGCGGGGCCAGCCCAAGCAACAGGCAAAGCGTAGGGGCCGGAGTTAGAGCCTGCCCGCGCAGCTGCTAGAGGATCCGCTCATCGTGCAGAAGGTGTGACCGGGGGGGGCCCATCTGATGGGGAACTGGCCAAACATGATGCTGAAGCCTGGTCGAGGCCCGATTTAACAGTGGTTCAGGAAGAAGGACAGGAAGCAGGGAACCAGCCCAGCTGCAAGCTGGAGCCGTTTGCAGGCCAAAGGAAATTATGCACAAAGGTGGGGCTTGGGGTCAATGAACCGGCCCAGCTGCACACTAGAGCCGGCAGGAGCCAGGACAAGGAGGTTTCCCAGGGAGAGGAAGCCCCTATGGACCTCATGTGGAGGCCTCTCCCTGCGAACAGACAACATACTGAAGGGAGTGGGGTTTCCCAGTCCACAGTTAAGAAGTCAAAATGAGCAGGGAAAACAGCAGGCACTCCCAGTACCAGTCAGGGAGTGGGGGGTGGGCTCATGTGAAGAGAAAGCCTACCGCCCATCCTCCCCAGATGGACAGGGCTAGATTTGGAGGCCAAGCTCTGCAAACAGCGGTGGATCATACAAGAGTCTGAAGAGAAGTGGGGTGTCATGTATGCAGCCAGGGAGGTCAGGGGTTTTGACTCCTGGGGCAGTCGGCCACCTACACCAACAGGGGAAGAGGAAGCACTTGCAGAACAGGACACTAGTGAAGGGGGGGACTCATTCCAAGTGGGTGTGAGTCAGGGAGCCTTTCCAACCAGGGAGTGGGCTAGGGACAGCAGGGACGGCGGTGAGACCTGGTGGTGCCGAGGCCAGTAGAAAAGTGTGGGGCCAGTGGGGCGCGAAATGGCACCAAGACTGTGGCAAGAAGCAGCAGGGGGTTCCGCGGCAGCCTACCGAGGGATCGGGCACAAGCGGCAAATTTAGAAGAACGCAGTGGTGTGTTTTCTAAGAGTGGGAAAGGACAGGAGAGAGCAGTGCATGAAGTGATGTGGGCGCCTGCAGAGGATGAGATTGAGTTGCTGCTAGAATATAGTGCTGAGAGTGACGAGTTGGAAGAGGGCAAAGTACAAGATGATGATTAGTTGACTGAAGGGGTCACTGGGGCACCGGAGAAGGCAACCAGAAAGGTTGGTGTTTTGTAGGAGGCAAGTGTGGCCACGGACAAGACGAAGGCAGCCAGCAAGAAGAAGACCAGCAACAAGGTAATGACAAGGAGGCCCAAGCGAGTCTATCAGGTGAGGGCGACTGGTGGACCGTTTGGGATGGGGGTCTGAAGGCAGGGAGGAAAAAAGCCTGCCGGTCTGTGGGTGTGGGGCATGGGTCTGTGAGAGATACGGGGGTTCGCGCAGGTGCAGCTGTAGTGACCGCAGTAGTTACAAAGATCAGCGGGGTGAAAACAGTTAGTTGGTGTGAGTGTCCAGACAGACAAGGTTGAAGGGAGTGAAGGGAAAGAAGAAAACACCACAAGAAGCTGCTCTACATGGGCCTGGCAATGCCTTTGGGGTTACATCTCTCCGACAAAACAAGGAATAGGATATGGAAACACAAACACATCAATGTATTAAAGCTGCTCCATAGGGAGATCCAGGCAAAAGAGGGGTCAAAAGAAAAAGAATGGGAATTAACGAGGAGGCCCAGGGTTCCCATCAACATGGAGAACTGGACATCAGCCTTTCTCAGTTATGCCAGTATTTACTGCAAAAAACACCTGGACAGAGCGATAGCACTATTAAAATACCAGAATATCTTTTGAAAAGCCCAGATACATTTCGGGGGGGGTTACTTGTTTGAGTTATGATGAGGAGTTTAGGGCCAGAGTAAGCATTAATCGTGACAAGCCATTGGAGGAGGTAGACCAAGAACTGTGGATGCAATCGATGTCATCCACCCAGTCACCGGCATCTACCCACACGACTAGCAGCCTACCAGTGACCTATTGGTCCTTTCGGGCGTGTCCCGTCCAGCCAGGGGTGGAAGGGGATACTTTTAGCGCAGGAAGTGCAGGTTCGGCACTGAAGCAAGGGGGAAGCACGAGGGCCTATTGGAATTACAACAAGAGTTTCTGTTCAACACACCTATGCAAGTTTAATCAGGAGTGCTCCAAATGCGGGAGTTGACACCCTCTCATGCAGTGCTTCACTCTGTCCACCCCAGCTGAGCAATGAAGGGCCACTAGGGGCAGGGGACAGTCTGGGCCAAAGGGCTCCTACCCCAGTTAGGCTCCAGGCCATGGGCCTTTGGCTCTCTATCTACTCGGACAGAGAGGCTGCGTTGAGGATTCAATGGGGGTTTAGTGTAGGTTTTCGGGTGGGGTACCAAGTTCCCAGTGTAAGGAGGCGGGCAGAAAATTTGAAATCAGCCAGAGAGTTGCCAGAAGTAGTAGCAGCAAAACTGAGGAAGGAAGTTGAAGAAGGAAGGATAGCGGGCTCATTCGAAAGTTGGCCAGTGGATGACCTGACTATATCATCTCTAATGGTGGTACTGAAGAAAGAACGAGGGGAATACAGGATAATACATCATTTATCGTAGCTCAAAGGGAGGACAGTCAATGACTTCATTGCGGAGAAGGACTCGAGGGTGCTTTATGCTTCAGGAGATGATTCAATTCGCCTGGTTAGATTGTGTGGGCAGGGACTGGAAATAGCTAAATGTGATGTGAATCAACCTTTCGCTTACTACCTATACATGCTGCTGATTTCTCTTTGCTAGAGATGCAGTTTGAAGGGGCCATCTTTATAGACAAGGTCCTGCCAATGGGCTGTGCGATTCCTTTTACACTTTGCGAGATGTTCAGCACTTTCCTACAGTGGGTTTTCACGAAGAGCGGGGGTCACAGAGAAGTGTCACACTACCTGGTTGACTTTCTTTTCATAGGCAGAGGAAAATCAGGAGATTGTGAGAGGCTGCTACAGCATTTCCAGGATATGGCACAGCGCTTTGGGGTTCCCATCGTGCGGGAAAAACACAGCTGGGCTCAGCTGTAGACTGACATTTTTGGGCATCGAATTGGACTCTGTCCAGTGGATGGCCAGGCTCCCCAGCGAGAAAGTGACAGACATACAGGTTTTTCTGCTATGAGTGCTAGGGGAGAAGAAGATTGATGAGTGATGAGTGTCCTGAAGGATTAGTTACTTACCTGTAATCCTAGTTCTCTTTCAGGGTTATACTCATTAAAGTCATAAGCACTGAATTATCTCCACCCGTGAGCGGGAACCCGGAACATATAACAATATACATATATATGTGTGGAGAAGTGTGGCTCAATGGTTAGAGCGGCAGACCCTGATGCAGAGGTCTGGCCCGGGACCAGGGTTCGATTCCCGCCTCGGCGGGTCTTGGGCTCAATTTCCCCGGACATGATAATTCTCGCCTCGGTGCCTAGTCTAATCATGGGTCCCACTCTGTGACTCTGGGCAATAGCTTGCTTAATCTCCACAACGGCCCCAGCAGCGCTGTGGATGCCTGGCTTCACCTTGGGGGTGCCCAGGAGTGGACATTTCACAGGAAAGCCAGGATGAGTTCCGCAGCGGTATGAATACAGCGCTACGAGGCCTCCGGGTAGAAGTGCGCTATATAAAATACAAACATTTACATATATATGTGTAAATATACAATAATAAGTACATAGTACTAAACCAAAATATACACATATACATGTATAACACCATAATATACAGCCCAACATAATGTATAGGCTAATAAGACACTTTCTGCAGTATGAAAATACTCCATACACTAATGCAATAAACAGGCTAGAGCCTAGAAATGCATTTCATAACATAAATACCCTTTATTTTCATCAAAGAATCTGTTGTAAAAGGCAATTAGCCTAACAAGGCTGCATATGAAAAAATGTCTGTGTACAGAAAATCAGACTGGCACCTCGCCTTTAAGGCCCCAGAGAATCTGAGCACTTTGCCTTTAAGGCCTCCAGGAGAAACCCTGCTCCCATCATGCCCCACAGGTGACAGTTCAGTCAGTTATTTTGTACGGTACAGTAAACTTTAGCAGGAATCTGCCCTTATAAAACCTCATAATACATACTGAAAAAACCTCAATGCTACTGCTCGCCCGGGGAGGCGGGAGGGTGCTTATGACTTTAATGAGTATACCCCTGAAAGAGAACTAGGATTACAGGTAAGTAACTAATCCTTCTCTTCCAGGGGATACTCATTAATAGTCATAAGCACTGAATAGAGTAGCAAGCTCATACCCACAAGACGCGGGCGAACAGATAAGAGCATAGCAACAATTTTAACACAGTGTTCAGCTAGAACTAGCAAATAAATTTCTGAGCGATATTTGACCAACTTGCGCATCAGCCTGTGTGTCTGAATCAAGACAATAATGGTGTGTAAACGTGTGTATTGAACGCCACGTCGCTGCTTTACATATCTCTGTCATAGACGAACAAGTTACTTACCTTCGGTAACGCTTTTTCTGGTAGATACAATATCTGCCTGTGGATTCCTCACCTTGTGAATATCCCCTTGCGTCAGCAACATTCGAAAATTCTTTTTTCGTAGCCTCGCACCGACGTGGACTCCTGACATCATAGAGACACGACCTCGCTCGCGACTCCGCTGACGTCACCGACGCCTATAATAGGCCCACGCCGGCGCAATGACATCAGTTCCGCCCTTTTTTCCGTGCCATCGAGGCACACGGACGGACCAATGACAGTAGAAATATACAAAGTATACACAGTACACAATAGTCAAGGCAAAACACACAGTGTTAAGCAAATGCAGGAAAGCAAATGAAACATTACCCAGACAACAAAATATATATATACATTACAATACAGTAACTCTGGTATAGAAGAGTGGACAACGGGGAGGCGGGTGGGTCAGTGAGGAATCCACAGGCAGATATTGTATCTACCAGAAAAAGCGTTACCGAAGGTAAGTAACTTGTTCTTCTGATAGATACATCTGCCGTGTGGATTCCTCACCTTGTGAATAGAGTCCCACAGCAGTCCCCACTCCCGGAGGAGGGTGTCCACTCTTCTAGACCAGGAAATCCTGAAGGACAGAGCGTGCAAAATGACCGTCCCTCCTCACTTCGGTATCCAAGCAGTAATGCTTCGCGAAAGTGTGGAGGGAAGACCAAGTTGCCGCTCTACAAATATCCTCAACAGGAACGCCTCTAGCCAATGCTGCGGTAGAAGACTTAGCCCTTGTAGAATGAGCCCTTATACCCTCTGGTGGTTCCTTACCGGCCAAAGAGTAGCAGATCTTAATGCAGAGGACAATCCATCTCGATAAAGTTCTTTTATGGACAGCTCTTCCTTTCTTGCAGCCAGCAAATCCAACGAAGAGCTGGTCTTCCAAACGAAAGTCCTTGGATCTGTCCAAGTAAAAGGACACCGCCCTCTTAGGGTCCAGACGGTGCAGTCTCTCTTCCTCCTTGGAAGGGTGAGGGGGAGGATAGAAGGTAGGAAGGGTAATGGACTGTCCTAGATGGAAGGGAGTTACCACCTTAGGCAGAAAAGCAGCCCTGGTCCTAAGAACCATTCGATCAGCATGAATGGTCAGGAAAGGGGGCTTGGAACTAAGAGCTTGAAGCTCACTAACCCTCCTTGCCGAGGTTATTGCAACCAGGAAGACTGTCTTAAGGGTAAGAAGCCTCATGGGACATTTATGGAGAGGCTCAAAGGGAGCACCCATCAAAAAAGTCAATACAAGATTCAAATCCCACTGAGGCACAATAAAAGGTGAAGGAGGGAACTTATTAGTAAGACCCTTCAAAAACCTTAAGACCACAGGAGACTTAAAAAGAGAAGGCTGGTCAGGCAAACAGAGAAATGCCGACAACGCCGAAAGGTAACCCTTCACCGTGGCAACCGCAAGTCCCTGCTGCGCCAGAGAAAGGGCAAACTGGAGAACATTAGACAAATGGGCCTTCAATGGATCAATAGATTTTTCCCCACACCACGAGACAAATTTCGCCCATCTATAAGAATAGATGGACTTAGTGGAATCACGCCAGGCTGACAAGATGACATCCACAACGTCAGGCGGGAGGGAAAAGGAAATCAGGTTGCCCCGTTCAATCTCCAGGCATGAAGGTGCAATGTCTGGAGGTGGGGGTGTAGAACCTGCCCCTCCATCTGAGAGAGGAGGTCTGCCCTGAGAGGGAGACGGAGCGGCGGGTGAGAGGAGAGGTGGAGTAGATCTGTATACCACACCCTTTTTGGCCAATCCGGGGCGACCAATATGACTTGGGCCCGGTCTTGGCGAATCTTCCTCAGAACCCGAGGAATCAAGGGTATGGGGGGAAACGCGTAAAGGAGTTGACCTCTCCAACTCAACTGAAACGCATCCCCCAAGGCTCCTTGCATCGGATACTGGAGACTGCAGAATGACAGGCAGTGCGCATTCTCGTGAGTGGCAAACAGGTCCACCCGAGGAGTCCCCCACATCCGAAAGATGTCGTGAACCACCTCCGGGTGAAGCCTCCACTCATGGTCGCCAGAGAACTGCCGACTGAGACTGTCTGCACGAACGTTCAACACTCCGGCCAGATGATTCGCCATCAGACAAATCTGATGGTCTTGAACCCAGGACCAGAGACGCAGAGCCTCCCTGCAGAGACACTGCGACCCTACACCTCCCTGCTTGTTTATGTACCACATCGCGGTCGTGTTGTCCGTCAGGACTTGAACCGACCGACCGCGAAGGGAAGGGAGGAAGGCCTTGAGCGCCAAACGAATCGCCCGCAATTCTAGAAGGTTGATGTGAAGCAACCTTTCCTCTGGAGACCAAAGGCCCTTGACCTCCAGATCCCCCAGATGAGCACCCCACCCGAGAGTGGATGCATCCGTTATCACTGTGGCCACCGATTGAGGCAGTTGAAAAAGCTTTCCTTGTGACAGATTGCCTTCCACGCCCCACCAAGACAGATCCGCTGCAGCTTCTCTGGAGATCCTCAATGACTCCCTGAGATCTCCGTTGTGCTGATACACAACGGAGCGGAGGCACCACTGGAGCGCCCTCATGTGCCAGCGTGCATTGTTGACCAACAGAATGCATGAAGCCATCAGACCGAGCAGGCGAAGGACCTTCAGGACCGGAACAACCGCTCCATTGTAAAATAAAGGAATCATCTCCCGTATGTCGTGAATCCTTTGAGGGGGAGGGAATGCACGACATACGGTTGTGTCCAGTACGGCACCTATGAACAGGTTGCGCTGGGAGGGCACCAGGTGAGACTTGGGCACATTTATCGAAAAACCCAACCTGTACAACAACTGGGTTGTCTCTCGCAGATGATGGAGCACTCTCTCTGACGACTCCGCCTTGATCAGCCAGTCGTCCAAATAAGGGAATACTGGAATCCCTGATCTCCAGAGATGCGCCGCCACCACTGCCATCACCAACGGAAGGACCGCAAACTGGTAGTGCTGCGATCCCACCGTAAAACGGAGATACCTCCTGTGCGACTTCAGGATTTGGATATGAAAGTAAGCATCCTGCAAGTCGAGTGACACCATCCAGTCTTCTTCTTGCAGCGCCTGAAGAACCTGAGCAAGGGTGAGCATCTTGAATTTCTCCTGCTTCAGATAGAGATTCAAGATCCTGAGATCCAGGATTGGACGAAGCCTGCCATCCTTCTTCGGAATCAGGAAATACCGGGAGTAGCATCCCTGACCCCTTTCCTGCTCTGGGACCAACTCTATCGCACCCTTTCTTATCAGAGTCAACACTTCCTCCTGCAGAAGTGACAGATGTTCCTCGGAGCAATACCCTTGGCAAGGAGGGAAATTGGGAGGGAATTCCCGAAAGGGAAGGGCATACCCATTTTCTACAAGATTGAGAACCCAAAGATCTGATGTAACCGATTCCCAATCCTGTAGAAAATGGGTAAGCCGGCCCCCAACCGGACCCACATGATCCTGAATGGCGGATCTAGGGCCGCTTCTCAGGGGCAGGGGGGTTTGAGGAAGTGGAGGAGGAAGAGGCCTGACGTCCACGAGGACGTGCTCTCTGCTTTCCCCTATATGTCCTATACAAGGAGTTTTGCTGCTGCTGCTGCTGCTGTTGGCCTTGCCGAAAATTCCGAAAGGAAGAGCGACCAAAACCCCTGAACCTTCTGCCAGTTGAAGAGCCTCTCATCTGAAGACCCAAAAATTTAGCAGTCGCTCTGCTATCCTTAAACCTCTCAAGGGCCGCATCAGCCTTCTTCCCAAAAAGGCCTGAACCATCGAAAGGAAGATCTAACAATGTCGCCTGAACATCAGCCAAAAAGTCAGAAGATTTCAACCAGGCGGACCTCCTAGTAGCGACAGCAGTGCCCATAATGCGCGCCACAGAGTCTACAGTATCCAGGCCGCTCTGAATGACCTGGCGAGCCGCCGCCTGAGCGTCAGAGATGACTTCCTCAAAATCCTTCCTGCTGTCATCAGGAACTTTTGGAACAAGAACACGCAAAGAATCCATAAGTGCGTGCAAATACCTCCCCATCAAGCAAGTGGCATTTGATGATTTTAATGCCATACTGGCAGAGGAGAAGGACTTCTTTGCCACATGATCCTGCTTCTTCGCCTCCTTCTCGAAAGGAACCTGAGGGAAAGCGCTAACGTTCTTTTTGGAGCATGCCGCCTGAATGACCAAACTCTCCGGTGAAGGGTGAGAGGTTAAAAAAGGCAGGATCCTCAGGGGCAACCCTGTATCTTCTGGCTACACTCTTAGATACAGCCGGAGCCGACAAAGGTTTTTTCCACACTTCCAGAATGGGCTATGTCAGAGCATCATTAAAAGGAAGAAGAGGTTCCACCACTGAACTCGGAGAATGTAATACTTCAGTCAGAATATTAGACTTGAATTCTGCTGTAGGCAAAGTCAACTTAAGGAGACTGGCAGCCTTCCTCATAATTAAATGATAGGGCTGAACGTCCTTAGAAGGAGTACTAGAGCCTGAGGGTAACTCCCACTCTGGAGAAAAATCCAGGCTTCCTGCGTCTGCCAACTCCTCAAAAGCATCTTCATCCAACTCACCCTCTTCAATGTCAGATTGTGAATCCAAAAACCTCCTTTCATCCAGAAGGCGTTGAGCCTCTCTTCTGGATCTCATCTTGACACGCTTTGCCACCGGATCCACCACCGGCTCCGACGGATTCGGAATCGACGTCGGAATCGAACTCGATGGCTCAGAGGGACGTGTTCAAGGACGACTCGAAACAGGCGAAGCCGGAACCGGCGTCGACGGCTTCGGTGGAGCTGGAAAATGCCACAGCGGCGTCGGAGCCGGCATGCAAGGCATAAACGGAGCCGGAGGGTAGGAGTGAGGGACTCCTAAATTAAAAGCTAAGGGACCCATGGGACCCGAAGGTGCACCAGAGGGGTACCACGCCCTCGAAAATACTCCGTACATTGTGTTGAGAAACGCAGATGGGTCCTGGGGTAGGAAAGGGTGGTTGAAAACCCTCAGGCCTGTCCTGAGGAGAGTTCGGATTCGGCTCACCTAAGGGCGCGGAACCCTCATCCTCAAGAAGCTCCTCCTCATCTCGGGCCGGAGACGGCACCGGAGACGGATTCGGAGACGGATTCGGAGCCGGAGTCGGAATCGGAGCCGGAGACGGCGCCCGCGACTCAGAAGGAGAGGCCTCACCTTCAGGTTCTGGATCCGAAACTTCAAGAGTCACCACCTTCGAACGTACCTTCTTCGGTGACCTCGACCTCGAACCCGACTCCTTACCAGAACAACGTCGGGACTCATGTCTCCTCTTCTTATGTTTCCTCTTCTTCGAAACATGTTCAGAAGCCGACTTCGAGGATGACCTCCCCCGAGATCCAGACCTCGACCTCGATCTTGACTTCGACCTCGCCCTTCGAGAACGAGACCTCGACGACTTCTCCTTTCCAGCTTTCATCTTAGCCACCAAGAGCTTCGCCTCTCTCTCTCTCAGGGCCTTCGGGTTCATCTTCTTACACGAAGAGCAGTCATCCACATCATGGTCCGAACTCAAGCACCAGATGCAGTCGCTGTGAGGGTCGGTGATGGACATCATTTTCCCACATTCTCTGCAAGGCTTGAAGCCGGTCTTTTTTGAAGACATCTTCGAAGAATAGGATACAGAGAATCAGAAAAAGGCAACAATATAGGCAACAAAGTATCCGTTGGCTACAGAGATTCCCGATAACCGTTAGCGTCGATGACGCGGAAAAAAGGGAACTGATGTCATCGCGCCGGCGTGGGCCTATTATAGGCGTCGGTGACGTCAGCGGAGTCGCAAGCGAGGTCGTGTCTCTATGACGTCAGGAGTCCACGTCGGTGCGAGGCTACGAAAAAAGAATTTCCGAATGTTGCTGACGCAAGGGGATATTCACAAGGTGAGGAATCCACACGGCAGATGTATCTATCAGAAACATTCCTAAGAAGAGCTGTGATAGAAGCTTTTCCTCTCGTAGAATGGTCTTTAGGTCTACCTGATAAAGACCTATGTGCTAGCTGATAAGCCAGAAGAATACATGACACAATCCATCTAGAGATGGATCTCTTGGATGCTGCAAAACCAGTGTTAGTAGATTGATAAATAAACGGTCTGTCTTTCTAAAGTTTTTGTCCAGTCTAAATAAAACTTTAAGACCCTCTTCAAATCCAAAGAATGCAGAGCCCTTTCAGCAGAACTAGAAGCCTTTGGGGAAAAAGTAGGCAATGTTATGGTTTGGTTAATATGAATATCCGACACTATCTTGGGCAGGAAAGCAGGATGCGTCCTGAGTACCACTCTATTTGCATGGAAGACAGTGAACGGTTATTTACAACACAGAGCCTGAATCTCGCTAACTCTACGAGCAGAAGTAATGGCTACAAGAAATGCTACCTTCCAAGTTAAGTGTTGCAAAGAAGCTTTATGTATAGGTTCAAAAAGGGGCACCCATTAACTTGGTTAACACTACATTAAGCTCCTAAGGTTTAGAAGGAGACCTGACTGGTGGATACACCTTCCGTAAACCCTCCAGAAAATCCTAAAAAAGGATGTCTGAGTGGGCGATTTTCTGTAGGCTGTGATTGCAGCAAGATGGATTTTAATGGAATTAAACTGTAGACCAGATCTTGCGAGGTATAACAGATAAGGTAAAATCACCTGCTCCTGACCATGAATCGGGTCAAGATCATTATTTTGACACCACAGGAAAAAACGTTTCCACTTGAATCCATAGGATTTCCTTCTAGAAGGTCTTTTTGCCTCCTTTAGAATGTGCATACAATCCGGATTTAGCGGCAAGTGTCCATATTGGACGACTTCAGGAGCCATGCTGCCCGGCGTAAAGATGACAGATTGGGATGAAACACTCGCCCCTTCTGCTTGGACAGAAGATCCGGGCGACATGGCAACCTCCTGTGTGGCACTTCCGACAACTGAAGGAGATCTGGGAACCACCACTGGCGAGGCCACTCGGGAGCAATCAGAATCATCCTGGAGTTGGTCTTGTACATCCGGTTGATTACTGTCGATATCAACGGTGTTGGTGGAAAAGCGTACGGTAAGTTCTGATACCAGTCTATCAAAAGGGCATTCCCTTGCGACCCTTTCTGGGGAAACCTGAATGCGAAGAAGGGGCATTTTGTGTTTGCCGCGTCTGCGAACAGATCGATATCTGGTGTTCCCCATGACTGGAAAATACTGTGCACGACTTCTTCGTTGAGCACCCAATCGTGAGCTTCGACTAAGTCTCTGCTGAGATCGTCTGCCTGCGAATTGAGAGACCCTGGCAGGTGAACAGCTGTTATTGACAAGTTATTGACAAGTCTCTTGCTAGTAACCAATTCCAGATGGTCTGGGCTTCTAAGGACAGAGTCCTGGATCTGGTACCACCCTGCTTGTTTAGATAATACATTGTCGTTGTATTGTCTGTCTGCACCAGGATGGACCGAGTTTGTAGAGATGGAGCCACAGACTTTAGAGCAAGATGGACAGCCCTGAGTTCGAGCAGGTTGATGTGATATCCTTTCTTGAAATCTGACCATAGCCCTTGTACCTGCAGAGGGCCCATATGAGCACCCCAGCCTTGGAGCGAGGCGTCCGTTAAACAGAGTCTGAGTCGGAGGGTCCTGATGAAAAGGCACTCCTCTCATCAAGTGTGTTTTCTTCATCCACCACCTGATGGAATCTTTTGCAGACTGGTGGAGACAAATCCGATCCTCCCAGCATCCCGTTCTCTGCTTCCACTGATCTTCTAGGCACTGCTGCAGAGGATGCATGTGCAATCTTGCGTTTGGAACAATAAAGATGCAAGAGGCCATGGACCCCAGGAGAGAGGACACTTGCCGAATTGGACTGAAGAAGAAGATGACCTTTGGACTTGATCGATAACCACCTCTCCTCCGAAGGACACACGTTTTCTCTTTCTGTGTCCAGCAGGGCCCCCAGATAATGGATCCGCTGTGTCGGATTCATTATAGATTTCTGGAAGTTGACTTGAAGACCCAGCCTGCGCATGAGGTGGAGGCATATTTACAGATGCTCCTCCAAGAGAGATGGGGACGAACTCTTCATAAGCCAGTCGTCTAAGTACGGATATATGAAAATCCTTTTCCTTCGAAGAAAGGCCGCAACAACCGCCATACATTTGGAAAATGTTCTGGGCGCTGACTTCAGGCCGAATGGAAGTACTGCATATTGGTAGTGATGAGCAGATACTTGAAAGCTGAGAAATTTGCGATGTTTTCTGGAAATGGGAACATGAAAATAGGCATCTTTCATGTCGATGGAGCACATCCAGTCCCCCTGATATAACTGGGGGAAGATCTGATGAAGCTCTAGCATTCGAAATTTCTCTTTCCTATGGAATTGTTTAAAAGCCTTAGGTCCAGAATAGGCCTGAATTCTGCGTTTGGACCCTTCTTCCTCACTAGGAAAAACCGTGAATATAAGCCTTGATTTCTCTGCTGAGGAGGAACCTTCTCTATGGCTTTCTTTCCTAGGAGTATACTTGCTTCTTTTTGTAAAAGCTTCACATTCCATTGTAACATTTTCTTTGGAGGAATGAGAGGAGGTGGCTTTTTGAAAAGGAGATGGTAACCGTTCTGAATGATACCAATCACCCACTTGTCCTTTGTCAGTTGCTTCCACTCGTTTAAGAATGACACAATGCTTCCTCCACCGGAGTGGTCCACGGCTGAGGAGGAAGACTCCCTTCATTGCTTTTGAGGTTGTTTGGCAGCAGCAAACTGCTGTCTATTTCCTCCTCTTCCTCGTCCAGGGCGACGCTGTTGGAACTGCGATCTCTGTTGGTTCTGGCCCTGGTTTTGCGAGGACCAATTTGTTTGTTGACTCTTTTGTTGAAAAGGCCTCATGTCGTAGGGACGAAAAGTTCCTCGACGTTTAAATTCTTTTTTCTTCTCTAGGCCTACAGCCTTTAGAGTATCCAACTCTACCTTCATTTTTGCCATCTCATCGTCTGCGTGAGACCCAAACAATGTCGACCCATTGAACGGCAAGTTGACCATTTTCCTCTGGGCTTCAGGTTTTAGTCCAGTAAGACGCAGCCAAGCTGAACGCCTAGAACAAATCCCATGCGCATAGCCATGCGCTGCAAGATCCGCAGAGTCGGCAGCTGCACTAATACTTTGATTAGCGACCAAACCTCCTTCCCCTACAATCTCCAGGAAATCTTTTTGATCTTCTTTTGGAAGCTTGTCTGCAAACCGAGCCACAGAGTCCCACAAAAGGCGATCATAACGGCCCAGTAAGGCTGCCGCACTGGCCACTCTCATCACCGACCCAGCAGTGTTACACATCCTCCGACCTAAGGAATCCATGCTCTTACTATCCTTCTCAGGTGGAGCAGAGGAAACAGAAGTTGCAGAATACGCCTTCCTGGCTGCTGCCACTATAAGGGAGTCTGGAGGAGGATCAGAACGTAAAAATAAAGGATCCTGGTCAGGAGCCTTATATTTCTTCGCAATCCTAGAAGGGCCTGAACCCACCGTGGCTGGAGTCAAGAAAGTTTTCATAGCAGGCTCCAACAAACCAGGAACCAAAGGCAGAAGAGGTCTAGCAGAAGTCTTGTGATGCAAAGTCTCAAAAATGACAGACAATGTCACTTGGAGAACTGCCATCACAATGTTGAACTTATTTGCTCCACGACATAACACATCGCTAAAGGTGCCTAAGTCATCCACTGGAGATACCCTTGAAGGGGGACTTGACGATATCGTAGGAGAATAGTCTCTATACGAACTTCTATTCGGAGATGACGATGAAGAAGATGATGTAGGAGACCTACTTCGCCTTTCAGGAGTAGCAGACTTCTGCTGTCTGCGTTCTCTAGAGCGAGATCTCCCTCTTATCGGAGACCTAGAACGTGATCTCCTAGGCAACACAACCTTCTGAGTATCCGCAACTCTCATACTAGTTAGGTTAGCGGTTGGTTGCATTTTCCAGTGTCGTAGGCTTTCCAACCATCTCGGTGACATGTTTATCGGCTGTGCTGCACGCTCAGGAGAGCCCTCCGGCGAAACTTGCACAATCTGAATTCCCAGTGAAGATTTGGAAGACCTTGAAGAGCCACTCCGTTCAGATCGTGGTGAGCCAGATGGAGTTTGTTCTCTGGGATCTAGTTGCCTTTCCTCTGACACCGACTGCCTTGAAGTCGAACCAGAGTGCGCCACCACCGAAGAATCCTGGTGCGCAACTTTTTCCTGCTGATCTTGAGGTGTAGAAGTCACCAAAGGCCGTGGAATCACTTCAGACCTCGACAAAGACCTATGGGAGGTCCGAGAGGCTGATCTCGAATGTGTCGATGCCGACCTTTTGGCAGGTGGGGGAGACTTAGCCACTGATACTCTCTCTTCATGTCTCAAGCCTGAAGCATGTCTAGACTTCGAACTACGTCTCGATAGAGACTTCAATCTCCTCTTCTTTTCATGTCTGGATGCCGCATCATCCTTCGACGTCGATCTCACTTTATTTTTCGACGTCACTTTTCTCTTTGACATCTTTCGTCTTTCCTTCGACGTCCACCGTCGTCACTCCTTCGACGTCGACTGTCGTCTCTCCTTCGACATCGACTGTCGTCTCTCCTTCGACGTCGAGTGCTGTCTCTCCTTCGACGTCGGCGTCGAGTGATGCCTCTCCTTCGACGTAGAGTGATTTTTCTCCTTCGATGTCGAACTCCGTACCCCCGACGTCGTTCTTACCGCAACAGACACCAGATGTCTTGACGTCGAGAGACTCTTCGACGGCGACTGCATCGGCGTCGATTTCTGCCTCACCAGTGATGTCCTCGACGCCGATGGAGCTTTGTCTTGTCTCAGCGTCGATAAGCCTGAAGGAGATCTCGACGCTGAACGAACCTTTTTCGACGTCGACGCTTCCTGAAGACGCTTTTTCTTTGTTGTACCTTCAGGAGACGCAGATCTTCGACGATTTTCACGAGAAGAGGGCCTTCCAAATGATATCAAGCTCTTAGGCCCCTTTCCTTCTCTCTCCAAACAACCTAGAAGCCGCATCTTCTCCCTTTCTCTCAGAGTCCTGCTGGAAAGGTGAAGGCAGTGATAGCATTCTTCCACCTTATGAGAAGACAAACCACACAAACAGACTGTGGATCAGTCTTTGACATTTTCTTCCCACAGTAAGGACATTTATAAAATAAAGGTGGCATAACTGACTAAAAAACTCCAACAGTTTAGACAGAAAATGAAAGCAAACCGCCACTAGAACTAAATCTTGTCAAAAAAGACAGGAAAAAAACAAATTTTGACTGAAAAAAGTCAAATCTAGCCAAGCTCAAGTTCCAGGTTCCTCACAGAACAAGCCGGAAAAAAGAACTGACTTAACTGTCACCTGTGGGGCATGATGGGAGCAGGGTTTCTCCTGGAGGCCTTAAAGGCAAAGTGCTCAGATTCTCTGGGGCCTTAAAGGCGAGGTGCCAGTCTGATTTTCTGTACACAGACATTTTTTCATATGCAGCCTTGTTAGGCTAATTGCCTTTTACAACAGATTCTTTGATGAAAATAAAGGGTATTTATGTTATGAAATGCATTTCTGGGCTCTAGCCTGTTTATTGCATTGGTGTATGGAGTATTTTCATACTGCAGAAAGTGTATAATAAGGTCTTATTAGCCTATACATTATGTTGGGCTGCATATTATGGTGTTATACATGTATATGTGTATATTTTGGTTTAGTACTATGTACTTATTATTGTATATTTACACATATATATGTATATTGTTATATGTTCCGGGTTCCTGCTCACGGGCGGAGATAATTCAGTGCTTATGACTATTAATGAGTATCCCCTGGAAGAGAATTTGCAAACCAGGTGGTGAGAGCCGGGAGAACATTCTGCCGACGCCTCGGCATGGCTATGTCTCGGGCAGTGCTATCACACCACAGGATTAAGATTTCGATGGGAGTCAGGACGGATTTGAGGGTCTGGCAGATCTTTTTAACAGAAATCAATGGAGTATCCTTGGACTTTGTAGAAGACAGTACGATCTGGCAGGTGAAAAAAAATTCTGATGCAGCAGGGCCCTCTGGCTTTGGTTTATTTTAGGATGGTCGATGGTGGGCGGAACAATGGCCGACCACTGGTTGAGGCAGGGCCGGAGCATAGCTTTCTTGGAGTTTATTTCATTGTGGTGGCGCTGGCAGTGTGAGGTCCGGAATTTCAGAATAGGACGGTTTTGTTCCATGTGGACAACATGACAGTAGTGGACCTAGTAAACAGGCAGAAAGCAAGAGACCTGAGGGTCTTGCAGATGTTGCGTAGTTTCATGTTGAAATGCTTGAGATTGAATGTAGTTTTTCGGGCAAATACATTCTGGGGGCAAGTAATGACATTGCAGATGCCTTGTCTTATTCACAGTGGCGGCGATTCCAACGACTGGCACCTGGAGCGGATGCATGCAAGTCTGAGCTGCCGGACGGCATCTGGGCCTGGGGGGAGTGAGAGTGATATGCCTGGTTGAAAAATCTCTGGCGGAATCTACACAGCGAAGTTACAGGCTGGCATGGGCTGAATTTGAAGCTATCATGGGATGTGCTGTAGATAATGGAACATATCAAGTCAGGACACAGAGCAGGGAGTGATGAGGTTTGTTTTAAGTTTTATACGACAATCGAAGGGAAATTGGCAGGGATCTCTTTCTACAGCAAAGTGTACCTAGGTTTTGATCCGGCGAAGAACGCGATTCTGAGTAGGATGCTAAAAGGTTGGGGACGCGAACGGAGGGGAGTGTGGGGAGGGAGCTCCGAGGGAGGCAATAACGTTTGAATTGTTGGAAGGTTTGCTGGGAGTGTTGCCCAGTTGTTGTTATGATGAATATGAGGTATCAGTATTTTGTTTATTCATGGCTTGGATGTTTTTGGGGCTTTCAGGGTTTCGGAATTGATGGGTACAGGGCAGCAGGCAAGAAGAATGTATGATGAGGTGAGATTGGGTGGAGGTCGACTGGTGATCTTGCTGGGTCATTTCAAAACGGATCAGGCTGGGAGGTGTAGATGGGTCTGTTTGAAAGAGAGCTGATGAAGTGGTGTGTGCCTGGTGCAAGAATGGCGGATTTCCTAGCAAGGGCAGGAAGGCCATCAAGAGGAATCTTTTGTCATGTGTCAGGTAACAGGCTGATGGCATTTCAGTTGTTGGCTGTGTTGCGAATGTCTTTAGTGCACTTGGGAAGGGACCCAGCTAGATTTGGCACTCATTCTTTCTGCATTGGCGCAGCTACAGCGGCGGTGCGTTTAGGTTGGTCCTAGGACAGAATACGCCACATTGGGAGATGGAGCTGCGAGAGATATGTGCACTAGTGGAAAAAGGGGCTTGGTGGGGGGGAGGTAGATGTAGGAGAAAAAGGGGAAATACTATTTTTGCACTAATACATTTTCTCTTTTTGCAGGTTATGTCGGCGGCCCAGGAACTAAGACGGTTACCTGGATCGTAGGACACTCTTTTGTAAATTGGGCACCCTAATACGCAGATCGGCAGGTCTACGGGCGTAACCTGGGTCTGAAGCTATCATGAGGTGCATTGGTGGGGTAAAGGCGGGATGCGTTTGGGGGCTTTATTGCTGTGGCTGACAAAGATGGTTTCACAAAGAGGCTGCCCCGCCTTGTTGGTCCTACATTTGGGCAAAAATTACTTGATACAATTGGCAATTTTGCAGAACATGCAGAGGGATTTGGTAGTGATAAAATGTAATCCGACGAGGACATGCCTAGTCTGGACAGAATTTGTACCACATAAAGTGTTGAAAGAGGCGGTAAAACATGCATCCATGGAAAAAGCCAGCCAAAAGTTGAATATGGCCATCAGGGTTTTTTGTCAAGCCAAAGACATTAAGGTGATTGCTTGTGTTGGCCTAAAGTTAGAGGAAACATTGTTGTTCAGGGATGATGGAGTGCACCTTTTGCAGGTTGGTGATGCCTATTATATGATGGAGATGCGAGACTCGATCAGTAGGTTGTGGAGTTAATCTATTTCGTGCCACAAGGAAGACAATGAGTGAAGCAAAAGGTGCACAGGAGAGGGGGGCAGGTAACCGCCCTAGAGTGGTTACCTGGTTGGCAGTACTTTGGAGGGGTGAGGAGTCACAGACGGGCACATCCACCCCTCGGAGGGGGGGAAACAGGTAAACGATGGGGGTGTGGGATGCAAGAGCGCGCCAGCAGGAGATCCAAGGGAGGATATTGAAAGATAAGTGAAGATGAGAATGGAGAGATGGAGGAGGTTGCAGAGTGAAACGGGATGAGAGCACCTGGTGTTAGGGTTGAGGATGGATAGAGTGAATGAAGGGGTTGCTGATGGGAAATGTTATAGTTATTGATGTTTGGTTAATGTAATTTGTTAACAACCTTGTCCTAATAAAACGGCCTTTTACACTTCAAGTAACAGCATGGAGTGTGCCTATTGTACGATGTGGGCCCCCGGTGAACTAGTGTCGCAGACCAGTTTTCCCCCGGGGTGCTTCATGCAGAGGCGGAAGAACAAGTTGGGGAGGGGGTAAGGGGCTTGGACAATGGGAAGGATTAAGGGTGGGAGGAGGGCTCTTCCTCTTCCTGCATCTGGTACCAACGGGAAAGGTTGAAAAATGTAGTCCACCCACCCACCCTACAAGTTAGGGGCAAGGGTAATGGGTCAGTTGAGAGTGCCAGTTTAGGACAGGTTGTAGGTTTTAGGATTGGCAGTGCCTTGGAGGGGTGGGGAGTCACAGACGGGCACATCCACCCCTCGGGGTGGATGTGCCCGGTATGTGGGGTACGGGATGCAAGAGAGCGCCGGCAGGAAATCCAAGGGAGGATGTTGAAAGATGAGCGAAGACGAGAATGGAGAGATAGAAGAGGTCGCAGAGTGAAAAGGGATGAGGGCAACAGGTGTGAGGGTTGAGGATGCATAGAGTGAACGAAGGGGTAGCTGATGGGAAATGTTATAGTTATTAATGTTGGGTTAATGTAATTTCTTAACAACCTTGTTCTAATAAAATGGCCTTTTATGCTTCAAGTAACAGCGTGGAGTGTGATTATTGCGTGATGTCTAGTCCAAGCTCTCCAGAGGTCAACTGGATTCAGATCAGACTTCTTGGATACTCACGTTTGCATACAATGTACGTAAATGAACCTCGGTAGTAACAAGGCTATATTTTTTCACCCAAAAAACATTTGCTATTGGACTGTGTAATATTGCCATCATTGTAAGTGATTAGTGATATTGTGGACTCTCTTAGAGTTTCCTTTTCAGTGTCAACACTGAATCAGACTGGAAATGCCACCGGTGACTAGTGGGGAAAAGACAAACCGCGATTTCACTCTGTTTACTTCTGGTGTTTCAATGTGTGCTTTTTAAAAGAATTAACAGGCTGCTTGGAAGACAATTGGCATCGAAATTATTCATAGACCCTCGCACAAATTGATTCACTGTCCAAAAGGAAATGTTATCTGTACCCTTTAAAGATTATTAAACGTCGACTCAATATTTGAATAGAATAAGACAGTTCTCATCCGATGTTTCAAAACATGCCCCTTCACTGGAGTTAATCCAAGTTAACAAGAATGTTTAAAGGGCAGGGTTTGCAGAGTGCTTGAGGCCCAGGTCTGGACATGCTTGTGCACAGATGTGCACAACCATTGCTGGCAGCAGTAGCGCCTTTTCTCTTAGGCACGAGCATCTTGGATACCCAGACATTGTGGTCACCTGGTTTCTTTGGAGTCGAACCAGCCACAGGCAGCTGGCATTGTTGGCGTAGTTCTCCGGGTGGTTAGCAGAGGCCAGTGATCCATTGGCACTGGTGAGCAGGGTGCTGCAGAGATCTGGAAAAAAGGAGAGGGCATTATTGGAATCAGGCATCTCCAGAAAGAAACTCATTAACCAACCCTAGCCAGATGAAGCAGCTGCAGGGAGACCACTAGCAAGCAGTGGCGGCCGGCATGATTTGCATGTGGCAGGCGAGTACAGGTGCGCGGGGAGGGGGGTGATTCGGGAAACAGTGTACAAAATAAAAATATATATATATCGTTAGATACATAGATAGCTAGATAGATAGATAGATAGATAGATAGATAGATAGATAGATAGATAGATAGATAGATAGATAGATAGATATAAAATAATAAACTAAACACTTACCTTGCCGCGTTCCCGGGTCCCACGTCTCTGCTCCTGCTCTCCTTCTCAGGACGCACAGCCAGGCTCCCCTGACCAATCACAATGCTGCAATGATTGGTTTTGAGCGTCCTGGTTGGATGCTCAGCCAGGGAATGGGGGCCTGGGCATGATCTCCATGCAGGCTGTACTGCAGCCTGCATGAAGAATGGGGAAAGTGTGCATGACTGGTTTGGGTGGCTCAAGAGGGCGGACCAAACAGTCACTGCGCACTTAGTAGTGGGCAAACCACTCTTGCTTTGCTCCGAGGGCAGAGCAGCCCGCCCACCCGCAAAGCAATGAGCACGAAGCATAAAATGATAATAACGCAAACAGTGTTGTCATCATTTCCTGTTTCTACTACCACTGCTGAAAAGCAGTGGGGCGACGCTCCTCTGACATGGTGGAGGGGCACATGTGTCATAACCTCCCTTAAAGCAGTAATCTCCTTGTGCCTACCGTGCTGTACATCGTTGCTCTGACTGGGGCCAGTTGAAGTACAGTAGTAGTATCTCCCTTCTGCCAGGCTGCTACAGCTGCTTGTGTACTGTTAACAGCTCACAGTCAGAGCACTACCCTGCCGCTGTTTGGTGGGAGTACCTTTGCATACCCACAGTATTGTGGGACACTTTTGCCTTGAGCTAAACTTCTACTGCAAGCGTTTCTGCACTTACACCGTTGGCTGTTCCACACTTCCACTACAGATTACACTGCACTTCTACTGTTAGCTGTCCTGTACTTCTACTCCTAGCATTTCTGCACTTCCATTGTTAGCTGGCCTGCACCTCTTTCTGCTAGTGCGTCTGCACGTCCAATGTTAGCCGTCCTCTACTTCTAATTATAACATTTCTGCACTTCCATTGCTAGCTGCCCTCTACTTCTACACATATCATTTCTGCACTTCCATTGTTAGCTATCCTTTACCTCAGCTGCTAGTGTATCTGCACTTCCATTGTTAGCTGCCCTTTACTTCCGCAGCTTGAGTCTGCACTTCCAGTGTTAGCTGTCCTGCACTTCAATCATTAGCTGCCCGCTACTTCTACTCATAGCATTTATGCACTTCCATTGATAGCAGTTCTTTACCTCAGCTGCTTGTGTGTCTGCACTTCCACTGTTAATTGTTCCTCACTTCTATCATTAACTGTCCCGTATGTCTACTCATAGCCTTTCCGCACTTAAACTGTTAGCTGTCCTGTTCTTTTACTCATAGCATTTCTGACCTTAAAGTCTGCAGCTAGTGTGTCTGCACTTCTATTGTTAGCTGTCCAGTACTTCACTCATTAGGTGTCCTGTACTCATACTCAAAGCATTTCTGCACTTCCCTTGTTAGCTGCCCTGTGCCCCTGCTGCTAGTATATCTGCACTTCTACTGTTTGTTGTCCTATACTTCTACTCATACCATTTCTGCACTTCCAGTATTAGCTATCCTGTACTTCTACTCAATGCATTTCTGTACTTCTATTTTTAGCTGCCATGTACTTCTACTCATAGCTTTTCTGCACTTCCAGTGTTAGCTGCCCTG
Organism: Lissotriton helveticus; assembly: GCF_964261635.1. Classification (NCBI taxonomy): domain Eukaryota; kingdom Metazoa; phylum Chordata; class Amphibia; order Caudata; family Salamandridae; genus Lissotriton; species Lissotriton helveticus. The sequence goes on from NC_136062.1 coordinate 467,780,404, forward strand.
TACTTTTACTCATAGCATTTCTGTACTTCATTTCTGCACTTCCACTATTAGCTGTCCTGGACCTCTGCTGTTAGTGAGTCTGCACTTCCACTGCTAGCTGCGCTGTACCTCTGCTGTTAGTGTGTCTGTACTTCCACTGTTAGCTGCGCTGTACCTCTGCTGTTAGCCTTCAGCACTGTTAGCTGTCCTATTCTTCTATATTCATGTTTCTGCTCTCAGTTGAACACAGTTACTTATCTCCAACAACATCATCTTCCTGTAGTATTTTTAAAAACCTACACACTCCAAAGGCTCTACACTGGATATGATCATATCAAAAGTTCCTCACGAAACAGTCAATGATAACATTCCAGTAGACTGATCAGACCTCTATCTAATCCCCTTCACAGTGTCCTTTACCTGTATTAATAAAACCTCTGGTCCACCAAGAAATAGAAACTCTGCTTTAGGGACACAAGAACAACCAATATTAAGTCTCTTGCAACCAAGGCTTACCCGAAACTCTTATCTGTAGATCCCCAATTTTGCAGCAACAATGCTGCAGACAAATTTGAATAAGTACACTGAAACCTTTAGAATGAATTTGCACCTTTCAAGAGCAAGCACAGCATACCCAAACCTTGTCTACCTTGGTTCTCTAAAAGACCTTTATAAGGAAAGGAAGTACTGCAGAAAGCTTGAGAAAAAATAGAGACAGTCACCTTTTCTGCTGTGTCCGGTTGGGATGAAAACCACAAGAAAAAGACCACATCGTCAGAACCAAAGCAAAGCATATCCGATCCCTCCTGGACACAGCAAGAACAGACCTAGACCTAAGTAATCAAGCAACATTTCTTCTACAACCACACCTAATATTTTCTGAGGTCCTATGCCACGACATTGAGAAGTTCTTCCTCAAAAAAGTAAAAGCCTTAGATATGTACCTGGTGGCCACTTCTGACAATATAGTTGAGGATAAATTAACTTACAAAGCGCAGGGGTCCTGATCTTTTTTTTGCCCCAGTTTCAGTCAGAACTATTGGAAACCATTACTAAGGTAAAACCATTAACCCCTTCCGCGTTCATGACGAGCTGAGCTCGTCATGAGTTGTGCCGCTCGCACGCTCATGACGAGCTCAGCTCGTCATGTAACGAGGCTTTTTTAAAAACGCAGCGCGCAGCGGGAAAACCGCTAGCGCGCATGCGGTTAAACCACCATTCGGATACAACATTTCTATTGAACAAGGTACTTTCCCAGATTGTCTAAGGGATGGCCGAATCTTTCAAAAACCCAATAATAATTGAACCTGGATGACCTAAACAACTTCCGCCTGGTCTTTATCGTTCATTTCTTAAGGAAGGAGAAGGAAAGCTTCATAGCTTTGCACCTGTCATTTCATGTCCATATCATATAAATGACCTGTTTCCAATACAGCTTTAGACAGCAGGGGGTAGAAGAGGCAGCCCCGATGTTCTGCATCTCCTGATTAAAGACGGACTGCCCTGCTGCTATGTACGCTGTGCGACAAATGAAGTCTCCCTCAACAGCCACTGATTTCTGCTACTACGAGATGCTGAATTTACCACCTGAAGCGTCTCCATTAGTAGCTGTCTTCATTGGTGTTCCCCCACTAAGGGATGGGGAGGTGGAATCTACCACGGACCTTATGGCTAAGACTAACAAGTGGTGTTCGGACAAATGTTGCAGGGAGAACATTGCAGACAAGATTATCTACGCAAGGAGGGTGCGTTGGATTGGTAAACAACAGAAATCTACCCAAGGAGATTGCGTGGTAATTAACTTTAGCAGGGCTAACCTAGCGGATAGACTCTTCTGGGATGGCTCTGATATATCTTTAAAGGACCAACTGAGACCTGTCCCGCTGGGTTTCTTTTACCCTCCCCCCATTTGCACTATGCAAACCAGACGCCCCGAGAGCAGCAGGTTGGGAGGGCGCCTACTTCTAGGAGAGGGCAGGACCAATGTTCACACATCTTCACAATCCCTAAGGTGCCCAACTACCTCATCAACTTGCCATCCCCGTGACCACCAGAATGCCCGGGAGGTCGTGGGGTTGGCCACGGAAAATCGTTTTGCCCCCCTGTCGGGTCTGGAGGACATAGACTGACTATCAGTCAACCTCACACGTGCGACAGAGGAGGTAGGGCATCTAATTAATGATGAAGTGGGGGTATGTAAGCTACTTAGCTGGAATGTGGCAGGAATTAACTCCAAACGCAACGACAAGGAATGGATTAGATTTGTCTCTGGGCACAAGGTTATTGCCCTACAGGAAACATGGGACACTACCGCTAATTTTTGGATGGATGGGTTTACCAGCTTCGCTAAAGCAGCTACCCCTAGCAGTGTTGGTAGAGCTAAGGGAGGCCTCCTAATTTTATTTTCCCTAGAACTGAAAGGATCTCTAAAACAGATTAATAACGCCTCCCCCAATATCCTCATTTTTGAAAGGGAAATCAGCCCCTCCAGGAGGACATTATATATTAATTTTTATAATTCCTGGAATAGGGATAACAGCGATAATAATATTGCTAGGCTAGATGCTGTTTTAATGTCAGTCAGTCAGAATACACATCTTGATTCGGAGTACATACTATTGGGAGATTTTAATATTCACCCCTGCAAGCGAATGTGTGGTTCAAATAACAAGGAAGGGGGAGAAGGTCTCGAAGGTCCCCAATTCGAGCACACGACATCAGGCGAAGAGCTAGAAGATCTTCTGGCTAACTTTAACCTCTTTGAACCGGAGGGGGGTTCAAGAATAGCTACCTTTACGGGTACTGACCCTGGAACAATTATAGATTACATTTTTGTAACATCAGGTATCTTAAACAGGGTCATTACCTATCGCACAATTCCCTCCCATTACAGCGACCACAATCCTGTTATACTTGATGTAGCTTGGGGAGATTTTATGGGGCCAATCCCGGGGCCAGTAAAACCAGGGCATACCTTACGCACATCCGACCAGGGTAGAAGACTTAAATGGGCCAAGGTGGTTCCGGAGAACTTTTATGCGGAAGTTCTTCCGAAAATCGAGGCCCAGGTGGCGGTGTGCCAAAACCCAAATGCCCGGGACGGTGAAATTATAGGGGCCTTTGAGACTATGTGTGGGCAGGTCTCACAGGATCTTTTGGTAAAACCCAGGAAGGGAGTGTGTAACAAGCAGCGCAGGTTTGACGCTACTTGCTAAAAAGCACATAAATCCCTAATGGCAGCCTTGGAGAGAACACCTAGGATAAGGGCTGACATTGTCACCTTGAGGAAGAATTACAGGCTAGCAGTCAAGACCAGACAAGACAACATCAAAAGTGAAGCCAGGGAGAATCTCCTCTCCGCGGCCGTTCTAAAGGATAGCAGGCAATTCTGGGAAATAATCAAACAGCCATTCTTCTCTGATTCAACTAATGATGTCATGGACTGTGTTATCTCGAATGACAAATGGCTGGCCCACTTTAGAAAGGTGTATGGAGACAACGAGACAGCTAGTCAAGTATGACCCCTGGTGGCCCCGGATGCCGCTCCCATCCATTTTAAAAGGTCTGAGGTGGAGAAAGCTATTTTGGCCACTACTAAGAACAAGGCTCCTGGACCTGACGGGGTGCCGGCTGACTTTTATATACTCGCACCCAAGTTATGGGCGGGGGTCTTGGCTAACGTCTTTACCGCCTTTAATGGCAACTCCATACCATCCACCTGGGTTATCTCTACCATCGTCCCCATTTTTAAGAAGGGCCAGAGGGACAATCCCGGGTGTTACAGGCCCATATCCCTCCTGGACTCTGCAGTTAAGATCTTAGGCAGAGTCCTTTTGGTCAAACTGAGGGATAGTGTAGAGGGTTGCAGGGGCTGGCCGAAATTCAGTACGGGTTCAGAGAGAAGAAAGGAACGGTCGAGCAATGCTCCAACTTACACCTGTTGATCTCGAAATATACGGTGGCCAAGGAGGGGTCACTGTTCCTAGCGTTTATGGACCTCTTCTCGGCCTTCGACTTGGTGATCAGGTCTAAGTTATGGACCACCCTCCTGAAGATAGGGATAGATAAGGCGTTGGTCAAGTTCATGGCCTCTCTTCACCAAGAGCTTTTTGCTGCAGTTTGGGTCATTAATGAGGGAAGGTGTACGTCCCGTTTTAAGTCAATGCGGGGGGTCAGACAGGGCTGTATATTGGCCCCGTTGCTTTTTACCATCTATATGAATGGCTTGGGGGCCTATTTAGAGGATGTTGAGGGTGACGTTCCGTGTGCAGGAGCAGTTAAGATTCCCGCGCTCCTGTACGCGGACGACGCGGTGCTGATAGCTCGCACTGGTGTCTGTCTGCAACGTCTTCTGGACGCCTTTGGCACATTTATGGACCAGCTAGATTTAAAAATAATTACGAATAAATCCCATACCAAGGGTCGTGGGGCACCAAAGTAGCAAGGGGAAATCTAAAATCTTTGAATGTAAGGGCGAGGTCGTCACCAGAGTCTCTACGTTCCCCTACCTGGGGGTTCTTTTTGATCAGAGGGGATCTTGGGGACCCCAGGTTAGGGTAAAGAGGTTGGCGGTGACTAGATCATCAGCAGCCCTCATGGGATTTGCAGGCAGGTTGTGTGCAAGGCTGATGGAAGCCCTTCTGAAGATTTATAAAAGTAAATCAGTTGCTCTGGCCTCATATGGTTCACCCCTGTGTGGTTACGTAAACCTGGAACCAATTCAGAAGGCGGAAAATAGAATCATACGGACCCTCCTGTCTGTCCCACAGTCCACACCGACTTTTTCCATACATATGGAGGTGGGACTAGATTTCGTCACTGATAGGCTGAACATGGCACCCTTGATCTTCTGGCTAAAGACTTGGCTCAATGAAGAACTGCCCCTTAATCATAAGATCATGGCTGATGTCATGTCTTTGGACCATTTTAAAAGGGTGCCATGGTTGGCCTACTTGATGAAGTCGTTCTCAGACCTGGGACGACCAGAACTCTTTACATCCCCCCGGGACATCAAGAATCAGGACATTGACTTGATCAAGAAGCAATTCATGGGCAGGGCAAGAGCGTGTCGCGAGGAAAAGGAACTAGTGAAACCGGCAGTGAGGAGACACTATCTGCTGGTAAATTCATTTGCACTAGCACCTTACCTTGGTTTAGTTACGATTCCATTCCATAGGTTTCTCCTGACTAAGTTTAGGTTTAATTTGTTACATTTTTATTTGGGCAACTTTAAAACGTGGGAAAAACCTGTATTAGCCCCCCCCTGTTGTTGTGATCACTTTTCTGTTCAAGATACCATGCACTTTGTTATGTTTTGTGGGTTTTTCTTAGAGCCTAGGAAAAAATATCTGTTACCTGTTTTAAAGGAGGCTGGCTTCACACAAGTGAGACCAGCCCTGCTCTACCTGCAATCATTGTACAACATACGCATTACATTCTGTATGGCCAATTTCCTGGTGGCAGCAGCCAGAACTAAAAAAACACATCAGGAGAATGGGCCCTTTTAAATTGCGTTTAATCATTGTAGTTGAAATTTGTACTTTGTACAACACTAAATGAACTTAATCTGCTTTTTTATGAACCTCATGTACGCACTGACTTGTATGATACTGTAAATAGTTTTTATTTGTATGAAATGTTTTTATCTCTTTGTATGATTTTTAACTAAATCGAATAAAGATATTTTGACTGACTGACTACTACGAGATGCTGTGTCCATGAGGAAAAACTGCATTCCAGAGCTGTGGCGCTACCTGAACCGAGAACCTGAGTGCCTGAGGGGAGAGTTGGGTAAGAGTGTTTTTTTTAACTGTTGTGGGCTGTTGCCATGCCCTCTGCCTGGGGTTTATCAAAGCTGGCCGCGTGGCAGGTTGACTCAACTTTATTGCCACAGCCATCTTGAGCACATTATTTCTCTGCCACTCCATACAAAATGACAGATGTCCGATCACCCAGTTAAACATAGACACTGGAAAGAGGACTACGCTGCTAGCACACACGAAACAAACAAAGGTCTACATCTGCAAGCTGAGCTCTACACTGCCAAGAGGCGGCCTACTTGGAATGGCTTTGACCAGCCATTGTTCTCACTGAAATAATTGATGGCTTTGGAATAAGTACAAGACTTTCATTAATTCTACCCCTAGACAATTCTTTAGTGAGTTTTTCCTCTCAGGGTATTGTCCTAAATGGTCATGGGGATGCAGGAAATTGAGGATAGTGAAGACGCTTACAGGGGAGTTCATCAAGGCTCGTAGTTTGTGCAAGGGCTGTTGAAAAAGACATTCAATTACAGGATCCCTTAAACTGGGTGACACCTTTGCAAGGCCACCCCCTGAGTGTTGTATATCACTGTCTTTAAATATGGGAGAAATCAATATGAAATCAGCAGTCAGTAATCCCTACACGATAATGTACCCATTTAACCTATCCAGGAACGCAGCAAAAAACTTCAAACACAAATTAATTAGAACAATTCCAGATACACTGATCTTTGCCCCATCCTTCAATTTAAAAAAAAAAGGAACTGTAGTAAATGACCTGACTTTTTTCACAAGAAAAATCGCAACCATGGTGACCTGCCATGACGAAGATGCTCAATATATAAAAAACAAGTTATAGCCCACATGGTACTAAATTATCGATCGTTACCTCACTAAGATTAAGAGCTGAACTATGCATAACTATGTATAGTAATGGTATTGTCCTTATACAAGCATACAATAATGATTAGAAGAAATTTGACGATTATTTTGCAACCCTAAAAGATTGTGTTGGCATCACAAGTCCCCAAAAAATACTTGGTTACACAAGCAGAGGCCCAGTTTACCACCAACTCAACTAGTATAGACTTCTTATTGTCAGAAGACTCCTAACAGCCAAATCCTACATCAATGTGCATTGACACCCAATTCATTAGTTCAACAGGTCTAGAAGACAAATAACTACAGTACGCTAATATTGTCCATACGCTATTCCCTCTGGAAAGGTCTGTACCTCTTCTCCTGGACATGGTTACTTCCACACATAGGTCACATAGTGGACTCCCTTCAAGCAAATGAGGGTAGGTAGATTAATCCACGAGCCAAACCCTAAATGACGAAAGTATCAACAGCATCTGCATCTATATGAAATTCATATTCTCCAAGTTCGAAAATAAGGTACCAGGACAACCGGAGCTCAATGCATATTATCCTCAAGGGAGGCTCAGGCATCCTACTTAATGAGAAAAAAATGAATGTTGGAAAAGACGTTTGTCTGTATCATCGGGACTCAAGGTCCTAAAGCAAACCACACACATGGCATGTGTACACTTCTAGTCTATCTCCTTTCCACAAAGGGAAATCAAAATACTTAAAAGTACAAGCTGACAGTGTGTCACAAGACATTTTAAATGTGTTACACGAAATTAAGAACATTTTACAACTCACAGCAAGTACTCACTCCATAGTCAAGCTCTTTCAAGAATCAGTGCATGAACTTCAAGGAAAGCATAAATAGATAGCCATGCCACTATCAAATAGACAAAATCGGCCTCACAATCATCTTAAATATCTATTGGATGATGAAACCAACGCCTTACTCCTTTCCTATGAGTCTACATCCAATCTCCCATTCATTAGAGGTAAGGAAATTAGATCAATCCCAATCTATGCAAAAAGAACTACCTTGCCCAATAACAGAAAACTCAACCTTAATAATCTAAAAAAAGTATGTTTAACTGCCAGCAAGCAAGAGATACATTCTGGAAATTCAGGGAAACCGCTATTATGCCTACTACTCTACTGTCGATCAGGGGTGATACTTGCTTCAAACATTGCTGCCCTCATCATTAGTCATGCAGTCGACGTGACAATCTTAACCGAATCATGGCTCACTGAGTCTATTTCCCTTTGCATGGATCTACTGGTGCCTCCCAACTATAACATTGTGAGGCTAGACAGACTAAAAAAGCAGGGGGTGGTATTGCTTGCATATATGACTCTGATCTCTCTATAACCCAACTACATTCTGACCCCCTTAAAGCTTGTGAATACCTCGGTCTTGGTATAAGAACTGCAGATAACCAAATGTGCAAATTGCACATGTTCTACCATCCATCAGGTAACAATGCCCCCATTCATAGACCACTTAATAGAGATCATCACTGCTAACTCAAACTTTCACACCAATTATATATTCCTAAGCAACTTTAATTTGCATTGGGATGATGGTAATGACAAACAGGTCAACGTACTCGAAGATTTCCTAGCATACCTAAATCTTACTCAAGCCTGCACACTGCCGACACACTTGAAAGGGTCAACATTAGACTGGGTTATTTATAAAGATAAGGCTGTTACAATACAATCAATTGATCTATGCGATTTGTCAGATCTGCATGCCATAACCTTCCATATATCTACTATAAAAAAGAAAAAGGCCACCCAACCTGTCAAACTTAAACAGTAGGTTTGGGAGACTCAAGACTTAAACAATGAGCAATTAGTGGCACACTGTGAGAATGATTTAAACTCGCCTAACAACATGACAAACATTATCGAACTCACGGATCACTATAACTCAACAATGACTAATGTAATCAACCCCTCCGTGCCTTTAAGACTGAAAAGAATTCCAGAGAAAGATAAAAATCCCTGGGTTAGTTGGACCCTAAATGAAGAAAGGCAGAAGCTGAGACTAGCTGAAAGGAAATGGAGACAGCCCCTTCATCCCTCCAGCTAAAAACTCTCAGGAAAACTAGAAACAAATACAACAAAAGCATTCACAGATTCAAAAAGGAAGTCTTTAGATCTGAACTGCACATGCCAAAAACAGACCTCGTAAACTCTTCGATATGTTAAGTCTAATAAATTGGTCAATTACGCTCAAGAATCCATAAAATCATAACTGAGCTTTGAGGAATTCTCAGCCTTCTTTACATCCAAAGTCAACTCTTTAGAAAGGGAGCTCAGGATGGCAGGAGGATGATGCCCTAAAGGCAGCAGACAACCTCTCTAGCCCATGGTCATCCCAGACTGATGCTCCCATGCACTCCACACAATTTATTTTTTATTTTTTTATTTTAAGAAGCTTATAAAGCGCACAGCTACCCCCATGCGGGGGTGTCCCGGCGCTAACAGATTGCAAACTGGAAAAGTAAGTACAGATTAAAGGGAGGTAAACAACCAAGTTTTGAGTTTACGTCGGAACAACTAAAAATAAAGAAAAAAGGTCGGCCTTCAGGTTATATGACCAGAATGCCATTGCCACAACTCTCTCGACTATAAAACCTAATAACCACTACAATGATCCTCTCCCCTTCAAAATGCCTGAAAATAGTCAACCACATTGTCGTTTCCATTTGGGCAATGATAATCAATGCCGCGCAGTCTCAAGGCTCCTTACCAGACTGTCTAACAACAGGACAAGTCCTCACCATCATTAAAAAACCTACAGAGGACCTGTCCAACCCAAACAATTTTAGTCTAGCGACCAATATTCCATTATTAGTCAAACTACTAAAAAAATGTGTGCAACCACTGAGCCAACACATTGCTAAATTCAGTCTGCTTGACGGCTGTCAATCTGGATTCTGACAAAGACGCAGTACAGAAACAGCAATACTACATATAGTGAATGATGCCCTACGGGCACTGGATCACAATTAAACATGTCTATTAGTTCTTCTTGACCTGTCTACCGCCTTTGACATGGTAAATCATGATAAATTACTAGCCCGTCTTGAAACAGGATGGGATTATCGGGAAATGTGCGTCAATGGTTTCAATCCTTCCTACAGATCAGGACGCAAAGATTCATGGTCAACCAGGCTCTGTCACCACCATTCCCTAATTCGACTGGAGTTCTGCAAGGCTCAACATTATCTCCATCACTATTCAACCTATATGTCGAACATCTTACAGAAATTCTCCAGCATGCCAACGTCTCCTATCCCATATATGGAGACGACACCCAGATTTACATCACGATCTCTTCGCTGGAGGAGATCAAGATCATGAATAATGCCTTAAATGTGTCATTACATTGGCTAACCGGCAATCAACTAAAACTAAATTAGCAAAAACCGGAATTCCGATTAATATCCCCCCTAAAAGCTCCTCGGATGTGAAGGAAAGGACCAAACAGATCACTGCACTAAATTGCACCCCAGTCCTAGTTGACTTGACCAAATTGCTCGGAATCACACTCGATAAGAATCTAAACATGCAAGCCCACATCAAATCAATGGCGAAAAGGGCATGTTTTCATCTGAACTACCTTAGAACATTGAAACCAATCATTGCTACATCAGACCTCTAATTGGCTGTTCATTCCTTAGTCATCTTGAGGATTGAATAAGGCTGCATGAAATTAACAGGACTACCCAAGATCTCCACAGCACCACTAAAAGCTTGTCTCAATGCAGCCACAAGACTCATTACAGGTTCTAGAAAATGCAACCATATTTCCCCACACTTCAAAGCTCTAAACTGGCTGCCATATGAAGCTAGATTTCAACTTTAACTGGCATGTATTACCCACAAAGCACCCCACTACAAAACACCAATGTACCTAGCCCAGAAAATTGAGTTATCTGGAGGAGGCAGACCATTCCGGAGTGCTAGAGACCTGATGCTGAAACCTTCCATTTTTCAGTAGAAAAAACACCTATCACAAAGCTTTCTCCGGAGCAGCCCCCAGAATCTTGAACTTGCTTCCTCTAAACATTATCAAAATCCGAAACACGTCAATCTTCAAGAGGGAAGCCAAGATCTTCCTAATGGGCAAATTCCTACCATAACCAACAACTGATCTTCTACATCGGGGTCAGTTGCTAGGTGTTGCCTTGTCCTTTTCTGGTAGGGATCCAGCTTACTCCAGAAGGATCCCTAAGGTACCATGACAGATCTCCCCACCGATCAGAGAGTTAGTGCCAATTGGATCTGACAGAGAAGTTTGCATCAACAGGACAGTAAACTTTCTATATCACTATGAATGCACTTAGGTTGTACACTACTATACTCAATTGGTCCTACTGTTGTTATTGTCGTACCCAGGTATGAAATGTACTCATTGGTACTGTTTCTGTTACTACTTCCTCTTCCTGTTGTGTTCTAAATGATTGATGACATGTAATTTTTGATGCCCATGGGTCATGTTCGCGCTATATAAAACTCAGAAAAAAATAAAATAGACGGGGTTAAAGCAAAGCGACTCAAATTCTGCAAATCGTTGATGACTCATTCCACATCCTTGACACTGGAAACTTGTATCTTCCTATTATCCTCGATCTCTGGGCTGTCTTCGACATAGTTAACACCCACGCTTTGATCAGTATCCTGGGGAATTGAATAGGCTTAGAAGGAGTGGTTCCTAACTGGTGTACCGCCTATCTGATAAACCTTTCACAAGTAGGGAAAATTCAGAGCTCTGTCTCTAATCAAGTCAGCCCACAACAAGGGGCTTGATCCTTTCACCAGATCTATTTAACCTCTATCTTCAACCACTTTGTGAGACTCTGAGGAGCTCTAGGATCCTCTTTCACCTGGCTGCTGAAAATACCAATTTCTACTTGAAGGTCTAATCCACCCATGACATTACTTCACTATGCAACACCTTGGCAAGAATTCAAACACGGATGTCAACTCATTTAAACTCGCTTAAACTGAACTCTTCAAAAGAGAATTCCTTCTTCTGCGCCCGTCGCACCTGGACCGCGCCTAGTGCCAGAACCCCTGGACCCCGCGAACGCCACAACACCAGACTCCACTACGACGCCAGCAGCCTCTATGCACTCAACACCAGCCTAAACCACACCTGCTTCCAGGCCACCCCGATATGGACGCACGGACCCTTCTCCTGCCGCACCTGCAACTTCACCTGCGACCGAACCACCAAACCTCCAAGGACTGGACCCAACCACCTCCGTTGCATAGTCCTCAACACCCGCTCCGCACGCAAACACGCCGTCGAGCTCTGGGATCTGCTTGACACCTCCGCCCCAGACGTTGCCTTCCTGACCGAGACCTGGTGGAACGACTCCTTGGCACCCAACATCGCCATAGCCATCCCGGACAGCTACAAGATCACCTGCAGGGATCGCGCCAACGGAACCGGAGGAGGAATAGCCATCATCCACAAGTCCACCCTCAAGGTCGCCACCCACGCAGATGACACCATCAACACCGCCGAACACCCATACTTCCGGATCCACACCGACCCCAACACCACCCTCAGAGGAACACTCATCTACAGACCCCCCGGACCCTGGGCTCAGTTCAGCGACTAAATTGCCGACCTCGCCAGCACCCACGCACTCGCCTCCACGGACTACATCCTCCTTGGGGACCTAAACTTCCACCTCGAGAACAACAACGACGCTAACTCCGCCACCCTGATCAACAACCTCGCCAACCTCGGCCTCAGACAACTCATCACTGCACCCACCCACGCCGCCGGCCACAAGCTGGACCCTGTCTTCTCCACAAGCACCCGCGTAGCCTTCGACCACACCACCAAACTCCACTGGACCGACGACCACTGCATCCACTTCACCTTCAAGAAACCAACCACGCACCACCGCACCCAAAAGCTGCCTCGCCGATGCTGGGGCAAAGTCACCGAAGACCACCTGATCCCCACCCTCGCCCAGAACCCACCCACCGACCCCACCAACCCAGACACCACAGCCCGCAACCTCAGACAGTGGATCGACGACTGCGCCAACACCCTCGCCCCGCTCAAGAAACCCTCCAACAGCCACACCAGCAAGAGAGCCACCTGGTTCACCGACGCACTCCAGAACTCCAAACGCGCATGCCGGAAACTGGAGAAAATATGGCTCCACGAACGCACACCGGACAACCACGCATCCCACAAGGAGGCAACCCGCAGAAATCACCACCTCATGAGACTAGCCAAGAGATCCTCCTTCAAAGACCGCCTGGATAACAACACACACGACAGCAAAGAGCTCTTCAGCATCGTAAAGGAACTCTCCAACGCTAGCGACAACACCACCGACATCCTGTCCTCACAAGAACTGTGTGACTCACTAGCCATCTTCTTCCATCGCAAGATCGCTGACATCCACGACAGCTTCAACACCACGACCGCCCCGACTACGCCAGACTCCACTTCCCCTGTGAACACCACCAGCGCCATCCGGCTGACCTACTGGTCCAACGTCAACGATGACGAGACATGCAAGATCATGAACTCCATCCACTCAGGGTCTCCGTCAGACCCGTGCCCACACCACGTATTCAACAAAGCAGATGCAGCCATCGCACCCCAACTATGGAAGGTCATCAACATTTCCGTCGAAACAGCGACACTCCCGGAAAGCTGGAAGCACGCCGAAATCAACGCCCTCCTCAAGAAGTCCAAGGCGGACCCCAAGGACCTCAAAAACTTCCGTCCCATTTCCCTGCTCCCGTTCCCGGCAAAGGTCATCGAAAAAATTGTCAACAAGCAACTGGCCCGCCAACTGGAAGACAACAACATCCTGGACCCATCCCAATCCGGATTCAGGCGAAACCACATCACAGAGACAGCCCTCATCGCCGCCACAGACGACATCAGGTGCCAACTAGACAACGGCGATACATCCGCCCTCATCCTCCTGGACCTGTCAGCCGCCTTTGACATGGTCTGCCATCGCACTCTAAAGACACGCCTCCTAGAAGCAGGAATCCAAGAGAAGGCCCTTGACTGGACCACGTCCTTCCTCTCCGGCAGAACCCAGAGTTTCCTCCTCCCACCCTTCCAATCTGAAGCCACCGACATCATCTGCGGCGTCCCCCAGGGCTCATCCCTCAGCCCAACTCTGTTCAACATCTACATGGCCCCCCTCACACAATAACCTGCCATCACGACCTCAACATCATCCCCAACGCTGACGACACCCAGCTCATACTCTCCCTCACCAAGTACCCACACAACGCCAAAACCAACCTTCACGAGAGAATGAAGGCCGTCGCCGACTGGATGAGGAGCAGCCGTCTGAAGCTGAACTCGGACAAGACGGAGGTCCTCATCCTCGGACCCACCCCCTCAACCTAGGATGACTCCTCGTGGCCGACCACACTGGGAACAGCACCAACACCCACCGACCATGCACGCAACATAGGAATCATCCTTGACTCCTCCCTCTCCATGTCTAAGCAGTCAATGCGTCTCCTCCTCCTGCTACAACACCCTCTGCATGCTCCGCTGGATCTACAAGTGGATCCCGACCGAAACAAGAACAAGCATTGGAAATGCAATAGGTCTCGCAGCATTAGAGTTAGTGCTTTTAGAATTGTTTATGGGTTTTTTTTGTAAATCTTTAGCATTTTTGTTTCCTGTAGGCAATGCTAAAGAATTACAAAGAAAAAAAGCCATAAACAAATGTAAAAGCTCTAACTCAAATGCTCCGAGACCTATTGCACTGTGTGAGGGTGAGGGGTTGAGGGTGAGTGAGGGTGAGGGTGAGTGAGAGTGAGGGTGAGTGAGGGTGAGGGTGGGTGAGGGTGAGTGAGGGTGAGTGAGTGAGGGTGAGTGAGGGGTTGAGGGTGAGTGAGAGTGAGGGTGAGTGAGGGTGAGTGAGAGTGAGGGTGAGTGAGGGTGAGGGTGAGTGAGGGTGAGTGTGAGTTAGGGTGAGGGGTTGAGGGTGGGTGAGGGTGAGGGGTTGAGGGTGAGTGAGGGTGAGTGAGGGTGAGGGGTTGAGGGTGAGTGAGAGTGAGGGTGAGTGAGGGTGGGTGAGGGTGAGTGAGGGTGAGGGGTTGAGGTTGAGGTGTTGAGGGTGAGTGAGGGTGAGGGCGAGTGAGGTGTTGAGGGTGAGTGAGGGTGAGGGTGAGTGGTTGAGGGTGAGGGTAGGTGAGGGGTTGAGGGTGAGTGAGGGTGAGGGTGAGTGAGTGTGATGCTGAGGGGTTGAGGGTGAGTGAGGGTGAGTGAGAGTGAGGGTGAGGGTGAGTGAGGGTTTGAGGGTGAAGGGTTGAGGGTAAGTGAGGGTGAGTGAGGGTGAGTGAGGGTGAGGGGTTGAGGGTGAGTGAGGGTGAGGCGTTGAGGGTGAGTGAGGGTGAGTGTGAGTGAGGGTGAGGGGTTGAGGGTGAGTGAGGGTGAGTGAGGGTGAGGGGTTGAGGGTGAGTGAGGGTGAGTGAGGGTGAGTGTGGGTGAGGGTGAGTGAGGGTGAGGGTGAGTGAGGGTGAGGGGTTGAGGGTGAGTGAGGGTGAGGGTGAGTGAGGGTGTGTGAGGATGAGGGGGTGAGGATGTGAAGGTGCGTTTGGCAGTGTATGTTTTAACGCTCGGAATATCATAATGAACCCAGACATGACAGTCTCCAGCCAACAGCTGTAAATAGTTAGTCAAGTAAGCTCCAGTGGCCCTGCCAAAAGGGCGTGTTTTTTTCGTGTAAAGTTTCTTATGTTCTTGTGAGATAATCAGCCACCCTAAGTTCTAGGGCTCTGTGCAATGACAGAAGTTACAATTCTTGACCAGAGGCCCCAGTTGGCACACATGCAAATCAGAACCAAACTTTCCTCTAAAAGGAAACTCAATCCGCAACACAAGACCTGTAGTGCCGATAATGGTATGATACGGATATAGTGCTTTATACTTCCGATGGCGCTGAAGCTACATTAGAAATGTCACCGTGCGTAAGGAATTAGACTTAGCCATGCTGATTAACACCCAGCTATCATGCGGTAATGAAGGTCATGCTTTTGATACAAACTACTATTCTTGTACTCGTCTGTCCTGCTGGATCTGTTCCACGAGGAATAGAGTATTGCACTTGATGCCTTCCAGGAGACACGGAAACTTGCGTTGCGACAGCCACGCTGAGCCGGTTTTGTAAGGCAGCAAAGCCTTCAATGCTGCTGCCCAATTTGTAAGTGTCCAGTGATCGGGAAAGCCCGTGCTGCTAAAATGGCGACACCCCGCAGATTGCTCTCCAGATTGCTCTCCTGAAGCTGGCTGCCTGATGGAGTGGAGAGCGGGCGGGCAGAGAGAGTGAGGGGGCGGAGCGGGGGTGTGGGAGGAGTGCGGCTGGCTGCCTGATAGAGTGGAGAGCGGGCGGGCAGACACCACAGACAGTATGCGGTCAATAGGCTTGTGTGGTACCATCATTTTTCAGGGCTATAGGGTCAGGATGTGGTCCAAAGCACCAGAGGGCGGACAATAACTTGCGGACGATATCAACTCGCTGGACAATCGCACTGAACTGCCCACGTCATCTGTTTGTTTACCCAGCCTGTTTTGCAAACCTGCAAGTGACTGTGGTTGCAATGATCCGGGAAGGCGTCAGTCAGGGGAAGCAATTAGAAAACACAAATGCATTCTCTCCAAAGAGCGTGGGGAGAAAAGATGGCATTAAAAAACAAGCTCTCGGCATTGCGTGGCGGGAGGGGGCGGGGGGAACGTCGAGTCGGAACAAAAAACAAGTGAAAGCGGGATGTAAGTAGGGGGGAGGAGAAGTCTGGGCAGGCAGGATGACTCAGGGGAGGGGGCGGAGCGGGGCAGAGCGGCATGTGGGTGTGAAGAAGCCGGGCCTTTGAAGTGAAGCTAAGCTTCACTTCAAAGGTGTCGGAGGAATGCGGGCGGCTGTGCACGCGCTTTTAAGCTCAATGCACATGCGCATTGAGCTTAAAAGTCACGGGCACTGCAAGGAATCGCCACGATTCCTTGCAAGTTAGATAAAGAGTCGATGAGCCCCTATAGTCTCGCTTGCTCGATGCGCATGCGCATCGACAGGCGAGACCTAAAAACGGTTACACAGGCCCTCGTCAGCAGCAGACTGGACTACGGCAATGCACTCTACGCAGGAATCCCAGCCATACACCTATGACGACTACAACTCATCCAAAACGCCTCCGCCCGACTGATCGTCAACGTCCCCCGCCGCATCCACATCACCCTCCACCTGAGAGACCTACACTGGCTCCACGTCGACAAGAAGATCACCTTCAAGCTCCTAACCCACGCACACAAAGCACTCCACAACGCCGGACCAGCCTACCTGAACAGCAGACTCAGCTTCTAGACCTCTACCCGCTAGCTCCGCTCCGCCAGCCTCGCACTCGCCGCTGTCCCCCGCATCCAACGAACGACCTCCGGCAGCAGATCCTTCTCCTACCTCGCCGCCAAGACCTGGATCAACCTCCCTACCCACATACGACAGACCCAAGACCTACTTGCCTTCAGAAGACTCCTCAAGACCTGGCTCTTCGAGCAGTAGCAGCACCCCCCCCTCCCCTCAGCGCCTTGGGACCCTCACGGGTAAGTAGCATGCTCTACAAGTACTCTGAATGATTGATTGATTGATTCTTATATCCAAGCTACCTATACAAGAATGTATGGAATTCCTCTCTGCCTTGGACTGACAACAACCCCTCATTGTTCAGAAGTGGAAGTCGCTTAGCTTCATCTTTGACAATTGGCTTAATATACAGAGTCAAATCACAGCCATGGCCAAGAGCGCCCAGTACAAACTAAGGCTACTCAGGAGGATCAGGAGGCTTATTCTGAAATAGGAATTGAAATCAGTTGTGGAGGCGTTGGTTCTCTCCTAACTAGTCTATAGGAACCCAATGCATATGTATCTCCGCTTTATCACAGGACTTAGGAAATTTGACCACATCACACCTGTCCTGCTATTCCTTCAAAGTCTTCCTATTGAGGCAAGAGCTCAATTTAAAATTGCTTCCACTACACACAAGGTACGTAATTCCTCTTTGCTCATCCACCTAACCGCGAAAATGAAAATCTTGTGCACAAAATAGGGTTCAAGAAACACAAATCCCTTCTCCTGAACCTCCTGCCTTTAAACGAGAACACTATATGATCCAATGATCCTCAGGATGCACTATAAGAATCTGAAACTTCCTTCCCCCAACCCTCTGTCTGACCCCATTTCATGCTACCTTTAAAAAGAACTTAAGACTCTTATCTTTGAAGGACACTTGGCTAAATTGATGATCTCCCCAAACTATCTGTTATTTCCTCTACTGTATCTCAAATATTTTCTGGCAATGATTGACGGTAACTGTACTCTTTTAAATAGTTCTAATGCCCCAGGGATTTGTCAGCGCTTTATATAATGAAAACAAAAAGTAAATAAATACATGAATAATCAATAAATATTGTGTTTTAGCAGTGAAAGAGATCTCTAGGGCCCTGTTGGTGAACTGCAGCTTCTGCTCCTATTCGTTTGGTGTTTCTTTCAGGGGGTTTGGGGAGGGAAGGGTTATCTGGGGTGCGGAGCAACCAAATAAAAATCCTTAAGCAGGTAAAAAGGGCAGAAATCAGTGAAATGACATGTAAGGTCTTGATGTCAGAACCTTAGGTGGAAGGAAGGGTGCCATCATAAGAGCCGGTTTCGGCAGACGAAAAGCTTTGGATTTCAGAGGACTGTTAACTAGCTGGCAGGCAATTGGTACATGGAAATGCTTTCAGAGGGGGATAGTGGTAAAAGCAGTAGGAGGAGATAGAACTGTTCTAACCGAGGCCGTGGTCTCATCACAGACAGAGTGAGAGAGGGAGGAGAGAGAGAGAGAGACAGAAAGAGAGAGAGAGAAATATGATGAACAGAGGGTTGGGAGAGCGGTCTCCTGGATGGACTCCATGACTTTCAGAGCACCACAGACAGCACAAGAAAAAAACTAAATAGATGAAACATACATATAGATACCATGGAACTTTCAGTTAGAGGCTTGTCAGTGAAATGTGTTGTGGCAACTGGTTTGGGGGAACCAGGGGTTACAAGACTTCATTTATGCCAGTTTGAGCCTTTTACCCAGGTTGGCCGGGGTCACTTTACTAGTGGACCTTCAGCACTTGACCCTCAGTTGCCAAGACAGAGCTGTGCAAGGCTTACTTACGTGGTGGTATGGGCCAGAAAAGCAATACTCAGCAAAGACAATAAAACACACAATAACACAATAACTCCAGACAATGCTTTTACTTAATAAAAAGTACTTTTTCTACCTTCAGCTTACTACTATATCTCGAAAGATAAATGAAAATGGAGGAACAAGAAGCAATGCAATACAGGCTATACACAATAAACAGACATCTACATACTGACTTTGACAAATGGTTTTCATAATGGAAAAGGTACTGCCTATTAGTTTTAACAACTGTGTTGTTTTGTCTGTTAGTTTTGGTAGGTGGAGTTTCACAAACAATACATATTTACCTATTAATCTTATCAATCCGTTTCTCACAATATACAATGAGATCAGAATAGGAAGCACTCTCCAAGTAATCACTGGGGCACTGGTATAGTATCCATATTAAAGACAGAAAGAGAAATTAAACATATTAAAGTCCGTCCATTTGAGTACAGTGATTCTTCCAATTAGTTCATAAGCCCACGACTAGACGTAGAGGTGTGCCTTCAAAAGATGTTATTCTTCCCATATTGAACATCCAGCCCAGCCAACGCGTTTGACTCTTCGATCAAGGGCTTCATCAGGGAATACAAATATCTTTCTAATAATATCATCGCAGGATTATACTCATAAGGTACAATATTCCAGATCAGTGATGGTCATTGGAACTAAGACCTCTGTAACAAGGTCTGGCTCCTGCAACGTTCATTCTTTCTCTCTAGACCGGTCTAGATGTTGATAGCTATCCAGGAGATTCTTAGCAAATACCTGAGACAAGCCTCATTACACTACAAAGCCTCTTAGGACCACTCCTTCTTTCCCTAACAGTTGCCGGTGAAGACCAGAGTTTTAGTAAAGAGTAGTGGGTTCACGTAGCTCACCGACTGTGTCTGCAATTTGCTCAGATTTTATCGTCTTTGGAGGTAGTCATTTAAATAGACATTAATTACATGTATATTTACTAACACAAAAATGTTTTTGACCCCAATGCATGTTCATGCAGTGAGATTAAACCACTAACAAAAGGAAGTAGGAGAATTAAAATAAAATGATATGCTCACATAGCAACTCATGTAAATGATTTTACTACCCACAGGAAGACAAACCTATTTATTTTGAATATGAGATATGTCTGTATATAGTTTCCCACTCTTATAAAATGGAAGATTAAAATAAACTTTTATGCCTATCAAAATGTTACTATTGAAAAGTAAGGCAGAAGCAAGCGGCTAGGAGGGTGGATAGTCCAAGGAAAGAAATATGGAAAGAGAATGCTAGGCGTGGTTATTTATCTCTATCGTTTACTATATTTTTTAATCCGTTTATTAGTTTTCATGTATCCAAAACAGAACAGAAATGCATGATATTACATCAAAAAACATAGGCAAGCTGCATAAGCCCCCTTTTTCAGCCATAAGGAACGCAGCATAATCAGTATTCACAGCAATAAATTCTAATGGAAACCAGTCAGTTAGCAAGAACACACAATTTGGATAGGCCAACGCATATTATTTTTACAGGAATGTATTTACTATCAGCCCTGATGATTCTTAGGACAGTCTGTACACACAGACAGGCCCCAGTGTAGCTCTGTCACAGGATCCTGCAATGCTTGTTGCTCAATGTGTTTGAAATGCTGCTATATGTGGCACAGTGCCACTGTGACCACCGTGGGGGCGTGCACTCACCGCAGCTGTACAGCTTGTTGAGCTTCGCCACGTCCAGGGGGCTCAGCCCATATCTCTGTCCGATTTCAACGTTCGGGTCAGGCTTGGGGATTATGCTCGGCTGCCCAGGTGTCTTTGAAAATGTGTATCTGTGAGAAGATAAGAAAGGTTGGTATCAAAGTATGTGTCAGGCCGCTATTTTAGTTGAAAGCTTCTGAGTGACTCCTTAGCAGCATCTGTATACTGTAGCAGTGGTAGAACCTGAGAACCCACGAAGCACCAACAATGGAGCAGGCATTGCCAGTGAATACAGGTGGCACCCCTGGATGGATCTGCATGAGAAGGATGAGAAGATTACATTCTGGGATTCCCTGCACCTGTGTAAATATGTCCAATGAGAAGAATACAAAGGGTTTGCGTTTAGCTGGGACCTGGACTCCATGCAGCCAGGAGAAGAGCAGAGAGGCCCTTGAATTCTGTGCATCTGTAACCTACCCAAGGAGAAGAACCGAGAGGGCCCAGTATCTTTATATCTGTTACAACAGAGCCAAGGACAGGGACCAAGAGGGCCCAGGATTCATTGTATCTGTGATAACATTCCCAAGGAGAGGCACCAAGAGGGTCCTGTCTCTCTATAGCTCTGATAATATACCCAAGGAGAGGAACTGAGTGGGTCCAGTATCTCTGTATCTGTCATAACATACCCAAGGAGAGGAAGGATAAAATGCTAATCTGTCATGCAAATTCTCTTCCAGGGGATTCCTCATCAAAGTCATAAACACTGAATAGTCCCGCCCACATGCGGGGACACTGGAGCACTTCATAAACATTATATATGTATATACCTGTAAACACATTTATATGTTTTTTCCAAGATAAAAAGATGACTAAAGGTAGCCTTCCACAAACCTTTATTTAAAAGCACATGGAAAGGGAATAGGAGACATTGCTTACCAAAAAGCTGCTTTCAAAGAGTAAGCATAAAACTGGCACTGTGCCTTTAAGAAGCTCACAGTACCCCCTATATCCCATCATACCCAACAGGTGACAGTTAGGTCAGGTCAGATCATTTGTATGGAAAACTAAAGGTTACTGTATACAGAAGGCTGTTGGGAGCTGTGGTGGCTTCAGTTTGGGGAGGTGGATGGATTGCTTTTGATTTTGATGAGGATTCCCCTGGAAGAGAACTAGGATTACAGGTAAGAAATGTGCCCTTCTCTTCCAGGGGATCATAATCACTAGCCATAAGCACTGAATAGAATACCAACCCCATCCGACTACAAGCTGACTTCAAAGTGAAAACCACCTCCCAACATTTTAGCCAAAAAGATTCCTCAAAGAAACCTGTACTACCTGGGTGTCCACCTTAGCATCTGAATCCAGGTAGTATTGCCTAGTAAAAGTATGAGAAGACTTCAAGGTAGTAGCTTTACAGATGTCAGAAATTGGTAGTTTTCTTAGCAGTGCTGCGAAATAAAAATCTACCCTCGTTGAGTGCGCTTTAGGTCTAACAGGTAATTACTTTTTATCATGTTGTTAACAAAGCAGTATACATGAAAAATCCATCTTAAGATCAGGGTAACTCTGTCCGCACGTCATCATAGTCAACAAACAGGTGATCTTATTTCCTAATAGTCTTAGTCTTGTTCAAATAGAATTTCAACACTCTCTTAACATCCACTGAATGCAGGGACCTTTCAGCTTGCGGAAGAATGTAGGCAGGGAGATGGTTTCATTGATGGCAAAAAACTGGGATGAGTCCTCATGACCACCTAGTTGGAATCGAAAACAGCTTCTGGTATTTCTGAACACCGAGCTTGCATTTCACTTACCCTATGAGCGGAAGTGATAGCCACCAAAAAAGCAGCTTTCCAGGTAAGATATTATAAAGAGGCTTTATGTATTGTGTTGAAGGGAGGGTCAAATTAATTTGGAAAGGACAATGTTGAGTTCCCATGGATAGGAGGGATTCCCGACTGTGGAATACACCTTTTTAAACCCGTCAAGAAAGTCTTTTACTGCTGGCAGTTTAAAAAAGGACACTTGTGAGGGAGATTTCCAGTAAGCTGTAATGGCTGCCTTGTGTAGTCCAATGACAGAGACCATTTATTTAGCCAAGAAAAGGAGATATGGAATATTATTTATTTATTTATTTAAGGTTTTTATAGAGCGCGTAGTCACCCATGAGTATCCCAGCGCTAAGCCTCGTAATCCTGAGGGGAGGGAATGCGGAAAAGTAAGAGTGATTATGGGAAGAGGAGGGTTTTGAGCGATTTCCTGAAGCGGAGGAGATTCGGTTCTGTTCTTAGTTTCAGAGGGAGCGCGTTCCATTGCTTCGCTGTGTGAACCGAAAAGCGGCGACCTCCTGAGCGGGCTTTTTTCACCTTGGGTACCACAATGAGGTTTTCGTGGTCCGACCGGAGCGCTCTAGTAGGTCTATAGGGGGTGATACAGTTTTTGAGAATTGGTGGGCCTTCGTTGTGGAGCACTTTGTGAGCCAGGCAGAGGGCCTTGAATACCACTCTTTCCCTGATCGGTAGCCAGTGCAATTTGTTCAATGCGGGTTTCGCAGATGTTCTGGCCGGGGTGTTCGTGAGCGTCCGGGCAGCGGCATTCTGGATTTTCTGTAGTGTCTGGAGGGTGGTTTCAGGGGCTCCCAAATAAATGGCGTTACTGTAGTCCAGCCTGGACACAATCAGGCCTTGGATCAACTGTTTCCGGGAATTAAAAGGGAGTAGGGGAAGCACCTTCCTGCATGATCTTAGCAGGCCGAAACAGACGCCGGCCGTCTTCCTTGCCTGCGTTCTAAAGGTGAGATCTTTCTCTAACCATATTCCCAAACTTTTGATCTCCGTCTTGGGGGCAGCGGGTTCACCAAGACAGGCGGGCCAGATGTTCGGGGGTAGATCTCGCGCTTTTTGACCCAGGAGCAGAATCTCTGTTTTTGACCCATTTAGTTTAAGGGCTGAGTCGTTCATCCATTGATGTATATTGGAGAGACAGCCGTGGAGGTTGGAGGGCTCTTGCTTGGGGTGGGATAGAGTTACCACCAGCTGTGTATCGTCAGCATAACTGATGATAGTGACTCCGAATGGGGTGACCATCTCCTCCAATGGGGCCATGTACACGTTAAATAACGTGGGGCTAAGTGACGAGCCCTGTGGCACACCACACCGGAGGGGGATGGCAGGGGAGCGGCTGTCACATTCTCAGACTTGGAAGGAGCGTTGGCAGAGAAAGGATGAAAGCCATTTCAGAGCTTTGTCTTTCACTCCGATGTTTTCCAGGCGTTGCGTTAAGACCTGGTGGCTGACAGTGTCGAAGGCCGCACTCAGGTCCAGGAGGACCACTGCCACTGATCCTCCTGTGTCAAGAATGTCTCTGGCCTTCTCCACTGCTGCAAGGAGAGCGGTGTCAGTGCCCTGACCTGGTCGAAAGCCCGTCTGGGAGTTCTTGAGGAGGTGGTTGGTTTCCAGGAACTGTGACAGTTTTTTATTTACGAGTTTCTCAGCGACCTTACCAATCCAGGGGAGGAGAGAGATGGGTCTATAGTTTGATAGATCTTCAGGGTCTAGTGAAGGTTTCTTAAGAAGTCCTTTAATGACCGCTTCCTTCCAACTGGGGGGGACTTCACCTTGGGTTAATGAGGTGTTAATCAGATCGGTCAGCGGGGGCACTATGGTATGGGTGATTTTTTTGAGGAATCGTATGGGCACTGGGTCACTGGGGGCGCCACTCTTGATAGAAGCAAATGTGGCGGCTACCTCCTCCATGGTAACCGGGCCGAAGGAGACCAAATGAGGAGCAGAGGGCTTCCGGGGGGAATTCCTCTGCAGAGGAGGATAGTCCTTATCTCCTTCCATGAAATCGGATTCGGCTGCGGGCAGGGAGGCGAGGATCTTTTTAATTTTTTCATCGAAGAAGGTAGCTAATTTGATACATTTGTCTTCCGCTGCTTTGGGGTCCATAGGTTTTTGTGGGGGGTCGGGAACATGGAGGAGCTCTTTAAGGATAAGGAAGGTTTCCCTGGCTGAGCAGGAGGAATTCTTTATTTTTTCCTCATAAAAGGCACTTTTGGCGTTGCGGAGTGCTAGTTTATATGCTCTCATGGATGCCTGGAATACGTCTTTTTTCTTCACAGACTTGTCCTTCCTCCAAATGCGTTCTGACCTTTTGCATTCCTTCCTTAAAGCGTTCAGTGCGGCGGTATACCATGGGGCTGGATTGATCCTCTTGGTATGTTTAAGAGTACTAGTGAGAGGGACAAGACTGTCTAGGGAGTGGGTGAGCCAATCATTAAATTCTCTATCCGCAGTTTTAGGATCCGAGGGGCGGGGCGGGATGGATTTTCCTAACTTAGCTTCCCATTCCTCCGGTACCAGCTTGTGCCACCGTCTACCGAGGGTCCTGGTTTTGGGTGGTTGAGTCAGAGCAATTTTGATATGCCAGTGCATGGGAACCAGTGAATAAGTATGTCTTCTTAACATGAGAAAGGGTTGAGGCCATTCTGTTTATACCACTAATAAAATATCTTCCATTTGAAACACCTGGTGGAGGGTCTCCTGGCCTCCCTGAGAATGTTCATTCTGTCCTTAAGATGACCTAAATGTCCACATTGGAGGAATTGGGAAGCCATGCAGCCAAGTTCAGGCATGAGATGTTTGGATGTAGTATCCCTCTTCTGGACTTGAACAGTAGATCCAGTTGACAGGGAAGCTGCTTGTTAGGTCTCTCTGAAATATGTAGAAGGTTTGTGAGCCACCACTGGCGAGGCCGCTCTGTTGGCTGTGAGGATCATCTAGTGTGAGACCGGTATAGCTTAAGAATCACTGCTGGAATGAGAGGAGTTGGTGGTAAAGCATAGAGAAATTGAGCATTCCCCTGCGAACCTGGCAGGTAGAACCTTGACGAATAGGTGTGGCATTTTCTGTTGTTGACATCTGCAAACAAGTCTATGTCGGGATATCATGAAAGATTTCTTGCAAGACATCATCGTTGAGCACCTAGTCGTGATTGTCTTGGACAGTGGGACTGAGATCGTCTGCCTGCTCATTTTGAATTCCTGGCAGATGGATAGCTGTTATTGAGAGATTCCAGGCAAGGATGATAGTCTCTCCTCTCAAGGATACACTCTTGCGGACTGTGTTTTCAGTGTGGCCCCTAATTAGTGAAGTCTTTGAACTGGGTCGACTGTTGATTTTTGAAAACTGATCTGAAGACCTAGGCTCGAGAGAGAGTACTCACTCAAATGTGAAAATGCTCCTTTGTTTGGGATGGAGAGGAGCTCTTTATCCGCCAGTCATCGAGATAAGGATAAACAAAAATCTTCTGTCTCCTCAAGATGCTGAGACCACTTCCATACATTTTGAAAATGTTCTTGGGGCTGAGTAGAGACCGAATGGGAGTACCTTGTACTGGTAGTGCTAGAATCCCACCTTGAAACAAAGTATTTTCAAGTGATTTGTGGCATTAAGGATATGGAAAGATGCATCTTGGAGGTCAATCACACACATCCAATTCCCTTGATGTAATTGTGGGTTAATTTGGCGGAGTCAACAGCCTGAATTTTTCTCAGTGGATGTTTTTAAGTATTTTGAGGTCCAAGATGAGTCTGAACTCTTGTTTTGGTCTTTTCTTCTTTACTAGGAAGTAACAGGAATAGATTTCCTATTGCCTTTGATGACACAGGACTTTTTGCAGCCAAGTGTTGACTTCAGACCGTAAGAGGTCTGGTTGGTACCAGCATGTTTTTACTGGGGGGATTGTTGAAGGAGGGGATTTGAAGCAAAGAGAGTAGCCACTCTGTACAATATTCAAAACCCTTAAGGCTTTTGTAATGGATTGTCAATCTTCCCAGGGATTGGCAAAATTTCCTTCCAGCAGAGCGGGGAACAGTGAAAGGGGAAGGAACGCTTCATTGTTTAGTAGTGGTCTTTCCTTGTGCTGCGGGCTGTTGTGCGCCGCTTCCTCTGGATGCGTTGTGAGGATGGTAGTGAGATCTTGCTCGTGCTATTGCCAGTGAGGGAATTGAACCCTCTTCTGGAAGTACCTCCTTTTGTTGGACCTATAATGCTTACGGAACTCTTTCTTCTTTTCAAGACCCACAGCCATATAAGTGTCCAGCTCGGTCTTCATCCTAGACATCTCTTCATCCGCATGTGAACCAAAGAGGGTGTTGCCAGAAAATGGAAGGTACATTATGCAGTGTTAAATTTCAGGTTTTAGCCCTGTGAGAAGTAGCCAGGAAGATCTTCCTGCACATATCCCATGTGCATATCTGTGAGCGGCCAGATCTCATGCATCCGTAGCTGCACTTATGAATTGGTTTGAGACCAAACCACCTTCAATGAGAACCCTTATGAAATCCTGTCTGTCCTCTTTCTGCAGCTTTTCAGTGAACCATGACAGTAAACCTCAGAAGGATCTGTCAAATAGAGCTGATGCACTAGCCACCTTCATGAAGGATGATGATATTCCGTACATTTTCCTCCCCAGTGCTTCCATCTGTTTGCTTTCCTTGTCCATTGGTACCAAGGATAAAAAAGATGCAGCAGAATGTGATTTACACGCAGTTAACAACTGCTTTTCTACAACGATATGTTTTTAACTGCATGTTCTTATGATCTATGCACAAAATGATACTGAATTGTACTGAATAAATGCTGCACTTTTATAAATGATTTGTTACTGTATTTTTTAAAAATTATTTTAGTTTTGTGTAAATTGATTATATGTTTTTGACATTGTAGCACTATTGGTTCCTTGAATTTTAGAACATATGACAACCAGCAATTTTGAATATTGTGTTGTTATACTATTACAGTATTTAACTGTGAGTTAGGAACTTTTTTGTTTAAAAAATGTACACGCAGCTGCCACAATAACGAAATCCGGAGGCGGGTTAGCCCTGAGAAACAATGGGTCCTATCAGGAGCTTTATACTTCTTCAGGCTCCGCGGTAGTGCGGACCTTAAGACTGCTGGTGTTAGGAACGGTTCAATAGGATCAGGTACAAGAGGCAAGAGTACACGTGTAATGCAGTGTTTCCAAAATCACAGAAGATGTTGTAAGTTGCGTCGGACAGCTTTGTCACACCCCTGATTAGGACCTCATTGAATGTCAAAAGGCCATCCATCAGTGACACTCCTGCTGGTGGTATGTCAGAAAAAACAGGCGAGTGGTGTTATCCAACGACCTGAAAGAGGTAGACTAAGATGGCGTCCTGCGTCTGTGCCTGGTGGAATCCATACGATTTTTTGATCTTGAAGACCTGGATTTGGTCCTGGACCTTGTTCAAGATCTAGAGCTGTGATGCAGAGGGCTTCTAAACCGTGGACATGGTGCCGCACACTTTTACGTGTAGCTCTGGTAGTTGTAGGAGGAAATGATGTAAAAGTTACTTACCTTCGGTAATACTATATCTGGTGAAGACACAGTCTAGAAACAGATTCCTTAACTTTGAACTCTCCCCAGGCACCAGCCTGGATCCGGAAATATTTCAGCAGTACCTCTGCACGCCTGGGGACGACGTCGCACTGCTCCGCATTGACGTCATCTCCAGAAATGACATCAGTGGAGCCATATAAGTCCCCTACGGAGCGTGGACATCAGTTTCTTCTGTGCAACCTTCCGCGCCAGAACGCGGAGCCACTGCAGAAATTGGTTGTGGAAACAGTGTGCCCAAAAATATCAAAAATCAGAAACATTAATAAAGAAGAAACTTCAAATTGTACAGTAATGCCAGACACAGATTTTAAAGAAAACCCCTAATAAAATCAATGAAACACAGGGCTACATGAAACTCTATGCCCTGTTGAATAACTCCCACCTGAGGGAAGAGAGTATACACTCTATAAACCATTCATTAATGGTAATGTATAGCATGGCAATAGCAAAACAGAACCTATAACAACAACACCAGGTTGTGTGTTAAATCACACCATTACGTGATATATTGACAGTAACAATGAACAAATAAATTATTACTATTCACTGGTGTGTCATCCAGAGAGAAAAAGAAAACACACTCCCACTCTAACAATCACACACATTTGGAAATGGATGTTATTGAAACATCTAAACAAAAGCTAAGTGGCAAGGCCAAACGACTTGTTTAATCCCAACATAGATTGAGATAGTGATCACTGGTATATAAACCCAGTATTGAAAGGGGATGACCTCTACCTCAAAGGTAATTCACAGAGCGGGGAGGATGGGCAGAGCATTAAGGAATCTGCAGCTAGACTGTGTCTCTAGCAGATATAGCGTTACAGAAGGAAAGTAAGTTTTACATCTGATAGAGACATCTAGACGCAAATTTGTTAACTTTGAATTAAATACCATAGCTATACCACATCGGAGGAGGGTCTGTGAACTATCCTACAAAAGTTCTCAAAGAAAACCAACTGGTCAAGACTAGCAACCGACCAAATGTACGTTGGAATAGAAAAAACAAGCGCTAGGCTCTTGATAGAATCCATGATCACTGTCACAGAACATTAAAAAAAAAAAATTACAGGTATGAGTGAATCAGCCCTAGAAGGAAAAAGGGTTGAAAACCCCTGAAGAACCACTTGTCGAATGATATACAGTATCCTCTGTCCCCCAGAAGTGTATGAAAACTCAATGACCAAAAGGGGTCAAAAGCATGATAAAAAGTATTATAATCTGC
The DNA here is from genome assembly GCF_964261635.1 of Lissotriton helveticus. Taxonomy (NCBI): domain Eukaryota; kingdom Metazoa; phylum Chordata; class Amphibia; order Caudata; family Salamandridae; genus Lissotriton; species Lissotriton helveticus. Next base: position 467,809,575 of record NC_136062.1, read on the forward strand.
ATTGTTCATGACAATAAATAATCAGAAAAAGAACTGTCCTGATAAAACTCCAAAAACAGGACTTTCAGAACTCATTATCCCAAGGGAAAGATGAACGCCAACACCTCCTTGCTGTAAATAATTTAGTTTGGACAAAATAATGTTCATATACATCCTATACACCAATTATATGACATCTTGCCACAAAGATTCATATATAGACATTAATATATATATATATATATATATATATATATATATATATATATATATATATATATATATATATATATATGCATATACATATATATATATATATATATATACATACACATATACATATACATAAATGTATCAGCAGACACTCTGATTGACTCGGCAATTCACAGGAGTTCACTGGCCAATAACATACTGCAAGGTCATATAAAACTAGCCCTCGTACGGCCATAGTCAGAATGACTGAACACAATTTCGAGCCATTGGTAAACTTGAAACACCACGGCAAGCGAGAAAAAAAAACTCAACTGCATGTTTGATTAAAACCTCTTTCTTCTCCTTTTTTGTGGGTGGAACATGTATGTATAACACATCTGATACAGCCATGTACACTCTGAATACCTAATAACTAACTGGAACCGAGAAACAGTTCCATAAAACACTAGAATCTTGAAAATGGTAACGCACCTATTAGTGCGCTTGTCAACAAAAAGCACATACGACCACACCTATGATACAAGACAAATATGATCGTTAGTCCAACAATTAACTGAAACACAGCAGCACATTAAATCATGTATACTCCGTATACAAAAAAACTATCTGAAATGAGAGGTTCTGCAAAAATACCTAACCTAGTGAAAAAGGGGTAGTACGCCACACATACAACACCGCAGGTGACTTGCCATAAGAAAAAGCTGTCTGTTATAAAGATAACAGCAGTCATGATTCCTCATGAATTAAGGAATGCAGAAAACAATAAGTACATCCTTTCCAAAAGACAGGTAATGCTGATCAGAAAGAACCACGCATATAAAGAATATCATAGGAAGAAGAAAAGCTTACTAAAGAGCAAAAATCCTCCTGTTCAAAAAGTGTCTCTCCAAGACTTTTATAGATGATTGTGGCTTTGTCAGTGGCCAAAACGCCTGACAACTAGGACATATTGTCTGAAGTCAAGGACAACAAACCATCAAGTTTACATTGGTCTTGGGACACGTTGGCCCAACCCACCCATCATAAACCTTTGCCTACCATCATACAGCTCCACAATATGTATCAGAGATAGGAAGAGGTTGAGGTACTATTTATGTTTCACTAGACACTGTTCCTTTACCCTAAAAAAGAACTCGCAAGCAAATAGAATTCAAACAAGGCAAACATATACTATGAGCCAGAGCAATGCTTCAACTAGCTGAAGCACCCGATTACTCCCAGGGTAGATCAAGAAGGGACTGCACATCCATCTACAACTGACAACCATATGCCTATAAAAGAACACTGAAGAAGAAAGCCATCCAATTTGTATACAGAACTGCTGCAAAGAAGCATGTTGCAGATCATCTTCCAACAGGTCTTGAGTAGAAAGCTCAATCTCAGAGGCTAGGAAACAAAGGGGCCCTCCCTCAGTCATTTAAAACACTACACAAATAAACAAAGAAAATGCTCCTGAGGTTATAATCACTACTCTTCACTGTAGTACACGTGGTAATACTGAAACCGAAAATGGACATGTACAACGTCCTAATAAGGCTACTCCTTGACCTACAAAAACATATATTATATATATATATATCCCAAGCCTAGGGACAAGCAAAGCACACAGTGACAGAAAATTTAGGACTACGACTCTAAGGTTCTACGTCTTTCACGGATGCGTCTTACCGCCACATCTGCCTGATCACCAAAAAGACAGGCACCATCAAATGGTATATCGCCCAAAGACTACTGGACAGCATCTGAGAAACCCAAAGAAGCCAAACAAGCCCAACACCTTAGCGCAACTGCAGATGTTATGTCCTGACACACAGCATCCGTTTTCTCCATGCCACACCGTATGGTAAGCATAGCGGCCTGCTGGCCATCTCTAATCGAGTTGCCTACCTCAGCGTGGAGTTAACCAGACGAGATGGAAGCATGTTCTGTAAAGAACCTCATAAGGCACAGGGAAAGCACCTCTACCACACAGGATGTGTTGGTGCCTCTGAATGCTGAGCTGACTAAAGTAAATATATGCTTACCACAAGCATCGCAACCCCTAGCATCATTACCCACCAAAGTCTTAGAAGGAGAATTTACATACTGGGAAGACGTTGCAGCCTGAGTCACCAGGCCACTAGTGGAAGGATGTTCATGCAATCAAACTGCGTTCCCAGGTGCAGGAAAACACCCATGTGCAACATCATGGTCCACTGAGACCCCCAACTCAGGCTTTGCCAAAGCACCTAATAAAACATCAAAGAGAGCCTCACTATATGGAAGAACATGCCCTTCTCCCGGTTGTCCCTGACAAAGGTTTGGTAGACCTTTGCACCGTGGCCATTGACAAGCCTAAAACTGCAGCCACTTTCCACAGCATGTCTGCAAAGGAGGAACTTGCCTCGTGGCAAGACTAGGGGAGAAAGCAACCCCGAGGCTGGAGACTGCGCCAACACCCTCACCCCAATCAAGAATCCCTCCAACAGTCACACCAGCAAGAAGGCCAGCTGGTTCACTGAAGACCTCCGGGCCTCCAAGCAAACCTGCCGAAAGCTGGAGAAGATCTAGCTCCATGAACGAACACCGGACAACGACGCAGCCCACAAAAACGCCACCCGCAGACACGATCACCTCATCAGATCCGCCAAAAGGGTCTCCTTCAAAGACCGCCTAGACAACAACACACACAACAGCAAAGAGTTCTTCAACATTGTGAAGGAACTCTCCAACACCAGCTCCAACAACGTCCCACCTTCGCAGGACCTGTGCAACTCCCTGGCCACCTTCTTCCACTACAAGATCGCAGACATCCACAACAGTTTCAGCACATCAACCGCCCCGACAACCACGGAGACCTCCACCCCCATGACCACCATCCGCACCAACCGCCTGCTTTCCTGGACCAACATCAATGACGACGACACCAACAAGATCATGAACACCATCCACTCTGGATCTCCGTCAGACCCATCCCCACACCACATCTTCAAAAAAGCCTGCACAGCCATCGCACCACAACTCCAGAAAGTCATCAACATCTCCTTCGAGACAGCAACCTTCCCGGAGAGCTGGAAGCACGCCAAGATCACCGCCTTACTCAAGAAACCCAAGGCGGACCCAAAGGACCTCAAGAACTTCCGGCCCATTTCCCTGCGCCTGTTCCCGGCAAAGGTCATCGAGAAGACCGTCAACAAACAACTGACTCACTACCTCGAGGAGAACAACATCCTGGACCCTTCCAAGTCCAGGTTACGCAGCAACCACAGCACCGAGACTGCCCTCATCTCCGCCACCGATGACATCAAGGTACTGCTGGACAACGGAGAAAGAGCGACCCTCATCCTCCTGGACCTGTCAGCCACCTTTGACACGGTCTGCCACCACACACTACAAACATGCCTCCACAACACGGTGATCCAAGAGAAGGCCCTGGACTGGACCTCCTCCTTCCTCTTCGACAGAACACAGAGCATCCACCTTCCCACCTTCCGCTCCGAAGCCACCGAGATCATATGCGGCGTACCCCAGGGCTCATCCCTCAGCCCAACGATGTTTAACATCTACATGGCACCGGTCGCCCACGTCGCCCGTCGGCACGACCTCAACATCATGTCCTACGCCGATGACACCAAGCTGATCCTCTCCCTCACCAAGGACCGCCAAAACTAACCTACAGGAAGGAATGAAGGCTGTCGCTGAATGGATGAGGAACAGTGGACCGAAGCTGAACTCTGACAAGACGGAGATCCTCATCCTCGGATCCACCCCTTCGGCCTGGGAAGACTCCTGGTGGCCGACCGCACTGGGAACTGCTCCAACACCCACCAACTACGCACGCACGCAACCTAGGGATCATCCTCGACTCCACCATCTTCCATGACTAAACAGGTCAACGCCGTCTACTCCTCCTGCATCAACACCCTCCGCATGCTCCGCAGGATATACAAGTGGATCCCCACTGAAACGAGAAGAACGGTCACCTTGGCCCTCGTCAGCAGCAGGTTGGACTACGGAAACGCCCTCTATGCAGAGCCTTGGCCAAACTCCTGAGACAGCTCCAAGGCATCCAGAAAGCCTCTGCATGCCTGATCCTCGACATCCCTCACCACAGCCACATCACACCCCACCTGGGAGACCTGCACTGGCTCCCCGTCAACAAGAGGATAACCTTCAAACTCCTCACCCACGCACACAAGGCACTCCACAACATGAGACCAACGTACCTCAACAGACAACTCAGCTTCTACACCCCTGTAGTGTAGTTCCTATATTCCCAATAGGCTCTGTGCATTGGAATAACATAAACGATAGTTTAGACGTAAGACTGAGGTCTACTAGGTCTCTATTGAATATGTTAGACTTAATTATGAATGCCAGCTATCTCAGAGGTCACTAGAAACTTTCTCGAGTGAACAGGAAGGAGTTAACTTTCCTGAATAGACAAGGAGGGATTAGTTTCTGACAACCGCATAAACATGACAACTTTGCTCCCTCCAGAATAAGGAGTATATCTTCAGAGTCGCGGAAACAATAGACAGCTATTTCACACAGTCAATCGTGCATGCTTAGTTTCATCAGGAGTGCAGAGAAATAGAGAGACGGGCGTTTTCAATAAAAGTGGTTATTTATTGAACAGTCTTCTTTCTCATGCAAGAAGTGAATTGCCACAATTGCAATACTTGTCGTAAAGTAAAGTGCGTACAGTAAAAGGAGTATTATGAAATAATACTGTAAAAGCATTTATATGGTTTCTAAGCCATAAGATACTTAAAACGGATACAAAATGATAAAAGTTGACTAAACGAGCTCAACCGGTGTTTCTAAAATACGCCTACCCCGGTGTACCTAACCTAAGCCTAGTACGTGGGAAGGAGTAAGTGAGATATAGTTTTAGTTAAGATAGTTTTTGCCAAGAATCTGTATCAAGAATTCTCTATGGGTCTAATCAGCTCCGTACCTTGGTTATAGAATGAAGGAGGTCTTGTATCTCTTTCTCAGGACTCGATCTCCCAGCAACCCGCAAGGGTGACTGGAAACACTGGAGCTGGATTTCTAGGCAGGAGAAAAGACGGCGTCTCTCCCAGTGCGTCAATGGGAGGGTCGGCTTCCTTCGGCACTCGTTACAGCAGGGCGTCGGGTAAGTAGATAGCCGATCTGCTCCAAACCACCGTGTGTTTGCTAGGGCAGCTGTTGGTATATTTATACCTGGAAGGTGCTGAGTTTGACGTAAGGTTGGACATAAGACATCACTATGAACTTACAGTTCTTTCAGGACTCCAGGAGTTCTTAGACAAATCAAAACAGAAGCAGGGGGAATTCCCGGGCTGCTGGAGGCTTGGTTTGTTTAAAGAACGCGTTGTACTTTCTAGGAGTCTATGGGAGTAGCCTTGCCGTATTTGGACTGCATTGGCTATGACTAAATATGGATATGATTCTTATGCCTTTATAAGGATATGATTTGTTATAACCACACAAGGGCATAAATCGGGAATATTTAAATAGGGTCCTAGATACATTCACAACACCCCCACCTGCCAGCTCCGCTCCCCTGACCCCGCCCTCGCCACAGTCCCCCGATTCCGAAGAGAGACCTCCTGCGGCAGATCATTCTACCACCCCGCCGCCAAGACCTGGAACACCCTCCCCATCCACCTAGAGCAGACCCAAGACCTTCTGACATTCAGAAGACTCCTCAAGACCTGGCTTTTCAAGCAGTAGCAGTATTCCCCACCTCCCAGCACCTTGAGACCCTCACGAGTAAGTAGTGCGCTTTACAAATGATATGATTGTTTGAGAAGAATCCAGACCACTAGCTTCGTCAAGAGCTGTAAGGCAGCTTTCCTTCACCTGAATGTTGGAAAGGGGCTGAAGAAGTCCTGCCCCAGCTGATACAGGTGGACAACCCAACGCCGCTTCCTGAAAAACAGCCACACATTGTACAATCCCCTCAGTTTGCACAGCTGAATCCATATCCAATGCCGTATAACGCCGAAGCGGTGCCATCACGAAATCTACTGGGAGCGGAGTGACGACTTCGGCCATCGCAGCTGATGTCAATGTCAGAGTCGGTTGATCAAAGTCCGGCATCGTAGGCAAAGATCCAGAAGGACTGAAAAGTCTGCCAAAGCGAGGTCAGACGACGTCAACAGGTACTGATCCATCGACTCCGATGGCACAACCATCACGAAAAACAAATCATCCGATGGCGCCCCACTCACCTCCTTGGGGCCTAGAGGCACTCCAGAGGGAGATGGGGTCCCAAAGATGAAGTGTAACGAAACATAATATTCCCTCATCTAAGCCATCGATGCACCAGCTCCTGGAAACTTGGGGAGACACGGTGGAGAGTTGCATATGGCTTCCTCAACCATCGAGCGGGAGAAGCCAAGGGAGATGGAGTCCCCACGAGGTGACTCTGTCTCCATTGGCTCCTCCTGCTCGTGGTCTGAGAATGCCACGACTTTGACCACACCTTACCTTTCGACGTCCCTGGAGAACAAAGTCCTCCATACTGGGTTCGGCTCCCAGATCAGCCCCCAAATATTCTTCCCAGGAAACAAAGACCAAGGTTGGGAAGCCTCTGGGGTTTGCAATACTGGCGCCGCCATCACCTTCAAAAGCCGCTACTTCAACGGCTTCAGTTTCAGCTTCTGGCAGGAACCACAATCCTCTGCATCACAGTGCTCATCTAGGCACCACATACAAATTGTATGCAGGTCTGTCACCGACATATGTCAGCTACAAGACCCACAAGGTTTGAAACCTGCCTACATCAGACAAGGGCACACTTTTCCACCGACACCTGGTGTCGAAGTAGGGCTGGAAAAAATGACCATGAGTAACCGCTTCACCGAATCCGCGTTACAGTGCAGAAAAGAAGAAACAGAAGTCCGCGGTCCGCAGGGGACTTATATGGCTCAATTGAAGTTATATCCATAGACAATGTCACTGTGGAGCCATACAACACCTTCCCACTGCACACAGAGGTACTGCTGAAAATGTACAGATCCAGGCTGGCACCTGGGGATAATTCAAAGTTAAGTAATCTGCGGCTAGATGTCTCTATAAGAAACAGCACTTGGTGAGAACTGTGGTGGACGTGTTAGAACGAGATCGAGGCCTGGATGGAGAGTATGCCTGAGAATATTCAGAATCAGATGTGGCAGGTAGTGTTGTTTTCTTCAGGCTTTCCAGCCACCTTGGCAAGAAGTTGCCTAGGGACTGTGAACGAGACCTACAGAGTATTCGGGTGCAGGTATAGTCACTCCGATAATGTGGTGTCTGCAGGCTTCAATGTCGTTGGGCGGCCCAGGCTATCTCAATGGTGTGGCATGTGAAAACAAAGAGTGGGTTTTCAGCGTTAATGCATGTTGCTTTGCTGACAGGGTTCCCCACTGGATTTAAGCTATCCTGGATGATGAGGGGTGAAACCCCGAAACCAATCCCAGGATGCTTGTTTCCAGTCCAGGTAAGACCTGGTTTGTCAGTTCAGGCTGGACTGTTCCCATGAGGGACAGGGTCAAGACTGATTTGCATATGGCTAGCTCTGAACTAGGGTGCAAAGTGAGCTAAAGAATGATGTTGGATTCAACACAGATCTGTGACTGGGTACGAGTGTCTGAAAAGTGTCAGTGCTTCATCCATCATCTCTTTGTGTTTGCTTTTTTCACCCTAAGTTGGCAGAGTGTGCCAAGATGTGGGTCCTTTGCTCATTTTGCCACTGGATTCAAGCTAGCCTGGCTGATGATGGGTGTTACCCAGAAACCGGTCCCAGAATGCTTGTTTGTGGTCCAGGTAAGACCTGGCTTGGCAGTTCGGGCTGGACTGTTTCCAGGAGGGACAGGGTCAAGACTGATTTGCATATAGCTAGGTCTGAACTGGGGTGGTGAAGTGAGCTAAAACTCGATGATGGACTCAACCCAGATCTGTGACTGGGAGTGAGTGTCTGAAAAGTTTCAGTGCTCCGCCCATCATCTCTTTATGTTTGCTTTATTCTTTTAATGCAGCCTATTGGTTAATAATGCCTCATATTCCCTTTCCTTTTGCTTTTAAAAAAAGGTTTGTTGAAGGCTTCCTAAAGTAAGCTTCTTGCTAGGCCGGGACAGAGTTCTGCTGTGCGGAACTCCGCGAAGTACCAGAAAAACTCAGTCTTGTTCTGCGGAGTTCCACAAGTGGTGGAGTGCGGTAAGTCGCGCTGGTTTCCCAGGAGTGGCCATTGCTGGGAGGGAAATAATAATCCACATTTGTATAGCGCACAATCACCCGTTAGGGTCTCTAGGCGCTGGGGGCCGTCGGGAAGATTAAGCAAGCTATTGCCCAGAGTCGCATGGTGCTGGGCTAACCTGCCGCCGGAGCCGGGGATCGAACCCTGATCCCCAGATTCCAGCGTCAGCCGCCCTGGCCGCGGCGCCACACCTCTCCTGCTTACTAAATTTCTCCTGCTTACTAAATTTCCTACCCACCTTGCCACCAAAATTGGGGCTTGGTCAGGGGGTCAGGCATCTCAACTAGCTGTAGTGGCTCTGGTCAGCATGATAAAGCACACCGCCTTTCAATGCTGTTCCTACTTGTGGATAGCTGTGAAGCACCTCTACTGATAGCAGGCTTTCTTTTTGACCCACTAGAGCAAAAGACTTCCACCTTAGTGAGTCAGAAACATGTCTAGAAGTGGAAAACTGGTGCGTACTAGTGGGAAGGTAGGTTTTCAGGGGGAAGCTTTGAGGTGCCCTCTGAGTACATTTATTATTGAATCCAACTCTGGCATCAGTGTGGGATCATTTATCTGAGATGTTTGGTACAAAACATCTTCGAATTCAGTGAAGCCATCATGAAGCTGTAGTACTCGTAGTGACAAGCTCCACGCACTAATACTCAGTATAAATTCACTATGCACTTAAAATGTCTAAGAATGCACTTAGACACTGTAGGGGCATATCTGCTAATGCAGTTATGCCGTCACATGAGGTATAGTGCATCCCGCCTTAAGGCTGTAAGGCCTGCTGTAGGGGTGACTTACCTATGCCTCTAGCAGTGCTGGTAGGCCTGGCACACAGGGATGTGTGCCAGGTCTATTCTTCACTTTTATTTGCACCAAAACACACAGGCTGCAGTGGAAGAATGATTGTGTTTGGTGAGGGGTCTCTTTGGGTGGCACAATATATACTACAGCCCTTAGAGACCATTTCTGGTAACAAGGCCACTGGTACCACTGGTACCTTTTACAAAGGACTAGTATGTGAGTTATAGGTGTGCCAACTGTGGAAACAAAGGTACAGTTTAGGGAAAGAACACAGACTCTGGGAACCTGGTTAGCAGAAACCCAATGCACACTCAGTCAAAGATGCATTAGAGTTAGGCAAAAAGTGGGGTTAACCAAGCCAAAAGGGGGTACCTTCCTACACTTTGAATCTGTGATAGGAGCGGATCAGAGAAGGCCCGGTATCTCTGAACCTGTTACAAAATACCAGAGGACAAGAACAGATGGAACCCTGTACTCTACCTGTTATAACATACCCACAGAGAAGGAACAGAGGGACATGTGTCTCTGTATCTGTGATAACATACCCACGGAGAGGAACAGAGAGGACCGAATATCTCTGTATTTGTTACAAAATACCCAAGGGCAGGAACAGAGGAAGCCTGTATCTATCTATCTGTAACAATATACCCAAGGACAGGAACAACGAGGGTCTTGTATCTCAGTATCTTTTACCAGATACCTAAGGATAGAAACAGAGATGGTCCTGTATCTCTGTATGTATCTCTTATAACATATTCAAGAGAGGAACTGAGAGGAACAGAGAGGAACCTGTATCTCTCTATCTGTTACATCATACCTAAAGACAGGAACAGGTAAGGCCTTTTATCTCTGTAGCTCTGATAACCTGCCCAGGGAGAAGAAAAGAGAGGGCACTGTATCACTGTACCTCTCATTACATACCTAAGTGCAGGAACAGCGAGAGCCCTGTATCTCTGTATCTGTTACAACATACGCAAAGATAGGAAGGGCCCTGCCTCCCTGTACATCTCATTACAAACCCAGGGGCAGATACAGGAAGGGCCCTGTATCTCTGATAACATGCCCAAGGAGAAGAAAAGAGAGGGCACTGTATCACTGTACATTTGATTACATACCCAAAGATAGGAACAGTAATGACCCTGCCTCCCTGTACCTCTCATTACACACCCAAAGACAGGAACAGGAAGGGCCCTGCCTCCCTGTACCTCTCATTACACACCCAAAGACAGGAACAGGAAGGGCCCTGTATCTCGGATAACATGTCCTAGAAGTAGAAAAAAGAGGGCCCTGTATCACTGTACCTCTGATTACACACCCAGGGAGAGGAACAGAGAGGGCCCTGTATCCCTGTATCTGTTACAACATAACCAAGGAGAGGAACAATACGAGTCCAGTATCTCTGTATTTGTTATAACATACACAAGGAGAGGAACATAGAGGGCCATGTGTCACTGTATCTGTTACAACACACCAAAGTACAGGAACAGAGAGGGCCATGTGTCACTGAATCTGTTACAACACACCAAAGGACAGGAACAGAGAGGGCCATGTGTCACTGTATCTGTTACAACACACCAAAGGACAGGAACAGAGAGGGCCATGTGTCACTGTATCTGTTACAACACACCAAAGGACAGGAACAGAGAGGGCCAGGACTCATTGTATCTGTGATAACATAACTCAAGGAAAGAGACTGAGAGGGCCCTGTGTCTCTATATCTGGGATAACACACCAAAGGACAGGAACAGAGAGGGACATGGGTCACTGTATCTGTTACAACACATCAAAGGACAGGAACAGAGAGGGCCATGTGCCACGGTATCTGTTACAACACACCAAAGGACAGGAACAGAGAGGACCATGTGCCACGGTATCTGTTACAACACACCAAAGGACAGGAACAGAGAGGACCATGTGCCACGGTATCTGTTACAACACACCAAAGGACAGGAACAGAGAGGACCATGTGCCACGGTATCTGTTACAACACACCAAAGGACATGAACATAGAGGGCCAGGATACATTGTATCTGTGATAACATACTCAAGGAGAGGGACTGAGAGGGCCCTGTGTCTCTATATCTTGGATAACACACCAAAGGACAGGAACATAGAGGGCCGTGTGTCACTGTATCTGTTACGTTTAGAAACAACAAGGGGCCCCAATTCAGTCAGCACAGGACCTCGGGGAACATACTATTTAATAACAACAGTGGTCCCATGCATGCACAATGCTGTAAGTCAATAAATATAGACAGAATCAATTCTATATTTGGAGCGACATGTCCAGCCGGACAGCGGTCTTCAAATTTACTCAATATGCATAGAATTACAACCAGAAGGAATACCTTCAACATTCACCAGTGTGGGGCACAAGCCTGAACCCTGACACTCCTAGATTCCACACTGAGAGGAGAAAAAGGAGGGCTTTTGTAAGGCAAAAGTGACGTTTTCTGTTTCAAAAATTCATATGTACAGAAATATCATAGGGCACCATTTACAATACATTACATATAAATCAGGTTATGTATAAGGTGCGAGGCAGGTCGACGGCGTTTCGGTCCCACTACTTTAGATCATGGGGACCATCATCAGGACATTAAGTAATGCCTTAGCGTATATTAAGCCTCTAAATGCCTAAGGGAGGGAAAGAGGAGGGAGAGAGGGCCCTATAACTCTATATCTGGGATAACACACCCAAGGACAGGAACAGAGAGGACCCTGTATCCCTATATCTGGGATAACACACCAAAGTACATGAACATAGAGGGCCAGGATTCATTGTATCTGTGATAACATACTCAAGGAGAGGGACTGAGAGGGCCCTGTGTCTCTATATCTTGGATAACACACCAAAGGACAGGAACATAGAGGGCCGTGTGTCACTGTACCTGTTACAACACACCACAGGACAGGAACAGAGAGGGCCAGGATACATTGTATCTGTGATAACATACTCAAGGAGAGGGACTGAGAGGGCCCACTGTCTCTATGTCTGGGATAACACACCAAAGGACAGGAACAGAAAGGGCCTGCTATCTCTATATTTCTGATATCATACCCAAGAACAGGAACAGAGAGGGCCGTGTATGTCTGTAGAGACGTTGATGTAGAAACAGTTCTGCGAGTTAAGGGTCGTCCTGCTGCATTATGACACAACTGAATTGCTGCTGCAATCTATCTTGCAACAGACGGTTTAGAAACTGGTAATCCTTTTAAAAAATTGCAATAGGCAATTTATTCTGTGTAAATAAACTTGTAACATCTAAGGTGTGTAGAGACCTTTCTGCAACAGGTTGTGGGTTTGGAAATATTTTTTTTAAGACAATAGTTTTGTTATGGTGAAAATGCAATGGTATTTTTGGTATGAACTTGGAGTTAGCCCTTAGAATACCTCTGTTCTTTCTTAATTGCATGAATGGTTGTTTTATGGTGAATGCTTGTAGTTCACTAACTCTTCTAGCCAATGTTAATGCTAATAGTAATGCTGTATTCCAAGAAAGATATTTTAAATCTGCCTTGTGAATTGGCTAAGCACCACATTGAGATGCCAAGAAGGGGAGGGTTCACTCATAGGAGGAAAAGTTCTAAATAGTCCCTTGAGGAACTGCTTAATAATTCTTTCAGACCAGAAAAAGGGTGATTTATCTGATCTCATAAAATGAGATATAGCTGCAAAGTGAAGTTTTATAGATGAAAATGCAAGGCCATATTTTGCTGGTTGTAGATGTTTGGCAAGATCTGCTCTGGTGTCGAGGAGAACAGATGTCAATCTTTTTCTTGGCGCCATATACAGAAATGTTTCTACGCTTTGTTGATTTGGTTAGTTGAATCCGCTCAAGCTTTAGCAAGGATTTATCTACAGTCTCTGGGGATATCAAAGGTATCAAGCTACAAGTAGTCAGGGGCCAAGTCGACAAATGTAGAGAAGTTGGATTGGGATGATGCACCTGGCACCTGTTCATTGGATGTAATACTGGAATGGGTGTCAGTGGAATGTGCTGTTGTTCCTAGAGGTGAAGAAGCTCTTTGTACCAGAATTGTCAGGGCCGTTTTGGAACAATGAGGATTAACCTGTATGGTTCTCTTTTCATTTGCTTAAGTATCCTCGGGATTAAAGAAATCAGGGGCAAAGCGTGAGCAAATATTTTTAAACATCTTATCAAAAAGGTGTTTCCCCACGATCTTTTCTGGGGATGCCAGCTTGCATAGTATTGCCATTTCTTGTTGATCTTGGTTGCACACAGATCGAGCGCGGCATGCCCCAGTGAAAGAAGATGTTTTGTAGAACTTGGTAATCGAGTTCCCACTCGATGACCAGTTGTGAGGTATTGGAAGTTAGTCTGCTCAAAGTGTCCACCAACACATTGGAGACTCCTGGAATGTGTTACGCTCTCAATATTACATTGTTCTGTAAGGCCCAATTCCAAATTGTTTGTTTCTGATGTGATAGAGCGGTCAATCATGTTCTTCCCTGCTTGTTTAGGTAGTGCATGCTGGTGGCGTTGCCTATACGAATAAGTATGGATGAACCTGCAAATCAGGGGAGCAACGAGAACAGAGCCAAAAGCTATGGCCTTTAGTTCTAGTTGATGTATATGCATCTTCTTGTCAGAGGTGTTCTATTTCCCACTGACTGAGAGATCCTGAAGATGGGCACCCATCCCTCCAGGGACACATCTATAGTGATGACAAAAGTCTGCTGTCTGAGAGCAAAAAGTAATTGTGTGTTACTCTTCACCACTGCACAGCTGTGACCATTATTGGGTTATCAGGATTATATCGTCGAATGACCCCTGATTTTGCAATCACTGCTGGTCGAGCTCTTCCTGCAAAGGATGCATGTGTAGTATGCAATTTGGGATCAGGGGAATGCAGGAGGACAACATTCCCAGAATCAACTTGTACTATCGGACAAAAACTGATTTTCTTTTGGAGAGCCTTTGGGCTAACTGTTAAAGTGTGTCTGCCATTCCAGGGAGATGAATGCCTTGTCCATGTTGACATATAAGACTTCTGCTAGGAATGTTATTGTGGTTTTAGGATTGAGAGATGATGTTTGCAGATTTGGTGTGAGATCCAACGTTTTAGAGTAGTGGGAGGCATAGTGCACTATTCACTGTGGCTTGTTGGTATGTTGGAGCTTTTATTAGCCAATCGTCTAAATGCAGAAAAACTTGTATTCTGTTTTGTCTTAGATGGGCTGCCACCAGGCTCATACATTTGGTGAATATTCGTGTGGCTGACCTTAAACCAAAAGGGAGCACTTTGATGTTTGGGATGAATTGGGACATGAAAGTATGCAACTTAAAGGTCGAGAGACGTCATGTGGTATCCATGGTTGAGAAGGTGTAAAATGTCCTGCAGATATTTGTTCAGTTGGTGAAGAGCCAGTCTCCTTGCTTTTACTGACAAGGAAGAAATGGGAATAAAAACCGATGCCCCTCTGGGACTTCAGGACCTTCTATATCACACCTTTTTTTAACATGATATAAACTTGTATCAGTAGTTGATTTAGATGGGGAAATATGGTTCTTTTGGGTGGGCCATTAGGTGGCTTGTTGGGAAATTCGAGGGTATGCTATCAAATTATAATGTCCAAGAAACACTTGCCTGAAGATAAGTTGGACCAGTGGTAGGGGTAATGGGAAAGACGACCCGCTAGATGTCCCTTAAGATTGGGGGAAGTAGACACAACTAGAGTAAGATCATTGCTCTCTAGCTGCATCTTGTGCCCTGGTGGGCTGTTTTCTTCTAGCTGGCTATTTGTAAGTTGGTTGTCTGTACAGTTGTGTATATTGCGGCCGGTATTGTCCTTAATAAGGCTGATATTGCTGCTTATAATTTTGGAATCCACTTCTACAAGAGAAGGAACTTTTCCCCCAAGCCCCATGAAAAGACTGCCTGCATATTTGTAATGTTCCTAGCGATTTGGCAGTGTTGGTATCAGCTTGGAGAGTATCACCAATATGTTTTCCGAATAATGCCTCTCGGTCATAACACATATCCAAGATTTTAGTATGGACCTCTGATCTAAATTTTGTTGCTTTCAGCCAGCCTTGATTTGAATAACTGGTGCTCCTGCTAGTTGCCAGAATTTGGATGAGGAGATATTGATGGCGCAGTTAGTTATTTCCAAGGAAGCTTGCTTGCCCTCCAAGAGAAATTTCCTGGAGTCAGACTTAACATCCTTTGGTAGTAGTACGACATATTGTGCCATTTTGGACACATTTTTCTGTCAAATCTTCCAAGTATCACTAGGGAGTTTTCTGCTGGTACTGTTATTGCTGTCATGCTAGAGAAGCTTTTGCCAATGCTGTCAAGGTGGTGTCCATCCGTATCTGGTGGTGTTGAGATAAGGGTGGCAGGATTACATCAGCGTCTCTGGGCTGCTTGACTGGTGACAGAGTCTGGTCTGGGGTGTACGACAAGACATGCTAGAGCGTCATGCGGTGCCTTCTACTTTTTATCAAATCTGGGCATAACCGCCGCCACTGTAGCTGGGTTCTTTGTGGCACGTATTCTCTCTTGCCAGATGAAATCTATAATGGGAATTGCCCTTACTGACCTTTTTGTTGCTTCTTTAAAGTCGTACAGAAAACAGTCGCCTGATTGTTGGTGAAAGCGAACTGAAAATGTTTTCCTGCCCTCTACATGATGTTAAGGAAACAACCTAAATCTTCCAGGGGTGAATCCACTGAAGGTGGAACTGGTGGAGATGGTATTGTTATTAGGTAGTCATTCCACTCAGTAGCAGTGGATGCTTGATCTTGTATTCCTCCCTCTTCTTCCTAATCAACATCTGGAGTTTCAGGGTCATGTACTGGCGGACCCGCCAATGGTAGAGATGATAGAGGAGTGCCCGGAATCTGTAATGAACGTGAACGAAGAGATGGTGTTTCCTGTGGAGACGTTATTGGTGGTTGTAACAGTGGTGTAGGTACAGAAAAAGATGATTTAGGAAACCGCTTTTAATAATCCTGAAGGATATTTTGGTTACACATTGATCCTGCTGACTTTGTGGCATATATGCAGGGTACTGCTGATAATTCTTTTCTTCATAGTATTGGTCTTCATAATCATCATAGTCCTGGCATTTAACTTGCAATTCTGAAGGACTATGAGCCGCTCTAGATAGCCTATCATCTTCAGATTATCATCCAGTAAATGGGTTGGTGGAAGTGATGACACTTTACTTGGAGACGCATGAATTGGAAGAAGCAAATTAGTGGTAGGTTTTCCAGAGTCTGACAGATATTACACTGGCATCAGAGGTGTTAAAGGTGCTTTTGAGGATGTCAAAATTTGAGCCTTCGTTGACGATAAATCCTTCACTGATGAGAATGGCAGTGCTTTTTAGGTAGAATATATTTTTCTGCCATAATTGCCATAGACGGTGTTCTCGTACTCAACATTGTCATCGATGATGTTGTCATTGACAAGGGTTCCGATGACAGTGGTTTCGGAGACAGATCCATCAACATTGATGTCTTTGACGACGGATGGCCTCCTTTGTTGTCAATGAGTGCTTTGAAGAGTGCTTTCTTGACGTGACCGGACACAGTAGAGTTGTCTTTGATGTTGTAGTCAACCGTAATATCTAAGTTACTTTGGTTGTTGACTGTGCTGGCCTCGATATTATAATTGGTGACGCCGCCAAAAAGAAGGTAGACGTCAAGATCGTAGACGTCATCACAGGAAGTGTTGTCAACATTGTCATAGTGGACGGTGCGAAAATAGGAGAAATTCTTATGTTTTCCACAGCAAGTGCACCCGTCGATGGCGGAAGGGATTTTGAAGACCTTTTGACAGACACTTGTTTTACAGATGGTGTTGTAGGTTCTGAGGGAACCTTAGAAGAAGGTCTGTGTTGTCATTTCACCTGAGATTTTTTAGAATGTGCAGATATCTCATGGTGAGATTTCTAAGGGCCTTTTTAGGCTGTTCTGAGGGCTCCTTAAAAAAAAATCTATCCCTTTTATGAGAATTGCCAGATTTTAAAGAGTCATCACTCTCTTCCTCAGAATCAGGGTTTTCCTTTGTTTTAAGCCTCTGTAACTACAATGGTAGTCTTCCCTCACTGTCTTTGAGGGTTTTCTGGGAGAAAGTGCAGCAAAGCTTTCAGTTCTTGACTGTGTGATCAGGATAGAGGCAATAAATGCACTTCTTATAGTGGTCATCAAAGTGCACTCTCTTTTTGCCACAAGTGTTACATGGCCTGAACAATCCCTTCTTTGAATGTTCTGACATGGTCAGAATGTCTAAGGTGATATACAAAAAAGAAATACTTATATCACCTAAGAAGAATTTTCCTGAGATTAGTACGTTTGAGGGATAAACTGAGCCGAGCAGTAGAAAATCTGAGGGACTCAGCCTCTGTGAGGAGTGTTCCAGGGGGTGCTATCCACCGATTGGTCAAGTTTGGTAATTTCTTTTTAAAAACGACTCAAATAGGCTATTAAATTGATGGTTCATTTCTATCATAGCCTATGATAGTTGTACCTACTGCTTCATTAAGGTACCGTGGAACTCCCACTTCAACAACGAGAATGATTCAAGTATATGAATGTATGAAAGATCCAATGCTGGGGAACAGAGAGGTCCATTGGTTTCTGTGATAATATTCCCAAGGAGAGGCACTGAGAGGGACCCACGTCTCTGGGTCAATATAGCTAAGGAAAAAAGCAGGTGACCTTGATTTGATTCCCTGCATCTGTGAAAATGCATCCAATGAGAGGACAGAGAAGTCCCTGTTTGGATTCATTGTATCTGTAATATGTTGAACTAGAAGTCAGAGATATTTCTGTTTGTATTCCCTCTATCTGTGATGTCAAAGGAGAGTAACAGGGGTGGCCTTGATTGTATTCCCTTTATCTGTGAAAATGTATCCAAAGAGAGGACGAGGGAATCCCGGTTTGGATTCCATGAATCTGTGATACGACCAAGAAAAGAAAAAAAATAGAACCCTGGTTAGATTCCTTGTTTCTGTGATAGGTCCAAGAAGGACAGAAAGGGTCCTGGATTGCAGGTGTCTGAGATTACACATCCAAGGAATGTAACAGAGAATGCCCTAGATGCATTCTCTCCATCTGTAACATGTTATGTTCAAGGACAATAACAGAGAGTTTGTTTTTGCCTATCTCTGACAGACATGTCACTTCAGGACAGGGCTGACATTGGTGTCATGTTCCGTTCGGTACTGCCATGTTTGGGATGATCCATACACCCTAATAACAGCAGCCAAGGACAGTTGGCCTCTGCTGTCACACATCATTCATACACTGTCTGTGCTACATAATAATGTTGTTTCCTCTTACACATGGGTCTGCATTCCCTCACCTGCCATAGTGCAGCACGGATTCGAAGTCATATGGCAGGTCCAAGTTGTTTGTTTCCTGCTTCCTGAAGTTGCCCCACTCACCTGCAGAGAACAACAAGACAAAGCCAGACATTTTCAGATGGGAAAAAGGTGATACAGTGCTTTCATGTTTGCATTGATTATCCCTGGATGTATTACGCTCTCAAAAAAATATTAATGTGTAGTACAGCATCAAGATATAAGTATGTCAAACATAAGTCACTATGCAAATGGTATAACTCCCAACAGAATTCCCAGTCCCACAAACACATACTGCACACTCAAGGGATTCTTTCTGAGCATTGATTGCACCAACGGAAGAAAGCGGGCACGCTGGCTTGTTTTCTCGTCATTCGCACATTTAGGTGCTGTAGCACCAAGTTTATTAAATGTAAACAAGGGTAGAGATGAAGGTTGCTAAAACCCAACATATTCCTCTCCCTTTCCCTCACTGATTATCCAGGCAAGCCTCCTGAGATAATATCACTGCGGAAAATGGGGTTACAAAAAGCTTTGGTGTGACGCTATCCATCCGAAGTAATCGACACTGAAAAAATATAACTACTTATTCGCCTGTGGCCAGAGAGAAATTGACATTCTCATTTTGCCTGGATTATATGGAGAAAATACCGTCCATGGAGTATGCGGTCTGTACAATGATGGTAACAGAGGGGAAATAGTTTAGCGGGAATAGGCTGACTTGAACACATTAGGGCCAAGTGAATGGATGTACGGTTATGTAATTTTAAGGACAATTTAGCTAGGCAGTTAACTCAACACGCACTCCGTAGATTCGACCTCCTGCTATTTGGAGTTGAACTCTGGAAGATAGAAATGTTCTATTTTCCCGGCATGTGCTTGAGCAGCTGACACGAGATGATATTAAAAAACTGTGAACTAAACTATAGGCCTCGGTAAAATGTCACTTGCACTGGATATTCTTAAATAAATTTGGGTAATTTTGCATTAACGCTTTTATGCTAAATTTGAGGAATTATGACATGTTGCATAGTTGCGTGCCGCTTTCGGCAGAAATTTACAGCGAGAGCAGTGGAACGGCGTGTACGACTAATGCGAGGAGATAATGTTTGTGGCACTTGTGCTTTTTGCTCTTTACGTGCTGAAAGTGCGCTCGCATTCCGCATGGCCGCTAGGGCACATTTTGCACTAAAATATAACGTCAAAAGGCAGTTTTGCATCATGCGTAATTTAACATCATTATACATATGCACATTTCTCTCACACTAAACAAGTGTTATCAGGAAAAAACAATATTAACAAGTATTCATTTGTTAATCCGTTATAGGCCAGATCCCTTGGAAGTTAACAAAGTTTCCTATCACAAAACAGGAAAATCTGCTTCTCAGCTTCCTGCCATTGCTAACCTCAGTCAGGTGATTTAGCTAGCCAGATCACATGTCATAACCCTTTATTTCAGACGTGCAACTAGGAGGAGTTCAGCAAAGTTGTCAAAGCAAATGCCTACGTTTGCGTCTCGAAGAGATTGATCCTAGTGATGACTCCTGCTGGACAGGCTCTGCAGGGAGAGGCAGGCTGTCGGCAGCAAACCCCTTCTCAATATGTTTTCATTGAATTTAGTTACTCATACAGATCCTTAAAGAAACAAGCATTGGCATAGCCAATACGTCTCACCTTTCGGACCTTATAAGTGTTTAACCATGCAACAGTTGTTGTTGCACCTAGGATTTTGCGCTGGATAACTGAACGCTTATAAGGCCCCAAAGGCGAGACCTATTGGCTATGCCAATGCTTGTTGTAAGGAGGGATTGAGAAGGTTTTGACATTTAGTGATGACATGAGGATTTATGGATATGATGTGGAAAAATGTTATACTGCCAGAATATCCTGGGGGAAATATCAATAGGCAAAAACATTGTGGCTTATGTAGAGGTTCACTGTACTTAAATGCACATACGTAGAAATGTATATGTACCTATATATGCTTACCTTCACAAAACCTTGGTACTCAATATATCGACTATTTATATTTCTGCAAATTGATATTTAGTCAATGATTTGCTGATGTACAACCGTGAGGAACATGATGCTGTGTTATGCAATGTCCTAACGAGGTTGGAGGAGAAGGGATTTATTATAAAAGAACAGTACAGACTGAGAACTGTTGAATATTTAGATCATAGGGTCACCATGGAAGGGATCAAGCCTAAGGAGATTTTAGTGGACTCAGTAGCAAATATGCCAGCACCCACATGCAAAGATTAACTTCATTCATTCCTGGGGTTGGAAGTGTATTAGCCACAGTCTCCAAAGGGTTTTGCCAAAACTATTTCTCTGTTCCATGCAATGATGAAGAAAAACTAGAATTTGTTTGGAGAGACGGAGTGCTTTTGATACCACAGACGAGGTGACTGCTACGGCGTTGAGCAGTTTTGATGTAAACAGGGATTCAACAGCTACCACTGATGCCAGTTTGAGAGGATTAGGAGCAGTGATGTCACAGGAGGTGAAGGCCAGAAGTGGTTATTGGGTTTGCCTCTGGAGCACGACCTGGGGCAGGAGAATGCTACTCAGTCATTGAGATTCACCTTAGGGATGCAGTTAAGGTATTCATCTTTCTTCCTGTGAGGTTAACCCTTTTGTACTTAGCTGTGGACATGAGTCCTTAGTGTAAATATTTTCCTTTGAAGGTCCAGAGAGGGCTACTCCATGGATTGCACATTTGATTGAATGTATAATAGAATATAATTTCACATTTGAATATGTGACAGGTGGGAGAAATTAGACTGCAGATTGTCCTTCTAGATTGCCAGTCTTGGGAGGTGCATGTGAAGATACTAGTTGAAAAAATAATGTAGATGGGAGAAATGCAATTATAGGAAGGCAAATGATGGAAAAGGTGAAAAAAACACACTGTGATGAAAGTGGAAGGAGTAGTTGTGAAAGGATTGTCAAAAAGGGAAGATCCAAATAAAGCCAAAGCGGTATAGGCATCGAAGGCTGGCTGCAAATACAAAAAGGTAGTTTGAGAAGAGGGTGAACGTAGTTTTCCACTGGAGTAAAATGTGTGAGAAGATAAGTTAGCATATGAAAAACATATGGACATGAGTATAAGAAAGACCAACATTCAAAATTGATAACCAAGAATAGATGACATGATGGAGGCTACAGTTAAAGAACATTACCACTGTACAACTAGGGACAAACACGATAGCTAATGACGCATCAGTCTCCTGTGGCTTTGCCGATATCTCTTTGGTATAAACCAGGTATGGACTTATGGGACCTCTTGAGATGATGGCTACAAGTATGAATCTTTTATTAACATTGGTTGCTTATTATTCTAAATAAATTTCAATCACAAATTGAAACAGTTCTTGAAAGAAGAGCTTTTAAGAGAATGGTTGTCCCAGACTAAAATAATACCGAATGGTGTGCAATTTGTATCAGGACTGCAGGTGTTGAAGATCACTGAACTGAATTATACTCTGCTGAATCAAAGGGGCTGATGGAGCCCATGAATAGAATGACTGGCATTTTAATTTAGATGGTGTTGTTGGAAGGCAGAGCTGTGACACACACCTTGAAATAATTTTCTTATTCCCACTGCCCTGTGACAAATGACAATAACTATATGAATGTCTCAGTGAGTGGTTACTAAGTTCAATGTTGGTGCCTTTGTGATTAAAGAGGGAAGTAAAATGCAAGAACGCCTACGATGAGGATACAATGAAATGTAAACATAAGAGGAAATATAAAATGAGATTAGCAAGGAGAAAAGAACATCCATTCTAATAACTGGAAGCGTGGAAACTGTGTTTGAAATCAAGGGAAAAGGTGTGTAAAAAAGATACTCTCAGGTCACTAATGTGAAACGGACTGTAGAAGTTAGTACGATTGAAGATGGGAAACAGTGGATCACGTCCAGCTTGAGGAATAGTAATTTGAACAAATGAGAGGTTGATGGACATCCAGTAGCGGCTCCTCCATTATAGCACAGGAGCGCTGCCCTGCATACTGTGCGCGCAGCAGGCACACACATTAATAAAATAGTAGTAAATACCGTTTCATTTTGGACATCGTTGAGGTGTTACATCGCAAGGGCAGGGGGTGGGGCTGATTTGTGCAATTGCACTGTTACTGCAGCCCCTGCCAGTGCGCATGTCAGATTGGCCGGCTGTGACATGTACACTTCAACCTGCACGATCCCAGGGCCGAGAAACAGCTGAGGGATTGCAGCCAGAGGCCCCCAGCTGCAAAATGAGCACTGGATTAGCCTTCCTCAACCAATCCTCATGCTGCCTGCTGTAGTGCCCGCCGAGGAGAGAGACACCAAGCATGGCTCCATGCAACATAAATGGTGAGATTTTAGGGCATCGTGCCCGCCATATTTTAATGTTGTCAGCTGCCACTGTGGACCCCTAGGGTGCGGTAAAGATACAAGGTGTTAAACAGTTCATGTCAGGATGGTCTAAGAGTAGCCAGCTCTTTTAGTAAATTTTGTACCAGAAGAAAGATGGCTAAGATTATTTGAAACTGGGGGGGTTTCTGTTCTGCCTTGTGTTGTTTGGCATGGACCATAAATGCAGGTGAGCAGTATTTAAGATTCGTATCCTTGGATTACGAGATGTGAATATCAAGGATTGTATGTCACTTTACTATATATTTATTGATCTCTCTTTAACATTTGTTATGCAACTTCCATTAATATCACAATTTGTATTGTATTTTCATTCTCTTTAAAAATATTTCTTTAACACATTTACATATTTAAGGAAAGGCGTTATGTTGTGAGTTGAGTCATTATAGAACGCCTCTATGTCATATGAAAATGTTGGTGGGTTGGGAATCTATAGTGGAGTAAATTGTTAGTTGGCGATTTGGTTGATATAAACTCCAGTTGTTGCTTTAATGAAAATAAAGGAAGCTTAAATGTACCAAGAGGCGTCACCCTTAAGTGGAAGTGGACCAGTACATCTGGTGTACAAAGAAGAAAGGGGTCATGTCACAACTCAATCCAATACAGACACCATGCCATGCAGTAAAGTAGCATACAGACTCTGATGTCCTACAAAGAGGTCCCCTTGTATCAAACTGCACTGCCGAAGAGCTTTCACCTCACCAGCGCTTGAAACCTGCATCATGGCTTGACCAGTTATGGAATTCCTCTGATCGCGAACTCTGTCCCCTGTTGGCTTTGGTGAACTACAGAACAGCAACACTCACTTTCTTCGGCAGACACCACTAAAATTCTCAACAAAAGGGCAAAATTCAGGGGCTTATTTATGAGCCCTTGCGTCACTTTTGCGCTGCTGGTGTGTTGTGACGTGCCAGCGGCGTAAAAAATTAGCCTTGTCGCATCAGACTAACAAAGTGATGCATCTACCTAGATGCGTCACTTTGTAAACCCCTGTGCCACATTATACCTGTGACAAGTATAATGTATGCAGGGGGGGCGTTCTGACGCAAGAAAGAGTCGTAGAAGTGACGCAATGAAATCTACAAGATTTTACTGCGCCACTTCTAGGACGCAAATGTGTCAATATGTTAAGCCTGCTCATGGCAGGCGTAAGACTGACGCAGGCACATTTCACCTGGGACTTGCTCATGTGTAATAACCCATTACTGGACTTGCGTAACTTTTGTGACACACTACAGCAATGCATCATTTTTACGCCTACAGAAAAGTCAGAAATACGGATGTATCTGTAACTCCTAGCGACATGATGCATCATACTGTAACTATGACGCATCATTGGTATCGCAAGGAGGGCACAATAAAAGTGATGCATCGCTGTTTTCTCTCAGGAATGCGTCACTTTTCATAAATGAGGCCCTAATTCTTTTTGTGAATTCCATTTTTTTCCTTCCACAAGTATTGCAATCTAAATGTCCACACAAGTTCAAAGGTTAGTTTTGCTTCCTGTTCCCGGAACATCAACACCTGACACCAATTACGTATTCTACATAGCTAGTTATATTCACTTATTTTCAGTAAGGCAGCACCATCACCAAACACCCGGGGAAAGATTTACAAGAAAGTGACACATCTGTAAAGATGCGTCACTTTCCCCGCGCCACCCTGAGAAACCCTTGCGCCACTATGGATGTGCCGTATTTACAATACGGTACAAAAGGGGGTGGTGATGGACGGAGCATCTGAACCAATCAAACACTCACACCCGGTCAACAGAACTGGGTTTAATCCATCACCGTTCTTTAGCCCACTCTGCCACCCCAGTTCAGACATGGCCATCTGCAAATCAGTCTGACCCAGTGCCTCATGGGAACAGTCCAGCCCGAACTGCCAAGCCATGCCATCCCTGGACCGGTAACAAGCTTCCTAGGACCGGTTTCTGGCATTTCAGCCGTCTTCAGCCAGGCTTGCTTGAATTCAGTGGCAAAGTGAGCAAGGGACTCATGTCTGAGCATACCCTGCCAACTTATGGCGAACAAAGCAGTAAAAAAGGGGTTGGTGATGGACGGAGCATCTGAACCAATCAAACACTCACACCCAGTCAACAGATCTGGGTTTAATCCATCACCGTTGTTTATCCCACTCTGCGACCCCAGTTCAGACATGGCCATATGCAAATCAGTCTGACCCTGTGCCTCATGGGAACAGTCCAGCCTGAACTGCCAATCCATGCCTTCCCTGGACCGGAAACAAGCTTTCTAGGACCGGTTTCTGGCATTTCAGGCGTCTTGAGCCAGGCTTGCTTAAATTCAGTGGCAAAGTGAACAAGGGACTCACGTCTGAGCATACCCTGCCAACTTATGGCGAACAAAGCAGTACAAAAGAGGTTGGTGATGGACGGAGCATCTGAACCAATCAAACACTCACACCCAGTCAACAGATCTGGGTTTAATGCATTTGTCACCCCGAGTGGGATGGGTATGCTCAGACGTCAGTCCCATGCTCTCCACACCACGGGAGTCAAGCTATCCTGGCTGGAGATGGCTGATAGCCAGAAACCGGTCCTAGGATGCTTGATTCCGGTCCAGGAAAGACATGGCTTTGCAGTTCGGGCTGGACTGTTCCTATGAGGCACAGGGTCAAGGCTGATTTGCATATGGCCATGTCTGAACTGGGGTGGTGTGGAGTGCAAAAAAACGATGGGTTTAGGCCCAGATCTCTGTACTGGGGTGAATGTATGACATTGTTCTGCATTCTGTCCATCAACTGTTGTTTTTGCATTTGTCAACCCGAGTGGGATGGGTATGCTCAGACGTGAGTCCCATGCTCTCCACACCACTGGAGTCAAGCTATCCTGGCTGAAGACAGCTGATAGCCAGAAACCGGTCCTAGGATGCTTGATTCCGGTCCAGGAAAGACATGTCTTGACAGTTCGGACTGGACTGTTCCCATGAGGCACAGGGTCAAGGCTGATTTGCATATGGCCATGTCTGAACTGGGGTGGTGTGGAGTGCAAAAAAAACGATGGATTTAGGCCCAGATCTCTGTACTGGGGTGAATGTATGACATTGTTCTGCATTCTGTCCATCAACTGTTGTTTTTGCATTTGTCACCCCGAGTGGGATGGGTATGCTCAGACGTGAGTCACATGCTCTCCACACCACTGGAGTCAAGCTATCCTGGCTGAAGACGGCTGATAGCCAGAAACCGGTCCTAGGATGCTTGATTCCGGTCCAGGAAACACATGGCTTGGCAGTTCGGGCTGGACTGTTCCCATGAGGCACAGGGTCAAGGCTGATTTGCATATGTCTGAACTGGGGTGGTGTGGAGTGCAAAAAAACTATGGATTTAGGCGCAGATCTCTGTACTGGGGTGAATGTATGACATTGTTCCGCATTCTGTCCATCAACTGTTGTTTTTGTATTTACAATACGGCGCACCATGGTGCAAGGATTGACAGATGCATCAGAAATTCTGATGCATCTATTGATGTAAAAGTCACGCATTGCTGGAGTTGTGACGCAGGCATGACACAACTCCAGCAATGCAGGGGGAGGCCTATCCACATTGTGCTGAGTCACTGCTTATGCCTGCTTCAAGCAGGCGTAAGAATTTGACGCAGTCGTGTCCTAGAAGTGGCACAGTGAAATCTTGTAGATTTCACTGCGTCACTTCTACGAGGCTTTTTTGCGTTCGAACGCCCACACTACATACATTATACCTGGCACAGGTATAATGTGAAGTTGGGCTTTACAACGTGATGCATCTCCTTAGATGCGTCACGTTGTAAATGGCCCGCATTTTTACACTGTTGCTGCATCACAAAAAGTGACGCAATGGCGGCGCAAAAATGACGCAAGGGGCTTGTAAATCTGCCCCCCTGTCTTTACAGTAGCCAAATCTTCAACTCACAATTTAGTCTGATAGAGAATCATAATCCATAAACATTCTCATGTGACATAGACACATTTTTCTATAACAGCGCCACTACATAAATAAGATGCATCATTACATGAATCATTCTGTACAGAGCACAAAAGCAGTAGAGAATGTTGGGGAAACTAAAAAACTGTGATCAACCAAGACCGATACTATATGTGCTCAAAATGCATTCCACTTTCAATCAATCAATCAAACACTTGTATAGCGCGCTACTCACCCGGGAGGGTCTCAAGGCACTTGGGGGAAGGGGGCTGCTACTGCTCGAACAGCCAGGTCTTGAGTTGTCTCCTGAAGGCGAGGTAGTCCTGGGTCAGCCGAAGGTGGATGGGGAGGGAGTTCCATGTCTTGGCCGCCAGGTAGGAGAAGGATCTGCCTCCGGCGGTGGCTCTTCGGATGCGTGGTACGGCGGCGAGGGCGAGGCTGGCGGACCGTAGCTGGCGGGTGGGCGTGTGGAAGGTCAGGCAGTCGTTGAGGTACTTGGGGCCTAGGTTGTGGAGAGACTTGTGTGCGTGGGTGAGGAGCCTGAAGGTGATCCTCTTGTTGACCGGGAGCCAGTGCAGGTTCCTCAGGTGGCTGGAGATGTGGCTGCGTCGAGGGATGTCCAGGATGAGTCGGGCTGAGGCGTTCTGGATGCGTTGTAGTCTTTTCTGTAGCTTGGCTGTGAATCCGGCGTAGAGGGTGTTTCCGTAGTCCAGCCGGCTGGTTACGAGGGACTGGGTGACCGTCTTCCTGGTTTCGATCGGGATCCATCGGAAGATCTTGCGGAGCATGCGGAGGGTGTGAAAGCAGGAAGAGGAGATGGCGTTGACTTGTCTGGTCATCGAGAGGGAGGAATCCAGGATGAAGCCCGGGTTGCGTGCGTGGTCTGTCGGCTTGGGGGCGGTGCCCAGGGCTGGGGGCCACCAGGAGTCGTCCCAGGCGGAGGATGATGGTCCAAGGATGAGGACTTCCGTCTTGTCTGAGTTCAGTTTCAAGCGGCTGTTCTTCATCCACTCGGCGACGTCTTTCATCCCTTCGTGGAGGCTGGTTCTGGCGGTGGCGGGGTCGTTGGTGAGGGAGAGGATCAGCTGGGTGTCGTCGGCATAGGAGATGATGTTGAGGTTGTGTTGGCGTGCGATGGCTGCGAGAGGTCTCATGTAGACGTTGAAGAGGGTGGGGCTGAGTGATGATCCTTGCGGGACGCCGCAGATGACTTCGGTGGCCTCGGAGCGAAACGGGGGGAGGCGGACTCTCTGTGTTCTTCCAGCGAGGAACGAGGTGATCCACTTCAGTGCCTTTTCTTGGATGCCGGTGTTGCTGAGGCGTTGGACTAGGGTGCGGTGGCAGACAGTGTCGAACGCGGCAGAGAGGTCCAGGAGAATGAGTGCCGCTGTTTCCCCATTGTCGAGAAGGGCTCGGATGTCGTCGGTGGCTGCGATGAGGGCGGTCTCGGTGCTGTGGTTGGCTCTGAAACCGGACTGCGAGGGGTCGAGGGATCCATTCGTCTCGAGGAAGGCGGCAAGCTGTCTGTTGGCGATCTTCTCGATGACTTTGGCCGGAAAAGGGAGGACCGAGATGGGGCGGAAGTTTTTGAGGTCGGCGGGGTCCGCTGTTGGTTTCTTCAGTAGGGCGCTGAGCTCGGCGTGCTTCCAGCTCTCCGTGTAGGTGGCGGTGTCGAAGGAGGTGTTGATGACGTCTCGGAGTTGGGGTGCGATGGTGGAGTCGGCCTTGTTGAAGACGTGGTGAGGGCAGGGGTCAGTCGGAGATCCGGAGTGGATGGTGTTCATCATGCGGGCTGTGTCTTCGGTGGTCACTGCGGTCCAGGTGCGGAGGGTCGTGGCGGGGTGCGTTGGTTCGACGGTAGGGTGCGAGGATGGTGTGCCGAAGCTGTTGTGGATGTCGGCAATCTTGCGGTGGAAGAACGAGGCGAGAGAGTCGCAGAGATCTTGTGACGGGGTGATGTCGTTGTTGCCGTTGCTGGGGTTGGAGAACTCCTTGACAATGCTGAAGAGTTCCTTGCTGTCTTGGGCGTTGTTGTCCAGTCGATCCTTCAGTGATTTCTTCTTGGTGGTGCGGATGAGCTGGTGGTGCCTGCGGGTCGCGTTTTTGAGGGCGGTCATGTTGTCAGTGGTCCGGTTGAGGAGCCAGGCTTTCTCGAGGGTGCGGCAGGTCTTCTTGGAGTCCTTGAGTTCGTCGGTGAACCAGGGGGCCTTCTTGCTTCTGGGTTTGCTGGGGGGGTTCATCAGTGGTGCGAGGTCGTCAGCGCAGGCAGTCAGCCACTGCGCGAAGTTGCGGGCTGCTTCGTTGGGGTCCGGTGTGCTGGCAGGTGGGTTCTGGCTGAGGGAGGTGGTGAGCTGGTCAGCGGTGATCTTGCTCCATCTTCTGTGAGGAACCTGTTGCGGGTGGTGGTGGGTGGTGGTTTTTCTGAAGCTGAAGTGGACGCAGCTGTGGTCGGTCCAGTGGAGTCCGGTGGAGTGGCTGAAGGCGATGTGCTTGCTGGATGAGAAGACGGGGTCAAGCATGTGGCCGGCGTAGTGGGTGGGGGTTTTGACCAGTTGCTTGAGTCCGAGGTTTGCGAGGTTGTCCAGCAGGGCGGCGGTGTTGCGGTCCTTGTTGTTCTCCAGGTGGAAGTTGAGGTCCCCTAGGAGGATGTAGTCGGCGGAGGGGAGGGCGTGTGGGCTGATGAAGTCCGTGATGTCTTCGCCGAATTGTGTGCGAGGTCCTGGGGGTCTGTAGATGAGGGTGCCTCTGTGGGTCGTCTTTGGGTCGGTGTGAATCTGGAAGTGGAGGTGTTCGGCGGCGAGGAAGGTGTCGTCGGCGTCTGTCGTGATGCGGATGGTGTTCTTGTGGACGATGGCGATGCCTCCTCCGGTCTGGTTGACGCGGTCCCTCCTGATGATCTTGTATCCTTCTGGGATGGCGATGGCGATGTCGGGGGCAGAGGAGGCGTTCATCCATGTTTCGGTGAGGAATGCAATGTCTGGAGATGTTGTGTCGAGCAGGTTCCAGAGCTCGACGGCGTGTCTGTGGACGGATCGGGTGTTGAGCAGGATGCACTTGAGATCGCTGCTGGGGATCGGCGTAGCTGGCGCGGTGCATGTTCGGAGGCAGGTGCACTTGCAGGTTGTGCAGGTGAAGGGTCCGTGGAAGAGTTTCGGGGCGGCTCGGCAGCAGGCGGGGTTCCGGCCGGCGTTGAGTGCGTTGAGGGCCGCGGCGTCGTAGGTGTGTCGGGTCGTCTTGCGTCGGTGGGGGCCAGGGGTCCTGGCACTGGGCGCGGTCCAGGCGCGGACGGGTGCAGACGGGCTTACCTTTGGCGCGCCTTCGGCGCACAATCGGCGCGCCCGCTGCGCGTACACTTTGTGTATGCTCTTCTGCCTGCCCGACTACCCAGGACACCCTTCTCTCCAAGACACCTCTTTTTATGTTACATATATCAGCCTTTGAGACAGGGGACATCCACAAAGTCAGATCTGGTGTTGTTGTGGACATCTGCTTGGTTGCAAGAATGTACCACTATGAAATGCATTCACAGATTACATGTGGGAGCGTCGCAAAGGGAATTGATGATCACATGTGGGGAATATGAGATGTGCCCTCATGATCAGATTAGATTTGTGGCTACCTGCTGATTTACCCACCCCAGGAGGTCAATTGATTTGAAAGCATACACTCAACCATAAAACTAACCACTATTCAAACTCCCTGTGCCTAAAGCAATCCTACCCACTATCATTTGCATCAATAAACCATAAAGTCAGCTTTACCCCTAAAACAAAGCTCAATCAGAATCCCATGCCTACTCCTCCACTAACCCAAATGCTAACCTATCAATATGCCTGGCCTAACCCCAACCACTAAACTGTAAACCAACATCTGAGCTATAAACCATAAATGTAATCTTGCCGCTAACCTTGACATTAATTCAAACTCTCACTAAAATGTAACTCTAACCTACCCTAATCCCTCAACCTTAAATCAAACTATTAATCTCTATTTTAACCCATATCCTACAGGAAAACCTATGCATGTACTAACCCTAACCTTAACCTTTTCCCATGCCTACGCTAACCTGAGCGTAGGCTAAACTGTACATCAAAACCTAAACTTCAAACCATAAACTGAAGCTTATCAATGTTCTTAACATTAATTTATCCTTCGACATAAGCTGTCCTAAAAACACCACTTTAAATCAAACCATCCATTCGAAACTATATTGTGAAACGTATCAGGTTATTTTGCAATGTACACATTAAATGTTGTTGTACATATGAGAACTTCCATAAGGAAGTAAATAAATTAGTTATATATGATAGTAGTGGATTCTGCTCGTAGTCCACACAAAGGTTACAACAGTAATCAATATGTGCATTCATTCATCAAAATAGCCCTAATGTGCATCGTGGGTGAGAAGGAGAACAGACAAGAAGTTGGGTGAACAAGAAGCTACAAAAAAGGCTAAATCCAAATTAATCTAGATAATATACCAGTTCATTCACAAAACCCTAACACTAACCCTACCATTAGTGAGGCTGATGCAAAGACGCCTGACCTTGCCATCAAAAACGCATTCCTACAAGATCCCCGTTGGGGAAGCCAGCTTGCGAAGAACTGGCATTTCTTGTTCTCTGCTGTTGTGAAGAGGTCTAATGTCGGTTCTCCCCATCTTTGGAAGATGCTGTCTAGAATCCCCTGGTCGATCTCCCACTCGTGGCAGGTGGATTTGAGCCTGCTGAGAGTATCTGCTTTGACGTTCTGGTCCCATGGGAGATGTACCGCTGTAGCCATAAAACTAATCATAATGTCTAACCTTGTCTCTGAACCAAACCCTTACTCTCACCCTAAATTCACCTTTCTACTTCTCTTTAGCCTAAGCCTTATTCTATAACTCAGTCCAATCCTAAGATCTAGATCATCTACTCAACTTGAACCCATAATTATGACCCCTGAACATTATCTTTAATGCTAATGAAACGAACTTCCCTAGAATTGTAGTTAAGACCTCTAGTGTGGTGTCAGCTGGCCTCGGTACGCCAGTGGCTGGGCCCTATGATAGGTAAAGGGTACAGTGTGTGTGGATACCATGCTACATACCCTCAGCTATGTTTTGCAGTTGGACATCCACATACTCGTCTCGATCACTTCTCACGTGCTCATGGAAGAATCCCAGCGAGTGATCCACCTCATGCTGGATGATGCCCTTTGACATGCAGCTTGATTCCTCTAGTGATACGGTCTGCCCGCCTCCGACCTTCCCGATGTAGGACCAGCATCTGAAGATGGCACAAAACATACATGATACTCAGCTCCACCTCAACCTGTCTTTACCAGTGACACACCTCGTGCAATAGAGCTGCTGTTTCTGTTCTTAAGTGAGCCTATTATCTCTTCTCTGGGACCACCACCGTTCTAATATATGTAAATTGGGGTGAGCCTTGGCTAGGGTCTGCCATTCTGGGTTACACTTTGGTCACTGTCGGGACGGAAGTGCCTCCCTCTGGCTGCTTTGAGATAGGCTGGCCTTTGAGCCAGCCTCCGTTCTTTTGAACTATTCGGCTACATGGAACTGGCTGACTAGTTCAGCATTGTCGCTGGCCGATTCAGATTTGAATTTACAATCCCAGCCAATGTAAATAGGAGTGAAAATTATACTACTGAGACAGGCAGGTAATGCTAGAATGCAAAGGGAAACAGCAGTACACTAGCTACTCATACAAAACAATGTGGAGTTCATCTAGAAGAAAAAAGTCAGTAAGATTCAGAGGTAAAACAAAGGCCCACCTCCTATACCTTGGGATCCCAGACGCTCACCGCTACCATTAACTACAAAGTCCCATCTCTTATGCCGTAGGATCCCAGACTCTCATCTCAGCGCTATCATTAACCACAAAGGCCCATGTCCTATGCCTTGCAAACCCAGATTCTCACAACTATCATTAACCACAATAGCCCGTGTCCTACGCCTCCGAATCTCACACTCTCACCACTACCATTAATCACAAAGGCCCGCCTCCAAAGCCTTGGGATCCCAGACTCTCACTACTACTTTAACCTAAAACGTCTGTCTCTTTTGCTTTGAGATAGCAGACTTTCATTGCTACCATTTATGACAAAGGCCTGTATCTTATGCCTTGGGATCCCAGACATTCACTACAACTATTACCCATAAACTCCTGTCTCTTATGACTTGGGATAGCAGACTATCACTGGTACCATTAACCACAAAGGCCCGTATTTTATGCCTTGGGACCCCAGGCTCTCACCACTATCATTAACCACAGGGGCTCGTCTCCTTTGCCTTGGGATCCCAGACTTTCGCCATGATCACTAACTACAATGGCCTGTCTCTTAAGCCATGGGATCACAGACCTTCACAGCTATCACTAACCACAAAGTCCCGTCTACTATGCATTTAGATCCCAGACTCTCACAGCTACCATTAACCACAAAGGCCTGTCTCCTATCCCTTGGAATTCCTGAATCTCACCCCTACCATTAACCACAAAGGGTTGTCTATAAAGCCTTTGGGTCCCACACTCTCACAGTTACCATTAACAACAAGAAAACAAGTTACTTACCTGTAACTGTAGTTCTCCAGTATTGGAAGCTTTCATAGATTCACATGCCTGAATCATTCCCCGTCATCGAGACGGGAGTCTCCGGCACATAAAAGAGCAATGCTTAGCAGTACAGCAAACTGAAAAGAGGCCTAGGCCCATTTCCCTTTTGCAACCAATAACCTTTGTTATGTAAAAGAGACTAAACTTGGCCCTGAACCAATCAGAACTCACACTCTAGACCACTCCTGAGAGAACCTTTTGCCCCTCAGATTTTCGTGCACTTGTGCCATAAACACCTTGTGTGCGAAATCTGGGGTGAGCCTCTCAGGGGAGGAGGGTGGGTTGCATGTGAATCTATGAAAGCTTCCAATGCTGGAGAACAACAGTTACAGGTAAGTAACTTGTTTTCTTACTCTAGTATTGGAGCTTTCATAGATTCACAGGCCTGAATCAGAATAGTGAGCAGTGGAACATTTCTTTTTTTTTATTTCTTTTTTTTTGCCTAAATGCAGATCTGGTACAGTTACGTAAGACATCATCTATCTATACATATTCCTCTTAAAATTTTGCCTAACAGTATTGTAATCACTCTTATCAAACATAACAATAAAAAAAAATAAAAAATGTGCATTTGTAACAAGAAAAGGACGGAGGGATGGAACAGAGGACTCACCGTTACTGGATAAAGTTTCTTAGCATCGCTTCTCCCTCCGCCACATCTCTCTCTCTGCGGCTGCATCCAAACAGTAATGCCTGGTGAAGGTGTGCATACTCTTCCAGGTATATGCCCTGCAGATATCCTGGATCGGTACTCCAGCAAACAAAGCAGTGGAGGTGGACACTGCTCTTGTAGAATGTGCACGAACTTGTGCATTCAAAGGCTTTCCCTGCTGCCTGATGGCCATACTCTATTGCACTGGAAATCCATCTGGCAATACCTGTTTTTTACAAAGGGAAACCCTTCCTGGGTGCGCTGAAGAGACAAAAAGTTGTGAAGACTTGCAGAAGGGTCTAGTCATTTGTAAATAGAATTTGAGACAGCTTTGGACATCCAGCGAGCGGAGAGCTCTTTCCGCCGCTGTTGTTGGTAGAAGAAAAAAACTTACGAGAGTTAGCAGCTTATTTAAATGAAAGTCAGTCGGCACTTTTGGAATAAACTTTGAATTAGTCCTGAGTATTATTCTGTGCTCCTTAAATTTCAAGAAAGGGTCTTGAATCGTGAGACCCTGTAACTCCCGCACTCTATTGGCTGAAGTGAGAGCTATGAGAAGCGCAACTTTCCACGATAGAAATTTAAGATCTGCCCTGTGTATTGGCTCGAAGGGCTGTTTCAATAATTGAGAAAGTACAATGTTCAACTGCCAGAGAGGTGGTGGAGGCTTTACTGGAGGAAAAACTCAGAACAATCCCTTCATGAATTGTTTGCTGAGTCTTGTGGACCATAAAGATGGACCTGAGGAAGTCCATCTGTAGCGTGATATAGCGGCTAAATGTACCTTAATAGATGCATGGGTCAAACCCGATTTTGCCAACAATAAAATGTATGGAATAATCTCAGGCGCTGCCAAATTCAGAGAATGAATGTTACAGCTTTTGCACCATAAACGGAATCTCTTCCATTTCATACTGTATGTTTTGTCAGTACTATCTGCTCTGGCCCTCAATAGGATCTCTCTGCACTCTGCTGAAATCTTCAGATGTTGAAATTCGCAGTGTTCAGGAGCCAGGCTGTTAAGTGTAGTGATCTCGGGTCCGGATGGAGCACTTGTCCCGGGACATCATCAGGAGCGACGGTATTGGTTGGAGGCGAATCGGTTGGACCTCCGACAGTAGCAGAGGTTCCGTGAACCAGTGTTCACGGAACCATGGGGCCACCATGGGGATATCAGGATTATCTAGCACGGTTTCTTCTTGATCTTCGTAAGAATGCGTGGCAGGAGGGGAATTGGAGGAAAGGCTAAGGCAAAGACGCCTGACCTTGCCATCAAAAACGCATTCCTACAAGATCCCCGTTGGGGAAGCCAGCTTGCGAAGAACTGGCATTTCTTGTTCTCTGCTGTTGTAATAATAATAATAATAATAATAATAGGTCTAATGTCGGTTCTCCCCATCTTTGGAAGATGCTGTCTAGAATCCCCTGGTCGATCTCCCACTCGTGGCAGGTGGATTTGAGCCTGCTGAGAGTATCTGCGTTGACGTTCTGGTCCCATGGGAGATGTTCCGCTGTTATGGATATTTTATGTTGCAGCGCCCATTCCCATATCATCTGGGCTTCCTGAGACAGGGAGAGTGATCTTGTACCTGCCTGTTTGTTTAAGTAGTGCATGGCTGTTGTGTTGTCTGTTCCTATTAGTCCCACTGAACCTTGTATTCTTGGTAAGAATGCCAGCAATACCAAGCGGACGGCTCTGAGTTCCAATAAGTTAATGTGTATTTGCTGTTCGTGCAACTTCCAGCGATCGCTGAATGGGAGGTCCTGAAGGAACACTCCCCAGCCTTCCAGGGACACATCTGTAGTAGTTACCAATGGGGCTGGTTCGGTAAGGAATAAAAGACCCTGCAAGACGTTCTGCCTTTGGGTCCACCATTTTGTTGCTTGGATCATGGCCTACGTTACCTTGACTATGTCGTCGAAGGATCCCTTCGCCTGATGCCATTGTTGATCCAGTTGCAACGGACACATCCTTAACCTGCAGAAAGGTTCGAGGGGAAGGCAAGATGACATTATTCCCAGCAATGATTTGTACTTGCATACTGAAAGACACCTTTTTCTTGTAAACTCCTGGGATAGAGATATTATTCTCCGCTGCCTTTCCTTGGAGGGAAACGCTTTGTTTACCTCTGTGTTTAGTATAGCTCCCAAGAAGGTGATGTTTTGTGTAGACCGAAGGGATGAATTTTCCTTCTTTAAAGTCAGACCTAAAGTCAAAGAGTGTCCCAACTTGGAGGTACAAATTTACCCAAGCTACATCACAGAACTTTGTTGATAAAAGCCTATTGACGACTGAAAGTATTACAATCTAAGGTACGTCAGCACAACACAACACAATCAACAGAATGCAAAAGCAAAAATAGTGTTCCCTTTTTTTTCATATATTTATTACAATAAAGAGTTTAAAAACCTTTGGTACATAAAAACATTTCATAATGACATTCTTAGAAGACAAGGTCTACACAGCGTTTCGGTGAGTTAACAGATGTTCACCTTCTACGGGACAGTTTTCTCTTATCTAAGGAAGGCTGTGTTTCCTCCTTATCAACATTAAGACAATGAAATGAAGGCACCGGATCTTGGTGATATCCCAAAAGTTAAGCCACTGAGTCAATGCCCAGAGACATATCACATTCGTTGGAGCCACCGTCTTGTTAAAATAAAAACATGAACTATAGAGACCGGATCTCAAAGTGCAGGGGGGGGCCGTCAAGGAGCCTATTTAGATCAACTTGTAAGTCAGGACTGGATACCGACTTAAATCGAAACCATCCATGGGTTTTATACAGTGAGTTTGGTGTCTGTGTAGATCACTTTAATGGTTTTGTTTAAAATTTCTCCTGACAGGCCTTGGGGATAACACGCAGCCTCCCTGCGTCCAACGAAGTCACTTCCGGTTTTGGTTTGTATTCACCCTGTCCCTATTTTAATATTAGGGTACCTCCCGCTTTTGTTACATATAGTCAGACCTAGCCTGGCAAACAACTCCACGCAAGCCGCTGTTGACGCCGGGGCGATGCTGCAGATGGCGATTTGACAAACCATTAGTTGAGGTAAGGAAATACCTGGTGTTTCTGTTTTCTTAGAACAGCTGCCACTGGAGCTAGGCCCTTTGTAAAAATTCTCGGGGCTGATTTCAGGCCGAACGGCAGTACGTTGACTTGGTAATGGTCTCCGGCTACCATGAACTGAAGATACTGCCTGTGGGAAGGGTGGATGGGGATGTGAAAGTGCGCATCCTATAGGTCTAATGTGGTCATATGATCTCCTGGGTCTAAGAGCAGCAGAATGTCTTGGAGGGAAACCATCCTGAAAGATTGTTTCTTGAGGTCGGTGTTTAGGGACCTGAGGTCCATAATAGGACGCCATTGGCGAACGTTTTCCTTGACTAGGAAAAATCGGGAATAGAATCCCCTTCCCCTCTGGGAGTTCGGGCGCCTGTTCTGTTGCTCCCTTCCTGAGCATTGTCCGAATCTCCCGACTCACCTGATGTAAGTGCTTGACCTCCTGATGTTTCGGCAGTGTACAAGATGGCGTTTGTAGAAGTTCTAGAGTGTGTCCGAATTGTATTATGTTGAGGACCCATTGGTCCGTAATTATTTGCTGCCAATTCTAGAGATGGCAAGCAATACTTCCACCCAGGGGAACATGTGACGGAAAAAAGGATAGCTGTAGCTGGATCCTGAAGGTTGTCATTGTCATCTGGTATTGTCCTTCCCCTGCCGAACTCCTCTTCCTCTAGGAGCAAATTTTGTGTAGCCTCCTGTTTGTCGTTGTGTATACTGTTGAATGTAAGGCTGGAATGAGGTGGAGTAAAAAATGTATCTGCCCTGCTGGTATCCTCCTCTATAAGATGATTGGCCTCTACCTCTAGAGCCTCGAAAAGAAACCTTCCGATATTGTAGCGTTCCTAGTGATTTTGCGGTATCGGTATCTTTTTTGATACTTTGCAGTGCCTTGTCGATATGTTTTCCGAACAAATCCTCTCCATTAAAGGGAAGGTCCAAGATTTTTTTCCGGTCTTCAGGCCCAAATGCTGTTGCACTCAACCATCCTTGCTTGCATAGGACTGCCGCTCCTCCCAGAGATCTGAAGGCTGTGGTCGCGATGTCCATCGCACAATCAATGACTTCAGCCGAAGTCCTTTCTCCTTCTTGAAGAATCTTTATGGTCTCCTGTCTATCAGGTTCTGGAATGCGGTCTATGTAAGGCGAGAGTTCACACCACATCTGCCTATCGTACCTGCCCAGAAAGGCCAGAGCATTCGCCGCATTGACTAGAAGGGTAGACATGGAAGAAAACCTCTTCCCCGCATTGTCTAAGCGCCTACCCTCTCTGTCTGGAGGTGTCGTAATAGGAGCAGATGGATTCCTCGATTTCTGCTGTGCCGCCTGGGTTATAACTGAGTCTGGCTCGGGTGTCCTAGTAGACAAGCTGGAGCATCCGAAGGAGCTTTATATTTCATGTCCAGCCTGGCGAGTACTGGAGTCACTGTTGCTGGTGTCTCCATGACCTTTAGACCCTCTTCCCATACATGACTGACAATCGGGAGAGACCGAAATATCTTGTGGTATGGCTCCTTGAAATCGTTCAAGAAACACTCCATCTTGTCAGATGACATGGTGAGCACCAATCTCTTTGTAGATCTCCCCATGAAATTATGAAACCCCCCTGATATCCTCCGGCGGAGAGTCTACAGGTTTCGGTGAAGGTGACGAAGGTGATGGAATAAGATAATCATCGCACTCTTTTCTGGGGTCTGTTATCTCTCCCTCTTCCTGTTCATCATCAGTGGTCACTGGTTCTTGTTGAGACCTTGGTTGTGGTGATCTAGGCAAGGGCTCCGGTAAAATTTCTCGTTGTCGCACTGGCGTACTTGGGCTAGAGCGTAGGTGAGGTGTAGCGACTGGTATCTCTTGAGAGGTATGAGGTATAGGATGCCTCTTTTATAATCCTCGAGCATAAACTGCAGATCCGTCAGTAACGAAGACGGAACGCTAACCATCTCCTTCTGATACTCCTGCCGATAGTGTTACTGGGGACGATCCTGATACCCCTCATATTCGTCCTCCAAGTCATCGTCTTGGCACTTTACATGCAACTGTGACGGGCTACTGGCACAGCCAAAAGGGCCGTCATCATCCTCCTCATCCTCTCAGTCTTCCTCCTTTAACAGGTGGGATGGTACCAGAGGTGTCACCTTACTTGGAGAGGTGAGTTCTGGGGTGATTCTCCTCCTAGTAATTTCCTGATTTTCAGGGTTTTTTTCTCTCGTTGACGAGCCCGTCGCCGAAATCGCAGTAGAAACCGATGCTGTCATCGACGCTGTTGTTACTGTCGTCGTCGTTGCTGTCAACGATCCCGTATTTGCTGTCGTCGACGTAGTCGTGACTGTTGTAACAGTCGTCGTCGATGCCGTCGTCGCCACAGATCTCGGCGTCGACACTGTCGTCGACAGTGCCACGGTAGACGGAGAGATAGCCTCAGAAGTAAGTTTTACCTCAGTTTTCGTCGACGACAACGCCATTTCCTTCGTCGACGCACCCGTCGATGATGCAGATTTTTCCACTTTTACCTCAGGAGGTGAAGAGGCAGGCTTCTTGAATGAATGTTTGACTTTAGGGGGTGATTTTGACGGCTCCGAGCTCATCTTCTCTATATGTTTGAACCCTGAAGCATGACCCTTGCTCTCATTGTCTCTGCATGGAGGAGATTTAGAGGGACTGCGCCCAGAAGACCCTTGAGTGGTCTTTTCAAGGGCCTTCTCAGGACGGTCCTCTGAGGTATGAGCATGAGGAGACCTGTTTCTTTTCTGAGATCTCCTAGAAGTAGAAGAAGCCTCATCAGTGTCACTGGACATGACTTCTTTCCTGGCTTTTAGTTTTTGAAGCCTCCCTCATGATCCCTCAATGTTTTATTTGAAAAGGTACGACATACCATACAGCCCTTTGCTTGATGGTCCGGATAAAGAAAGTGGAAGCAATCCTTATGAGGGTCGTCTGTGTAGAGCCTTTTCTTAGAACAGGTAGCACAGGCTCTCAATAAACCTTTTTTCTCCTTGTCAGCCATTCTCAGGAGCTGGTGAACAAATAGGCAGCAACCAAAATTACCAAATCAGTTGAAAAACTATGAAATCCAATCCATATTGAAGTAGAAAACTGTAGAATTTGAGCGGAGAGGGTGAGGAGCTCTGATTGGTTCAGGGACAAGATTGGTCTCCTTTACATAACGAAGGTTATGGGTTGCAAAAGGGAAATGGGCCTAGGCCTCTTTACAGTTTCCTATACTGCTAAGCATTGCTTATTTATGTACCGGAGACTCCCGTCTCGACGACGGGGAATGATACAGGCATGTGAATCTGTGAAAACTCCATTACTGGAGTAGCTCCTGTCTCCTATGCATGTGCATCCCAGGACTTTCTCCACCATCACTAACCGCAAAGTCCTGTCCCCTATGCATTTGCATTCCAGATTTTCAAAACTATAACCAACCACAAAGGCCTTTCTCTAATGCATTGGGATCTCAGACTCTTGCCACTATCATTTCCACAAACGCCTGTCTCCCATGCTTTTGGATCCCAGACTCTCACGCTACCTTTAACCATAGATGCCCTTCTCCTATGCCTTGGGATCCCAGATTCCCACAAGTACCATTAACCACAAAGACCTGTGGCGGGGTGTGGCTGGCAGCCCAAGATGGCGCCCGCCTAGGCTGAACATTCCCGGACACATGATTCAGAATCCTGCTATTGTCCCTGCTAACCCGCAGCATTGGACCGCCGACTGGCCCTGAGGCGCTACTTAGAGGCAGGGTGCATCACCCAATGAAGGCCTGGGGCTTATTGGAGGCCCGTGCAGTCGATGCTCCTGGTCGCACAGAGGGGGCAACATGGTGGCTGAGGAAATAGGAGTTACTGGGCCCTTCAGAAATGTAAGTTTAGTTTTTCAAACACACAGTTTGGGGGATAAGTGAGAATCACCGTAGAAAGACCAATTTCTGCTTGCTAGTTCCCAAAATCATATAATCACTATTTTCCTGCCCCCTGAATTACGGGTAACCCTGCTAATGGTAATTCCGTTGCAGGGAAAAGATACACACAGTATAATTTCTAAACAGTTTTTCACTGAGGCAGACATTAAGGTGACAAAGTTATTTAACAACCACCAAGCATATTTTGGTATTTACAGGACTGCACATCACTTATAAGGGTATGGGCGGACCCATGTAGGCATCCAATAGAGCATGCCCCTATTTGTTAACATAACATTACATGTGTGTTTGTAAAACGCAGGATCGTCCATGGATGTCTTACTGCTGAATAAAAGACGTTACTCAACAGTACTCATTTTATCTACCTCAGAAGGATGATAGGCTTAGTGCAGGATTTGAACCTGTTACAATGAGATCAAACACAGGCCCTTAAAGTGGACGCATCAGTACACTTAGCCACCAGACTACACTGTGTAGGTCAAGAAGATCGCCATGGATCCAACACTCCCTCCACTATATCTCACCAAAGATTTAGGTTGTAATAGCCATTGATTGTCTCTCCTATACTTTGCCTGACAATAGCAAAGCTGATCTAGCACGGCAGTGGGAGGCTGTGGCCTCTCCATCTTTAGCGGTGTGAAAGAATAGTATGGTTCAAAAAACAAAAGGAGGGAAGGCGCCGGCGCATTATCCCTACTAATATCCTGCATCGCCCCGACCTGCGGACGTCCAGACCGAGTATTTGATAGTCGGTGGTGGGGAGTGTGCCCCGGCAGCGATTTGGGCGCACGGAGAGAGTGATTTCTGGCAGCTTGAGCTCTGGGGCAGTGAGGCGCCAGGATGCCCGTAGGGTTGCAGAGCGCTTTACAAATAGCATAAATAAAATAAATAAATAGGCCCGCGCCATGCGCTGAAGCCGGGACCTCGAGTCTGGTGGCGTCCGGCCGGAAGTGCAGCGGCGCTGGGGCCGGCAGAGAGAGCCGTGCCGGATACCTGGAGCTTGGATCCTCGCGCGCAGACGGCACGACAGGAGGATGCAGGGGGATCCCGGTGCTGACCTGGAACTGAGACACTGGCGGCTGCGGGGTAAGCTGCCGGGGAGAGACGAGCGGCTTCGAGGGGGGGGGTGACTCCCTCAGCAACGGGCCGAATCCACTCAGCGGACCGCGGGAGCCCAGTGGACCGGGAGAACTAGGGGGCTCTTGTCTTCGCCCCTTCTCCCGGGAACAACCCCCTACGTATTTCCCCCCCCCAGCGGATGCGTGTGTTGCCCCCGAGGGTGGCGGCTGGATGCGGGCCCCGTCCGGGCCGTGGGCCAATGCAGAGCACCGCCGGGTGCCTCTCACTCGGCGGCTAGATCGAGCCGCGGGACAGAACTGGCATCTGGGCCTGACCGGTGAATTGGGCTACGAATTTTACAACGGCCGAGGTGAGCTCGGATTACCCCCCGCTTGCTGAGGAGCTGAAGGGGCGCGCGGACCTTGGCGGTTTCGTGGTGAAGGCCCTCACCGTGGGACGCACAACTTCTAAGAATGCAGCCGGGTATCTATCCTATGCTGGGGGACACACTATTGCGACCGGCGCAGAAGGCTGGGGGTGTCGCCGTGGTGGACTGAGTTGGTGCAGCAACGCGCATAGTCACACTGCTATCCTTGACCACTAATATACGACCCCCCCCTCGGTCTTGGCAGAGCGGGAAAGATCCTATCGGGGGGGCCCGAACGGAGTGGAGAGAGCGACTACCCGGCGCCCCGGCGGCCAGTGGGGTCCCTGTAGTCGAGCCTGTAGATCAACATGACGCGGGGCGGCAATAGTGGAGGCACTACGAAACAAGGCCCCATCGACAAAATCACAGGGCCGAGTGGTGGAGCGGGGGCTTCCGGAGGCCAACCAGGACCGGGACCGGACAATGCGGCCCTTATCGCAGCTATAACACAATAGAGAGACATGCTGGACGCTAAAATTGGGGCAGTAGGGGCCGATGTCACATTGCTCCGTCAGGATTTGCGTAATGCTGTGGCCCGTATAACTGAAACCGAAATCAGAATCACGGGGGTGGAGGATGATGTGGCGCTTCTCAAGAAGAAAGTGGCGACTATGGAAGGGGTACAGAAGGGCCTTGCACTCCGGGCCGAGGATGCAGAAGGGCGGGCCCGGAGAAATAACCTGCGGTTTGTGGGACTTCCGGAGGACTGCGAGGAGGGCAACATGGAGGCGTTCCTGACACGGTGGCTGGAGGGATGGCTCCCCCCAGAATCCCTCTTGCGCTGCTTTATAATGGAGCGAAAACATCGAGCACTTCTCCCAAAGCCACCGGTGGGAGCTCGCCCCCGACCGGTAATTGCCAAACTCCTCAATTATCATGACCGCGACACTATCCTGAGACAAGCGCGGGCGAAGGAGCCCTTAATGTAAGAGAACCACAAAGTCCTGATATTCCCAGACTACACTAAACTGGTGCAGCAACAACGGTTGGTGGGGATCTATTGGAATAGTGGGTCTTTAGCCTCCCGTTGGGGGCTAGAGATGATCTATACCGCGTCAGATACTTCAATGTTGCTGAGTTATGGAGGGGGTGTGGAGGGTGGAGTTGTGGGCAGGGTTGGTGGCGAGGGAGCGGTAGGGGGTTGTTGGGGGGTACAAGTCTGGGGGGAGGGGGTTGGAGGGTGGATTGGAGGGATGGGACAGTTCATATCGACACAGTGTACATTCGAGTCCGGTTGCAATCGTGTGTGTGTGTGTGGCCCCAAGTACCCAGGGCCCTGATTTGTTTACCCATAGATGGCGGTTGATGCCCACGAGACAGGCCCTCCACGGGCGTCAATACGTGTAGTGAGTTGGAATGTCCGGGGAATGCTCGATAAAATAAAGAGAAGTGCAGTGTTGCGGCTGGGGAAGAGGGAGCGGGCGGATGTGCTACTCTTACAAGAGACACACCTCCTAGGCAACAAAACCCTTAGCTTGCAACGGTATGGCTACCAGCAGGTATTCCATGCAGGTTTTGT
The DNA here is from genome assembly GCF_964261635.1 of Lissotriton helveticus. Lineage (NCBI taxonomy): Eukaryota > Metazoa > Chordata > Amphibia > Caudata > Salamandridae > Lissotriton > Lissotriton helveticus. The sequence goes on from NC_136062.1 coordinate 467,853,707, forward strand.
GAGAGGGTCACGAGGGGTCGCAGTTCTAATACATCACAGACTGCCCTATGTACATGAGACGCAATGGGTTGATGCCCAAGGTAGATTTGTTTTCATTAAATGAATGGTGGGAGATGAGCCAAAGGTCTTTGGTAGTGTGTATGCCCCACCCCCATTGCAAGAGACACTCATTGAAAAGTTGTTTGACGTGTGGGCTGAAATCCCGAATGTAATGGCGATAGTGGGCGGTGACTGGAACGATGTAATGAATGGACGAATGGATCGGTATAGGCCCGGAGGGGGTCTTATAGCTGATACCCCCACTAAATTGAGTGGCATGGTGCAGGGGATGGGCTGGATAGATGCATGGCGGTATCAACATACTCATAGCCGCGAATATACGTATGTCTCTGCGGTACATAAGTCCGTTTCCAGACTCAATTACCTGTTTATTCCTCATACCTGGATAGGGAGGGTGGCCTCCACGTCCATGCTCCCGCGTGGCCTGTTGGATCACTCCCCAGTGGCGATGGACTTGCATCTGGATAGGAGACGGCAACCCTTTAGATGGCGCTTGTCTACATGGCATCTGCAACAAGATAGTTATCGATCGCATATGCGAGAGGCCATATCTCAGTCCTGGGACAGTAATGATAGGCCTGAAACAGATGATGTAACCCTTTGGGAAGCTTTAAAACCCGTGCTCCGCGGGGTGGATATCGCCTGGTGTGCGAAGGCTCGCAAGACCCGTATGGGAGAGATAGAGGAGTCAACGAAGTGGGTCCGAGTCCTAGAGGAGGAATGCAATACGGGGGGAGATGCAAATGTCGTTGGGCAGCTGCTGCTAATGCAGCAGTCTTACAACTCTCTACTAATGGACGAGGCTCGTCAGCTGTGGTTGGCTACGCAGAGTAGAATTTATCAGTGGGGGGATAAATCCAGCACCATGCTATATCGGCTTTGTCAAGGTACTTTCCAAGCACATGGAACCTGCAAATACACGCTGACCTGTCCCGTCGGTACCTCCCACTGACAGCCCAGAGGGACGTCCGGAGTACCGACGGACAGGTCAGTAACCTGGTGAAGACGGCTATGTGCTTTACGCGTGGTCTTCCCCCATGGCGCGCCTGATAGCGTGTTTTCTTCAACGCTAAACTACTACGAGAGTAGCTATCGTTACAGATTGCAAAACCAAGCAAGTACGTGCCGCACATATCTCTTGAGACGGGTAGCATGTGGTTTCTCAATCTGGGTTAAAAACGACAATGAATATCAAATTAGAATATCCCCACATTACATTATGAGTTGGCGGGTTTAAACGGTTCCACCCGCATTTTTTCATTTACTTGCTAATATTAGTATATATACAGACGAGTAGCACTACGTTTCCTCAGCCTGACAGCGCTTCCCCTGACCCCCTTTGCTTTTTGTTCTGCCGACACAGAGCGGTGCTCCGTCATACCTGCGCTGTGGCCGGGTGAGGTGGGGCAACATTCTCCAGATCATTGGGTGAGTGTATTTTACTAAGGGTAACTCCGCTCTCATGTTACACCTAGTTGGGGAACATGATGTGATATATGATGGATTTCTGACTGATTTAATTAAATTAGCAGACATGTGATGATATTATTTATCACTTATGAAATATGTGAAAAAGCTCATTAGTTTCTTTCTCTTTCCTCTTTCTTATGTTGGTGTGTTTGTTACACTGTGATATCCTATACCTCGCAAACAGGAGAATTGCAGGTGATGATTATCATTTCACGGTTCCCCCCTTTTTGTTGATTCACTAGGTTTAGCAGTAGCATACTAGGTCCTGATGAAGCAGTAGGTGACCTATGGGCCCAAGGTAAACTGCAGAAACATGTCGACCATGACCATTACGAACGTCAGGGTAGTTATTTGTTAACACTACCTTTTGCACTGTTTTTACTGTTGGGAATGGGAGGTGCCTATTAAACTAATTTTCCTCCTTTACCCAATTTTATATCACTTTTTTTGAACACAACTTGTTTTTCACTATCTAGCACTGCTTGTCAGATACCACCTGATACCAATCGAATATCAATACACATTGGGACACACATGACAGAAGGGGCATTACTTTGCCAGATCTTCCATTGGGTACTTCCCCGTGTTCAATGTGTTAGATTCCCAAATGATGTAGGGCGGTACAGGTTGGAATTCTGATGGGAACTCCTCTAAACCACTGAGAGTACCCAGTGAACGATTTCGCTGTCCGTTTACAAACACACTTTCCTTTTCCTCCCTCTGTTGAGGGTCTGACCCTTTGCTACTATTTAGTTGGTATTCCTGGGATAAATCCAGCACCATGCTATATCGGCTTTGTCAAGGTACTTTCCAAGCACAGTCCCTACCGGGACGTCGTGATGGGGTGGGGGATCCTGTGACGGCCCCGGTAGAGCTGGCTGCCAGCTTTGCACGATACTATGCGGCCCAATATGCCCCTCGGGAGGTTATCCCGGAGGAGGATGTAGACAAATTCCTGGCGGACCTCCTGCCGCGGGCACTTTCCGATGAGGGACGTGACCGGCTGGAGCTCCTGCTATCGATGGAGGAGCTGGATGCGGCACTCGGGGAACTGAATACTGGAAAGGCCCCCGGGCCTAATGGATTCCCTTGTGAATTCATATAGACATTTCATCTCCAGCAGGGTACGCGCTACAGAAGGGCGTTGGAGGCGGCCAGGGACCGTGGTCGCCTTCCGGCGGACTGGCGACACGCTGAGATTGTGGTCTTCTGTAAGCCTGGAAGACCTCCTGAACAACATGCATCATACAGGCCAATATCGCTCCTAAATGTTGAAGCGAAAATACTGGCGAAAGCCCTGGCCAATCGCCTCCTCCCATACATTACAGATCTAGTTCATCCAGACCAGGCCGGGTTTAAGCCCCATAGGGCGACGAGGCACAATATCAGACGCGCGCAGGTGGTGATAGAGGCGGCCCGGGCTGCCGAGATCCCGGCAGCGCTCCTCCTGGCTGACATTGATAGAGCCTTTGATTTGTTAAGTTGGGTCTATCTCCGTGCGCTTTTGTCTCGCCTGAACCTTGGGCCCCACTTCCTCTCGTACTTACAGTTGCTGTACACGGACCTGACGGCGTCGGTGAGAGTGGCGGGAACGGTGTCGGACCCCTTCCCTATCGGCCGAGGCACCGGACAGGGCTGCCCCCTCTCACCCTATTTATTCGCCCTGGCCATGGAGCCGCTGGCGGCGTGGGTGCGAGTGGACGCGCAGATGCGGGGAGTTGAGTGGGAGCTGGGACCGTCCGATCGAATTGCACTGTATGCTGACAACGTCCTCTTCTTCCTTACAGACATAAATAGATCGGGGCCCAGAGTCCCTGAGATAATGCAGGTGTTCGGGGAGGTATCTGGCCTGCACTTGAACAAACGGAAATCTACGCTGTGGGTGCTGGGAGAGCGCGGGGGCGTGGACCCTGGGAGTCAGCGCTGCAAGAGGCGGCTGGCGGCATTAAGTATCTGGGCGTATTCCTGACGGATGTACCTGGGGTCACTTGGGCCCCCAATGTGGTGCCTGTTTGGGATCGCGTACGGTCAGACTTGAAAACATGGTCCAGAATGCCCCTAAATATATATGGCCGATCAGCCATATTCAAGATGGTGGCTCTCCCGCGTCTCCTCTACCAGTTGCAAAATCACCCATAGCCCATTGCGCCACAGTGGTTTAGGCAGGTGAATTCGGCATTGGGCCAGTTTCTTTGGGCCGGTGGGGTGGCGAGAGTGGCGCTCCTCACCTGTTTCCTCTCCACGTATTGTGGGGGCCTGGAAATTTAAGACATTCTATCCTATTATCAGACCTGTTGGTACTGAATGAATGGTGGTATGGGGACCGATCGGCCTATGCCCTTGAGAGATACCTGATGGATCCGGATACTCTGCACACCATTCTATATTCGGCGGTTATAAGGAAGAGGCTCCCAGTGGTTACCCAGGTGGTTTTCCAGGTGTGGCGTGGAGCCCTGCGCCTCATGGGGTGGTGGAATAAATTAACGAGAGAAACCCCACTGTGGCAGAATGGGCGGCTACCGGCACTGGCGTCCTTACAGGGATTCCGAGGCTGGGATGCCATTGGTATATCAGCGCTGGGCCACGTCATGAAAGGCACGACCCTCAAATCGTTCCAAGCCCTGAGAGAAGAATACGACATGCCTCAAACCCAATTTTTTAAAAACCTGCAGCTCCGGCACGCCTTGTCCCCCTCCTTGATAGGCCTGGACTCGTTGTCCGACTTTAGTCCCCTTGAGGCCAAGATGTTTATGGGGGGATTGGGAAATAAGAAAATATCTAATATATATCAGACTCTGGTTACGTATTGTTCTTCTCCACTAGATAAGCTGCGCTCTGTGTGGGAGGGAGACATAGGTGCCTTGGAGGAGGGAGACTGGAGGGAGGCCCTGGAGGCCCCGAGAGGGGCGGCAATTGCGGTGCGCCTGCGTTTCATTCAATTCAAATATCTGCATCGAGCCTATTATACTAGAGACCGATTGTGGAGAGCTGGTCTGATTGCCTCCCCCGAGTGCCTGCGGTGTGGACGCGCGGTGGGCACATTTATAAATAAAGTGTGGTCGTGTGAGAAGCTGATGAGGTTCTGGACTGGGGTATGGAATTGTTTGTCTGAGGTGTTGTGCTGGGACCTCCCCCGCTCGCCGCAGCTAGGCCTTCTTCATGTTATGGAACAGGTTGGAGGAAATATATACAAACGTCATCTGCTGCTTCTAGGCCTCACGGTGGCCAAAAGAGATGTAGCTCGGACCTGGAAGGACCCTAGGGCTCCCTTGATCGAGGTGTGGAAGAGGGGTTTGGACTTTTGTATGGGGCTGGAACGCCCGATCTTCGAGGCCAGGGGCTGCCCCCGAAAACATTTTAAAATATGGAAGCGATGGGCGGACTATAGAGGGCTGTGGCTGGAACCACCAGCGCAAAGGGATGCTGATGCAGAACAAGTCAAGTCAAGTCAAGTCAGAGAATTTATATAGCGCACTACATACCCAGAGGGTCTCAAGGCGCTTAGGGAGGGGAGGAGGATTACTTGTCAAATATCCACGTTTTAAGTTGCTTTCTAAATGCTAGGTGGTTCTGGGTAAGACGAAGGTAGGTGGGGAGTGAGTTCCATGTTTTAGCTGCCAGGTATGAGAAGGATCTGCCTCCCATGGTGGTCTTGTTGATGCGGGGTACAGTGGCGAGGGCTTGGCTGGAAGAACGTAGTTGGCGGGAGGGGGTGTAGAAGGACAGTCGTGAGTTGAGGCATTCTGGTCCGATGTCGTAGAGTGATTTGTGTGCGTGGGTTAGCAGTCGGAAGGTGATCCTCTTATTGACGGGTAGCCAGTGGAGGTCTTTCAGGTGGCCAGAGATGTGTTCGTGACGCGGGATGTCTAATATGATCCTGGCTGAGGCGTTTTGGATTCGTTGGAGTTTCTTCTGGAGTTTAGCGGTAGTACCTGCGTAGAGGGTGTTTCCGTAGTCCAATCGGCTCGTGACCAGAGCATGGGTGACTGTTTTTCTTGTTTCGGTGGGGATCCAGCGAAATGTTTTTTTGAGCATGCGAAGAATGTTGAAGCAGGATGAGGATACGGCGTTGACTTGTCTGTACATTGAGAGTGAAGAGTCCAGGATAACGCCTAGGTTCCGTGCGTGGTCTGTCGGGATGGGTGCTTTTCCAAGGGCTTCCGGCCACCAAGAGTCGTCCCATGCAGAGGGGGATGTACCTAAGATGAGGACTTCTGTTTTATCTGAGTTCAGTTTCAGACGGCTTTGTTTCATCCATTCGGCAACTTCTTTCATTCCTTCGTGTAGGTTTGTTTTGGCGGTGCTGGGGTCATTGGTGAGAGAAAGGATCAGTTGAGTGTCATCCGCGTAGGAGATGATGTTGAGGTTGTGTTGGCGAGCGATGGCCGCAAGGGGGCTCATGTATACGTTGAAGAGGGTGGGACTGAGTGAGGATCCTTGTGGTACGCCACAGATGACTTCAGTGGCCTCGGACTTGAATGGTGGAAGGCGGACTCTCTGGGTTCTTCCGGTGAGGAACGAGGTGATCCATTCAAGTGCTATTCCTTGTATTCCGATGTTTCTGAGGCGTTGTAAAAGGGTGCTGTGGCAGACTGTGTCGAAGGCTGCAGAGAGGTCGAGGAGGATGAGGGCGACTGTGTCTCCATTGTCCAGTAGAGTTCGAATGTCGTCTGTTGCTGCGATGAGGGCGGTCTCAGTGCTGTGTTTTGCTCGGAAGCCAGATTGTGAGGAGTCGAGGGATTTGTTGGCTTCGAGGAAGGCGGCGAGTTGGTTGTTGACAGCTTTCTCGATGACTTTGGCTGGGAAAGGAAGGAGTGATATGGGGCGGTAATTTTTGAGTTCGGTGGGGTCCGCTGTGGGTTTTTTCAGAAGGGCGGTGAGTTCAGCGTGTTTCCAGCTTTCCGGGAAGGTGGCGGAGTTGAAGGAGCAGTTGATGACGTCTCGGAGGTGCGGTGCTATGACGGAGTCTGCTTTGTTGAAGATGTGGTGAGGACATGGGTCTGTGGGGGATCCTGAGTGGATAGAGTTCATCAGGCGGATGGTGTCCTCAGTGGAGATTGGGTACCAGTCGTTAAGAGTGTTCGAGGGGGGAGAATGTTCAGCGTATGGTTGGGTGGGTTGGTCTCCGGGTTGGTTGTCGAAGCTGTTGTGGATGTCCGCAATTTTGTTGTGGAAGAATAAAGCCAGGGAGTCGCAGAGGGCTTGAGAGGGGGTGATGTCGTTGGAGTTGGCCGAGGGGTTGGTGAATTCCTTGACGATGTTGAAAAGTTCCTTGCTGTTGTGGGCGTTGTTGTCTAGTCGATCCTTGAATGCTGTTTTCTTGGCCTTTCGGATTAGTTGGTGGTGTGTGCGGGTGGCGTTTTTGAAGGCGTCCTTGGTGATAGTGGTTGGGTCTTTTTTCCAGGCCTTTTCAAGGGAGCGGCAGAGTTTCTTGGACTTCTTAAGATCATCGTTGAACCATGAGGCCTTCTTGCTGCCAGGTTTGCGTTGACGTTTTTTCAGTGGTGCTAGGATGTCGGCGGTGTTGGATAGCCATAGGGTGAAGTTGGCGGCGGCTAGGTCAGGGTTAGAAGAGTGGGCTGGGGTGTTTAGTAGGAGCGATGAGGAGATCTGGTCGATGGTGATTTTGTTCCAGTTTCTTTGCAGAGTTGGTTGGAGGTGGTTGATGAGTTTCGGCTTGTTGTAGGTGAAGTGAACGCAGCTGTGGTCAGTCCAGAGGAGATCTGTAGTGTGGCTGAAGGAGACATGATTGCTGGAGGTGAAGATGGGGTCGAGTGTGTGACCTGCGATGTGGGTGGGGGAGGTGACCAGTTGTTTAAGTCCGAGGTTGGCGAGGTTGTCCAAGAGGGCGGTGGTGTTGCGGTCGTTGTTCTTTTCAAGGTGAAAGTTGAGGTCTCCCAGAAGGATGTAATCTTTGGAGGGGAGCGCGTGTGGAGTGATGAAGTCCGTGATGTCTTCACTGAATTTTGCGCGGGGTCCTGGTGGTCTGTAAAGGAGGGTGCCTCTGAGTGTGGTCTTGGGGTCGATGTGGATCTGGAAGTGAAGGTGTTCAGAGTTGGCGAGGTTGACGTCAGAGCTGGTTGAGATGTGGATTGATTTTTTATGAACGATAGCGATTCCTCCTCCTGTGTGGCCGGTACGGTCCTTGCGTGTGATCTTATAGTCTTCAGGGATGGCAATGGTGATGTCTGGGGCTGAGGAAGCGTTCATCCATGTTTCTGTAAGGAAGGCGATGTCTGGAGAGATGGTGTCTAGTAGATTCCAGAGGTCAATGGCATGCCTGTGAACCGAGCGGGTGTTGAGCAGGATGCATTGTAGGTGGTTGGGGTCGGGAATCTGTGGTGTGGTTGTAGCGGAGATGTTGTCGGTGCCAATGAATTTGCAGGAGTGGCAAGAGAAAGGTCCATGGGTGTGTCCAGGAGCGGCTTGGACGCAGTTGGGGGCGCGATCGGAATTAAGGGCTAGGAGGGTGGCGGCATCGTAGGTAATGCGGGAGGGATGGGCAGCGCGAGGGGCAGGGGGTGTGGCGCTGGGCGCGGTCCAGGCGCGGACGGGCGTAGACGGGCTTACCTTTGGCGCACCTTCGGCGTGGCCGTAGCGCGTGGACGCTGCGCGTGGGGACATTGGCCATAAATGGATAATGGAGGGGGCGGAGCGTGGGAGGGTCAGCTGGGAGGCGGGGAGCGGGGAGGAGCCACGGGCCAATGAAAATAAACACTAAGATGGCCGTTCGCTATTAAAATCGAAACTGGGGCAGAGCTGGGTTTCGAGTTCGAGTGAGGTATACTAATAAAGTATAAAGTCCCGCTCCTTAGCCGCACTACAATGCTCTGTATGCAAATCAGTTGAATGCTAGCTAGAGCGATAGCGCGCGCGTGCAATGTAGCATAAACAGCGCTTTTAAATTGATTGATAACGATACCAGGCGCTTTAGATAGCGCAGTGCGCTGTGTCAGGACAGGCAGGCAGCAGGTCTCAGGACAGGCAGGCAGCTGGAAGAGAAGCCTCCGTAGTGCTAGCCGAGTGCAGGGTGAGCGACCGCAATGGAGGGGATCCAGGTGGTCACCTGGATCCCCTCCATCCAGAACAATTGCTTGTTGACCCTGGGTGAAAAGGGGTACACACTGATTGTGATTTCATAAGCTTTTACGTTTGGACCATGTAGACACTGTGCGGGGAGGGGGGTGGGACCCGGGTGGGACGGTAAGGGGAGGGTGTTGGGGGACGGGAGTTTGGGTATGTTCTTTTACTTCAAAATGTTGATTGAACTGCTTGTATGTGATGGCTATACATTTGCTCACTGGTCCTCCGGTTCATGGGGGGCAGTGCCCTCTTTGCAATTCTTCATCAACATAATAACATTTGTTCTGAAAAAAAAAAAAAGGAGTGACCCTAATTATAGAAGTGGAAGGAAAAAGACGCAGGCTTAAGAAAAGATTATTTCTTTTTTAGTAAACCCCTCACTCACCAACCTGGTTGGTGACATGCTTCAGCGACCGAGTGCCACTCAGGTGTGCTTTGACGCCTGCAACTGCAGCAAAGCTGTTTTATTTGTGTGAATAGTGAATGGTGAATTTAAAAAGGTGTTCTACACGTGCTCCCTAACAACTTTTATTCTTGAGTCATGTGACACAATTAAAAAATAAGTGGGATACTTCCACTGGCGTGGTTATGACCAGAAAGTATCAGACTTCAAGTGAAAGGGTGGTCAACATGTTTCAACCTATTTCAGTATTTGTAGGTGAGTCGGGTGGTCTGCGCACGCTAAGGCGCACACAACCCTGACTCAACTATGTACCAGACCGTCTACTTACGGTTCAGCGCGCATACAGCCTTCTGTGTAAGGGAAAATCTGTAACAACAGAGCAAAATACAGTGGTTGTATAATACAATACATTTTCTGCGTATGGTGCTACCTTCCAGATTTAAAACATGGTTATATATTGTGTAACACTCTTTCTGCGTGCGTCATTCCATTCCAGATTACATTGCTTCTATGTGGAATGTAATGTTTCCCCAATTATATATATGGGGCGTGACAGGAACTCATCAGACATGCATGCAGTGGTATAGTGCTGCTTCCCAGCCATGCCAAATCTGTTTTATCTTTGTGCCTTCGTAGTTTTTAGTACATACGCACATAACAGTCATGTTTCGATTCGTGGGCATCTTGTGTTCCTATGAGTCAAAGGAGCGCTAGATGGCTAATCAAAATTGTCGTGTATTGCATGTCTTGCGATCATAAAGGTGCTATTGCACAAGATATCAAGCGATAAGGGTGAGAAGGCCAAGGTTATTCCATTACTCGTACCGATCGAATGTGAAGAATGAAGTACACCCAACAAAGGACTTACTTAGAATTGATTCTAGATGAACCTCATGGACAGCGTGCGGGGGCTTATACATGAGCGTTCTGTGGGAGAAAAAAAGGATTTAAAAAGGATTTGTCTATCGTAAACGGGTTTAGCAAGGAATCAGTGCCCGTTACCTTAAAATAACCGTCAGCAAAGCGGAGCCCACTCGCCTGCTTCCAAGTTCACTTACTTGTCAGTATTTGTTGCCCACTGAAAACCTATCTTAGGACTCTAGTTCACCACACGATGAGCAGACCCCCAATTCGAGACACTGAAAGTGGAGTTAGAAGAAACCACTACCGGGGGCAAGATGGCGGACGCAGCGGTGTCCGAGTGAGCAGCATCGCCAGCGGTCTCGCTCCCCTAAGCCTTTTTATCCTTCCTGACGGCTTAACGGGCTTTCGGCAAACACTGTTACGGAGAGTGGCGTCTCTTTGAAAATGCGAAATCTCTAAAAACGATAAAAATTCCTACCTGTCTATATGTCCCGGGATGCGGCTGGATCTATGGTGATGGGTTCGACGGACGCTACAACCTACGTGGCGGCACTCATCACTCCCGCTTCTGAGGGCGAAAGTGGAATCCCGGACTGGAGCGGGGCCCAGCGCTACGGACAGCGCTAGCTCGCAGCAATCCCCTGTCTCTCACACACGTTCTCGAGTACAGAGACGAAGCAGGGGTAATACTAACGGAGCTACTAACGGAGCAATGGCACCAAAGAATCCTGCGATGACGGCTCTCAAAACACAAAATAAGTCTAAAACGAGGGCAACTACGGCAGCACAGGAAGGCGTCCAGACGGTGGATAACACCCAGAATGCACAGAACAGCAACAATGCTGGTAATCCTGGTAATCTCATGCCACAGGAATCTCCTCTGAACCCTCCACTCCAGAACCCACAACAGGTAATTCATAATACTGATTCTGTCTCTGTGCTTGGTCTTCAAACTGCCTCAGCTGAAATTACCACTAACAATAATACCCGCGTAATAATGGGGGATTCTGGGACTTGTGGGCTGGGAGCTATTCCCAAAATTCCGGATATGTTTGCCCAGAAGAAAAATAACAATAAAACACAAGAACCGGGAAATATCTGCTCGAACAGCACCACGGGGAGACCCGCCCTAACCGGGAATGAGAGGACAAAGACATCTTCTGACACTGGACGTAACAAAGTAACTTGCACTGGGAATGGTAAAGGTGGATCAAAATTTGGATTAAAGGAAAGCCAAAATCCAATCCCTCCATCCCTTCAGATATCTGAGGATTTAAGTAATAACGCACAACCAGAATCAGTGCAGGATGTACCAGAATCTTTACCGGTTAGGGAAGATGCTGAATCACTAGATTCTGCGGGTAACTTCTACTCTATGACTGACTTGTTGGTGGCACTAGAGTCCGATATCCATGAGGCAGATGGCGGATGGAGAGATGATTTGAGTGGCAAGAGTGTGGGTTCACAACATGAATCACTTGATTCACTGGGTCGGGAGGAGGGCGAAGACGAAGATATAGAGCAGTCAGGATCAGGATGAGGATCCCCCTCAACAGAGACTGGAGGGCGCTGTCAATGACTTTATAGCAATCACAGCACATGCAGGTTCTTTCTCCATTGATCCAAACCGGGCTGTATCACAGAACTTGCAGTCTCAGGATACTACACAACCACAAGCAACTGGTACTACACTAGATACGCTCTGTCAGCTCATGATCCAGCATCGGGAAGAGACAAGGGCAGAAAATGTTCGCACGCAGGGTGCTATTCGACGGCTTCAAAATAACCTTAGAAAAGTCGCTAAATCTTGTAATGAGATGTCTGTAAGAGTGACCGAAGCTGAGGGGAGAATATCGGCGATAGAAGATACAATGACAAATCAACAAACCCAAATGTCATCATTGGTAGGGTTGAGAGATGAGATAAATTGGAAATTGGTGGATTTGGAGAACTGATCACGTAGAAATAATCTCCGAATCTTGGGTATTCTGGAGGGAAATGAAGGCGGTAATATAAGACAATATGTAGTTGATCTTTTTTCAGAAGCCTTCCCAGAACTCATACAATGGAAATGGGATTTGGAAATTCAACGTGCACACCGATTTCCATTTAAAAAAAACACCAGACAGGGTACTAATTTAAAGCCCAGGGCGATCTTGATATGCCTGAACAACTTCTTGGCAAGAGAGGCTCATTATGACTTGGCCAGGCCAGACAGGAAAAGAAGGGGGCGAGGAGTCGAATTCTTTGTTAGGCCTGACTACTGTCATGCCACAGTAGAACAACGGTGGCAGTTTCGACAACTAATACCTGCCTTCCAAGCCAAAGGTACTCAGGCCTACCTTCTGAATCCTTCTAAACTTAAAATATTCTTTAAAAAAAAATCATACTTTTTGACTTCGGAGGGGGCAGCTAAAGAGTTTCTGGCTTCATTTTGAAACTAACGTCTGTAAAAAAAAAAAAAATACGTCTGACTTTTTTTTGTGTACTAGCATTCATATAGTCTTATCGTCAGAGCAGTAGTTAACTAATTAATCTTGCTGACTAAAATAAGACATTTTCTATATTTTTTTTTATAGGATCTATAGTAAGAGCTTAAGATAGGAAGGATGTAGTGGAGGGGCGGTGAGACACTAGATGCTTCTCACATCATCCATACTAGGGACTACTAGTCCTTATGCCCAAGATGGGGTGAGGTCAAGGGGAAGGGGAAGAGGGAGGGGGGGGGACACCAGGGTGGGTGGCGGGTGCAATCAAAAATAGTAGAAAAAAATTGTTACGTTATTGGATTGTTGCTCCATCATTGCTTTTCATTATCTTTTTCTTTGAAGGGGGTGAATATAAAAATGTTAATCTACATATAAATGATCCTTGTTCTAGACAGCTTGGATGTATACAGGTGGACAGAAAATAAAACTGTATAACTGATGACGATGGGTAAACTTAGAATTTGTTCTTGGAATGTCTATGGAATTAATAACAGGAAAAAAGGGGGATTTGTAACCAGATTATACAGAGCATGAATATAGACATTGTGTCTTCAAGAAACGCATATTAGATGGAGTGATAGAAACATGTTTAAGAAACTTGGTTTGCAACTATTAGCGTGTACTAAACAAGGTACCACCACAAAAGGTGTGGCAATCCTTATGAGATATGGTCGAGGACGCTTAAAACGTTCAAAAGTCGATCAATATGGAAGATGGGCAATAGTCGAGCTCGAGATCAATGCTAAATCATGGACAATCTGCTCAGTGTACGCCCCAAATACAGATGATCCCGAGATTTTAGATTATCTTAGTTTAGAATTAGCGGATTGGCCATCTTTGTTTATTTTTGGTGGAGATTTGAACATGCATCTTGCAGGAGGGTTTGACATATCTACTGACAGCATATACCCAGGTATAAAAAAAAGACGTATAATGCAGTTAAAGGGCTGATAACAGAATATGGTTTAAAAGACGTGGGATTTATAAAAAACACTTCTTCACCAGGATCCACTTTTTTTTCTAATCCCCATCAGAAATTTGTACGTATAGATTATTTTTTTCTGAATAGTGATCTAATAAACAATACACTATTTAAAATATTTCCCCGAATAATCTCTGATCACAACCCATAATAGAAGTTTCGACAGTGACTGGCTCATCCTTAACTTTAAGACCCTGGTCATTCGATCGGAAATTACTTGCAGATCCATCCTATTTAGAAACAATGAGTAGTTGGATTAAATACTTCTTTCATCTTAATAGAAGCAGTACATCTACTCAGATAGTTTGGGATGCTTTTAAAGCGGGGGCCCGGGGGGAAACACTTTCCTACTCAATTAAAAAACAAAAAAGTATCAAAGAGAAAACAGAACAGAATTTTAATCTAGTTCCAGAATGGGAGGAAAAACTTGATACAGCTATCTCTAAACATCAAGATACTGAACAAATTAAAACTACACTAGATATACACAAGGCTAGGGTCTATGAAATATTTTCGGCTGAATTAGCGGAACAACTTGCAACCTTTCGTTCTCAGGTCTATGAAATGGGTGAAAATTCCGGAAAGACTCTTGCAAAAAGAACCAGGGAGAAAGAAATCTCAAATTCTATTAATGCGATACAAGATGAGGCAGGTCAGGTCCATGATGACCCAGATCAAATTCTTGAGGTATTCCGGCAATTCTATTCCCAACTGTACAAAATTGACAATATGACATATTCCCACGATACTCTGTTAAATTTTATAGGACAAAACAATATCACAAAATTAAATGATTTACAATCAAATTCCCTCGAAAAGGACATTACATGGGATGAAATTGAATTAGCGTTACTTTCTTTGGCTACAGGAAAAGCTATGGGCCCTGATGGTATCCCTCTGGAATTTTTTAGGATATTTAGAAACGTTATGAAAGAAGACCTACTGCTTACATTCCAGGAAGCTCAGAGAGGATCTCCACCTGTTTCGTGGAGTCAATCCACATTGATGGCTTTCCTTAAAAAGGATAAGCCTCCTCTGAATCCAGCGTCCTTTAGACTGATCTCCTTAATAAACGCTGATAGCAAGATCTTCTCCAAAATATTAGCCACCCGTTTGTCAACAGCGATATCTTCTATCGTTTCACGATGGCAACACGAGTTTATCCCTAATGGAGACACTGCGGACCATGTCCGAAGAATAATTGCTTTGATGGACTGGGCCCAAACTACTAACACACCCATTGGAATCACCCTGTTGGATGCCGAGAAGGCATTCGACAGGGTGGCTTGGCTTTACTTATGGGATATACTGGCTTTGAAAGGCTTTGGCCCAAAAATGATTAAGGCTCTGAAAACATTATATTTATCACCATCGTCACATATCAAAATTGGGTCCTGTAATTCTAGTCCATTTTCTATCTTTCGGGGTACCCGTCAAGGATGCCCATCATCTCCACTGCTATTCTCTATATATATTGGCATACACCTTAATAAACTTAATCAAGAGGAAGATATAAAACCTGTGGAGGTGGCAGGGACTTCTTACAGAGCTTTAGCATATGCTGATGATGTGGTAGTGACTACCACTGATATCGTAAAGGCAATTCCAAAAATTGAAGAGATAGCGGAAGAGTTCGGTACTTTCTCAGGCTATAAATTAAACTCCTCAAAAACCCAAATCTTATTTGTAGGTCAAAACCCACCGACACACCTCAACATAGTACCCACTGCAACATATTTAGGAATTAAGATCACAACTACAATCTCTGACATACCCAAGCTTAATTTCACCCCTATTCTTAAAAAGGCAAATACTACTTTGGAACGGATAAACCATTTACACCTGTCATTACATGGCAGAAATAATGTATTAAAAATGCTAATAGTTCCGCGATTCTCATATCTTTTTCGAACTATACCCCTTGAGTTTCCAATAGAATTCTTTAAACAATTGGAGAGAACGGGGGGGAAGATTCCTATAGGGATATAAACGCCAACGTAGAGCTTTTAAAAAACTGACTCTCCCTAAGGACAGAGGAGGATGGAGCACACCACATTTCTTATTTTATTATTTAGCATCAATATTGCAGTTCATCAATCCCTTAATTATTGGTATTAAAGCCCCAATCCATGAAGCACATTTCCCTTCCATTTATGAATTTTCTTTAGGGACAGAAGCTCGTGGTTGCTTTTAAAAAAAATATTGAGCCTAGCTACTTCAAGAAAATTAAATTCAAGACTGTAATAGCAGCATACCGGGCATGGAAGATTATCAAGCGACATCTAGGGATTCCGAAAATTCTGAGATATACTCCCCTGTCATCTAAACACATATTGCCTGATATATTTAGAGATCAAATTATGTTAAAATGGAGTAAACAAGGAATTAACTCTATCAATGATTTATGGCACAATGATGAAATTATCTCTTTTTTGACTCTTCAGGCTAAATTCAATATTTCGACTCTGGATTATTTCAAATACTTTCAATTACACAGCTATTTTAATACTTTATCTCCAGAGCTACGCTTAGGGCTTCGGAAAATACCTCTGATTGAATCTCTATACATTAAAAGAAAGATAGGTTTTCTTTACAACTTACTGATTTCATCATATTCAGATGACTTAACTATAGTTCAAGAACGTTGGGCAGAAAAACTGGGGGTGACAAATGTATTGATATAAGACTCCATTATGATGGCTGACTCTATTTTACTCACGGGTAGATCCCGTACTCAGCATTATATGGTTCTCTATGATTTATATCATACCCCTGAAAAAATCTCTCAATGGGGTGCATCCACAGGCACTGCATGTAAGAGATGTTCCCTAGAAGCAGCGGATGCAACTCACGTTTTTTTTCTGTCCGAAGCTCTCATCAGTACTAAACCAGATACAGATCTTTATGTCTTTAATTCTTAAATGTAACATTATTCGTTCAGCTGAGATTGTTTTGTTAGGTGCCTCTTCCATCAACATTCCTGAAGATCAAAAACAACTCTTATTTATTTGCATGTCTGTTTATCGTGCCTGTGTTACTCAGGAATGGATTAATCCAGATCCGTTACAATTTCATACTTGGAGGGCTCAGCTTCTAGCAAAGTACAACTTAGAACAGGCAATCTATGCTTTGAAAGGTCGTGTTAAAAGACTAATGGGGGGGAAGATTTGGGATCCAATTCATCAATGGATACAGGAAGAACTGCGAAATTAGCAACCTTTATATCATATTAACTAAACAGACTTTTCTTTTTGTTTTTCTTAGTTATGAGCATATGTTGAACTGTAATGTACCTCTCTTTCTTGTGTTTTTTTCTGTTTATTTTCTCTGTTTGCTATGGTCATGTATTCCTTTTCATTATGAATTATGTATCTGTTTTTTGCTTGCAATAAAATTTAAAACCAAAAAAAAAAAAAAAGAAGAACCCACTACCCTTCAGGGTCATCCTTCAACAGGGGCCTCTTTAAATTTCCACCACCTGCTGCCCTTTGCACACCTGACCAATGCTGTCTCACTTGACGCCATGGAGGTGATGTCTTCAAGCCTACACTTCTCCTCGACTTCACCTGCACCCCCTTACTTGTGCCCTGCCTCACTGTTCAAGACTGGGCCTGTGAGCTATTTCTTCACCTGGAGTTAGATGCCCATGCAGTTGCTTTCCCTTTAACGATGTGTTTTGACTCTCCAACTCCCTGTGGCTGATAACACTTGAAAGCTGCAGGGAGTGGGGGTGACCGGCCGACCGACCACTCTTTGGTTTTTCTACAATCCTGCTTCTCTATCACTGCCTCTGGGGCCAGCTCTCGTGCAGCTCTCATAATGTGCAGTGTCACTCCTGCTCCAACCTTTGAAATGTCATGCCTAATGCTCTGGAAGTTATTGGCCCATAACTGGCTGAATTCCTAGAAATCTATAAATAGCAGAAATGAATGTCACTGGGCCGGGATCGCGTTACTGTGTTGTTAAACACAAATAATCATGGGTATTTGCATAGCAGACTCCACAGCGAAAGGGTTGTTAAAAATACACCTTGTTATTATCCAACCTCTATTCTGCAGTTTTCAGCACAGGTTATTAGGGCCTTTTTAAAAAGATGGCAGATAAGACACTGTGTAAAAATGTGTGGCACACCCCGCCCGCCACGTTACCAGTGCCATATGCTATAAAGCACTTATAATATAGTGGACGGGACATTTATTTATTTATTTATGCGTATTATATATCGCGGACTTTACCCGAAGGTGTCAGAGCGCTTCACAATAGAACAGTAATGATACATGAGGAGAAAATTACAAGTGAACAAATTACAAAAGCAAACGTTAAGTTACATGAGACCAAAGTGACAAATGTGAGCAAACAAAATAACAAGAGGTAGCAAACGGTACATTACAGGAGGAAATAGTGACGTGTGCAAGTTACAAAGGCATACAAAGTACAAGTAGAGGTATAGTACTGCAATATATGGCAGACACTCAAACACAAGAACAAACGTTACGTAGGCAGTGGTGGCACTTGTGCTAGTATCGAAAGCAAACAAAATGTAAGAGTAGCAAACAGAGTGTTACAAGAGAAAAGGGACGTGTGCATGTTACAAAAGAGAACCAAACACAGTTAAATGGATGATGCTGCAATACTTGGCAGACTCTCAAACCACAAGAAGACACTGGGAAGGCACTTCCATAGTCAACCTCTGAATAATGCCTTTGATTTCTTACGCCTCGCGCCGACCCCTAGAGGCAGCACAAGTGTCCTGGTCCACCCAAGGTCACCCACAGTTCATTTCCATCCCCTTGAGACACTCACCCATTCGCAGAGGTAATGCTCAGGTAGTCCGTCTCCGTGGTGCGGTTGACCAGTTTGATGCAGGTCAGAGTGTTGAAATCTTCCAGTGCTTCCCGGATCAGGGCTTGGTGTCTGCCAGCTGCAAGGACAAGGGTGGTCGGGGTCACAGAGCAGTCAGACGTGGGGGTGGAGCCATCACACAACGTTTCAGATCCAGACGGACTCACACTTACAGATATTTTTTTTCATTTTCAGATTGCCATTCAGAATGAATATCCAAAAACACACAGATCCGCCCCACAGTGAATTAGATTTTCAACTAATTACATTTTGTGCATCACATTTTCCCTTCTTGCTAATCAATTTATTTGTTGTACCGAAATGATTATTTTCTTCCCAAAATAAATTAGTTTCTTTCAAAAATTAATTAGCTTTTCTAAAGCATCAAAGGTTTATTTATTTATTTATTTTTTATTATGCAGCTCATAGCATGATCAAAGCAAATACAAAAAAGTATATACATTAATCCTATTCAAAAATACATATATATCATAAGCAAGAGAGTAAACAAATATTACAGCCTAAATTGGGCTTTCATTAGCTAAATGATCAATCATAGGCTGTCAGATCCTATACCCCAGTTGTTTTTTCTTCAATGATCTAATACAATATAAATTAAATTCTAAATTAAATCTGTTATAGAACTTTGCCCGCCACATCTCATATGACAGTGCCTCAGCTTTCAACCACATGGAAGCGATACATAATCGAGCAACTGACATAGCCATGAACAAGAAATATCGATTTTGATAATAAAGTGGCATACTGGCCATGTCTTTGCAGCGTCCAAACATCATCATTTCTCTAGATATCAGCACATCAAAATTTAAAATAGTTGACAAAAATTGTGCAATAGATATAAAAAAAGGGTTCAAAACTCTGCAATCAAAAAATATATATACAATGTCCGCCTTATCAGCTTGGCACCGATAACATTTCCCATTATACATATTGCCCCACTTCATCATCTTGGCCGGTGTGTGATATAGATGAAATAACATTTTATAGTGTTGAGAGCGTAAATTAGCTGTCAACGTAATCTTTGCAGCCATGTCAATAGATACTTGAACCAACTGGTCAGGAATGCCCAATCTAATATTCCATTTCCCCTCTTGTATATTAATATCATCGCGTTGTTGACTCAGCAAGCTGTTATATAAAAGCCCTATCTTAGCCGGTTTATTCAAAACTTCTAGCAGGGCATTAGTCCCATTGGATAGCGTATGCCGATGTTTTAAAATAAAATCTCGCAATTGTAGGTATTTAAAGAAATCATTCTGAGGAATCCCATATTTTACCTTTAGATCATCAAATGTAACCATAGTACCAGCATGAATCATATTGCCTAAGCACCTGATACCTTTATCTGCCCACGTCCTCATCTTACTATCCCAAAATATAGAAGGTAGTAATTCTGTTGAATCACAAGGTGTATAGAGATTAATGCGATTAAGAGAAATAATTTTGCGTATCGCCCTCCAGCCTTTAAATGCTGCTAATATAGTCTTAAATCTTGTTCTTTTATAATAACTTGGCTCAAGAAAGCGTAGCAGCATTTGTCGAGATTGACAGCCTAATAGCATTGAATAAATGTTAGGGCTATCAAATACCGGTGTCTCACCCCCACAAATCAAAAATGTCATGTTCTGCAAAAGGCAAGCTAAATAATAAAGAGCAAAATTCGGGACTCCCCAACCAGCTTTTGAGAGCGGCAATGTCATGAATTTGGATGCTCGACGAGGGGATTTTCAACTCCATAATAGAAATCTATCGGTTATAGATTGAAGCTTCATTAATTGTGGACGTGGCAACTCAAGCGGTATGGTCTGGAAATAATACAGTACCCTGGGTAAAATACACATTTTTAAAACATTTCACCGCCCCACTAGCGTTAAATGTAAACATTCCAACCTCTCCAACTGGCGCTTAACTGACTGTAAGATATCAGTCCAATTCACAGTGACTAGTTCTAGGAGCGACATCCTCATTTTAATTCCGAGATATTTTGCTTCAGTAGTAACACACATGTCATTAGGACATAGACCATTATTACAAACGACCTGGGTTTTAGCAATATTCAATTTGTACCCAGAAACTTTACCAAATTCTCGTGTTATATTTTCAATTTCCCCCAATGCTTGTTCCGGGTCAGATGTCACAACCGCAATGTCATCAGCGTAAGCTAAGACACGCACGAAATTGTCCCCAATAACCATAGATTGTATACCCTGGGAACTTTCTAGCATCTGCAGCAATGGTTCAATGTAGTCAGCACATAATAGCGGCGAACATGGGCATCCCTGTCGTGTACCCCGAGTGATATAAACAAATGCTGACTCCTGTCCCATCACACAGATCTTGGCCCTTGGTCGTTTGTACATAATTTGCAGGGCTAGCAAAAATCGGGGTCCAAACCCCGTTTTACCCATTATAGCCCATAGGAATGCCCACACCACCCGATCAAATGCTTTTTCAGCATCTAAAAACACCAATCCAATATTTTGGTGGAATACAGCAGCATAGTCTAAAACAGCAATCACCCGATGTAGATGGTTGACAGTACTGCGACCCGGTAGGAAGCCATGCTGTTGATTGGACACTAATAGTGGTACAACTTGAACTAAATGGCTAGCGAGGATTTTAGAGTATATTTTGGCATCTACATTTATTAATGAAATGGGTCTATATGACCCCGGGAGATTTGAAGGCTTATCCCTTTTTTAAAATACAGCTATGTTTGCATCATCCCACGACGGAGGTGGAGCTCCGGCTTGAGCGGCAAGAAAAGTGGCCAGCATATCATCTTTAATAATGGCAAATAGCAAGCGGTAAGTCTCTAACGGCAGTTTGTCCGGACCAGCAGCTTTCCCAAACGCAAGGTCCTTAAATGCACTTTCAAGTTCTAGCATAGTTATAGGAGCTTCTAACTCTTCTCTAACACCAGGTTCAATCACCGATAAGTCAAATCTAGCCACAAATTGGTCGATCTGATCGGGAGATAGATATTCTTGAGTATAATATTGTTGAAAAACCTGTAATATACCATCCATTGTCCCAACGAAGCGACCCTGATCGTTCTCTAAAGTCTCAATACGCTGTGTTGTCTGGTGCCCCCGAAGCCTTTGCGCAAGACATCTTCCGACCGATTCACCATATTCATATCGCTCAGCGCGATGGATTTTATACTGGATTGCAATATCATGACTCCAAAACCCATTGATCTTAGCCTTAGCACACGCGACCCTATTCTGTGCCAATTCACTATCTTGATGTGCTCCTATGGCCAAAACAAGTTCGTATTCAGCGTTTTTCAAATCAACCAACAATTTGTCCATATCAGCTTTTTTCTTACCCTGTTGAGACCACCCAAAGCTATATGTTTCACCCCGCAAGCCAGCCTTAAAACTGTCCCATACCATCGCCTGAGACGCTGTACGCTAGACATAGCACCTTAACTCCTGAGGCGGAAGCCGGGAGTAGCTTTTAAAGATTTCATTATTGTGTTTTTAACTCATTTGTGGTCACTTTCCCTCTTCCCTTCTCCCCTCCTCATCTCGCTCCGCTCCCCACACAGCCGATTTTGGGGCTGCAGCAGGGGTCGGGCACTGGGAGAACAGGCGCCATCTTGGAGGGAGGGAGTCGTGGGTTGGCGGTGCAGCCGACAGACCCTCCCGCCTCCCGCTGGTACTTAAGTCACCCCCACTCCGGCCAGCGCTATGCTACTTAATACCCGCTCGGCGGTTAAGCACCAACTCGAGCTGTTCAACCTTTTGATCTCCGCTAAAACCGAAATCCTATTCCTCACCGAAACCTGGTACTCCTCCGACTCGTTGCCGGATGTCCTTGCCACTCTCCCTGAATCCTACTATGCCCTCCGCGCAGGTGGGAGGGTTGGTGGTGGAGTAGCCATGATCATCCACTCTAAACTTCAATTCCAGCTCCTACCCTCTCCCCCTATCCCCTCAGTTGATCTTCCTGTGGCTCGCTCGATGAATCTCCCGATTCCTCTGACCTGTTTACTTTTATACCGTCCTCCTCAAACTATGCCTCACTTTCTTACAAAAACCACAGTTGATGGACAGAATGTAGAACAATGTCTTACATTCACCCCAGTACAAAGATCTGGGCCTAAATCCATCGTTTTTTGCACTCCACACCACCCTAGGTCAGACAATGGCTATATTCAAATCAGCCTTGACCCTGTGCCTCATGGGAACAGTCCAGCCGGAACTACCAAGCCATGCCTTTCCTAGACCGGAATCAAGCATCCAAGGAGCGGTTTCTGGCTATCAGCCTTCTTCAGCCTGGATAGCTTGACTCCAGTGATGTGGAGAGCCTGGGACTCACGTCTGAGCATACACAGCCCACTCAGGTGAAAATTGCAAAAACTACAGTTGATGGACAGAATGTAGAACAATGTCTTACATTCACCCCAGTACAAAGATCTGGGCCTAAATCCATCGTTTGTTTGCACTCCACACCACCCTAGGTCAGACAATGGCTATATGCAAATCAGCCTTGACCCTGTGCCTCATGGGAACAGTCCAGCCCGAACTACCAAGCCATCTCTTGTTTCCGGTCCAGGAAAGGCATGGCTTGGCAGTTCGGGCTGGACTGTTCCCATGAGGCACAGGGTCAGACTGATTTGCATATAGCCATGTCTGAACTGGGGTGGCAGAGTGGGCTAAAGAACGGTGATGGATTAAACCCAGATCTTTTGACTGGGTGTGAGTGTTTGATTGGTTCAGATGCTCTGTCCATTACCACCCCCTTTTGTATCGCTTTTGGCCGCCATAAGTGAGGCAGGGTATGCTCAGACGTGAGTCCCTTGCCCACTTTGCCACTGGATTCAAGCAAGCCGGGCTGAAGACGGCTGTAATGCCAGAAACCGGTCCTCGGAAGCTTGTTTCCGGTCCAGGGAAGGCATGGCTTGGCAGTTCGGGCTGGACTGTTCCCATGAGGCACAGGGTCAGACTGATTTGCATATAGCCATGTCTGAACTGGGGTGGCAGAGTGGGCTAAAGAACGGTGATGGATTAAACCCAGATCTTTTGACTGGGTGTGAGTGTTTAATTGGTTCAGATGCTCCGTCCATTACCACCCCCTTTTGTACCGCTTTTGGCCGCCATAAGTGAGGCAGGGTATGCTCAGACGTGAGTCCATTGCCCACTTTGCCACTGGATTCAAGCAAGCCGGGCTGAAGACGGCTGTAATGCCAGAAACCGGTCCTTGGAAGCTTGTTTCCGGTCCAGGGAAGGCATGGCTTGGCAGTTCGGGCTGGACTGTTCCCATGAGGCACAGGGTCAGACTGATTTGCATATAGCCATATCTGAACTGGGGTGGCAGAGTGGGCTAAAGAACGGTGATGGATTAAACCCAGATCTTTTGACTGGGTGTGAGTGTTTGATTGGTTCAGATGCTCCGTCCATTACCACCCCCTTTTGTATCACTTTCTTACAGCCATACAAGATCTGCTGGCCACTCTTGTGGTCAACAACTCCGCTGTACTCATCCTGGGAGACTTCAATTTTTGGCCCCACGATCCCCAGGAAGATCCCATATCCAAAGTTTTTACCGAATCTCTTGGTTGCCTTAATTTTACTCCCCTGATTCATCAGCCCACCCACACTGGCGGCCATATTTTAGATCAAATTTGGGCTACCAATGTTCCCACTTCGCTTCTGTCCATTTCCCCCTGCATCTGGTCCGACCACTCCCTTATCTCCTTCTCACTTGACCTTGAGGCTGTCAATAAATTCTCCCCTCCCAAAAACGTATGGCTCCGTAATTGGAACCAAGTGGACATGCCCGCCCTGTGTTCCTCCCTGGCTGCCTCATCTCCCCACCTAAACCATCTTGCCCCGGACTCACAGGTAGCCGCCGTCAATAATTGGCTCTCGGCATCCTGTGATTCAGTTGCCCCTCCTAAGTTAGTCAGGTCCTGCTGCTCTCATGAGGCCAACCGATGGTTCACTGCTGATCTCAAAACCCTTAAACTCTCCCTAAGACAAGCAGAACGCCATTGGAGGCGGAGGTATTGTCCCACTGCTAAGTCCCATTATTCTGCCCTCCTCCGCGAATACAAAACAGCCATTTTGACAGCAAAAACCGCATACTTCTCAGCTAAAATCCTTTTAGCTAGCAGTAAACCCAAGGAGATCTTCTCCATTGTCCATAAATTAGCTGCCGCAGATAGAGTCCTACCCAAACCGATCCCTTCTCAATCCCTTTGTAATTCCCTCAATACCTACTTCTTAGAGAAGATAGCCACTATCAGGCACAACATACCTCCGCCTTCCCCCTCTTTCCTCTCTCCTTCACCTCTCATCCCCGCTCTTTTCCTTGACACGTTCCCTCTCATCACTGAGGAGACCTTCCTTACCCTTCTAAAGAAGGTCAAATCAGGTTCTCCCCTGGACTACTGCCCTGCCCGTATCCTCAAGGAGGTCTTCTCAAACTGTCCGGAACCTCCGCTCACTCTTCTTAATACCTCCATCCAACAGGGTATTGTCCCCCGGCCTTCAAGTCGGCCATTATTACCCCCATCATAAAAAAACCTGGGGCCGACCCTTCCTCCCCCTCTAACTTCCGCCCCATTTCCCTACTTCCATTCCTAGGCAAGATTCTTGAGAGCCACGTCACCTCCTGCCTCTCGACCTTTATTGAGGACAATCATCTCCTGGCCTCTCATCAGGCCGGCTTCCGTCCCGTTCATTCAACGGAATCCGTGGTCCTCTCGGTCCTGGACAAACTTAGGCAGAGCGCAGATACCAACTCCCCCCAAGCCCTGGTGCTCCTTGACTTGTCCGCCGCCTTCGACACGGTCAACCATTCCATTCTTCTCGACCGTGTCGGAGGCGCCGGCATTCGGGGGACTGCTCTGACCTGGCTTACCTCCTTCCTTGGAGATAGTAATCAGGCCGTCCATTTGGATGGTTTCTCTGCCCCTCCTTGCCCAGTTACCAGTGGGGTCCCACAGGGTTCTTCTCTTTCCCCTCTCCTCTTTAACCTCTATATTCACCCACTTATTTATGTCTGCTCTACAAAATATGGAGGTATCAGTCTACAACTACGCTGATGAAGTCCAGTTCATCTTTAATCTCTCCCCCTCCCACGATTCTAGCTCTAACCTCTGCTCTGTTCTCACTTTTATATTTGACTGGATGAATTCTAACCAGTTAAAACTCAAACCGGACAAAACAGAACTGATACTCACTGGCAGCCTTCCTAGCCCATGGTCCTCCACCTTCTGGCCCCCTGCCCTTGATCCTCCTCTCCACCCTTCCATCAAAGCAAAAACCCTCGGTATCTTAGTTAGCCAAGACCTGACAATGCGCCTCCAAGTCAGTGCCGTTGTCTCGTCCTGCTTCTTATCCCTACGCATCATCCGAAAAATTTCTCGTTTCTTTTCTGCGGAGGCCCTCAAGCTCATCGTCATGGCCATGATCGTTTCTCGCCTAGACTATGGCAATGTAGGGATCCCAGCGTATGAGCTCCGGCGCCTTCAGCTCATTCAGAATCGGTCGGCCCGCCTGATATACAAGCTTCCTAAATACCACTGTGTCACCCCCCCCTCCTTAAGTCCCTCCACTGGCTCCCCATCTCCCAGCGCTCCCTTTTCAAGCTGGGCTGTCTCACCTTCATGGCCCTTGCAGGCACCGCCCCCGGGTTTGTCAACTCAAAAATCCGGCCCTATCTCCCCAACAGATGCCTTCGTTCTTCCACCCAAGCCCTTTTGGTGGTCCCCCGTTTTAAAAGAAAAAAACCCGGTGGCCTTCGCTTCTCTTTCCTTGCCCCCACTTTCTGGAACACCCTCCCTTTTTCTATCTGGTCTCTGCCTAGTTAAACGGACTTCCGCAAAGCCCTCAAAACTCACCTCTTTTCCTTAGCTTTCCCTTCAAAATAAACTGTTTTAGTCCTTTTCCTCACTCCCTCGCTTTCTTAGTCTAGTCATAGCGCCATGAAATCGCCTGGTGTTAGCGCACTTTATAAATGTTTTTAACTTGAACTTCAACTTCAACCTCTATTGAATTCTAAAAACTGCTTGGCCCAGTCTTGGATATGACATGCAAATTCTTCATCAAATATAAGCTTCTTATTGAATGAAAATGCCCGCTGTACCAGCTGGATATTAAAAAGCGGCAGATCGATAACCACAGGGCCATGGTCTGATGTAATCCGTGGCATTACCTGCATACGAGCACCCATGGCGAATAATCAAGGCAAAAAAATTTAATCTAGCCGAATGAACTTCCTAAGTGGCGATGAAAAAAAAGTATACCCGGGATCAGCCGGGTTAACCAATGGCCACCCATCAACCAGACCATGTTGAAGCAATAATTGCCGCAGTGCTCTAAAAACATGTGGTTTACGGACAGTATATCTACTAAATTGGGAATCCCAGGTAAAGGCCTCACCATGAATATTAAAATCCCCTAGCAATAATAAAGGAGTACCCCACATCGCCAGCTCTACATTCAGAAAATCAATGACCTCGTTTTCATCCTGATTCGACCCATATACGGTACAAACTGTAGTCGTGACCCCCCCAACGATACACTCAACAATTGCCCAGCGACCTAAGCTATCGGCTTTCATTTTACCCGTGGTAGCTATGGTTTGACGTCCCAAAATTGCCACCCCCCGATTCATAGTGGCCTGCCGAGAGGTAACAAATACCGTATACCCCAGTTCGTTCAAAATCTTCCGATTACCCCATGGCACATGAGTTTCCTGAAGACATATGATGTCCGGATTAATTAACCGTACTTCCTGTCGCACCCGTATACGCTTAAGAACATTATTCAGACCACATACATTGAATGAATATATCCGCAGCATATTACTCGCCATTTAGCCAAAAATTAAGACATAGGTCGACATTAATCATGAAGACTGAAATATAATATAAGCTTGCTCGAACATCCTTGTAGCATTTGCTATGAACTGACATTTTTCCTTTTATACCCTTAACCCAAAAACTACCCACCCCTATACCCTGTGAACCCACCCCAGAGCCCCCTACCCTCCCCATGCTAACCACCCCCCCCCACAAGTGACCCTCCCCAACAACAGAGGCAATGGGGCGAGTCAGACGTTAGTGTGAGAGGCTCTGTGCTGCTCGGGTACCTGGCGTCTTTCTCCCCGGAGGATCGTGTTTCTGGCCTGGATTCAGTTACAATAAACTCTCCAGTCGCTGATCGAGTGCCTGCGGCTCCCTCAGGTCGTTGTCAGGGGAGAGGGTGGCAGCTGGCGGTGAAGCAAGGAGCTGCTAGCCGCTGTAGTTTCCTGCGCGGCTCCAGGCACAGCTGACAGTGGGTGTAGGTGGAGACGGAGGCTGATTGGGGGAAGTTGGCCGAGGAGCAGGCGGTGGACAGAACACGTCGGGGAGCGGCGGCTGAAGATACATCTCTGACACCACTGGATACAAACAGAATATTGGGTTCTTTGTGGTTTTTCTTCTGTCGTTTCCTGCTGGATGTGATCTTTGTAAAAACTTCCATCTTCTTAGTAAAGAGCAGCAGTATATAACCCCGGGGCAAGGAACTTCAGTTTATATATTTAAAAGCGATACGCTGCTAGGACTAGTAGTTGGCTTGAAATTATCGCAGTGCTACGAGTGCGGTGAGGGCTCCTTTATTGTTGACTTTTATAAAGATATCAGGCTCACTCTAATTTTCTCGATATGGGAGCAAAAACGGCCCGGGGTGGAAAAACTGGGGTTAGTGGTGAGAGCCAGATTGGGACTCGGGCTGCTCCTGCTGCTCTTGCTGCAAAGTCAATGGTGGCCGGTTGCGACAAGGGTGCTGGCAGTGGGGGACCAGTGGCAGATATACTAGCTACCCCTAAAATCCCACAAATGTTTCAAACAGCCTCAGCCTCAGCGAGAAAAACGACGAGCTCAGTCGTTAGACCTTCTGACCCTGGTGATATGGATGGAGATACTACTTTAGTTGAGGCGCTCGAACATCTTGAAGTCTCTCCTGGTTTGCTACAGAGCTCGAGGACAGTACTGATACACGGTCCAGTCGTAACGGTCGCGGAGTATGGAAGCAGTAATCTGGCATCTGTGACCAACTTAGCAGATGTAACTGGGGCCACTGGGGAAGAAATAATGGAGCCTGTGAGCAGCAAGGACAGCGAGTTCTACTCCCTCTCTGAGCAATCAGATGGTACTGACATGATGGTGATTTTGACGAGGAGGGGAGGATGGTTCAATGCTTGTAGGGTCTATCGAGACTTCACAAGACAGCACACCCAACGTGAAGGCTACCAACCCGAACCAGGATAACCTAGGTGATACAATGTCTGACACGGACATTAGTAGGCAGCTGGGTACTCCGGAGATTTCTGATTGGGCATTATCAACGGCCGACCTAACATCAGAGACCCTGGACTCATCTGAGCAGGCCTGTGGTGGTTTGGGGGCCACTAATCAAGTGTCACTAGAGGCGATATTTAAGGCTATCTCGGAGCAGCGGCTTGAGGCCAGGGCTGAGCACTTAAAAACTCATACTGCCTGTCGCAAGCTCCAAAATACTGTTAGACGCTTGGCAAAGTCTTGTAATGACTTTACGGACAGAATGGTAGAAGTAGAAGGTTGTATCTCGTCATTGGAGGATCAGGTGGCAAGCCATAAGGTTGAAATTGCAGAGATTCATGCACACAAGGAAGATGTACATGGGAAGCTTGTCGATATGGAGAATCGATTACGCCACAATAATTTGCGGGTTCTTGGAGTCCCGGAAGGGGTTGAGGGTCAGGACACGCGGAAGTTCGTAGTTGAGCTATTTGAAGAAGTACTTCCCGAGGTGAAAGACTGGAATTGGGCCCAGGAAATTCAGCGGGCACACCGATTCCCGTTTCGTCAACGACCGGCTCGGACTGGGCAAGCTGTACAACATCCACGTGCCATATTGATTTCTTTAAATAATTATTTGGCAAGGCAAACACTGTATGACTTAGCTAGGCCTGAGAAAAAGAGATCTGGGAAAGCAACTACATTTTTTGTTCGCCCTGATTACTGCCACACGACCGTAGAGAATCGCTGGCGGCTTCGTCAACTAATCGCTCCATTTCAAGCAAAGGGTTTACAGGCTTTTCTTTTACAACCAGCTACTTTAAAAACAGTGCATAAAGGGCAGAATCGTTTTTTCACTTCTGAATCCTTAGCTAAGGAATACCTCAATTCTTTGGGTTGATCAAATCATGCAGTGTTTATATGGGGAATGTTGGATTACTGTTGATCACTGTTAAGCTTTTCTCATTTCTGTCTTCTATTCTTCTTCTATTTGATCTTGTACGGGTTACCTGAGCACTGAGACTCTCTCACACTCATCGCAAGTGCGATAGGCCCCATCAAAGGTTTATTTTTAAAGAATCAATTCGATTCATTAAAGGATCTATTTCTTAAAAAATGTTTATTGCTCAGAGAATTGATTTTTTTAATGATAAACTAACGTGATGCTAACAATTTTCCAATTCACAGATCTGGAGCAAAATAAATGGAATTCACAAAGTGCTACCAAGCGAATTTTGGCCCACAATCGGCCCAATTCGCTGTAATGTGGATTAAATCTGACTACCCCTTCCCACAAAGGAACGTGAGATGGGGTGTTCTTCAATCTTATCTAGACTGTAGAGAACTGACAAGGTCCTATGGCTTCTTGTGGGTCCCCATAATTTTGTTTTCCTTTCAAAACGAGTCTCTTCACAAAATGTCTCACTTTCATGAAAAGTGACAACAGTGGAGCAACCTTATTTCGCAGAGGGTAGCTCCTTTCATCATAGATAGAAAATATGAAACTGAAATCACAACTGTTGGGACACACTTCAAGCATTAGTTAATGTCTGACTAAAACAATTGCAGTAAAACTATGAATCAAGACTTTCATTACTGCACTAGGTATTGGTATTGGCACAAACGAAGGTTTCAATGGATAACATGCAAAATCAGTGTTTCTGCAAGTTGTTCCTGATTTAAGATTAGAGTATATTGATGCCGATTTGTTTATATATTTGTAAAATGCAAATTGAAAAATAAAGTTTGTAAAAAAAAAAAGATTAGAGTAAGCTCCAGGTAACAGGCTTGTCTTTCATATACTGTTATGTGGTATTATCACCTCTGTAAAGCGGTATTATCACATCACTTCACGTAGCAAAACATTGCTAAATTAGTGGTAAAATAATTATCACATATTTAAGACAGATTTTGCCTTGAGTCGTCCTTCTTCTTCTGTAAATCAGTGCTTACATTTAGTAGGACTTTCTCTAAATGTGTGCACCTGAGATGGGGTGTTCCATTTAAAATCGTTGGGGCATATTAGCAAGACCGTGCGATACTTATCGCAAAACGCGCTTAGCGCGTTTATTTTTATCGCTGGATATTTTAGCAGAGAAAACATGCTATTAGCAACGTTTATCTCCACTGTGATAAAATATCCAGCGATATTCATGCATTAACGCAATGGTGGACTAAGCCTGACACCTCCTATTGTAGGAACAGTTAAGTCATGTTTTCAGCAGGTGTTAAATACAAGCGATAATCGCGCTTAGCGTGACTTTTTTTATTGCTTCGTCTGCGTTGCTAATAGGGGGTAGTTATGTTTGCAACTGCTTTCAGTCGCTTCTAGTTGGGAACGCCGACCTTGCATGTCATTAGCGATAATCATCGCTGGCATGCAAGGCGATAGGAAAACCGCCCGCTATCGCCAGAAAGCTGTCGCTAACGCCTGTTAGCGACGGCTTGCTGATAGGGCGATAAAAAAAATCGCCGCTTTAGCAGCAAAAAGTGCAGCTAAAGCGGCGATAAAGTCCTTGCTAATATGCCCCATTATCTCTTCTCGCTTTCCTTATTCCTTTCGGAAATCTCTCCCCAGTTACTCTTGGCCGCTCATACTCAGCTGGATTCTCTTGGTCACATTCATCTGGAGGATCTCACACCCCCCACTTCTTTTTTCTTCCATTACTCTCCCTATAGCTGGTCTTAATCACTCACAGTCAGCTGGAGTCTTTTGCTCACACACACATGGAGGCTCCACTCCCGCTGCCTGTTTTTACCTCTTCTGATACTCTCTTCCTAGCTGGTGGTGACCGCTTACACTCGGTAGGTGGCTCTCACTTCCCCCACCTGTTCTTACTTCTTCTGATACTCTCTCCTCAGCTGGTCTCTTTTTTGTTTAATTATTTTTATTGAGAACAAAAGCACAACCTTCATGCAGCATTATATGGATAGAAGAAATTGACAGTTATTAACTATCTATAAACTAGTGGTACGAGAAAGATCTGGGCATGAATGCACAACAGGTCAAAAGTGGTGCTTTTAGGGACACCCTATGGCTTTATATATCGCTATTTCCGCTCTTTGGCACCAATCCAAATCTGCCCTTCATTCTGCTCTGTCTTGGGGGGCTGAAGTTCCCCATGCTCCTGCAATATTCCGCTTGACAACCCCTGCTGCTAGCCACAGCCAAATTTCCGAGTATCTGGCCATTTCACTTCCCCGACGATCCCCAGTAGCAACCATCTTACATCCAGCGGAATCTCCAATGGCACAGCACAGGACATTATTTTTGTTGTTCTAATCCAGTATCTCTGAATGTGTGGATATTCCCAGAGAATGTGGATGAACTTGCCCTCCCCCTACATCCCCTCCTGCACAGTGGAGTCTCCACCATACCTATTTTGTGTAGAAGTGTCTGCGGGTTATATCACCTATGTAGTATTTTGAATGGATCAATCTAAATCTAGCACGAATGGCTATTTCCCTCGGGCTCTGAAGGGCTTCCAATCAATGCTCATCTTCGATTACCCCCAAGTCCCCTTCTCACTCCAGCCTCACCAGGTCCATTGGGTCTGGGGAATTGTTGACCAATTTCTGTTAAATCATAGACACCCCCATATCAGATAATGCCTCAGTAAGTATTGGGTATTCTAGAGGGGAGGAGTCCGGCAAGTGCTCTTCTCCTTGTATTTGGCATTGAAGGGCGTGCCCCAGCTGCAGGCAAAGAAAGTGCCTGATTCAGCCAGGGCAAACTCCTGCCAAATGTCCTCAAAGCAAATAATGGCCTAACCTGTCCGCATATCACCTAAGTGTTCTATGCCTATTAGATCCCACCTCGAAAATCCCCGCAGTCCCCCGCTTCATAAAACAGTTGATTGTGCCAAAGCCATGTTAAACCGGTAAGTCTCCCTGCCAAACCCCAAAACCTTGTCGCGTTCCTCCAAGTTTTAGCCACTGTCTGCATGTGCTGTGGTAGAGTTTCGTCACTCCTTGTTCAATATAGGAGACCTTGTGCCCCCTACTCGGTCCACAACCTCCCTATCCACTATGAACGTTGGGTCCTGGCTGTCTTCAAAGGCCAATACATTGATCAAAAGGAGCTGCGAATCCTAATAATATTTCAGGATGTCCGGAAATGCTAGTCTCCTGTCGTAACTCCTCTTTGTAGTTTTTTTAGCGCTATTGTTGGAGCCCCGCCCTGCCACAGCAGCTAAAGGACTTCATGTTCTATTTTCGTAAAAGTTTCTGGAGAGATCCTAAAAGGTGTGTTTTGCATGGCGGACAGGAAATGGGGCAAGCTCATCATTTTGAAGAGGGCCGCCCTGCCCATCAGCGCCAGTGGAAAACCACACCAGTGCACTACATCTCTTCTAACTCTCTCTACTTCGGAAAGAATATTTTCATGGAGAAAGTCCTGGGGATCTCTAGTAACATATATGCAACAACAACAATTGATGGACAGAATGCAGAACAATGTCATACATTCACCCCAGTACAGAGATCTGGGCCTAAATCCATCATTTTTTTGCACTCCACACCACCCTAGGTCAGACATGGCCATATGCAAATCAGCCTTGACCCTGAGCCTCATAGGAACAGTCCAGCCTGAACTGCCAAGCCATGTCTTTCCTGGACCGGAATCAAGCATCCAAGGACCGGTTTCTGGCTATCAGCCTTCATCAGCCTGGATAGCTTAACTCCAGTGGTGTGGAGAGCATGGGACTCACGTCTGAGCATACCCATCCCACTCGGGGTGACGAATGCAAAAACAACAGTTGATGGACAGAATGCAGAACAATGTCATACATTCACCCCAGTACAGAGATCTGGGCCTAAATCCATCGTTTTTTGCACTCCACACCACCCCAGGTCAGACATGGCCATATGCAAATCGGCCTTGACCCTGTGCCTCATGGGAATAGTCCAGCCCGAACTGCCAAGCCATGTCTTTCCTGGACCGGAATCAAGCCTCCAAGGACCGGTTATCAGCCTTCATCAGCCTGGATAGCTTAACTCCAGTGGTATGGAGAGCATGGGACTCACGTCTGAGCATACTCATCCCACTCGGGGTGACAAATGCAAAAACAATTGATGGACACAATGCAGAACAATGTCATACATTCACCCCAGTACAGAGATCTGGGCCTAAATCCATCGTTTTTTTTGCACTCTACACCACCCCAGGTCAGACATGGCCATATGCAAATCAGCCTTGACCCTGTGCCTCATGGGAATAGTCCAGCCCGAACTGCCAAGCCATGTCTTTCCTGGACCGGAATCAAGCATCCAAGGACCGGTTTCTGACTATCAGCCTTCATCAGCCTGGATAGCTTAACTCCAGTGGTGTGGAGAGCATAGGACTAACGTCTGAGCATACCCATCCCACTCGGGGCGACAAATGCAAAAACAACAATTGATGGACAGAATGCAGAACAATGTCATACATTCACCCCAGTACAGAGATTTGGGCCTAAATCCATCGTTTTTTTGCACTCTACACCACCCCAGGTCAGACATGGCCACATGAAAATCAGCCTTGACCCTGTGCCTCATGGGAATAGTCCAGCCCGAACTGCCAAGCCATGTCTTTCCTGGACCGGAATCAAGCATCCAAGGACCGGTTTCTGGCTATCAGCCTTCATCAGCCTGGATAGCTTAACTCGATTGGTGTAGAGAGCATGGGACTCACGTCTGAGCATACCCATCACACTCGGGGTGACAAATGCAAAAACAACAATTGATGGACAGAATGCAGAACAATGTCATACATTCACCCCAGTACAGTGATCTGGGCCTAAATCCATCGTTTTTTTGCACTCCACACCACCTCACGTTAGACATGGCCATATGCAAATCAGCCTTGACCCTGTGCCTCAAGGGAACAGTCCAGCCCGAACTGCCAAGCCATGTCTTTCCTGCACCGGAATCAAGCATCCAAGGACCGGTTTCTGGCTATCAGCCTTCATCAGCCTGGATAGCTTAACTCCAGTGGTGTGGAGAGCATGGGGCTCATGTCTGAGCATACTCATCCCACTCGGGGTGACAAATGCAAAAACAACAATTGATGGACAGAATGCAGAACAATGTCATACATTCACCCCAGGACAGAGATCTGGGCCTAAATCCATCGTTTTTTTGCACTCCACACCACCCCAAGGTCAGAAATGGCAATATGCAAATCAGCTTTGACCCTGTGCCTCATGGGAACAGTCCAGCCCGAACTGCCAAGCCATGTCTTTCCTAGACCGGAATCAAGCATCCAAGGACTGGTTTCTGGCTATCAGCCTACATCAGCCTGGATAGTTTAACTCCAGTGGTGTGGAGAGCATGGGACTCACGTCTGAGCATACCCATCCCACTCGGGGTGACGACTGCATAAACAACAGTTGATGGACAGAATGCAGAACAATGTCATACATTCACCCCAGTACAGAGATCTGGGCCTAAATCCATCGTTTTTTTGCACCAACCACACCACCCCAGGTCAGACATGGCCATATGCAAATCAGTCTTGACCCTGTGCCTCATGGGAACAGTCCAGCCTGAACTGCCAAGCCATGTCTTTCCTGGACCGGAATCAAGTATCCAAGGACCGGTTTCTGGCTATCAGCCTACATCAGCCTGGATAGCTTAACTCCGGTGGTGTGGAGAGCATGGGACTCACGTCTGAGCATACCCATCCCACTCGGGGTGACGAATGCAAAAACAACAATTGATGAACAGAATGCAGAACAATGTCATACATTCACCCCAGTACAGAGATCTGGGCATAAATCCATCGTTTTTTTGCACTCCACACCACCCCAGGTCAGACATGGCCATATGCAAATCAGCCTTGACCCTGTGCCTCATGGGAACAGTCCAGCCCGAACTGCCAAGCCATGTCTTTCCTGGACCGGAATCAAGCATCCAAGGACCGGTTTCTGGCTATCAGCCTTCATCAGCCTGGATAGCTTAACTCCAGTGGTGTGGAGAGCATGGGGCTCATGTCTGAGCATACCCATCCCACTCGGGGTGACAAATGCAAAAACAACAATTGATGGACAGAATGCAGAACAATGTCATACATTCACCCCAGTACAGAGATCTGGGCCTAAATCCATCGTTTTTTTGCACTCCACACCACCCCAGGTCAGAAATGGCCATATGCAAATCAGCTTTGACCCTATGCCTCATGGGAACAGTCCAGCCCGAACTGCCAAGCCATGTCTTTCCTGGACCGGAATCAAGCATCCAAGGACCGGTTTCTGGCTATCAGCCTACATCAGCCTGGATAGCTTAACTCCAGTGGTGTGGAGAGCATGGGACTCACGTCTGAGCATACCCATCCCATTCGGGGTGACGAATGCAAAAACAACAATTGATGGACAGAATGCAGAACAATGTCATACATTCACCCCAGTACAGAGATCTGGGCCTAAATCCATCGTTTTTTTGCACTCCACACCACCCCAGGTCAGACATGGCCATATGCAAATCAGCCTTGACCCTGTGCCTCATGGGAACAGTCCAGCCCGAACTGCCAAGCCATGTCTTTCCTAGACCGGAATCAAGCATCCAAGGACTGGTTTCTGGCTATCAG
Organism: Lissotriton helveticus; assembly: GCF_964261635.1. Lineage (NCBI taxonomy): Eukaryota > Metazoa > Chordata > Amphibia > Caudata > Salamandridae > Lissotriton > Lissotriton helveticus. The sequence goes on from NC_136062.1 coordinate 467,889,764, forward strand.
CCTACATCAGTCTGGATAGTTTAACTCCAGTGGTGTGGAGAGCATGGGACTCACGTCTGAGCATACCCATCCCACTCGGGGTGACGAATGCAAAAACAACAATTGATGAACAGAATGCAGAACAATGTCATACATTCACCCCAGTACAGAGATCTGGGCATAAATCCATCGTTTTTTTGCACTCCACACCACCCCAGGTCAGACATGGCCATATGCAAATCAGCCTTGACCCTGTGCCTCATGGGAACAGTCCAGCCCGAACTGCCAAGCCATGTCTTTCCTGGACCGGAATCAAGCATCCAAGGACCGGTTTCTGGCTATCAGCCTTCATCAGCCTGGATAGCTTAACTCCAGTGGTGTGGAGAGCATGGGACTCACGTCTGAGCATACCCATCCCATTCGGGGTGACGAATGCAAAAACAACAATTGATGGACAGAATGCAGAACAATGTCATACATTCACCCCAGTACAGAGATCTGGGCCTAAATCCATCGTTTTTTTGCACTCCACACCACCCCAGGTCAGACATGGCCATATGCAAATCAGCCTTGACCCTGTGCCTCATGGGAACAGTCCAGCCCGAACTGCCAAGCCATGTCTTTCCTGGACCGGAATCAAGTATCCAAGGACCGGTTTCTGGCTATCAGCCTTCATCAGCCTGGATAGCTTAACTCCGGTGGTGTGGAGAGCATGGGACTCACGTCTGAGCATACCCATCCCACTCGGGGTGACGAATGCAAAAACAACAATTGATGGACAGAATGCAGAACAATGTCATACATTCACCCCAGTACAGAGATCTGGGCCTAAATCCATCGTTTTTTTGCACTCCACACCACCCCAGGTCAGACATGGCCATATGCAAATCAGCCTTGACCCTGTGCCTCATGGGAACAGTCCTGCCCGAACTGCCAAGCCATGTCTTTCCTGGACCGGAATCAAGCATCCAAGGACCGGTTTCTGGCTATCAGCCTTCATGAGCCTGGATAGCTTAACTCCAGTGGTGTGGAGAGCATGGGACTCACGTCTGAGCATACCCATCCCACTCGGGGTGACAAATGCAAAAACAACTATTGATGGACAGAATGCAGAACAATGTCATACATTCACCCCAGTACACAGATCTGGGCTTAAATCCATCGTTTTTTTGCACTCCACCCCACCCCTGGTCAGACATGGCCATATGCAAATCAGCCTTGACCCTGTGCCTCATGGGAACAGTCCAGCCCGAACTGCCAAGCCATGTCTTTCCTGGACCGGAATCAAGCAACCAAGGACCGGTTTCTGGGTATCAGCCTTCATCAGCCTGGATAGCTTAACTCCAGTGGTGTGGAGAGCATGGGACTCACGTCTGAGCATACCCATCCCACTCGGGGTGACGAATGCAAATACAACAATTGATGGACAGAATGCAGAACAATGTCATACATTCACCCCAGTACAGAGATCTGGGCCTAAATCCATCGTTTTTTTGCACCAACCACACCACCCCAGGTCAGACATGGCCATATGCAAATCAGTCTTGACCCTGTGCCTCATGGGAACAGTCCAGCCTGAACTGCCAAGCCATGTCTTTCCTGGACCGGAATCAAGTATCCAAGGACTGGTTTCTGGCTATCAGCCTACATCAGCCTGGATAGTTTAACTCCAGTGGTGTGTAGAGCATGGGACTCACGTCTGAGCATACCCATCCCACTCGGGGTGACGAATGCATAAACAACAGTTGATGGACAGAATGCAGAACAATGTCATACATTCACCCCAGTACAGAGATCTGGGCCTAAATCCATCGTTTTTTTGCACCAACCACACCACCCCAGGTCAGACATGGCCATATGCAAATCAGTCTTGACCCTGTGCCTCATGGGAACAGTCCAGCCCGAACTGCCAAGCCATGTCTTTCCTGGACCGGAATCAAGTATCCAAGGACCGGTTTCTGGCTATCAGCCTACATCAGCCAGGATAGCTTAACTCCGGTGGTGTGGAGAGCATGGGACTCACGTCTGAGCATACCCATCCCACTCGGGGTGACGGATGCAAAAACAACAATTGATGAACAGAATGCAGAACAATGTCATACATTCACCCCAGTACAGAGATCTGGGCATAAATCCATCGTTTTTTTGCACTCCACACCACCCCAGGTCAGACATGGCCATATGCAAATCAGCCTTGACCCTGTGCCTCATGGGAACAGTCCAGCCCGAACTGCCAAGCCATGTCTTTCCTGGACCGGAATCAAGCATCCAAGGACCGGTTTCTGGCTATCAGCCTTCATCAGCCTGGATCGCTTAACTCCAGTGGTGTGGAGAGCATGGGACTCACGTCTGAGCATACCCATCCCATTCGGGGTGACGAATGCAAAAACAACAATTGATGGACAGAATGCAGAACAATGTCATACATTCACCCCAGTACAGAGATCTGGGCCTAAATCCATCGTTTTTTTGCACTCCACACCACCCCAGGTCAGACATGGCCATATGCAAATCAGCCTTGACCCTGTGCCTCATGGGAACAGTCCAGCCCGAACTGCCAAGCCATGTCTTTTCTGGACCGGAATCAAGTATCCAAGGACCGGTTTCTGGCTATCAGCCTTCATCAGCCTGGATAGCTTAACTCCGGTGGTGTGGAGAGCATGGGACTCACGTCTGAGCATACCCATCCCACTCGGGGTGACGAATGCAAAAACAACAATTGATGGACAGAATGCAGAACAATGTCATACATTCACCCCAGTACAGAGATCTGGGCCTAAATCCATCGTTTTTTTGCACTCCACACCACCCCAGGTCAGACATGGCCATATGCAAATCAGCCTTGACCCTGTGCCTCATTGGAACAGTCCTGCCCGAACTGCCAAGCCATGTCTTTCCTGGACCGGAATCAAGCATCCAAGGACCGGTTTCTGGCTATCAGCCTTAATGAGCCTGGATAGCTTAACTCCAGTGGTGTGGAGAGCATGGGACTCACGTCTGAGCATACCCATCCCACTCGGGGTGACGAATGCAAATACAACAATTGATGGACAGAATGCAGAACAATGTCATACATTCACCCCAGTACAGAGATCTGGGCCTAAATCCATCGTTTTTTTGCACCAAGCACACCACCCCAGGTCAGACATGGCCATATGCAAATCAGTCTTGACCCTGTGCCTCATGGGAACAGTCCAGCCCGAACTGCCAAGCCATGTCTTTCCTGGACCGGAATCAAGTATCCAAGGACCGGTTTCTGGCTATCAGCCTACATCAGCCTGGATAGCTTAACTCCGGTGGTGTGGAGAGCATGGGACTCACGTCTGAGCATACCCATCCCACTCGGGGTGACGAATGCAAAAACAACAATTGATGAACAGAATGCAGAACAATGTCATACATTCACCCCAGTACAGAGATCTGGGCATAAATCCATCGTTTTTTTGCACTCCACACCACCCCAGGTCAGACATGGCCATATGCAAATCAGCCTTGACCCTGTGCCTCATGGGAACAGTCCAGCCCGAACTGCCAAGCCATGTCTTTCCTGGACCGGAATCAAGCATCCAAGGACCGGTTTCTGGCTATCAGCCTTCATCAGCCTGGATAGCTTAACTCCAGTGGTGTGGAGAGCATGGGGCTCATGTCTGAGCATACCCATCCCACTCGGGGTGACAAATGCAAAAACAACAATTGATGGACAGAATGCAGAACAATGTCATACATTCACCCCAGTACAGAGATCTGGGCCTAAATCCATCGTTTTTTTGCACTCCATACCACCCCAGGTCAGAAATGGCCATATGAAAATCAGCTTTGACCCTATGCCTCATGGGAGCAGTCCAGCCCGAACTGCCAAGCCATGTCTTTCCTGGACCGGAATCAAGCATCCAAGGACCGGTTTCTGGCTATCAGCCTACATCAGCCTGGATAGCTTAACTCCAGTGGTGTGGAGAGCATGGGACTCACGTCTGAGCATACCCATCCCATTCGGGGTGACGAATGCAAAAACAACAATTGATGGACAGAATGCAGAACAATGTCATACATTCACCCCAGTACAGAGATCTGGGCCTAAATCCATCGTTTTTTTGCACTCCACACCACCCCAGGTCAGACATGGCCATATGCAAATCAGCCTTGACCCTGTGCCTCATGGGAACAGTCCAGCCCGAACTGCCAAGCCATGTCTTTCCTAGACCGGAATCAAGCATCCAAGGACTGGTTTCTGGCTATCAGCCTACATCAGCCTGGATAGTTTAACTCCAGTGGTGTGGAGAGCATGGGACTCACGTCTGAGCATACCCATCCCACTCGGGGTGACGAATGCATAAACAACAGTTGATGGACAGAATGCAGAACAATGTCATACATTCACCCCAGTACAGAGATCTGGGCCTAAATCCATCGTTTTTTTGCACCAACCACACCACCCCAGGTCAGACATGGCCATATGCAAATCAGTCTTGACCCTGTGCCTCATGGGAACAGTCCAGCCCGAACTGCCAAGCCATGTCTTTCCTGGACCGGAATCAAGTATCCAAGGACCGGTTTCTGGCTATCAGCCTACATCAGCCAGGATAGTTTAACTCCGGTGGTGTGGAGAGCATGGGACTCACGTCTGAGCATACCCATCCCACTCGGGGTGACGAATGCAAAAACAACAATTGATGAACAGAATGCAGAACAATGTCATACATTCACCCCAGTACAGAGATCTGGGCATAAATCCATCGTTTTTTTGCACTCCACACCACCCCAGGTCAGACATGGCCATATGCAAATCAGCCTTGACCCTGTGCCTCATGGGAACAGTCCAGCCCGAACTGCCAAGCCATGTCTTTCCTGGACCGGAATCAAGCATCCAAGGACCGGTTTCTGGCTATCAGCCTTCATCAGCCTGGATAGCTTAACTCCAGTGGTGTGGAGAGCATGGGACTCACGTCTGAGCATACCCATCCCATTCGGGGTGACGAATGCAAAAACAACAATTGATGGACAGAATGCAGAACAATGTCATACATTCACCCCAGTACAGAGATCTGGGCCTAAATCCATCGTTTTTTTGCACTCCACACCACCCCAGGTCAGACATGGCCATATGCAAATCAGCCTTGACCCTGTGCCTCATGGGAACAGTCCTGCCCGAACTGCCAAGCCATGTCTTTCCTGGACCGGAATCAAGCATCCAAGGACCGGTTTCTGGCTATCAGCCTTCATGAGCCTGGATAGCTTAACTCCAGTGGTGTGGAGAGCATGGGACTCACGTCTGAGCATACCCATCCCACTCGGGGTGACAAATGCAAAAACAACAATTGATGGACAGAATGCAGAACAATGTCATACATTCACCCCAGTACACAGATCTGGGCTTAAATCCATCGTTTTTTTGCACTCCATACCACCCCTGGTCAGACATGGCCATATGCAAATCAGCCTTGAACCTGTGCCTCATGGGAACAGTCCAGCCCGAACTGCCAAGCCATGTCTTTCCTGGACCGGAATCAAGCAACCAAGGACCGGTTTCTGGGTATCAGCCTTCATCATCCTGGATAGCTTAACTCCAGTGGTGTGGAGAGCATGGGACTCACGTCTGAGCATACCCATCCCACTCGGGGTGACAAATGCAAATACAACAATTGATGGACAGAATGCAGAACTATGTCATACATTCACCCCAGTACAGAGATCTGGGCCTAAATCCATCGTTTTTTACCTAACATATATCCCAGGTATTTGAACCCTTCTGCAGTTAGCGCAGCCTGACAGTCTCGTGGCAGACGAGGGTCTGCCTCGAGAGCAGATATATCACCAACTTGGACCAATTAATCGTGTCGCGTGAATGGTCCCCTAAAATGCAAACCACCTGCATAATCCTATCCACGGAGAATAAAAAAAGGTTGCGTAACATAGAAAAGAACATCATCTGCATGAAGGGAAATCCACTCAACCCAACACCCAGTGCATGGATCCCTCGTATCCAGGGGTCCCGACGAATCCATGCCGCCAATAGCTCAGGCACCTATGCAAATATCATTAAGGAGAGAGGGCATCCCCGATGAATTCCTCTCCGCAGGTCAAAACTAAAAGAAGTCACACCATTTACTCGCATCCTGGTCAAAAGGGAGTGGTACAATAGAAGGATTCTAGCACAACCGTGGCCCAAAGTCCAGTCTCACCAATACAGCAAACAGCTAATTCTATTCGGTTCACTGACAAAATATAAAAAATATAGAAGCAAAAAATATTGATGAACAAATATAAAATGCAAAAATAACTACTCCCTACACTTAAACAGGTAGTACAAAAATATTGAAAAAAATTATCAATGTAAAAAATATAGTCGTACAAAATATCAATGTATATACATATATTACCTACTGGCGGTCGCCAGTAGGTATATATAGTTAGGATTTTTTCTCTATGGGATTTTTGAAAATTCTATGTCTAATAACTTTGGCGTTTGTGGACGGAATTGGCTGAAATTTTCAGGAAAATGGCACATTTTGTTTCTGAGCAGCCCCTAAAAATTGGGGGGGGGTTCGTCCAGGGGGGGTCGAGAAAAAAGGGGGGTCCCAAAACATGTTTTTAACATTGAGTTTTCCATAGGGCGGTTGGCCTCACTTTTAGCCCGAACGGCTGAATGGATTTGCACGAAACTTGGCAAAATTGTAGGGACTGGTAGCCCGATGTGCCTTTTGTAGGTCTCAATATATGTGCTCCAGTGGATTTTGAGAAATTAACGTTTAAAAAAAGATATATATCTGTAACAGCGGACTGGGCAGCGGCCCAGGACGCGTACTTGTCGCGCAACGGAGCTTTGTGAAGCGAAGCTGATTGGTTCTCCGGCGTCTGTCAACATTCCAAACAGTCCGTAGCGGCCGCCATCTTGTCTCTCGGTAGGATCGAGAGACAAGAGGAGGTCAAAACAAAGGGGGAAATAACTATAAGGGGGCATAGTAGATCCTCGCTGACCCCCTAGGTTTGATGTGGAGGTTTTAAAAGGGCCCCGCGGGGCAAAAAATAATAATAATAATAATAATCGAACGGCTGAATGGATTTGCACGAAACTTGGCAAAATATTAGGGACTGGTAGCCCGATGTGCCTTTGCTAGGTCTCAATATATGTGCTCCAGTGATTTTAAGAAATTAACGTTTAAAAAAAGATATATATCTGTAACAGCGGACTGGGCAGCGGCCCAGGACGCGGACTTTTCGCGCAACGGAGCTTTGTGAAGCGAAGCTGATTGGTTCTCCGGCGTCTGTCAACATTCCAAATAGTCCGTAGCGGCCGCCATCTTGTCTCTCGGTAGGATCGAGAGACAAGAGGAGGCGAAAGCGAAGGGGCAAATGACCATAAGGGGGAATAGTAGATCCTCGCTGACCCCCTAGGTTTGATGTGGAGGTTTTAAAAGGGCCCCGCGGGGCAAAAAAAAAAAATAATAATAATAATCGAACGGCTGAATGGATTTGCACGAAACTTGGTAAAATATTAGGGACTGGTAGCCCGATGTGCCTTTGCTAGGTCTCAATATATGTGCTCCAGTGGATTTTGAGAAATTAACGTTCAAAAAAAGATATATATCTGTAACAGCGCTCCGCTTCGCGTACTTTTCGCGTTACGGAGCTTTGCGAAGCTGATTGGTTCTCCGGCGTCTGTCAACATTCCAAACAGTCCGTAGCGGCCGCCATCTTGTCTCTCGGTAGGATTGAGAGACAAGAGGAGGCCAAAGCGAAGGGGGAAATGACCATAAGGGGGCATAGTAGATCCTTCCTGACCTCTTAGGTTTGATGTACCATTTTGCCAAGTTTGGTGTAATTCCGTTCAGCCATTCAGGCTGTAGACGTATGTAAATGTCCTATGGAAAATTGCATGGGGAAAACACATTTGAAAGTGTTGAAATTTAGAACCAATTAAAATGTTACTTTGGTTTTGTATTTGTGTGTGATGAAAGTTAATTGGTTATGTATATATGTCAAATGAGAGGAAACCACAGCCATTTTGTGATACTACTGTCTGAGGTACATTTGTGAGGAATTTTTGGTGGTGAATTTCTGGTGTTTGATTTACACAGTACTAACACTTTTCCTACTTTTGAAAAGGTGAGTTGTTAATTTGTAAGGGGAACTATGTTGTACACTTGAAGATAATTTGAAAAATGTTTTCTGTTATTTATTTGCAGTTCTTCTGTTATACTAAATACTTGATAAAGTTAGTTTTATATTATGTATTACTAAAAACGATAAATGAAAGTGATTATTTTTTTCTGCAATTTACAGCAAGCAATTTCAAAATAAAATGGCTCACAATGAAGAGACCGTGGCAATTTCTTTTGAATTGTCCACTACATTGATTGAAATTGAGAGCACCAATAATGAAACATTGTCACAAGGAGGACATGACTTGTATGATTCCATTAGATTGATTGAAATGGACAGCACCAAGAATGAAATATTGTCACAAGGAGATGACTTGAATGATTCCACTACGTTGATTGAAATTGAGAGCAGCAATAATGAAATATTGTCACAAGGAGGAGATGACTTGTATGATTCCATTAGATTGATTGAAATGGACAGCACCAATAATGAAATATTGTCACAAGGAGGAGATGACTTGAATGATTCCACTACATTGATTGAAATTGAGAGCACCAATAATGAAATATTGTCACGAGGAGATGACTTAAATGATTCCACTACATTGATTGAAATTGACAGCACCAATAATGAAATATTGTCAGAAGGAGGAGATGACTTGAATGATTTTTTTGATCAATCTCTTGATGGCGAATTTATCGAGTGTTTGGAGACGATAGAGTTACAAGAATCATTATTGCAGACTTTTCATGAGGACATTGCTGATGAGGACATGTTACTAGTTCTTTCAAATTTAGAAAATTCTGAAGAATAAATTTATATTTAGAAATCAAAAATTGTTTGAGACATTATTCATTTTTATTTTTAATTTATGAGGTTGTAGCGAAGTGATTGTGGTATAAAATGAGACTTATAGTATAGAGTGCAACATTTTTATGTTACATGGTAAGTTTACTCATATTTACTTCCCTTCTGCCACTATATTATCTCCAATGTGTATTTGACATCTCTTCTTCATCTCCGGCCTCCTTTCTCTCACTGTGTGTCTCCGATGCATCTTATCGCTGCTATTTTGTGTAATTACAGAAGAGAGTAAAATAAAATAGTTCGGAACGTGAAAAGGGGGCAAAGTAGAGTACTCCTCACCCCCTAGGCCTTTTTAGGCGGTCCCAAAAGGATCAGTTTCTGCTTTCCTGAGAGATTATGGTATGAGTTCCATATACCACAATAACTTGCATTACAACATGCAAGATATCTATCTCCTATTACCAACTTTTGGAGATATTTGCGCTAAGCGCGAATATCTCCAAAAAGTAACACCTGCCCTGAGCAGTTCTTAGCCATGTTATCCAATGGGAGGTGGATAACATGGCTAAGAGCATTAGCTCGGTAATGTATGAATATCGCTGAGTTTTTAGCGATATTCATGCATTGCGGCCGTTTATTATCGCATTTGTGATAAACCTTGATAATAGCAAGGTTTATCTTTGATAATTTCTGACGATGCTTAGCGGTAAAAAATTCGTTGGTAAGCATCGTTAGCGATAAATATCGCTTAACTTTGGTAATATGCCCCAACGTCTGTTAACGTTCGATTCGAAGGAAATGAGGAAGTGTTGAAAAACATTGTCTGCGCCATCTTGCCTTTTTTGAAATGCCACACTTTTGTCGTGCACGGCAGCCATTTTAGATGTCTTGACCAGACCCACTCTCTGCACGCTGTCGATTCGTAGCATGGCTCCTCACCCTCGCAAGCATCTTCCCCAGGCACTGGTCACCCCCGCTCTCTGTCTTATGCATGGGCAATAAACCTCCCCCCATCTGCGCTGCTCTTCCCTGAGAATCACACTCTGTGCCCGCCCGACACCTCCCTTTCACCCTATTCACTACCGCACCCTCTGACACTCCTCTTCCTCTGTGTCCGATTGTCCAGGCTATCAGCTAGCCCTGCAGATGTAGTTTATGGCCTCAGCTGTAAAGAATCACCCCTCTTCAAAGGAGTTATAGTAGATCAAGGCCCACACCCGATGAGATCCATCACACCACACGTGTTCCTACTATCTGAAAACTATCCTGTATTGTGATTGGGGAAGGGATCGAGCCTGAAGCGGAAGATTCCAGGAATGACTCTTTGTACATCAAAGTTTTTACAATTATGTCTCACATTAAAAATATATAGCACTCCAACAAAGTAGTAGGAATATAAAACTTTAATAACATATAAATATATACAACAAAACAAAAACAGTAAAAACATTTAAACAACGAAGAGACCGTGGCAATTTCTTTTGAATTATCCAATAGATTTATTGAAATTGACAGCACCAATAATGAAATATTCTTGTCAGTAGCGGTCTGTTGTGCGAATAGTTCCAAGGCAGCAGAATGCGCTGAAATCTAGATGGCACTAAAGTGATGTCTAGCAAGTTGCCGCCCAGCACATAACGGCGTGGGGCGCCGCGGGGGTGAGTGAGTCCAGTAGGCACCACAGCTATTCTTACCGGCATTGCAGAATTACTGCTGGGGACAATGCCTGTGCTGTAGCAGGGTCACAGCAGAAACAAAAAGGATTCTGTTGAAGATGTTGTTGGTTTTCAATTTGAAAACAGTTCTGGTGTCAACTGCTATGCTAATGTAGTGGTTAATGTTTTGTTTTCTCTAGAAAATGTAAAAGAGGGGGAGGCAGTCCAAAGTTCCGTTAAAAGGGCAAAGGAAAGGATCGGTGGTTTGAACTATCAGTCAAAAAGGGGAGGGGGTGCAACAATTTTTCCTACCGGGTCACACTGTGCTTTTACCGGAAGTGAGGTCTGCAGGATTCTAGTAATTCAAAGTGAGGCTGGCGCCGACGTCCCGCGAATACAGTTTCGTCACTCCACGGGTGATCATGGCAGTCATTCCCCATCGGGGGTCGGAGACTCCCGCGGCTCCTCTAGAATCTTCAAGGTCGTGGAGGACTACGGTGGTGGAGTCAACCAGTGACCGGGCCATTTCTTTATGCTGGGCCCGCTCTTGCCAGGTCGACCGCCATTTTGAGAGTTCGGTAGCTACTGGCGATCGCGGGGTCAAATGAGCGGACGGGCTCCACCCTGCCGGGCGAGACGTTGCAGCATGGCCACAGTGGAAGAACTCTTTTCCGGGCGCCTGGAGCGCTGAGGGTGCAGCTGGGAAGCCTCCACTGGGGAGGCGGGAGAGGCCTGTTCGCACCGTCTCTCCCTCCCAGTGCACCCCACGGCGTCTCGCTTGATATTTGTTATGGCCGGACCAGGCGATGAGGACGAGGGGGGGGGGGTCGGAGGCATGTGCAAGACATCCCCCCCCAGGGTTGTTGCAGCAATTATACAAGAAAGAAGAAGTGTCCCGTCCGTCTTCGGGCCGGGCTTCCGGTAGATGTCGGCCGGACGCCCCTGGCTCTGGCCCCATGAACGGGTTTCTTGGTTTATCGGCTGCAGCCGGATCCCGTCGGCCTCGGCCCCCCGACCGTTGGTGGCCGGACCGGAAGAGCATGTGGCGGGACTACCTGCAACTCTCAAGGGCCACCGCGGCCGGACTGGGAGAGAGAGGGGAGGGTCGAGGAGACATTCCCCCCCCCCCTGCAACTGTTCAGCGTTGTAAAGGCAATCCCCTGGCCGGGTCCCGCTGGTCTCGGCCTCTCCTCCGGCTACACCCTACGTTAGGATCTCCTGGCCGAGGCGTGGCAGCAGGACCTGCCTTATATGGGCTGCTCCCGGCTGGGCGTAGCCGGAACCCTGCTCCACCTTGGAAGTTTCCAGAGTGGGGGCGGATGTTCTACTGACTTGCATTTTCCCTAGTCTATCGATTTTTTTGGCGTGGCAGGCGGTGGGACAGCGAGGGGTGATTTGGTTTCTCTTACTGTTTTTCTGGTCTCTCACCAATGGCATATTTTAACGTTTTCTTGTTTCTAGGACATTAACAGGTTTTATCATTACGTTATGTTATCGTTTCTTTGTTCGTTGTTTAATAAAAGTTCATGTTCATCAGTGGCCTACTGATTTTCGTTTTCCTATTCTTTTCTTTCCAGGTTGTTTCATGCTAAAGTTTCTGTTAACAGGATACAGTGATCACTTCGTTATTATTGCATATGTCCTTTTCACTAGGGGTGCTCTCTGGTCGGGCCAGATGACGTATGTCTAGTAAATGGTCCGGGTGAAACAGGTGCATCAATCAGTGGGGAGTAGATAGGCATGACAGATTACAACGGGGGAGAAAGTTCCGCATTACGTACCCTTTCACTACTTGCAAAGATTTTCCTACGTTTATTTGCAAACAGGGAATACCTCCAAAAAGAACTAATTCCCAAACAGTCAATGTTCGGACAATCAATCAATCAATGAGGAATGAAATAGGTACGACGTGTTAAAGGCTTGCGTTACCTACCCTTCACTATCTGCAAAGGGAGAGAGAATATTCCTATTCTTCCTCGTTTGCAGGCAGAGAAGATCCTTAAGAGAACCAACTTCGAACAATTCAATGCTCGATTCAAACAATCAACAAGGGGTACTGTGAACACAAATGAACGCCGCTTATGTACATACGCATTGCTATTTTCAACAGGTTGTTCCTAATGTTTCTATTTTAGCGAGGTCAAAAAGAGATCCCATTAGTGGCCTACTGATTTTGCTCGATTCCTTTTGTTTTTTTACACGGTTTTTCGCTATCTGCAAAGACTAAACAGAGTATTGCGACTCTGTGCTTGTTTGTAAATAGAGAATGAACCAAAGAGAACAATCAATCAAATGGAGAGAGAAGCAGGCACGACGGATTACAAAGGGGGCAAAGGGCTGCGTTAACTACCCTTCACTATCTGCAAAGAGAGAGTACTCCTAATAGAAATGAGGGGTGGGGGGCAGCATTCAAAGCAGATCAGTGTGCATAAACACGAAAATGTTTTTACTTACCACGTACTTGACATTCGACAGCTTATGATATTTGCTATTAAAAAACCATTGAAATTCACTGAAAAAACCATAGGTTATAGACCATATATAGTTAGGAATTAGCATTTACAAAACCTTGAAAATTCACTGAAAAAACCATAGGTTATAGACCATATATAGTTAGGAATTAGCATTTACAAAACCTTGAAAATTCACTGAAAAAACCATAGGTTAGAGACCATATATAGTTAGCTGGACATTTTATTGACATAAAACTAATGAAATTCCATATATAGTTAGTTGCACTAACTATATATCGCGCACCCGCAATCCACTGCTGATGATGTCACATATTACATCATTCATGACATGGTCAGTGACATCACTGATGACATCACTGATGACATCTCAAATGACATCACTGATGACATCACTGATGACATCTCATTTGACATCAATGACCACATCACTGATGATATCATTCATGTGACAATACAATGCATCTCCTCACATTTTAATATAACCTCTGTTTCACCCAGTGTTAAAAAGAGTATAATTTTTGAAACCATTGACACACCAATACTAGTTACTACATACGCACTCACTGATTGCTACGTCTACACACACCTTCACTCATTCACCCATACAATCATTCATACATACAATCACTCATCTTTACAACACTATCATATGCACTCATACACCTATACAGACACTCACAGTCTGCCACTCATCCATGGAGTTACTTACACACCTAGTCAGTCCTGTAAAGAATCAATGAGACTTCCATTTTCTTGTCTATACAGTTAAACATAGAGCACCTTACATTTTCAAACATGTACTAACACATACTTAGTTTCTTATAGAATCATTGATACAAGTACAGATTGATCTGCACAGAGTCACACACCTCCCAGCTAGCCACACACACACTCAGTCTCCCATACAAATACTTGGGCAATCAATCAATAACCCATATAGTTACTCATATAGCTACTGATCAACACATGCAGCAGTTTACAGAACAACAGACATAATGATGCACAAATTAAGACAGTTTAGTCACTAACCCATGCACTCAGTGAGACACATTTAATCACTCACTCATACATTCAGTCATGCACCTACTAAATCCTTCGTCCAGACACTTATACATCCACTAATTCTTCAATATGTAAGACATATTTTAACTTTACAAACTTATACAGTCACTGGATGTAGTCATCAGTGATGTCATTTGAGATGTCATCAGTGATGTCATCAGTGATGTCATTTGAGATGTCATCAGTGATGTCATCAGTGATGTCACTGACCATGTCATGAATGATGTAATATGTGACATCATCAGCAGTGGATTGCGGGTGCGCGATATATAGTTAGTGCAACTAACTATATATGGAATTTCATTGGTTTTATGTCAATAAAATGTCCAGCTAACTATATATGGTCTCTAACCTATGGTTTTTTCAGTGAATTTTCAAGGTTTTGTAAATGCTAATTCCTAACTATATATGGTCTATAACCTATGGTTTTTTCAGTGAATTTTCAAGGTTTTGTAAATGCTAATTCCTAACTATATATGGTCTATAACCTATGGTTTTTTCAGTGAATATATATATATATATATATACATATACATATATATATATATTCACTGAAAAAAACATAGGTTATAGACCATATATAGTTAGGAATTAGCATTTACAAAACCTTGAAAATTCACTGAAAAAACCATAGGTTATAGACCATATATAGTTAGGAATTAGCATTTACAAAACCTTGAAAATTCACTGAAAAAACCATAGGTTATAGACCATATATCGTTAGGAATTAGCATTTACAAAACCTTATTTTACTCACACAAAACCATTGAAATTCCATATATAGTTAGTTGCACTAACTATATATCGCGCACCCGCAATCCACTGCTGATGATGTCACATATTACATCATTCATGACATGGTCAGTGACATCACTGATGACATCACTGATGACATCTCAAATGACATCACTGATGACATGACTGATAACAACATCCAGTGATTTTTTGTTTCTGTAAAGTTTAAATATGTCTTACATATTGAAGATTGAGTGGATGTGTAAGTGTCCGGACGAAGGATTTAGTAGGTGCATGACTAACTGTATGAGTGAGTGATTAAATGTGTCTCACTGAGTGCATGGGTTAGTGACTAAACTGTCTTAATTTGTGCATCATTATGTCTGTTGTTCTGTAAACTGCTGCATGTGTTGATCAGTAGCTGTATGAGTAACTATATGGGTTATTGATTGATTGCCCAAGTATTTGTATGGGAGACTGAGTGTGTGTGTGGCTGGCTGGGAGGTGTGTGACTCTGTGCAGATCAATGTGTACTTGTATCAATGATTGTATAAGAAGGTAAGTATGTGTTACTATATGTTTGAAAATGTAAGGTGCTCTATGTTTAACTGTATAGACAAGAGAATGGAAGTGTCATTGATTCTTTACATGACTGACTAGGTGAGTGAGTAACTCCATGGATGAGTGGCAGACTGTGAGTGTCTGTATAGGTGTATGAGTGCATATGATAGTGTTGTAAAGATGAGTGATTGTATGTATGAATGATTGTATGGGTGAATGAGTGAAGGTGTGTGTAGACGTAGGAATCAGTGAGTGCGTATGTAGTAACTAGTATTGGTGTGTCAATGGTTTCAAAAATTATACTCTGTATTTAACACTGGGTGAAACAGAGGTTATATTAAAATGTGAGGAGATGCATTGTATTGTCACATGAATGATATCATCAGTGATGTGGTCATTGATGTCAAATGAGATGTCATCAGTGATGTCATCAGTGATGTCATTTGAGATGTCATCAGTGATGTCATCAGTGATGTCACTGACCATGTCATGAATGATGTAATATGTGACATCATCAGCAGTGGATTGCGGGTGCGCGATATATAGTTAGTGCAACTAACTATATATGGAATTTCAATGGTTTTGTGTGAGTAAAATAAGGTTTTGTAAATGCTAATTCCTAACGATATATGGTCTATAACCTATGGTTTTTTCAGTGAATTTTCAAGGTTTTGTAAATGCTAATTCCTAACTATATATGGTCTATAACCTATGGTTTTTTCAGTGAATTTTCAAGGTTTTGTAAATGCTAATTCCTAACTATATATGGTCTATAACCTATGGTTTTTTCAGTGAATTTCAATGGTTTTTTAATAGCAAATATCATAAGCTGTCGAATGTCAAGTACGTGGTAAGTAAAAACATTTTCGTGTTTATGCACACTGATCTGCTTTGAATGCTGCCCCCCCCCCCTCATTTCTATTAGGAGTACTCTCTCTTTGCAGATAGTGAAAGGTAGTTAACGCAGGCCTTTGCCCCCGTTGTAATACGTCGTGCCTGCTTCTCTCTCCATTTGATTGATTGTTATCCAAGCATTTACTGTTTTAGAATTGGTTCTCTTTGGTTCATTCTCTATTTACAAACAAACACAGAGTCGCAATATTCTGTTTAGTCTTTGCAGATAACGAAAAATCGTGTAAAAAAAACAAAAGGAATCGAGCAAAATCAGTAGGCCACTAATGGGATCTCTTTTTGACCTCGCTAAAATAGAAACATTAGGAACAACCCCTCATGACAAATACGAAACTAGTGAGATGAACTGAACTCCACACAATGATGGCTGCAAAACAGCTCGGCTCCGCCACCCACCCCGCCCAAAATAACGATAAAGAGCGGCTGCCATGATTGGTTGCGAAATGGCCACGACGGAGCTACAAAATGGTGGTGCTCTCATGCTAACCCCAGCTTCAGTCTGAAACATCCAGAAACACTGTAGACTACCAATTCGATCAGTTCCGGTAGCGCCCCAATGTAACCCGGTAGAGAAGAACTAGCCCTCCCCTCTTTGACTGATGGTTCTTGTTGCCTGTCCCTTCTGTTGTCATTTAACAGAACTATTTAGCCTGCTGAAAGGGGTTGTGTTCCGACCGCTGGTTGGTGGAGACATTTTGACTATATTCTGGACCTGCGTTGTCGCGTAATGCGTCATATGACGCGCCGCGTTAGCGCATCCGGAAGTCATCCGGGGCGCGACGCGCAGCGCATAACGTAAGCATAACAAGTCATGTGACTTGTTAATAAAACTTTTCATTGGTTCATTTTACTTTTCTTATTCTAATGATGAAAGGCTTGGTCATATGACCTAAAAATTACGCTTTTTATTACTTCCGAACATTATTTTTTCTTAAATATATGTTATAATGTTCGAGGCTAATGTACTTTCCCGGAAAATTTACAACTGTCCTGCAAGTAAAATATATTCTTTTTTCGAGAAAAAGAGCGTTTCTTCGTCCCATGACGGAGCCGTTGAGCAAAAGAGGGTCGACCTGCTGTCTTAGTCGCCGATACGCCTGAATATGAGATTCTTATCGATCACTTTATGTTGCAGGAGTAGAAAACACAACAGCCCTTGACCATTTATCTTTACTGCGTTCCTGCGTATTATACCTTTTACCCTTCATGTAATTGGTCTGCTTTATTTCACTTGCCTTTTAATGATTCTAAAACAGTGACTATTATTAAAAACTTTACCAATGTATATACTACTACCATGTTTTCTTTTAAAAACCTTTATTGTGAAAATTTCATTATACAAATACGGGCCTATAACCACGTGGGCCGGCCACGGAGCAAACTTTAATCGTATATGATGAGTAGACATTTACACTGTAGAGGAACGTAACGGGCGGGCCATTAGGTTGCAAGAACTAAGGTGTCTAACAGTTGCGGAATTGGTGGACGTACATTTTATAATTAAAATGCGACAGGGCCAGTTACAATAAAATTATCTAGATATACATTTGCGGGCAAGTACCATGGGTGACGTTAATTCGAACTTTCAATAGTACAGTAATCAATAACACATCAGAACTTAATATCAATAGGGATGTCGAAATATTCAATCAATTCTCGTCCCCGCCCGCCATGTGCTTCAAAACTGCATACGTATCTCGTGATTTCAAGGTTCTGCAACCAGTACACAACAAGGAGTTACGAGTCCCATTTATTCCGGCGCCATTTTGGGCGAGGACGGGCAGGTCCAGGATATAGTCAAAATGTCTCTAGCAACCATCGACTATGATGATGTTCATATGCTGTATTTATTAGAGTAACACTCATCTGTCCACATGAAATTAATTTGCCACAATCTAAACATGTCATTTTAATCTTTCCAAAGTTCTTCTAAATATTTGGGACCGTTTCCCTTGCCTCTGATGCTGTCAGTGCCACTTCTTTGATGAATGTACTGGCAGGTCGGGGGTTCTCCTCCAAATCTCTCTTTTATGCAGCACTATAATTAATTGGTGCCACCTCTCCATATGACGATGCATGGTATAGTTACCATAACTATATTTTTTTTCGGTTCCTCTGGAGAGTACATCGTGGCAGATGAAGCGTGTAACATACCGGGCATTTACCTTTTTTTGCATGTACAGGAAAGGAAAAAAAAATCGAGCGTCCGAGTTCTAAGGTGTCCCAGGGCCATTTTAGTGGACCAGGCCCAAATCCAAAGAACAGGCCGCCATTTTGAGAGTCCTGTTGCAGCCGCCTGTCGCTGTAGCATCAAGAGCAGCCGAAACTCAGCTGAATGGCAACTGAAACGGTAAAGGGGCGCCCCACTACAGCAGACGAGCCTCCACCTAGGAAGGCCCGTTCATGCCGCCTCCCCCCCCCCCCCCCCCTTCGGGCACCCCACGCCGTTATTCGGAGCAGTATTGTAGGATGGCCACACCAGTGCGGCAACTTGCTAGACATCACCTCGGTGGTAACCGAATCTCAGCGCCTTGTGGTGTCTTCTATTCAGAAAACATTGTTGCGCTGCCTTTGGCCCCATTCGCACATCGGTCCGCTACTGACGCCATCTCACAGGCTAATGGGGCGCCCCACGCCGAGTTTCAGCATTTTAGGATGGCCACACCAGTACAGCAACTTGCTAGACATCACCTCGGTGCCATCCGGATCTTCGCATCTCAGCGCCTTGTGGTGTCTTCTAGTCAGAAAATATTGTTGCGCTGCCTTTGGCCCCATTCGCACATCGGTCCGCTACTGACACCATCTCACAGGCCAACAGGGCGCCCCACGCCGACTTTTACCATTGTAGGATGGCCACACCAGTGCACCTTACTAGACACCACCTCGGTGCTATCCGGATCTTGGCATCTCAGCGCCTTGTGGTGTCTTCTATTCAGAAAATATTGTTGCGCTGCCTTTGGCCCCATTCGCACATCGGTCCGCTACTGACGCCATCTCACAGGCCAACGGGGCGCCCCACGCCGACTTTCAGCATTGTAGGATGGCCACAGCAGTGCGGCAACTTACTAGACACCACCTCGGTGCCATCCGGATCTTGGCGCGTTGTGCTGCCTTCGGCCTATTCGCACATCGGTCCGCTACTGACGCCATCTCACAGGCCAACGGGGCGCCCCACGCCGACTTTCAACATTGTAGGATGGCCACAGCAGTGCGGCAACTTACTAGACACCACCTCGGTGCCATCCGGATCTTGGCGCGTTGTGCTGCCTTCGGCCTATTCGCACATCGGTCCGCTACTGACGCGAACTCACAGGCCAACGGGGCGCCCCACGCCGACTTTCAGCATTGGAGGATGGCCACACCAGTGCTGCAACTTGCTGGACACCACCTCGGTGCCATCCGGATCTTGGCGCGTTGTGTTGCCTTCGGCCTATTCGCACATCGGTCCGCTACTGACGCCGCCTCACGTGCCAACGTATTTTCTCCGCATTTTATACCCTATGCCGCATAACAGGTCATGTGACTTGTTTATAAAACTTTTCATTGGTTCATTTTACTTTTGGTTTCCTAATGATGGAAGGCTTGATCATATGACCTGAAAATAACACTTTTCATTGGATGAAAACTTTTTTTTTTCCCCAAACGATGAAAGCCCCACCTTGTTTCTGGATGTTTCAGACTGAAGCTGGAGTCACCATGAAAGCACCACCATCTCGTGGCTCCGTCGTGGTCATTCCGCGAGCAATCATGGCAGCCGCTCCCCACCAGAAGCCTGCAGGAGTCGGGGCCCCCAAAACTTTTGATGAATCCTCAAGGCGGAGGGGACGCTTTCGAGAATGGGGTCCAAGACCTAGCAGACAAGCGTCCGATTTCCAAGGTGTCCCAGGGCCATTTCAGTGGACCAGGCCCAAAAAGGAAACAGCCTGCCACCATTTTGAGAGTCCTGTGACAGCCGCCTATCGCTGCACCGCAAGAGTGGGCGCAACTCAGCTGAATTGCGGCTTTTGACACAGTGGACCAAAATCGGACGGAATGGCAACTGAAACGGTAAAGGGGCGCCCCACTACAACAGACGAGACTCCACCTGGAGAGGCCCGTTCACGCCGCCTCCCCCCCCGGGGCGCCCCACGCCGTTTTTCGGAGCAGCATTGTAGGATACCAAAACCAGTGCGGCAACTTACTGGACATCCCCTTGGTGCCATCGTTCTGCTGCCTTGGAACTATTCGCACAACAGTTTGCTACTGATGACCCACCCCCCGCGACGCCCCACGCCGGATGCCGAAATCAGTGCGGCACCCAGGCAACATCACCTGGGTGCCGTCCAGAAATCTGGACGTTGTGCTGCGTTGGGACTATTCGCACAGCCGACCGCTACTTCGTTGTTTTTCCCTAAAAATGTTTATATGTTATTACTGTTTTTGTTTTGTTGTATATATTTATAAGTTATTAAAGTTTTATAATCTTACTACTTTGTTGGAGTGCTATATATTTTTAATGTGACACATAATTGTAAAAACTTTGATGTACAAAGAGTCATCCCTGGAATCTTCCGCTTCAGGCTCGGTCCCCTCCCCAATCACAATACAGGATGGTTTTCAGATAATAGGAACACGTGTGGTGTGACGGATCTCATCGGGTGTGGGCCTTGATCTACTATAACTCCTTTGAAGAGGGGTGATTCTTTACAGCTGGGGCCATAAACTACATCTGCAGGGCTAGCTGATAGCCTAGGACCGGCCTGGACAATCGGACACAGAGGAAAAGAAGTGTCAGAGGGTGCGGTAGTGAATAGGGCGAAAGGGAGGTGTCGGGCGGGCACAGGGTGTGATTCTCAGGGAAGAGCAGCGCAGATGGGGGGAGGTTTATTACCCATGCATAAGACAGAGAGCGGGGGTGACCACTGCCTGGGGGAGATGCTTGCGAGGGTGGGGAGCCATGCTAAGGATCGACAGCGTGCAGAGAGTGGGTCTGGTCAAGGCATCTAAAATGGCTGCCGTGCACGACAAAAGTGTGGCATTTGAAAAAAGGCAAGATGGCGCAGACAATGTTTTTCAACACTTCCTGATTTCCTTCGAATCGAACGTTAACAGACGTTGGGGCATATTACCAAAGTTAAGCGATATTTATCCCTAACGATGCTTAGCAACAAATTTTTTACCGCTAAGCATCGTCAGAAATTATCGCAGATAAACCTTGCTATTATCAAGGTTTATCGCAAATACGATAAAAACGACCGCAATGCATTAATATCGCTGAAAACTCAGCGATATTCATGCATTACCGAGCTAATGCTCTTAGCCATGTTATCCACCTCCCATTGGATAACATGGCTAAGAACTGCTCAGGGCAGATGGTAGCTTTTCGAGATATTCGCGCTTATCGCGAATATTTCCAAAAGTTGGTAATAGGAGATAGCGATGTTAGCGACTGTTTCCAGTCGCTAACATCTTGGCATGCCCACTTTGCATGTCATTAGTGATAAATATCACTCACATGCAAAGTGGGGCCCAAGATGGTCGCTATCTCCTACTAGCGGTCGCTAACTGGTGTTAGCAACAGCTAGGTAATACAGAGATAATTTTATCTCCGCAAAGCGGAGCGCTGTTACAGATATATATCTTTTTTTGAACGTTAATTTCTCAAAATCCACTGAAGCACATATATTGAGACCTAGCAAAGGCACATCGAGCTACCAGTCCCTACAATTTTGCCAAGTTTCGTGCAAATCCATTCAGCCGTTCGATTATTATTATTATTATTTTTTTTGCCCCGCGGGGCCCTTTTAAAACCTCCACATCAAACCTAGAGGGTCAGGGAGGATCTACTATGCCCCCTTATGGTCATTTGCCCCTTCGCTTTCGCCTCCTCTTGTCTCTCGATCCTACCGAGAGACAAGATGGCGGCCGCTACGGACTGTTTGGAATGTTTACAGACGCCGGAGAACCAATCAGCTTCGCTTCACAAAGCTCCGTAACGCGTAAAGTCCGCGAACCGGAGCGCTGCCCGGTCCGCTGTTACAGATAGATATCTTTTTTTGAACGTTAATTTCTCAAAATCCACTGAAGCACATATATTGAGACCTAGCAAAGGCACATCGGGCTACCAGTCCCTACAATTTTGCCAAGTTTCGTGCAAATCCATTCAGCCGTTCGGGCTAAAAGTGAGGCCAACCGCCCTATGGAAAACTCAATGTTAAAAACACGTTTTGGGACCCCCCTTTTTTCTCGGCCCCCCCTTGACGAACCCCCCCCAAATTTTCAAGGGCTGCTCAGAAACAAAATGTGCCATTTTCCTGAAAATTTCAGCCAATTCCGTCCAAAAACGCCAAAGTTATTAGACATAGAATTTTCAAAAACCCCATAGAGAAAAAATCCTAACTATATATACCTACTGGCGACCGCCAGTAGGTAATACATAAAAAATTAATATTAAATATGGTAAATAATAAAATTAATATAAAAATAAAATACATAAAAATTAATATATCTTTACTGTAAAACAATTAATAAACTATTCATTTTAATTTATTTTATGATTTTAAAATGATATAAAAATGTACAAAAATGTATATATATATATGTACCAAGAACATAAAATCTAATAATAACAAGCATTGGCATAGCCAATAGGTCTCGCCTTTGGGACTTTATAAGTGTTTAGCCATGCAACAGTTGATGTTGTTGCACCAAGGATATTGTGCCAGATACCTAAACACTTATAAGTTCCCAAAGGCGAGACCTATTGGCTATGCCAATGCTTTTTGAACTAGCAATAATGAACTTGTGGGAGTAAAGGTGGATGGGTTTCTCGAACTCGTAGTCTTTGATTAACTCAATGGAGTGATATTCATGTATAAATACCTTCAGTTGAATGCCATTGTTATTGTGTGTAGGAACTAAATAAATTCATTTGCTTAGTTGAGACATCTTTTCACTGATTAATGGTGTTTCACCTTGATAAAAGGAGTGATTTTTAGGGGTGCCTTCTACCACCTGTACGCTGGAAGCCTAGTGCACATTGTCCCTGTATTATGGATTTTCTGTGTACCGTACTCCTTTCCTTCCTCCCTATAACAATGGATGCTGATGGGAAAAATCTCAGGAACTCTCTAAGTAGGAGCCCCACATACAGACACCTAAAACTCGAAAATGTACCCAGATAACCCACCATCTAAGCTAGATGCCCCACGTACGTAATGCCACAAAGTACGTTTAATGGTTTACACGGCAACCAGTCAACGATGTCTGATTGAAGGACAATCAAGTCACTGGATTCCAGATGGCCACCTGGACTTTATACTGGAAACAATGTTTGGCTAGTGCGCCAGTATTCACTAGGGCTCGGTACTGTATCTCAATTACCATGATCGCAGGCAAACCCATGTTTTTATAGCGGTAGCACTCAAAAACTGAAACTGGAGGGATCAGTGCCCGCTAGCGATTACTCACCTTTAGTGCAGTCTTGACCACAGGTTTCGCCCTGCGACATCTCCAGAACTGGTGGAACTAGAAGGCTAATTCCAATGATGCAACCTCCTATAAAGACTAGACAATTTCTAGCCCGGCTAAAGCCAAAAGAAGGGATCTACAAGCCCCCCACAGGGATGGAGAGGGTATGAGAGGATGCAGGCTCATCCTTCTCAGTTCCTCATCACAAGATAGCAGATCTTTCACACAGATATCGATATTGCCCTGGACAGCTGGATCTGGCCCACCATGCTGCTCCTGGGCAATCTCAGTTTGTTACGATACCCCAAGCAGGTTTACCAGTGAGATGCACCATTGCTGTTTGTGGTGGACCAGGTCAATCTTCTGGCAGGATCAGTCCAACTCCAGCCACAGACTGGTAGGTCTTACATCTCTCCACAGACCAAGCATCAAGGTGACTCCATGGGCTTCGCAGACGAAGACCCAGTCTGGAGAGAGAATGACAACCAAGCAGGATTCTACTCTCGGATCTAGCAGGGTTCTCTCCGTGGGTTGTGCGTATGCCTCCTTGCTGTCGAACCGATACGGGTGAACAAAGTACTGGCTGAGGGGGTCAGTATGCATAATCATTGGCAACCAAGGTGTAATCCTTTCAGAAAAGCATGGGCTCTGCTAGTTTTAGAAGTTCAAACTCTCCTTTGGTCCTTAAGGACCATCTGCTTGTTGCTGTCTTTTTAAAACGTGGGTCCTGGTGGCAACCAGAGATGATTGCGAGCTGGCTCAGGTATTCAACTGTATTTTGAGATATCAAAGACCTTCTTACCGGGGAAGATGTTCACCACACAGGAACCTGGGGGGGGAGGGGAGTTTCACTGTAGCATCACTGTAACAGGGTAAAACTGTGCTACACAAAGGGTCTGGGCCACCTACCCCATCCACGAACCCAGGAAAAATACAGCTTTCTGGAGGATGGCATGAGAGTCTTTGTGTCCAGACTAAAATCTCCCAAGGGGACATCTAACCCTAACAAAGGGAGATCCCCACCCTGTACACGACACACGTGAAGTCTAGTGTGACCCAGCGTTCACCCATCCTTATAAATCACTGCACCCTTCATGCATGTCCCAGACATGATGACAGGCAAGATTGTGTGAGAATGAACTGTACTTTCACAGGGAGAGGTCGGTAGGCAGGGCCCCCTACAGGGTACATGTGGAAATGCTTGTGCCCCTGATTAGAGAATACACTGTCATTATGTCAATCTGTCATAGCCTGGGCAGCGTGCAAAGGGTTAAATGTTGGAACCCCCCCCAACATCAGAGCTCTGTTGGCATTGAACATGAACAGAGAGTTAGACCCTTGAGTGGGCACACTCCAACTATGGGAAATGCACAGGGTCGTCCAGAAAAATACATGGGCAGGCAGGGTGGCACCACACCACACAGCCAGGCCGAGGGCCCTTAACCTGACAGAACCCACCTGCAAGGAAGCCAACAATCCACTAAAAACCAGATCTCCGCTTTGGAACCCAGGCGTCCATGATCTTAGCTTCTAAAGAGACGGGCCCCCACCTGGCAAGCCACTGACTGTTTCTAACGCCAACCACTCTCTCAGAGACACTGAAACCCCCCAACCCACAAAACCCCCACCCCAGGCCAGAGCACCTCTTGGCTGATGAAGAACAAGGTAATTCGAGGTAATGGCAGATGTGAAGTCCACAAAGACGTCCTCAAGCAGCGCCAGAAGGCCTCAGGGAGACACATGGGGGAGTCCTGGGAAGGGTAAGTATCCCACAGCATTCACTCTGCTTACACCGTGCACTGAGCTCCAAGCCCAGAAAGCCCCCCCTGGCTCAGGCTGCAGCTTGAAGAGCTGTGTACACTAACAGGTTCAAACTCCAGTCAGTCACAGCAACCTCTCACAGGCAGATAACAAAAGCATGCATTTTAATTGGGCAATAACTAACGGGCAGCATTGAAGTACTAAAGAGGGGCTGAGCGCACCGAGGCGGTGCCAGGGCCACATTCAGGGGTTTTCGAAACTCAGCGAGCCTTTCTTCACTCTGTTGCTCGCTGTTGAGTTATGACACATGCCAAGAGGCCAGAGGGCTACCAGCTGTACTCATGTGCACGCTGCCCACCACAGCCTGAGACACTCATTCACTTCTCTGTACTCAGGGGCTGCTATCACAAGCCACGGGGCATCAGTGGTGCCCCTGACACTGCGCTTACTAACCTTGGTCTCAGGGGTCATGGAGGCAGGGCAGGAACAGAAAGTAAAAAGAGCTAAAATAGCCGTTTACAATCTGCAGTTTTTAATTTTAGCATTTCCTCTAGCTCCTAAACAGAAAATAAGAGACAGTCAAGGGGCTAAGGGTGAGAAGGTGGGGTCTAGCCTGTGACATCACTGGATGCCAAAGCGTGAATGAGGCCACATTCCCTCCCGTTGGCATTCTGGTGAGTCAATGTCCATGCCCTCTGGCCTAGCAGTTCTCGGACAGTTAGGGAAGGTGCCTGATGTTTTTGTTCTGTTCTCAGGGTCTGCTGGAGTCATTATGGCTGTATCATTCACTCACACGCTTTATTAAACTGCAAGCTCGCGCGGCAGCAGGGGGCGGCGTGTGCGCCTCACGCGGCAGCAGGGGGGAGAAGGGGGGACTGCACGATTCACTTGCGGGAGCGATAATTGCTACAATATGGTGGCGCTTGCTCCCGCAAGTGAATCTCCACACGTGCACGCGTTGCCATTGAAGGCAATGGAACGCGTGCACAGTTGTAGGTGAAAGAGGGGACCAATGGCTATAGGTCTCCTCCTATTCAGCGCATGCGTGCTGCGTAGGCAAGACCTAAAAAACATTCTATTATAAATTAAAACAATAAATTATTTAAAACTCTTCAAACTTAAATTTCCCACCTCAGTGAGTGCAACAATAGGGAAAGCGTTGGATAGCGGAGGGGTAAAAATTACTATTCCCACTCTAGTGAGTGCAACAGAAGGGAAAGCGTTGGATAGCAAACGGGTTAAAATTACTATTCGAACTCCAGTCAGTGTAACTCCAATGAGTACTACTGTAGGGAAAGTGTTGGATAGCAGAGGGGAATAAATTACTATTCCCACTCAAATAAGTGGAACAGTAGGTAAAGAGTTGGATAGAAGAAGGGGTAAAAATTACTATTCCCACTCCAGTGAATGCAACAGTAGGGAAAGTGTTGGATCGCAAAGGGATAAAATGTACTATTTCAACTCCAGTCAGTGCAATAGTAGGGAAAGGTTTGGATAGCGGAGAGGCAAATAATTACTAATCACACTCCACTGAGTGGAACAGTAGGGAAAGTGTTGGATAGCAAAGGGATACAATTTACTATTCCAACTCCAGACAGTGCAACAGTAGGGAAATTGTTGGATAGAGGAGGGGTAAAAATTATTATTCCCATTCCAGTCAGTGCAACAGTAGGGAAAATGTTGGCTAGCAGAGGGATAACATTTACAATGAACACTCCAGTCAGTACAAAAATATATTTTTTTTTATTTTAACAAAAAATACTAAAATAACAAAATTAATAAATAAATACATAAATATGATTAAAAATTAAATACAAATATATTTAATATAAAAAACGAAATATTATAATGTTAATTACATAAGACAAACACCTACAGCCTTTTTATATAAAAATAAATAAAATAAAACGTAATCTTTAAAAAATATATTTTTAACTAGAAAATATTTACAAACAAAAACACTAATTATTAAATAAATGTATTTATTTTATTTCTTACCCCATAACACCACGCAAATGACAACTCACATCTAAATTTTTAAAAAATGCACTTCCATAGTTAACATAAATAATTACTAATTTAAGAAATATTGTTAATTAAAAAACTAAAAGTAATACAAAATTAATTAGCTTCCCACACTTTAGCTCTATAATCCCCAGAACACACAGCTAAAAGTAAACTGTGAAAAACATTAATTACACAATTACAACTTAACTTATAAAGTAAGTAAAATGTATTTAATACCCACCTTTTACCCCTTTAAACGTAAAAAACACACACACAAAAATAAACAATGACCCTAAATAAATATCTATTATTTAATTAATATTAATTAGAACATTGGAATGTTGGGAGCTCCATTGTAGACAATGAAGTGCTCCATGCTTCTACGGGTCAGTAAAGGCCCGCACAGTAACATTCCAATGTTTTACAAAGGCCTCTCGGAGCTCAAGGGGATTTAAATCCCCTTGAGCTTCGAGAGGCCTTTGTTTTATTTGTTAGAACATTCTGCCCTCTAGTGGCAGAATGTTCTACTAGCCTTATAGCCCTTCGTGCAGGGCTATTCCAACTATTAAAGTTCCTGTCCCTTGTAAAAGTCCCTTGCCTTCGGCTCGGGCCTTTAATGCTGGAGCGGGCCTTTAATACCCGGTATAGCCCACTACGGTGGGCTATAAGGCAATATGAACAACTAATTATTAATTAAACACAAATTACTTCGCAACCTTTATGTTATGTTATGTTATAAAAAGCTCTTCTATAGCGCACGGCTACTCCCAAGAGTGTCCCGGCGCTTTGGCAAAGAGAAAATTCAGACGATGATACATAACACAGTGCTCTACTCAGGTGGCACAGATTTTACTGGGTGAAATATAAACCCCACAACAAACACCTAAAAGTAATTACACAATGTCCATATTTAATTTACAATTAATTATTTAATATTATTTAACATCTAATTATTAATTATATAAATTACTTCCCGCCCTTTACCCCTATAAACCCCACAACCTGCACCTAAAAGTAATTACACAATAGCCATAATTACATTTAAATAAATTAATTAATAGCATTTAACAACTAATTATTAATTAATCAAAAATAAATTAATTTCCACCCTTTACCCCTATAAACCCCACAACACGCACATAAAATTATTTTCATAATTCCCATGATTAATTTTCAATACATTAATTAATACCTATTAACAACTGTTTTTTTAATTAATGAACCAATTAAATTACTTCCCACCCTTTGCCTCTAGAAACCCCAAAATGTACACCTAAAACTAATACCTCAATTACCCAAATTAATTACCAATTCATTAGTTAATATTAACAACTAATTATTAATTAACTGATACAAAACTACTTTACAAAATTAACACTATAAAATCTCAATTAAATATTAATAAATAAAAAATTATCATTAGAATATTAAGAAACTACACTTTTGGGAGTCAGTTAAATGATACGGTGCTGTTTGGATGCTGGTGACACTGTGGCGCTCATATTGTTAGATCTGATCGTGTCATTTGATTCGTTATCTCATTCTGTGCTTCTGCAGACTTTACAATCTGTTGGCATTACTGGACAGGCCCTGAAATGGTTGGCTAACTTTTTGCTGGACCGCACGTTACAGGTCTTCTCTGCAGAGGCAGCTTCTAAGACCCATGCCTCTCCTTATGGAGTTCCACAGGGTTAGATTCTTAGCCCCTTATTATTTAACATTTATGTTAAACCCCCTGCCGACATTGCTGAGCAGGTAGGACTGTCGATCTTTTCCTACGCTAATGACACCCAAATAGTATTCTCCCTCTCTGCCAAAGAAACTTCAAAGCCCTCATCTCTCCAAGTTGGGCTTTTTCAAAATTGCACAGAGAAGGCAAGTAAATTAACTCAAGCTCAAAGGGGAGAAGACTGAGGTATTAATCTTAGGGAAGAAGGTTGCATATTATCAAGGGGGTTTATCTCCGCTTTTTTAGCTTTAAAAGCCAAGAAAGCGGAGATAAAATTATCTCCCTATTACCTAGCTGTCGCTAACACCAGTTAGCGACAGCTATTAGGAGATAGCGACCAACTTGGGCCCCACTTTGCATGTCAGGGATATTTATCACTAATGACATGCAAAGTGGGCGTGCCAAGATGTTAGAGACTGGAAACAGTCGCTAACATCGCTATCTCCTATTACCAACTTTTGGAGATATTCGCGCTAAGCGCAAATATCTCCAAAAGCTAACACCTGCCCTGAGCAGTTCTTAGCCATGTTATCCAATGGGAGGTGGATAACATGGCTAAGAGCATTAGCTCGGTAATGCATGAATATCGCTGACTTTTCAGCGATATTCATGCATTGCGGACGTTTTTTATCGCATTTGCGATAAACCTTGGTAATACCAAGGTTTATCTGCGATAAAAATCGCCGCAGCTCAGCGGTAATTTTTGTCTCTAACCAAGCAATAGCGATAATTATCGCCATTGCTTGGTAATATGCCCTAAGATTTGTAACATATCCCGTAAAGTTGTTCTTAGCATGTGGTGCGTGTCAAAATTAGACATAATTCCGCTAAAGTTAACTCAGCTGGAAAATGCTATCGCTGTACTGCAGCCCTGGACCCAGCTAATGTGTAAGGGATTCTTGGAGCTAAGTGCTCTGTCTGAAAGGCTGCTATGTTTCCGCGAGGGAGCGGAGCTGCGACTGTTTTCCTACACCCACAAGTAAAATTGCATTATCCTTGTGAGTCACTGGGAATGAGCCATGCTCCGCGGTAGGTAGACGATAAGGGGCTTCATCTGTCTTCTGGCTCAAAAATGAAAAGTGCAGCTTCTGTGAGGTAGGGCTGCTGATGTTTGCTGGACACACTACCCCCATGCTAGGTGCGGAGTGTTGAGTTATATTGAAAACTAACTACAACTACAGCATTCGTAAAATACAAAAACATGAAATTCACAATAGGAACCCCTATAATGGTAAACCACCCAAAACACTTTTTGTGCCTTGATTCCATAGTAGTGCAGCTTCAAAGTGCTGTCCCCGCAAATACAAATCTAGCTTTTATCACCACAATCTGCTGTTACTACTGCCCTGATAATGTCCAAAAAGTAAACAAGAGTTAGGCATCCTTTACAGAATGCTTAGACCACATATTTAATCACCGTAAGTTTTCCTTGTCTGTTTTATATTAATTATTGTTTTTGTCAGGTTTTGTTAGTTTGATCGACTCCTGATCGTTCGTGATTCATCTCCGGGGCATGCTGTCTTTCTGTGTTGAAGATAAGTGTGGCAGTGATTGTGTGCCAATGCCTTGTCATCAGTTCTTCCCCACCTCAGTCCTTTTTACAGGCTCTCTACAGGCTGCTGCAGCTTTCTGACAGAGACAGCATTGTATGCAATACGCCAAAGAGCCCATCGTTGCTCAAGATTGAATGGCTTTTCTGTCAGTCTTAGTTGCCTTCATGGCGCAAGTCCTAAAAAAGAAGTTGGGGGACTAACTGAGTTAAGTAGTATGCAAGTGAAAGCATGGCGCATGCCATCAAAGCACATGATGTCACAAAGCGCGACAATGCACGTGACATCACAGGAAGTGACATAAAAAGTGACATCAGATATTAAGACCTCACATATATGTTTATCAGGTATATCATGAGTACATTTAAGCGCATTATGAAATTTAACAAATTAGATTTTGCATTGGGGGTGTGCAAAAAAGTTGCACAATCCTGACTCAAAATCTGGGTCTCAAGTAACACATACATTTTTTTTAAAACCTGCCACAAAGATTTTGGCAACAAGGAGAAGCATGACAATAGATCTGTTCTGCCTAATTGGTTGCAAATTCTGCATTTTAAAATATTTGATTGGGTTCAGGCATCTGCTGTGCAGGTGCCCAGGAAATCTCAGGGAACAGTAGTAATGGTGAAATAACTGTGGAGGTTAATGCATTTGTGGGAGAGATATGTGTTTTGTGAAGTCCCAGATTTGAATCAAAGTAGTATAGAAGGTTAATGTGGCTCCTGCTAAGCACACCATGAAACATGCATATTACATATTTATTTTATATAGATAGTAAAGTAGGTTACTGCTTTTAAAACAGAGATCCTTTTATTACTTACAGTCCATAAATTGTAATCCTTGTAATATAGCACTGTGAGATATGGACATGCGACACCTTGTGACCCTGTCTCATGTCACTCATCATGTACATTGATTTACACACGATTTACACACTTACATGATTTATTGTCAATGCATAATGTGTATGTTTTGTAAAGAGCACTGACTCCCTGCATTGGGATGAGTAGCGCTATAAAAGAAATAAAACAGTGCTATTGAAATTGATATTTGTGTAAATACTGGGACAAACAGACACCTCTGACTTTATTACAGTGCATGCACTTATATGCAGGGACTGAGCAAAGTCAAAAGCATGCCTCTTTTAAGTACCGGTGAAGAGATAACAAGTTGTGTGACTTTGTTTTGCCTCTGTTGCAATTACTTTTAAATGTGAGGTTTCAGACAGGTTCCTGTCAGCATATTCAAACAAAAGGAGGCCTGATGGCCCCTTAACTTCGGCCTTTATTTTTGGCCCGGCTGGAGGTGAAAAAAAAAACTCCCCCACCGTCTACTTGTTACTGCTGCGAATGGAAAGCAGACAATGTACTGACACCGCTGAACATGTCCCTGTGTCTGAAAATTACACCTGGACAAGTTCAACATACTTCTGTGGGGCTCTACTTCTTGGCAGGGTAGACAGCGTACTCCCCCTGAAAACAACGGGTGGACACTTGTACCTGCGTGTACCCTAGACGCTCTTATTTGTTGCTTTCCTTCCCTTTTTTAGGTCTCGCCTGAGCAGCGCATGCGCTGTCTGGGCGAGACATTTAGTAGGGCTCTGAGAAATGCTACTTGCCGGCGATCAGCTTGCTAGAACACGCAAAAGAGCGCGCTCGACGTGCACAGCTGTCGGAGCTTCTTGCGCTCATGAAAGATTTCCCCTACCCTCAGCTGCCATGCGGCTTCTTTGATCCAGCATGCGTGAATGCGCGCGCACACAACTGCCGTTTGCCCCTGATCGCGATCACTTTAACTTTCGCTGCCGCGAGCCCAATGCTTGGATCCACCGCGCACGGGAATGCTTTCCCCTACGCCTTTGTTTTTCCAACTCCATTTCCACTTGTTCTGTTTTGTCAAAGCTCCCTGATCGTGTAAAGTTGTAGGTAACTTCTCCAGGTTTGTGGCAAAACGTACATCTTCCTGTGTGTGGTTTATGATTCGCTTGTGAAACCTGGTGGCGCTGGCTGGTTCCTGTGCTTTGAGGCATTCTTTACCCTTGAAACTGCACCCGATTCGACCTCTGTCTCTTGCGCCCTCTCCCCTCCAGTCTCACACCTTCTATTCGAGCATTTATTTCTTTTGTTTTTTTTTTTACTCGACCATGGGTGCCCCCGTCTCTTTAATGTCTGAAAATTGCCCCGAGGGTCTAGGTTTAAAGCTGGTGCTATCCACACAGACGCGCAGATAAGTGTAAAGTTAATCTGCGTGGCTTTGTTGTGACTTTCTGTTCCCCTCATGCTCCTTCTCCCTTCCTCACCTTTCAGCCGCCATGATTTCTGTCTCCTGTGTTATGTCTTTGTGCTGCTCCTCATCCTTGCCTTTGGTGTTTACTGTGTTTGGAAGCGTCGTTTCACAGTGTCACGCTGGTGGAGCATGTTACGCAGAGTTTGGCGGTAGCCACCCTTTTTCCAACAAAACAGGCTGATGTGTGATTTTGTAGACTTTCCTTTTATTTCCTTTTTCCTTTTTTTTTTTTGTTAGGGGAGATAGTGATTTGCCTAGAACTACAGGATGTTGACTTGAGAGTCGAACCCTGTCCCCCAGTTCCGAAGTCGGCCTCTCTGTAGCGCCACATCTTCCCCCCACCCGGTCTTTGAACTAACTCACTTCCCTGGCGGAATCTTGAGTCAAAAGAGACACGTTTAGGGCGGATGGTGATTTCTTTTTTATAAATATCTTTATTGGAATTTTCGTATACAGACAGATGCACAGATAAGTGTAAAGTTTATCTGTGTGGCTTTGTTGTGACTTTCTGTTCCCCTCATGCTCCTTCTTCCTTCCTCTCCTTTCAGCCGCCATCATTTCTGTCTCCTGTGTTGTGTCTGTGCTTCTCCTCATCCTTGCCTTTGGTGTTTACTCTGTTTGGAAGCGTCGTTCCTCAGTGCCACGCCGGTGGAGCATGTTATGCAGATTTTGGCGGTAGCCACCATTTTCCCAACAAAACAGGCCGATGTGTGATTTTGCAGACTTTGCTATCCTAACCTGCATTTTTAAATAGAAGGTTCCGACTGGAATATATTTGGGTGCTTTACATTACACAAGTTAACAACATAATTTTTTCTTTGTTAGGGGAGATAGTGATTTGCCTAGGACTACAGGATGTTGACTTGAGAGTCGAACCTTGTCCCCAGTTCCGAAGTCGGCTTCTCTGTAGCGCCACATCTTCTCCCCACTCCCCACCCGGACTTTGAACTAACTCCCTTCCCTGGCGGAATCTCGAGTCAACAGAGACACGTTTAGGGCGGATGGTGATTTTTTTTATAAATAACTTTATTGTAATTTTCGTCTCCAGACAGACGCTCAGATAGGTGTAAAGTTTATCTGTGTGGCTTTGTTGTGACTTTCTGTTCCCCTCAAGCTCCTTCTCACTTCCTCTCCTTTCAGCCACCATCATTTCTGTCTCCTGTGTTGTGTCTTTGTGCTGCTCCTCATCCTTGCCTTTGGTGTTAACAGTGTTATAAATAACTTTATTGGAATTTCCGTATTTGTACAGTTTACATTTTATGTTGTGGAAATAGTATTATTTATTCTTCAGCCACTTAAGGTTCACTCAATTCTTTATGTTAATTTTTTTTTGTTTACCTGTGGCATCCTGTCAGTGTTTTATAGCTCTGGGGCTGTTTCCTTGTGCACTTGGTATTGTCATGCATGGAACAATAACGCTTTGAACATTGAACTCCCTCCTACTCACCCTTACTCCTGGAAAAAGGACTCTTTCAGCGTATTGCTAGTGCTATTAGGTGGATGTATGTTGTGGAACCGTGTGGGTGCGGTCCCCTCCCTCCTATCAGTGATTTGTTATTTAAGTTTATCTCAGACTTGTATGTATTTCATGATCGCCAGCCAATCCATTGAAGGCATCTCCTGTCTGTGGGACTGGCATGTAGATATAGCTGTGGTGATTCAGTAATTTGGCACTGCCATGCTCAAGCAGACCTATCATCAATATTTCCATCTGTTTTAAAGGTGTGGGTTGTCTCAGCCCACAGTCCTCCCATGGGTTTCAGCTTAACACCGCAAGATCAGCGAACTACGTGGGTACCTTATATGTCTTGGGTGATTCGTGTATCCCCAGTAGGCACCTCTCAATGCTCTTGTACCGTCCTCGCTGTGATATGACATACCACCAGCACACAGCAGCTTCTTTGCTCTAGAACATACCTAAACAAGCATTGGCATAATTAATAGGTCTCGCTTTTGGGACCTTATAAGTATTTAGTTATGCAGCAGAAGATCCTTGGTGCAACAACATCAACTGTTGCATGGCTAAACCAGGGCCGGCCTAAGGCATGTGCAAGTTGTGCACCTGCACAGGGCCGCCAAACCCCAGGGGCAGCCACGCCAATATATATCCTTAGATACATATTTGCGTGGCGGCCCCTGGCAGGGATTTGGCGGCCTCGGGCCCCCTACCTACACTCCCTGCTCAGGGCCTCCGTGAGCCTAGAGCCGGCCCTGGCTAAACACTTATAAGCTCCCAAAGCGAGACCTATTGGCTAAGCCAATGCTTGTTAGGAGAGGTCAGCAAGACATACAGCACTGTTTAGAGCTAGAGACACAGGGACAGGATTTAATTCAGTCATATACAGCTATCACGCAGTTAGTGGATAGCGTTTTAAAAGCACCTGCACCTACACACCTCAGGGGCGTGCCAAGATGGTTTGATGGGCAGTGCTCAAAAGCCGGAGTAAAAGCCCTCAGAGGCTTAAAGACGGCACTTAAACAATCTCCGAGAGATAAAGGGTGTATTACGATTTGCTGCAAAATGTACAAACAGGCCGTTAGGACACGGAAACGCAAACTACAACTGAAGGCTTGGGAAGATCTACAAGAGGTCGCTGAGATGAAGGATTTCACCCGATTTTGGAAGGTTATAAACAAACCCTGTTTTAAAGATTGAAACAATCCATGTATGACACATAATAGTTTACCCGAGCAATGGTCGGCTAAAGGTCTGTATAATCAGCCCCTGAGAGGAGACGAGCCACGGCTACAGATCGAGGCCCAAAGAACTGGCGCTCTTCCTTTTACAGTAGATGAGATGAGATTAGGAATAGATTGTCTCATGTGCAATAAAGCCCCGGGACCAGACAGGATCCCAACCGACCTATTTCATAACAATCCAGAGGTATGGGCACCAATATTGGTGAGGGTAATAAATGCATCAGTTGCAACAGAAATGCCCCCCTCATTGTGCACGCGGCAACCATTGTCCCGATATTTAAGAAAGGGGATAGGAATAGCCCGCATTGTTATTGCCCATTATCTCTCATTGATGTAACAGCTAAGGTTTTGGGCAGAGTGGTGTTGAATAGGTTGTCCGAGTGGGCAGAGACCCATGGAATAATAAAGGATGTCCAATATGGGTTCTGGATGGGCAAATCCACGGTTGCACAATGTTTAAATCTCTACCTGATCCAGGCGAAGTATACTGTAGCCAAAGACGGGCTCTATCTTGCATTTATGGACCTCACTGCAGCATTCGACTGTGTAAATCGTAAAAAACTGTGGAAGCTCATGGGATCAATGGGGCTGGACCGGCCTTAATTAATGTACTCATGGCTCTACACTCTAATACCTCTCCCGCAGTAAGATACATGCAAGAGGGGAAGACTACACAGTATTTTACATGTTCAAGCGGGGTCAGACAGGGATGTATTTTAGCTCCTTTTTTTATATATAAATGGTCTTGACCTGGCATTAACCGCGGGAAACAACCTTTACAACGCAACTTTTACAACGCACTACCATTACAACGAAACTTTTACAACGCAACATCCATTACAACGCATGCCATTACAACGCATGCCATTACAACGCAACCATTACAAAGCATGACACTACAACGCATACCACTACAACGCATGTCATTACAACGCAGTCATTACAACGCATACCGTTACAACGCATTACATTACCATCCAACACTTACCCTACTGTTGCACCCCCTGTAGTTAGATTAGTAATTTTTACCCCAACACTATCCAACACTTACCCTACTGTTGCACCCCCTGGAGTTAGAATAGTAATTTTTACCCCTACACTATCCAACACTTACCCTACTGTTGCACCCCCTGGAGTTAGAATAGTAATTTTTACCCCTACACTATCCAATACTTACCAACCATGCAATGTAATGTTATACGTTGTAATGGTATGCGTTGTAAAGGTAATATGCGTTGTAATAGAATGCGTTGTAAATGTAGTTTTTAAAAATTCGGTGGCGTAGACAGCACCCTCAGAACAAAAAGGGCCCAGTGGCTGTGACAATAGGTCTCCAGAGGATACCCTTCACTTTGTGCTCCTGTGTTCGTATTACTCATTCCCGAGAAGAGTGCATCTTAAGGGGCTTTTAAGGAAACATAATTTTAAGCAGACCCGGGTGGCCCTACTTTTTTTAAAACTGTCCCCTGAGGCTTTTAGTTTATTTTGTGTCACAAATTTTTTAAGATCTGCAGCAGAGCTAAGAAATACGAAGGGAACATAAACGGAGGAATCCTTCAAGCACCTGGTGCATTACTGGGGATAGTGTGTGGCACACCTTTTAATTTTTTTTTTAATGTTTTTATGTTATCTTTAGATGTTTTTGAGTATTGCTTCTTATGCTCATGCGGTGCCCTGGCTGCCCATGATGATTATTGTACTGTATTGCTGTGCTGTTGGATATGTATCTTTTATGGTCATAATTTTTATATATGCCGAATAAAGATTATTATTATTATTATTATTATTATTATTACTTCTTCCGGTACTCTCTCCTCAGCTGACCTTGACTGCTCACACTTATCCGGAGGCTCTCACTTCACCTACCTGTTCTTTTGTCTTCCAATACTCTCTCCTTAACTGGTCTTAACTGCTTGCATTAAACTTTTGGTTCTTATTTTTTCTGACACTTTCTCTGCAGTGGGTCTTGACTGCTAATACTCAGCTGAAGGCTCTCACTTCCCCTACCTGTTCTTACTTCTTCCTATACTCTCTCCTTAGATGATCTTGACAGTTGACACTCAGCTGGTAGCTCTCACTTCTCCTACATGTTCCTATTTCTTCTGATACTCTCTTTAGCTAGTCTTGACCGCTTACAAACAGCTGAAGGCTCTCACTTTCCCCACCTGTTCTTATTTCTTCCTATACTCTCTCCTTAGCTGGTATGACAGTTTAGACTCAGCTGGTAACTCTCACCTCCCCTACCGGTTCTTATTTTTTCTGAAACTCTCTCCTGAAGCTGATCTTGACCGCTCACAGTCATCTGTAGGCTCTCACTCCCACTACCTGTGACTTCTTCTGATACTCTGACTTTAGTTGGTCTTGACTGCTTACACTCAGCTGAAGGCTCTAACTTTCCTCACCTGTTCTTACTTCTTCCGATGCTCTCTCCTTAGCTGGTCTTGACTGTTTACACTCAGCTGGTAGCTCTCACTTCCCCTACCTGTTCTTATTTTTTCTGATACTCTCGCCGGAAGCTGGTCTTGACAGCTCACACTCATCTGGAGGCTCTCACTGCAACTATCTGTTCTTATTTTTTCTGTTACTAACTCTGAAGTTGGTCTGGATCGCTCACATTCAGCTGGATTCTCTTGGTCCTACACATCTGGAGGATCTTACATCCCCCACTTGTCCTTATTTCTTCCATTTCTCTTTTTACAGCTGGTCTTAATCGCTCACTTACAGATGAAGTCTTCTGCTCATATTCATCTGGAGGCTCTCACTTCCCCTACCTGTTCTTATTTCTTCCGATACTCACTTCCCAACTGGTCTTGCCTGCTCATAGGCACTAGAGGCTCTCAGTTCCACTACCTGTTCTTATGTATTCTGATACTCTCTCCTTAGCTGGTTTTCACTGCTTACACTCAGCTGAAGGCTCTCACTTCCCCTACTTGTTCTTGCTTCTTCTCTCCTTAGCTTGCCTTGATCACTTACACTCAGGTAAAGGCTCTCACTTTCCCTACCTCATCTTACTTCTTCTGATCCATTCGTCATAGCTGGTCTTGACTGCTTACACTCAGCGAATGTTCTCACTTCCTTTGCCTATTCTTACTTCTGATACTCTCTCCTTAGATTGTCTTGACTGCTCATATTCACTGGAGGCTCTCACTTCCTCTACCTGTTCTTATTTCTTCTGATACTCCCTCCTAGCTGGTTTTCACTGCTTACACTCAGCTGACAGCTCTCACTTCCCCTACCTGTTCCTATTTCTTCGGATACTCTCTCCTCAGCTGATCAAGACTGCTCACCCTCATATGGAGGCTCTCACTCCCCATACATGTTATTGCTTCTTCTGATACTCTCGCCCCAGCTGGTCTTGAACGCTCATATACATTGGAGGCTCTTACTTCCCCATTCTGTTCCAATGTCTTCTGTTACACTCTCCCGCTGGTCTTGACCGCTCATATTCATTGAAGGCTCACACTTCCCTTGCCTGTTCTTATGTCTTCCGATACTCACTTCCCTGCTGGTCTTGCCCATTAACACTCATTTGGAGGCTCTAACTTCACCAAATTGTTCTTATGTCTTCCGATAGTCTCTCCCCAGCTGGTCTTACCCACTAACTCTCATCCGGAGGCTCTCACATCCCCCTCTTGTTCATATTTCTCCTGGTGCTTTCTCCCCTGGTCTTGGCCGCTCACATTTAGCTGTTCTTATTTCTCCAGATACTGCTCCCCAGCAGGTTTTGGGCACTCAACTGGAGTCTCGGCTCATTGTGTGACCAGAGCTCCCAAAAACTGACTCAAAGGCTACAGTTTGTTACCCCCTCATCTCTAAATAATGACTCTTTCTTTGCATTGCTGCATCCACAAAGGATGCTTTTCACCCTTCAACACCCATCCAGTTAGAACTATGTCAAACCTACACCCTTTCACTATCATATCACTCTCCTTGCTGGCACTCCACGTGTTCAGCAATTGTAGCTCAATTCTCAATAAATGACTTTATTTACAGGTGTTTCATAAAGGTCAGAGTGTAGTCACTGTGAACTCTGGCTTCTACACACCTAGATGCCTGCCTGGTGTGCCTTAGTTCTTGTTATACAAAAGGGGGTGGTGATGGACGGAGGATCCGAATCAATCAAACACTCACACCCAGTCAAAAGATCTGGGTTTATTCCATCACCATTCTTTAGCCCACTCTGCCACCCCAGTTCAGACATGGCTATATGCAAATCAGTCTGACCCTGTGCCTCATGGGAACAGTCCAGCCCGAACTGCCAAGCCATGCCTTCCCTGGACCGGAAACAAGATTCCGAGGACCGGTTTCTGGCATTCCAGCCGTCTTCAGCCCGGCTTGCTTGAATCCAGTGGCAAAGTGAGCAAGGGACTCACATCTGAGCATACCCTGCCACACTTATGGCGGCCAAAAGCGGTACAAAAGGGGGTGGTGATGGACGGACCATCCGAATCAATCAAACATTCACACCCAGTCGAAAGATCTGGGTTTAATCCATCACCGTTCTTTAGCCCACTCTGCCACCCCAGTTCAGACATGGCTATATGCAAATCAGTCTGACCCTGTGCCTCATGGGAACAGTCCAGCCCGAACTGCCAAGCCATGCCTTCCCTGGACCGGAAACAAGCTTCCGAGGACCGGTTTCTGGCATTCCAGCCGTCTTCAGCCCGGCTTGCTTGAATCCAGTGGCAAAGTAAGCAAGGGACTCACATCTGAGCATACCCTGCCACACTTATGGCGGACAAAAGCGGTACAAAAGGGGGTGGTGATGGACGGACCATCCGAATCAAACAAACATTCACACCCAGTCAAAAGATCTGGGTTTAATCCATCACCGTTCTTTAGCCCACTCTGCCACCCCAGTTCAGACAGGGCTATATGCAAATTAGTCTGACCCTGTGCCTCATGGGAACAGTCCAGCCCGAACTGCCAAGCCATGCCTTCCCTGGACCGGAAACAAGCTTCCGAGGACCGGTTTCTGGCATTCCAGCCGTCTTAATCCCGGCTTGCTTGAATCCAGTGGCAAAGTGAGCAAGGGACTCACGTCTAAGCATACCCTGCCACACTTATGGTGGCCAAATGCGGTACAAAAGGGGGTGGTGATGGACGGAGCATCCGAATCAATCAAACACTCACACCCAGTCAACAGATCTGGGTTTAATCCATCACCGTTCTTTAGCCCACTCTGCCACCCCAGTTCAGACATGGCTATATGCAAATGAGTCTGACCCTGTGCCTCATGGGAACAGTCCAGCCCGAACTGCCAAGCCATGCCTTCCCTGGACCGGAAACAAGCTTCCGAGGACCGGTTTCTGGCATTCCAGCCGTCTTCAGCCCGGCTTGCTTGAATCCAGTGGCAAAGTGAGCAAGGGACTCACGTCTGAGTATACCCTGCCACACTTATGGCGGCCAAGAGCGGTATACAAGGGGGTGGTGATGGACGGAGCATCCGAATCAATCAAACACTCACACCCAGTCAAAAGATCTGGGTTTAATCCATCACCGTTCTTTAGCCCACTCTGCCACCCCAGTTCAGACATGGCTATATGCAAATCAGTCTGACCCTGTGCTTCATGGGAACAGTCCAGCCCGAAATGCAAGCCATGCCTTCCCTGGATATAAAACAAGCTTCCGAGGACCGGTTTCTGGCATTCCAGCCGTCTTCAGCCCGGCTTGCTTGAATCCAGTGGCAAAGTGAGCAAGGGACTCATGTCTGAGTATACCCTGCCACACTTATGGCGGCCAAGAGCGGTATACAAGGGGGTGGTGATGGACGGAGCATCCGAATCAATCAAACACTCACACCCAGTCAAAAGATCTGGGTTTAATCCATCACCGTTCTTTAGCCCACTCTGCCACCCCAGTTCAGACATGGCTATGTGCAACTCAGTCTGACCCTGTGCCTCATGGGAACAGTCCAGCCCGAACTGCCAAGCCATGCCTTCCCTAGACCGGAAACAAGCTTCCCAGGACCGGTTTCTGGCATTCCAGCCGTCTTCAGCCCGGCTTGCTTGAATCCAGTGGCAAAGTAAGCAAGGGACTCACGTCTGAGCATACCCTGCCACAATTATGGCGGCCAAGAGCGGTACACAAGGGGGTGGTGATGGATGGAGCATCCGAATCAATCAAACACTCACACCCAGTCAAAAGATCTGGGTTTAATCCATCACCGTTCTTTAGCCCACTCTGCCACTCAGTTCAGACATGGCTATATGCAAATCAGTCTGACCCTGCCTCATGGGAACAGTCCAGCCCGAACTGCCAAGCCATGCCTTCCCTGGACCGGAAACAAGCTTCCGAGGACCGGTTTCTGGCATTCCAGGTGTCTTAATCCCGGCTTGCTTGAATCCAGTGGCAAAGGGAGCAAGGGACTCACGTCTGAGCATACCCTGCCACACTTATGGCAGCCAAATGCGGTACAAAAGGGGGTGGTGATGTGTGGAAAAGTAAATTTTGCCATGTTCTGTGTCCCTACGTGTCCCCCATCTTGTGTTGTATGTGCATGATTAATATGCATATGTATTCCCCATGATCGATTAAAGACGCAATTACAGTTGTGTCCATCTCTAGTATGCCAGTTTCCAGTTCTCGTGAAAGCTACGAGTATTAGGCCTATGTAAAGCTACGTTGCCACGTTTCTCAGTGTGCACGTTATTTCATTGTAAAGTCCCTGTTTCTAGGCCTCAAAAGGGCCCGGACTCAGATTCAGCTCCTGTCTCCTGAACCCTCTCTGAGGAGCGATACAGCCCCCACCTGTATCCCTGACCCTTCACTTACTTACTTACTGTATTTAGGGTCATTTAATATTCCTCAACACACACTACATGTAGAACAATGCATGCACCAGTCTTAGTGTCTGTTAGCCTTTGCCCGGATAACTTTTGGATTCTATCAACATGTTCTCTAAACATCAGATACTAGATAGTGTTTAGGTACATGTCGCTCTGACTCTCCAGACTTTCGTCTCTCCTTCTAGCTCAGAAGTCATAGCCCCCAGCTTCTCCCTAGTTACACGTCATTGCCAGCTTGCGCGCACCACTAGGTTAGAGGTCCCGGCTCCTTAGGTAGCCCCCTCCATGTTTCCGCCCCATTTGTGACATATTCCGTTACGTTTACATCACATGTCTATGTATACGCCCTGTTCACGCCTCTTGTTACACCTCCTTTCTGCCTTATCTCTCGCGACTGTTACAGGCCCCACCCACTGTTACGCCTACTGTATGTACTGTAATGTATTTTGTTTAACTATATATGCTTGTGCACTGTTATTAAAAGTTGCTAGCCATCCCAGATCTTGCCCGTGCAGGTTGTCCTGTTCCTGTCCTTTATGCTGTATTAAAACCTGCAAACTCCTACTACCTCGAATCTTGACTCTTATTTATTGAGCTATCTGTTATTGTTATGTCCAGTCAAAAATAGAGGTATTATTTATTTATTTACCACATAATGGCGCCCGAATAGTGACTTGCCCTTTCCCCACGCGCCGGTGAAG
Organism: Lissotriton helveticus; assembly: GCF_964261635.1. NCBI lineage: Eukaryota > Metazoa > Chordata > Amphibia > Caudata > Salamandridae > Lissotriton > Lissotriton helveticus. Next base: position 467,933,023 of record NC_136062.1, read on the forward strand.
CCACGCAAGCCCCCTGATCCTCTGCAGCCGTGACGGAACCATACCGTGCACGTGCAGATATTTCTGCTTCAAGTATCCCTCAGGCCCACGGAGGAGACGGAGGTTGCGGTCCAGCATCCAGACGAGGCGGTGGAGGAACGCGGCGAGTCCCGACCAGAGCCCAAGCCGAGAGTCCAAGGTCCGAGGTATCCGGAGACCCACCCGTAACAGAAGTCCGAAGTTCGTCCGTCCGTCATCGTAGCAGTCCAGTCCAGTCCGAGGCCTTCCGTTCTTGCTGCCCGGTGAGTACCATTGCTGGGGTAGTATCTAGACAGGGTCAATTGCATTGTCTCTGGTCCGTGGGTTTGGGTACGCAGATCCAACACGAAGTGTCCACTTAGGTGGATGCGGGTCCTGACGTGTCTCTTTATGAGACCGGTAAGTTTCGTACTGTTTTAGCAGTGCATCTAGTTTCTGTTCTAGTCCGTTCTGTTCTCGAGAAATTCATGTATTCTGTTTTCAGTATTCCAGGTAGTGTTTTGTCCGAACTGTTATCCTAAATGTCATTCATGTATTTCAATGTCGTGGTATGAATGTGTTGTTTAGTAATCATCGTGTTCATTGTGTATTGTATTGTGTCTAGACTCCAGCCCAGTCATGCCATTGTTTTCCAAGTTACGTCAGTTAAAAACTAGAAAAGGTCTGTTAGAAGAAGCAGTTCCTGTCCCGCCTAGGGACAGTCCAGGTCATTTTATGTATCAAAAGCATGGCATAAGTGCCATATTATATCTAGATTTATGGGTGGAGTACACCAAACAGTTAGAAGAAAAGTACAGATGGCCCGTATCGGGTACATGGGATGCCGAGTGCATCATGCGAGTAGAAGAAGTATTATGGAAAAAGAAAGCCAGACAGTCACAGAAAGATGCCATCAAGTTATGGCGCAAAGAATCTCATAAAAGAACCGAAAAAGAAATCAGAAAGTCAGAATTAAGTAGAGAATCCTTAGAAAGAGCCCAAGAAAGGGAATTAATCGAAATAGGTGAACGAGTTAAAACCGAACAGTCAGACAGACAGAGGAATGCCCTTATTAAGGGTATGTATCCTCTTCTTGCCGAGGGCTTGCCAAAAGCAACCCCGGAAGCACCATGTAATTTTCCGCCACCCTTAGTTCCGACCAAGCTACGTCACAAACCGACCGCAGCTGATATTTTTCTCTCGTCCTATTTGGACGACACAGTCCCAGAATATGCAAATCCTGTTCCGCCAGCTCCTGTAAATAATGTAATTCATGGTCCTCCAGCCACCGGGGCACCTGTTGCAGTACCTGTTACGGTACCCCCGGTCCAGCCCGTAGTACAAATTCCCGCCACATCAGTCACTTTGCCAGCACGAAGAGTATCAGTCGACGATTCCAGTATAGGGGCTGCGGGCGGAGGTCCTCCTGGTACCCCGCCGCCAAGTAGACGTTTAGGAGCAGTCGAGTTACATGAACGTGCGTTACAGCGTACGCCTAAATATAAGTCCATTGCAGAAATCAGGCGACTTCTTACTGAATGCTGTTATGATCCAGTCCCAGGCGAGGATAGTATGGTTATATATTCCGTACGTATAAGGCAGGTGTCCGAGTATTTGGTCACCCTACCGAATATGAAAGAAGATCTAGACAGAATGTATCGTTTCATTCGTACAGGACAAGATCCAGAAAGTATTGCTGAAGTCATGTCTCTCAGAAAATCTGAGATCCAGTTCATGCTGTTAAAGTTTCTGATCAATTGTTTAATTAGGGAACAAGATTCCCCGACTAAAGATCCGACCGAAATGAAAATTCTGACAAAGTGGAGTGATAATATAGCCGAGGGTAAGCACAAGACACTCAATAGTATAGAGAGTATGTACAAGAAAATACGTAAAGAAATAATAAGGTTACACGAACAACGCAAAGAAGCTCTAGTAAGCGAGAAAGAAAATTACTCTTCTACTGAAGAGGTAGACGACGAGACTACCGCCAGAATAGCGTATGTAGGTAAATCTAGATTTCCAGACCGACATTTACGCCTAGAACACAAGAAAGTCTTTCATCTTCCAGCACCAGAACAAGGTTCTCTAGAACAAGTATTTCAAGCTACCGATCAAATTCTGAAATCACGAATCGGTTATAGTGAATTAAGTACTATGCATGAACAAGAACTAGCCCGATCAGCAGTCCGATGGATTACTGATTCTACCACTTTTCCAGACGAAATAGTGGCACAAATGTTTCTGAAATTGCCCCCAGCCGAGCAGCGACTGGTGGGTATGTATATGATCCAACACCTCATTACGCTGTATGAGGGTCAACATTCTGATCCAGGTCCGTTACATGATGTCCTGAACGAGTTACTCCAGTATAGATGGAAAGGTTTAGGTACCGATTTAATTAGTGTCATTCTAGAACAGCGCCACAAATATAGAACGTTTTTAAATCCGCATTTTGTTCATGTCTCACCTCCAGAAAGTAAACCGTTTTACATAGATAGACAGCATCCGTTACGAGAAGTACACCCAGTTAGGACAACGGGTGGTGAAATGCAACGAGTATTTGTTTACACCCCAGTTACAAAGATGGAACTCTTAGAGATGAAGAAATTAATTCCCTGTCACGACAAAGATCCAGCAGGGTTCCACCGTGAATTAAAAGACATGCTCCGTATGGGAGAATACACGTATCCAGATATTATTAAAATGCTAAAAGTCCTGTTGCATGCAGGCATATATGAAAAACTCAAGGAAAAGGATTGGGAGGTGGGAGAGAAAAAGATCGATTGGACAGCTCTAGAAGCTGAAGATAAGATACGAGTACCAGGTACCGGTCTTGGAGATAAATGTAAAGAATTACCAGAATTATTGATACAAGTTTTGCCTAGATTATTAGCCACTAAAAAGGAAGACTGGGATGCAATCTCAGCCTGTAAACAGAAACAAGACGAAGATACTAGTGATTTTTATTCTAGATTTGAGAAATGTTTTAGCATCAACAGTGGTTTGAAGACGAGTAGTGAGTCATACCCTCATCTTTTTGTTACTAAATTAGTCGAGAATTCAAGTCCACAAGTTAAGAATCGAGTTTTGAAAGTCGAAATTACCTGGCAAGCTAGTACCCCGTCCCAGATGTTACAGATGCTCCAGTACCACCAGAATAGAATCAGAGAAGAGCAAGAACACGAGAGAAGACGTATGAAAGACACGAAAATGAAAGTACTAGTTGCACAATCTGTTCCACAAGACAGTCAGAAGAGGGGTCCGAATCAAGCCAGTCATCCTGCAGCTCCCGTTAAAGGGACATGCAATTATTGTAAACAGCCAGGTCATTTTATAAACGAATGTGCAGTTCTGAAACACAACATAGCCACTGGTAAGACTAAAGAAAGACCACGTCCGCCTAGACAAGAACAAGTTTCACAGACTTCTCAGTCACCACAGAATGCACAACAGACAGTTCCAGCACCGCAGCCTATCGCTGCAACACAGCATGTTACACAGCAGATGTACCAGTATGCACAGACAGAGTATCCAGAGTATCAAGCGTATTCATGAAACAGCCTAGAGAGGGAGGTAGGCTTGCCTCTCATCGAGATTCCTGTAGATCAAGAAGGTCCCTATGTTTACAGTCAAGTATTAGGGAAAGACAGAAAGTTTCTGATTGATACAGGGGCAAGTAGGACTACTATTAGTCACGACGAGGTTCCAGGGGCTCCGCTCTCAGGCTCTAGAAATGTTTCCCTTGAATTTTCAGGAAAGCCAATTGTTAACGAGATTTCCAAACCAGTTACTCTAGAAGTAGGTCCATTGTCCCGAACTACTGATCTACTGCTTACGAAGTCATGTCCAGAAAATTTGTTAGGCATTAAGACACTGAAAGAATTAGGTGCAGTTATTTGCTGTTCCCCAGAGGGAATACGTTTGTTTTTACGTGACTTCAAGGGTCACTATGTTTTGCGTGATTTTGATCCAAGATTGTCTAATGTTCCGCAGCATCTATGGGCGCAAGGTCCAACTGATGTTGGTTTTATGCAAATCACACCTCATCGTGTGACTCTCAAGCAAGGTATAGTCTTGCCACGAATCAGACAGTACAGATTGCCACCTGAGGCTGTAGCAGCCTTATCCAAAATTATTGACGAGCTCATTGCTCAAGGAGTAGTTGTAGAAACTGACTCCAATGTATGTAATTCTCCTATCATTCCAGTCATGAAACGTACTGATCCAAATGCACCCCCAGTATATCGATTAGTGATTGATCTTCGAGAACTTAATAAATGTATCATCCCCCAGTATCCAGTAGTCCCAGATATCTCATCTCTATTGACAGCCATTGATTCTCAGGCTACATTTTTCACAGTCATAGACCTCAAAAACGCATTTTTCAGTGTTCCAATTCATCCAGACAGCCAGTACCTTTTCGGTTTTTGTTTAAATGGAAGGAGCTATAAATTCACACGAGCTCCTCAAGGTTTCACAGAAAGTCCTAGCATTTACAGTCAAGCACTTAAGAGACAACTAGACAATATTCACATGCCAACTGACACTGCCCTGCTCCAGTATGTCGATGATCTACTGATCACAGCCCGTTCTGAACATGCTTGCGAGCGAGCATCGCTTACAGTCCTGTATTTCCTAGCCGAGATGGGGCACAAGGTGTCTCCTTCAAAGCTTCAATTCTGTGTCCAGCAAGTGATCTACTTAGGCCACTTGCTGTCCAAGTGGGGTAGGCAGTTGACACCTGACCGTATCCAGTTAATAGCGAGTCTTCCACAGCCCAAGACACAGAAGGAGGTACGTGCTTTTATCGGCCTTACTTCTTATTGCAGACAATGGATTCCTCAGTATGCATTTCTAGCCAAGCCACTGATACAGTTAACGACACAGGAGGCAGCCGTATCGACTGTCCTCCCTTGGACATCTGAACATACACTTAGATTCAATGAGTTAAAGAAAGCCTTATGCCAAGCTCCTGTCCTAGCTACACCGAACTACAATAAGCCTTTTACACTTTTTGTCACAGAACGTGATGGTACAGCATTATCTGTTCTTACACAAGATCAAGCAGGACAATACAAGCCCTGTGCTTATTTTTCGAGTACACTAGATCCAGTAGCCCAGGCTCTGCCTGCGTGCCTCAAGTCAGTTGCAGCCACAGCACTAGCTATCAGACAAAGTGATTCCATAGTATTGGGACACTCCCTGACAGTACAAGTTCCACACTCCGTGGAAGTTCTTTTAAACCGAACACAGACTCAGCACTTGACAATTGCACGTTTGACAGGTTATGAACTGACACTGTTCCAGCCACACATAGAAATCAGACGCTGCAACGTTCTAAATCCTGCTACACTGTTACCGTCAGTTACTTCAAATCCTGCCACACATGACTGTGTGGAAGTAGTTAACACTATGACTAAGCCAAGACAAGATCTGACAGATATTCCATTACCAGATCCTGACCTGACACTTTATGTGGATGGTTCATGTATGAGAACGAGTACAGGAGAACTAGTAGCCGCGTATGCAGTGACTACTGACACTGAAGTTATTGAAACACACCGTATTGACACCCTGTCTGCTCAGGCAGCAGAGCTAGTTGCTCTGACACAAGCCTGCATACGTGCCAAGAACCTGAAAGTTAATATTTACACAGATTCACGCTACGCATTCGGAGTCGTACACGACTTCGGAGTGCTCTGGCAGGAGAGAGGTTTCATGACTTCTCATGGAACCAAGATTCAGCATGGTTTCCTTATTCAAGCTCTGTTAGATGCAATACATTTACCAACATCTATCGCTATCATGAAGTGCAAAGCACATACGAAAGTCACTGACATTATTTCCCAAGGTAATGATCTAGCAGATCGAACAGCCAAGCTTACAGCACAGACACCAGACATACCAGTTAACAAGACACCGACATCCACTCTAGAACAGACTACTTGTATGACAGTTAAGGACCCTACTCAAGATGTCATAGATATCCAGTTACATGCTACCCCCGAGGAAATTAAGAAATGGTCCGAACAAGGAGGGGTCCAGACAGATCAGGGATGGTTGACGAAGGGTAGAGCCACATGGTTTCTCCCCGACTCAATGGTTCAAGTCATTATCAATACCGCACATAGTCCTGCACACTTAGGAGAAAAAGCCATGTTAGACAGTATCCAGAACATTTGGTTTAACAAGCATTTACGAGCTGCAGCCAAGCAGAAAGTCCGTACTTGTATGATATGTTGTCAATTCAATACAGGTAAAAGTGTCCCGGTGGAACAAGGTGGATTCCAGCCCCCTGACCACCCTTTTGAAGTCCTCCAGATGGATTATATTCAGATGGAGCGATGTCGAGGTTTCAAGTATGTCCTTGTAGTTGTATGCGCTTTGTCCAGGTGGACAGAAGCATATCCAGTCCCAGATTATACGGCCGCGACCACTGCCAAGCAGCTGGTTCGTGAATATTTCCCCCGCTATGGACTCCCTAGGGTCGTGTATTCTGATAACGGCCAGCCATTCTCATCTGAACTCATGAAGCATGTTTCCCTTTTACTAGGGTACCAGTGGAAGTTCCATTGTGTACGCCATCCAGAAGCAGCCGGTCTCGTAGAGAGACATAACCAGACCCTAAAAATCCGTATCGCCAAAGTTTGTAAAGAGAAAGGTGTAGACTGGTTAGTTGCCCTGCCAGTCGCTCTGTTCTATATGCGCATGGTCGCACATTCCAGATCAGGTCTGTCCCCTTATGAGGTCGTATTCGGCCGCCCCCCGAATGTATGGGGTACACCTAGACCCCGAAGTATTACAGATGTTTCCAGTAATATGCTGACAGATTACCTAGCTTCCTTGATGTCTGCCCTACACTCTTGTCGTTCACAGGTTGCCGCTGCATTTCCCGACAATACTGAAGTCAAGCCACACGAGATCTTTCCCGGCACCCTGGTCCTCGTCCGCAATTTTGATCGTTCAAGTCCGCTGGAGCCTCGCTGGAAGGAGCCGAAGTTAGTCCTTCTAACCACCCGCACAGCCGTGAAGTTGGAAGGCAGGAAAGGCTGGGTGCATCTGTCTCACGTCAAGAAATTTCACGGACTAAGACCTAAAACTTTAAATAACACTTCTACAGATACTATTCTTAAGGACTGTCCCGCCAATGACATTGATTCAAAACCTCCCCTGTTAGAGGAAACTCCGCAGCAGGAGTATAAAAGTAAGCTACGGTCCAGTAAAATAAGTCAGCCAGTTTAATTGTCTAAGTCCTCCCCTAGGTGAAACGGTTAGACAGGTATCTGACATGTATGAAATAGACCCCCATAGTGAGAGAGTTAGTCAAAACTCTATCCGATGTATCGTTTTTCTAAGTTTTATATTGTTTCTCAGCCTGATGGTTACCTGCACGAGTTATGCATTTCATTTATGTTTTCCAATTTCTCATGTAAATAAGTCTTCTAATGCTACAGTAGAGCACACGTTTAGTGATCTGCCTCCTCACGAACTATCCTATCGTCTTGCTATGCGCAACAATTAATTTATCCGTATGTTACATTATTCACACCAGACCAGCAATGCCACAAATTGTTGGGTGTGTGGTCGACTCCCCCCTTTCCAGACACCTAAGGGAGTTCTGCCACTGTTTCCTTATCCATTCTCACATAATGGCTCATGTGGAGCCTGGTCCATGTTAACGTCATCCTCAACTGATATGTCCCTTCTGAACAGTACATGTTTTCCAGACAAGCAAGGTCTTCCCCACAGAACAGGGTTAGATCTAGAAAATGAAGTTTATAATTTAGGTAATTATTCTTCGAATTTTATGGTCCTGAATGTTCAGTCTGATCCTACTCCAGACTTACCTGCTATTTCAGTATTACCAGTCAAAGGCGAATTATGTGTCCGAAATAACGGTTCCGTACATGTAGGACATAGTGATTGTACTACTATTGTCGAGTATAGTGACAGTGGGAAATCTATTTTCAAAGCTTCACGTCATTCTTATTTTGTTTGTGGTCAGACCGCATATGTTCGTCTGCCCCTCAATTGGGAGGGAACCTGTTACATTGCCTTCCTACTGCCACCAGTTTTCCTAGCCCCGTCTGATTATCATAGAAACACACATCTAGTACACATTAGACATATTTATTTATTATTTATTATTGACATTTATACAGCGCGGCGAATACCCGTGGGCGTCTCGGCGCTAATTAAGGGCATAGATCAGCATACTGGGGTAATGAAGAAAATACGGCTATTGGTCAAATAACCACGTCTTTAGCTGTTTGCGAAATGTGAACAAGGAGGGACTTGCCCGGATGTGTGCAGGAAGGGTGTTCCAAAGTTTCGGGGCGGCGACAAGGAAACGCCTGTCGCCCCATGTGACTGTTCTAGTGCGAGGCACAGTCAAAAGGTTCTGATTAGAGGACCGAAGGGATCGGGTTGGAACATAATGAAGAAGATTCTGTTTGAGAAAATGGGGACCCTGACTATTGAGTGACTTATAGACGATACACAGCGATTTAAATTTAATACGACTGCGCATCGGGAGCCAATGGAGATCCCTGATGGTATTTGCGACTGGTGCAAACTTGGGGATCCCAGCCAACATTCGTGCAGCTGCATTTTGGATTGACTGCATCCTATTTATCACTCGGACTTGGGCCTTTAGTAATAAGGCGTTGCAATAGTCCATGGAGGACAGGACTAGTGAGCTGACCAGTGTTTTCCCGGCAGTGTTCGGTAAGAAAGGTAATATTTTCCTGATCAATCTCAATTTCATATGAGCTGTGGCCGCAGTTTTATTAGCATGTGCCATAAAATTGAGGCCAACATCAAAAGTGACGCCTAGATTTCTCACTTTGCATAGAAGGGAGATTGAGTCCCCGATTGTCGATCAAACTGAAACTGCTCTAGAACAGTATACAGATTTCAATAAAGGATTCTTTTTCTTTATAGGACCTATCCAGAATAGTAAGTTAATACGTAGATTAACCAGAACCCTTGAAGCAGTAGTGAATGACACTGCTTCTGCCCTAGGTAACTTAACCGAAGAGCAATCTGCTATGAGATTTGTCGTGCTCCAAAATCGTCTCGTTCTTGACGTCATACTGGCCGATAGAGGAGGAGCATGTAGAGTCATCGGATCTAGTTGCTGCATTTTCATTCCTAATAACGCGCCGTCTGTTTATTCAGCTATAACCAGACTTCATAAAATTGCCCATCAGTTACACCAGAATCCAGGCACCTGGACATGGTCCGGTTGGTTTTGGAGTATTATTTCTGCCTGGGGATGGAAAATATTGTCATTTCTAGGTATTGCAGTAGCGATCATATTCAGTTGCTGCCTCTGTATACAATGTGGCCCTGCGATTTGCGGCATTTGTGCTACCTCTTGTATTCCTAGTCCCGAGTCCCGTCCTAAATCCCGTTCCAAGAAAATTCGAGACGAGCAAATGATACTGTATGAAATGATAGATGGTATCATGAATATTGATGTTTCCTGATGGAAACGTAGTGACAAGGAGGGAATGTGGAAAAGTAAATTTTGCCATGTTCTGTGTCCCTATGTGTCCCCCATCTTGTGTTGTATGTGCATGATTAATATGCATATGTATTCCCCATGATCGATTAAAGACGCAATTACAGTTGTGTCCATCTCTAGTATGCCAGTTTCCAGTTCTCGTGAAAGCTACGAGTATTAGGCCTATGTAAAGCTACGTTGCCACGTTTCTCAGTGTGCACGTTATTTCATTGTAAAGTCCCTGTTTCTAGGCCTCAAAAGGGCCCGGACTCAGATTCAGCTCCTGTCTCCTGAACCCTCTCTGAGGAGCGATACAGCCCCCACCTGTATCCCTGACCCTTCACTTACTTCCTGCCTCACAGTGCCCGGCTCGGCCTGGCTCTGCCTGCCAGTCTGCCAAGAGTATGTTATGATTCCAGTTATCAGTCCAGCTCTCCTTCTCTGCATTCCTAAGCTACTGAATCGCATCAATAGTTTCAGTCATCGTCTAGCCTTTACGTCTCCATGTAAGAGAAATACTGTATTTAGGGTCATTTAATATTCCTCAACACACACTACATGTAGAACAATGCATGCACCAGTCTTAGTGTCTGTTAGCCTTTGCCCTGATAACTTTTGGATTCTATCAACATGTTCTCTAAACATCAGATACTAGATAGTGTTTAGGTACATGTCGCTCTGACTCTCCAGACTTTCGTCTCTCCTTCTAGCTCAGAAGTCATAGCCCCCAGCTTCTCCCTAGTTACACGTCATTGCCAGCTTGCGCGCACCACTAGGTTAGAGGTCCCGGCTCCTTAGGTAGCCCCCTCCATGTTTCCGCCCCATTTGTGACATATTCCGTTACGTTTACATCACATGTCTATGTATACGCCCTGTTCACGCCTCTTGTTACACCTCCTTTCTGCCTTATCTCTCGCGACTGTTACAGGCCCCACCCACTGTTACGCCTACTGTATGTACTGTAATGTATTTTGTTTAACTATATATGCTTGTGCACTTTATTTATTTATTTATTTATTTATTTTATTTATGGGTTTCTATAGCGCTGGAATCGACTCCAACGGAGTATCTCTGCGCTGTGATACCAAATAGAGTCCAACAAATATGCAGATGAGGGATAAGGTCTAGATTTTATCAGTGAACAGCAGAGTTTTCAGTTGCTTCCTGAATTTTAAATGGTCTGTGCAGAGCCTGAGGGCCAGAGGCAGTTTGTTCCACAGTGTGGGCCCCGCAACAGATAGGGCTTTCCCTCCAAGTCTGTTTTTTTTTGCACGAGGTACAGCCAACAGAAAATTCTCACTGGATCTCAGCGATCTGGAGGGCGTGTAGAAGGTAAATTTCCGCTCCAGATATGTGGGGCCATTTCCATTTAGGCATTTATGAATGATACAGCATATCTTGAACTTGGCTCTTTGTCGAACGCTCAACCAGTGTAGTTTCTGTAATAGGGGTTTTGATGCTGTTCTTGGGGGAGCATTTAGGACAAGGCGAGCTGCCGTGTTCTGGACCACCTGGAGCCTGTCCAGAACTCCTTCATTAGCAGAAAGGAGCAGCCCGTTACAGTAGTCAATACGACTCAGTATAAGGGCTTGCACCAAAGTTTTTCTGAAGGAGTCCGGTAGCAGTGGAAATATTCTGCGCATCATGCTGATGGTATGGAAGCATGAGCCAGCTACCATATTACTGTGCTGCTTGAGAGAAAGATCGTAATCCAGGCGTATCCCCAGATTTTTGACAATCTGTTTGGGCTCTGGAACAGTACCCAGATCAGACGGCCACCAGTCAGGGGTCCACAGTAATTTGGCGTCTCCAAACAGCATTACTTCCGTCTTGTTGACATTGCACTGTAGGAAGTTGGTGGACATCCACTGTGCGACGGCTTTCATGCCAGCGGAGAAGGAGTTTCTTATTTCTGTGGTGAGATTTTGAAAGGGGAAGAGGAGCTGCGTGTCATCTGCATATGACACGGGGATGAAACCAAATTTGCGCATCACTCTTGCCAGGGGTGCCACGTAGATGTTAAAGAGTGTTGGGCTCAAACAGGAGCCCTGTGGCACCCCTTTCGTAATCTCTACCTCAGTTGATCTGTATTTACCCATGGTGACAGTCTGGGTCCGATCCGTAAGAAAACTCCTTAGCCAGGCAAGGGCCTTGTTCTTGACCCCTACGTTCGACAACCGGTCAATAAGGATGTTGTGTGACACGGTGTCGAACGCGGCTGAATGGTCTAACAACACCAAGATTACTGAGTAGCCTTTGTCCTGAAACATATGCAGGTCGTCAGTGACAGACAGGAGGGTGGACTCTGTACTGTGTTTCGGCCTAAACCCAGATTGAGAATAGTCTAGGCCGCCAGCTTTCTCAATGTAGCTGGATAACTGACGATTAACATACTTCTCAGCGAGCTTTCCCAAAAACGGCAGCAGCGAAATAGGTCTAAGATTAGACAAATCATTCCAAGGAATTGTGGTGTTTTTCCTGATTGGTCTGACCAAGGCTTGTTTCCACTGCTTAGGGACAGATCCTGTAGAAAGGGAAAGGTTAACAAGTTTTTCGATGGTGGGTGATAGAATTCCGAGCAAGGCGGGCATGAGTCTTGCCGGGATGATATCATCGGGACTTCCACTTTTAATCTGCACCATGAGCAGGGATACCTCTTTATGAGTGATAGGGGGGAAGAGGTCTAAAGTATAAGGGCCACTATCAAGTTCTGAATCCTGAAAGATGGGGACTGTATTTGTAGTCAAGATATTGTTTGCATTGACTATTTTAGCATAGATAAGATCGATTTTAGTGCAAAAAAATTGCGATATATTGTCGCAAAGTAGTTGTGATGAAGTATCTGCACTCTCACATGCTGTAGGATTAGTGAAAGAGTGAAGGACCTGGTATAATACTCTGGGGGAGTTATCTGCAGCCGTAATAAGATTGGTAATATGTGTTTTTCGCGCCGTTCTGATAGCTTTATGATATGTGCTTAGGGCGTCCCAATACTGTTTCCTATCTGTTACCAGATGGGTAGATCTCCAAATCTTTTCTAATTTCCTAGCTGCTTTCTTGAGATTCCTGAGCTCTTCAGAGAACCAGATCTCTTGTTTTTTGGCTGGTCGGGGTCTAAATTGCTTTAAAGGAGCTATTTTGTCTATGGCTATTTTAATGTCTTTGCTGAACATATCAATAGCTTTATTGATATCATCGGGAATCTCATGGTAGGGTTGGGCAAAGTTCTCAGCGAAGGAGGCCTCGTTAACTTTATGCCATTGCCGCCGTATTTCAGGGATATTTGTGGTTTTGGGGGTAGTGATTGCAGGATAGGGAGTATAAAACTCAAGGATAAAATGGTCAGTCCAACTGACCTGTGTAGGGGGCAGGCATATGACACCAGAGAAATTGGTAATAATCAGGTCTAGGGTGTGTCCGGCCACGTGAGTTGGGCCCACATTGTGTGGTTGGAGACCTAGTAGTAAAAGATCGTTAAGAAAAGCCTGTGCTTCTTTACAATTTATAAGTTCGCTGTGAAGGTTAAAATCACCTATTAGCACAAAATCTTTGTCTTTATGAACATATGGTGCAAGATTTTCCAGTAATGTATTGACAAAGTTAGAGCTAGGTCCAGGGGGACGATAAACCAGGGCTCCTAGTCTGGTTTGTTTGGTGGAAAGAGTTGTTTTAAAAATCAGCATTTCAATGTCTGGAGTGCAGAGTTCAGCCAAAACAGAACAATCAATGTGACTTTTATGAGCAATAGCAATTCCTCCACCTATTTTCTTAGGTCTGTCTAACCTGATCATTTTATATCCCGAGGGAATGGCCAAAGTAATGGAAGGAGTAGAATGGGGTTTAAGCCACGTTTCAGTCATGAAACAGTAGTCAGGTTCATTTGTGGAGATTATGTCCCATATTTCAGAAGTATGCTTAGGTAAAGAGCGTACATTGCAAAGAATGTTTTTATGACCAGTGATTTTAGATGTTTTATATGATGGAGTATGATTGTTCACACAATTATCAGGGTTTTCTACCTTCATAGTAGTAAACTGGGATTTACAGTGTAAACATGAAAAAGGTCCTTCTACAATTAGTTTAAGGTCTCCATGACAGGCATTAGTCTGTAGATCCTTAAATACCTGAGCTGAGTATGTAATCCTGACTGGACGCGGGACAAGCGAGGAAACAGGAGAGACCGCCATGGCCCCTAGCCCCTTGCACCGTCCTGGCGCGGACGGGCGCAGACGGGCAGGTCTTTGGCTTGTCTTCGGCGCGTCAGAGGCGCCTCCCTGCGCGCAATCGCTGCGCGCTTGTTCCCGACGAGTGGCTAAGTAGCCCCAGTAGCAGCAAGACTAGAGCGCTACCCGCTCTGTGCTGCAGCGGAAAAGCGGAAGTGTGTAACTCAGGCTCGTACCTGTCCCGCCCTCCGCTCAACGGTATTGGATACCGAGTCGGACCGGGGCGGGCAGGCTGTAACACAGAGCGCTGAGTGCACACGTGAGTTTGTGACCCCAGACAATGCCTAGTGTAAGCGTTTGTGCCCTCAATGAAAAGAAGTAACACCGTTTAAAATACACAATTCAATTAACTTTTTAAAATCTGCTTAAATCAAATTTTCTTAAAAGTCGCTATCGCTAAGGGCTTTGCGTTTTTCAGCAGTACAGCATCAGCATAATAATCACACCGTACCTGGCATCAAGCGGGGTCGGCCGACACTGCCACTGTCAGCCTTACCACTGTTATTAAAAGTTGCTAGCCATCCCAGATCTTGCCCGTGCAGGTTGTCCTGTTCCTGTCCTTTATGCTGTATTAAAACCTGCAAACTCCTACTACCTCGAATCTTGACTCTTATTTATTGAGCTATCTGTTATTGTTATGTCCAGTCAAAAATAGAGGTATTATTTATTTATTTACCACAGATGGACGGAGCATCCGAATCAATCAAACACTCACACCCAGTCAAAAGATCTGGGTTTAATACATCACCGTTCTTTAGCCCACTCTGCCACCCCAGTTCAGACATGGCTATATGCAAATCAGTCTGACCCTGTGCCTCATGGGAACAGTCCAGCCCGAACTGCCAAGCCATGCCTTCCCTGGACCGGAAACAAGCTTCCGAGGACCGGTTTCTGACATTCCAGCCGTCTTCAGCCCGCTTGCTTGAATCCAGTGGCAAAGTGAGCAAGGGACTCACGTCTGAGCACACCCTGCCACACTTATGGCGGCCAAAAGCGGTACAAAAGGGGTATGCTCAGACATGAGTCCCTTGCTCACTTGGCCACTGGATTCAAGATAGCCTGGCTGATGAGGATTATGAATCTGAAACCGGTCCCAGGATGCTTGTTTCCGGTCCAGGGAAGACATGGCTTGGCAGTTCGTGCTGGACTGTTCCCATGAGGCACAGGGTCAGACTGATTTGCATATGGCCATGTCTGAACTGGGGTGGCTGAGTGAGCTAAAGAATGGTGATGGATTAAACCCAGATCAGTTGACTGGGGGTGAGTGTTTGATTTGCTCAAACGCTCCGTCCATCATCCCCTTTTGTATCGCTTTGTTCGCCCTAAGTGTGGCAGGATATGCTCAGACGTGAGTCCCTTGCTCACTTGGCCACTGGATTCAAGATAGCCTGGCTGATGAGGATTATGAATCCGAAAACGGTCCCAGGATGCTTGTTTCCGGTCCAGGGAAGACATGGCTTGGCAGTTCGTGCTGGACTGTTCCCATGAGGCACAGGGTCAGACAGATTTGCATATGGCCATGTCTGAACTGGGGTGGCTGAGTGAGCTAAAGAATGGTGATGGATTAAACCCAGATCAGTTGACTGGGGGTGAGTGTTTGATTTGTTCAAACGCTCCGTCCATCATCCCCTTTTGTATCGCTTTGTTCGCCCTAAGTGTGGCAGGGTATGCTCAGACGTGAGTCCCTTGCTCACTTGGCCACTGGATTCAAGATAGCCTGGCTGATGAGGATTATGAATCCGAAACCGGTCCCAGCATGCTTGTTTCCGGTCCAGGGAAGACATGGCTTGGCAGTTCGTGCTGGACTGTTCCCATGAGGCACAGGGTCAGACTGATTTGCATATGGCCATGTCTGAACTGGGGTGGCTGAGTGAGCTAAAGAATGGTGATGGATTAAACCCAGATCAGTTGACTGGGGGGTGAGTGTTTGATTTGCTCAAACGCTCTGTCCATCATCCCCTTCTGTATCGCTTTGTTCGCCCTAAGTGTGGCAGGGTATGCTCAGACGTGAGTCCCTTGCTCACTTGGCCACTGGATTCAAGATAGCATGGCTGATGAGGATTATGAATCCGAAACCGGTCCCAGGATGCTTGTTTCCGGTCCAGGGAAGACATGGCTTGGCAGTTCGTGCTGGACTGTTCCCATGAGGCACAGGGTCGGACAGATATGCATATGGCCATGTCTGAACTGGGGTGGCTGAGTGAGCTAAAGAATGGTGATGGATTAAACCCAGATCAGTTGACTGGGGTGAGTGTTTGATTTGCTCAAATGCTCCGTCCATCATCCCCTTTTGTATCGCTTTGTTCGCCCTAAGTGTGGCAGGGTATGCTCAGAAGTGAGTCCCTTGCTCACTTGGCCACTGGATTTAAGATAGCCTGGCTGATGAGGATTATGAATCCGAAACCGGTCCCAGGATGCTTGTTTCCGGTCCAGGGAAGACATGGCTTGGCAGTTCGTGCTGGACTGTTCCCATGAGGCACAGGGTCAGCCTGATTTGCATATGGCCATGTCTGAACTGGGGTGGCTGAGTGAGCTAAAGAATGGTGATGGATTAAACCCAGATCACTTGACTGGGGGGGGGGGGGTGTTTGATTTGCTAAAACGCTCCGTCCATCATCCCCTTTTGTATCGCTTTGTTCGCCCTAAGTGTGGCAGGGTATGCTCAGACGTGAGTCCCTTGCTCACTTGGCCACTGGATTCAAGATAGCCTGGCTGATGAGGATTATGAATCCGAAACCGGTCCCAGGATGCTTGTTTCCGGTCCAGGGAAGACATGGCTTGGCAGTTTGTGCTGGACTGTTCCCATGAGGCACAGGGTCAGACTGATTTGCATATGGCCATGTCTGAACTGGGGTGGCTGAGTGAGCTAAAGAATGGTGATGGATTAAACCCAGATCAGTTGACTGGGGTGAGTGTTTGATTTGCTCAAATGCTCCGTCCATCAACCCTTTTGTATCGCTTTGTTCGCCCTAAGTGTGGCAGGGTATGCTCAGATGTGAGTCCCTTGCTCACTTGGCCACTGGATTCAAGATAGCCTGGCTGATGAGGATTATGAATCCGAAACCGGTCCCAGGATGCTTGTTTCCGGTCCAGGGAAGACATGGCTTGGCAGTTCCTGCTGGACTGTTCCCATGAGGCGCAGGGTCAGACTGATTTGCATATGGCCATGACTGAAATGGGGTGGCTGAGTGAGCTAAAGAATGGTGATGGATAAAACCCAGATCAGTTGAATGGGGTGAGTGTTTGATTTGCTCAAATGCTCCGTCCATCATCCCCTTTTGTATCGCTTTGTTCGCCCTAAGTGTGGCAGGGTATGCTCAGACGTGAGTCCCTTGCTCAATTGGCCACTGGATTCAAGATAGCCTGGCTGATGAGGATTATGAATCCGAAACCGGTCCCAGGATGCTTGTTTCCGGTCCAGGGAAGACATGGCTTGGCAGTTCGTGCTGGACTGTTCCCATGAGGCACAGGGTCAGACTGATTCGCATATGGCCATGTCTGAACTGGGGTGGCTGAGTGAGCTAAAGAATGGTGATGGATTAAACCCAGATCAGTTGACTGGGGTGAGTGTTTGATTTGCTCAAATGCTCCGTCCATCATCCCCTTTTGTATCGCTTTGTTCGCCCTAAGTGTGGCAGGGTATGCTCAGATGTGAGTCCCTTGCTCACTTGGCCACTGGATTCAAGATAGCCTGGCTGATGAGGATTATGAATCCGAAACCGGTCCCAGGATGCTTGTTTCCGGTCCAGGGAAGACATGGCTTGGCAGTTCCTGCTGGACTGTTCCCATGAGGCGCAGGGTCAGACTGATTTGCATATGGCCATGTCTGAACTGGGGTGGCTGAGTGAGCTAAAGAATGGTGATGGATAAAACCCAGATCAGTTGAATGGGGTGAGTGTTTGATTTGCTCAAATGCTCCATCCATCATCCCCTTTTGTATCGCTTTGTTCGCCCTAAGTGTGGCAGGGTATGCTCAGACGTGAGTCCCTTGCTCAATTGGCCACTGGATTCAAGATAGCCTGGCTGATGAGGATTATGAATCCGAAACCGGTCCCAGGATGCTTGTTTCCGGTCCAGGGAAGACATGGCTTGGCAGTTCGTGCTGGACTGTTCCCATGAGGCACAGGGTCAGACTGATTCGCATATGGCCATGTCTGAACTGGGGTGGCTGAGTGAGCTAAAGAATGGTGATGGATTAAACCCAGATCAGTTGACTGGGGGTGAGTGTTTGATTTGCTCAAACGCTCCGTCCATCATCCCCTTTTGTATCGCTTTGTTCTGGTTAGGCCCATCTTTAGCTGCCTGTCAGCCACAATCTCATGGAAGCAAAGTTGAGGAAAATACTACACAGAGGGGGTCATTGGATGACCCCCTCTGTGTTCTGAGGGAAGAGGTGTGGCGCAGCGGCCAGGGTGACTAACTCCGGCACCAGGGCAGAATAGCCCAGCACCATGTGACTCTGGGCAATAGCTTACTTAATCTTCCCAACGGCCCCAGGCGCCTTGGCACCTTCGGTTAATTGTTCGTGCTTTACAAATTTTGGACAATTACATTTACATGCCCCCAATATGGTATGCTCGCTTTTAACTGGCCGACACCTGTGTTAGTCCACTTGCGCTCTGCTGCCATTATACCAGGACTAACCTGAATTGCGTACAAAAAAGTGCTGAATTGTCTACCAGTTTTCTGAGGGGCATGCTGGTGTTTAGCACTGTATGCACAGTTCTCAGTATTTTTCTCTTTCCTTTATTCATTTATTGGCTTGCATGCATCGCTTTATCAGTTGGTGTTTTGTTCTGTTATTACTTCTAGTTCTAGAGCAGTACCACACAATCAGACACAGCGGCTGTGGGAGGGGAATGCCATACACAAGAGGGAGCACCGAAAAACCACACTTTCTTCCACACACCTGCACCTTCGTAGCTGAAGACGCTTGTCGCATTGCGTGCCCATCACAGGGGTGACAGTCCGCCCCCTTCCGCCTCCCGAAAGACATAAAACTCACCACAACAACTAAATTATGATGTTCGCTGACGCTAATAAGCTGGCAAAGCAACTCAGACTAATAAAAGATAATTCCTAAATTGTTACGTTGTTTTATTACCCTGGCTTCAGTGCCCTTTTGAGATGTCTTAGCTGCAGGTAAGGTCTTTATGTTTGTTTTTTGTTACAGAGGTGCAGGACTATCGTGTCAGGGCGTAGGCACCAGTGCTTGGGGGTCCCTGCCATGTCTGTGAGCGGCACGCAGATATTTCATGTTTAGGTGATCTGCAGTGTAAGTGCCACAGGTTAAAGAACAGAGTCTTCCTCTATGAAATTATAACCAAGTGGGTAACTACTCCACACTATATAGTTAGTTGTCCCGCAGATTATGAAACATTACAACATGATATCAATTAACATTTTATTAGTATCAAAAAAATTGAATAAAGTAGACACTTAAAAACACATTAAAAATTGTTTGCTTTTTCGTGTGACAATGTAAACAGTACATAAACAGAGGCCCATGGGGGAAACACAAGGCAACATACACAACATTACATCTCTGACATTGACATGATAATAATTTTTTACAGAAATGAACACCTAACAAAGACACCATATATGATAATATAATGAACAACAATACAGAAACAAAGACTAGACTGTGAAAACGCCTACGCGCGTTTCGGAACAAAAAACAAACATATACGCAGTTCATTCTTCAGGGCGAGAAAATAGTAGCAGTTATTTCAAGGGCCATCTGCATACAATTGGAGCAACCACCAGATATGTGGTATCGCAAGCTCACAAGCTGTTAATCTGCGGGAACAACAAAGTAGATAAGAAACCTACATGGTCTGGTAAGACAAATATTAAAAACCCAGTTTGAGCTTGAGAGGTGACATATGTCCAAGTAGGTATGTAACCTTTACAACGAAACTTTTACAACGACCTACCATTACAATGCAACTTTTACAACGCATACTATTACAACGCATTGCTCTGGGGGGCGCTCTAGGATAGGGAATAGGTTAATTTACTATCCAATAACCTTCCCTACTATCCACGGGGACTGGAGTTGGAATAGTAAATTAAACTATTCACTATCCAGCACCCCAAAGCGCTATGCGTTGTAATGGTATGCGTGGTAAAAACCGCGTTGTAAAGGTAGGCGTTGTAAAAGTATGCGTTGTAACGTCATACATCCGTCTAAGTATGCTAGCATACGTGAAAACGACGTTACCAATGTTAGGCAAAAGATCAGACTGCAGAAAAGACACCACCACCAGAGGAGTAAGTAGGCACAGCTTTAAGGCGGTCAGGCACCTATTAAGACAGATAAAAGGTTAAACAAAAGAAATAAAGGTCAGTGTCTAAGTGTACATATATTCCATATAGCACCTACTCTGGAGAAACAAAGCGCCAATGTTGTCCTTGAGTCCATGAGAGTAAGTATCAGAAGGATCAAAAATCCACAGGAGTCAAACAGAAGAATAACAGACAAATGACTAATGAGGACTCCCCTGGTGAGACCATGGTTAAGAAAACAGAAGTAAGAAAGCAGATATGGAAAAGCAAATATTACCACAATGTGAACCAATCACGAGTGGGCACTAGGTCCTAGAGGCCTGCTGACAATAGTTGGACTAAAGGTAACCGTCCCCGTCTGCAATTTTGAGAGGAACTGGGGAGACAAAACATATACCCCCAAGTTCAGATAAAATGAGATTCTCTGCTGAATACTAATAAATAGGGAGAGTAGTATTCCACAAAACAGCAGTGGATATACCTCCCAGACAACCTGATGACCAAGGTGGCTGGGCACAGGATACAGCTTTATGGGGCCCAAGTCCAAGCAGTTAGGTAGAGAAAGGAGGGCGCAGGTCACAACCTCAATCTAAAGGAATAAATAACCCAGAAGTGCTCCATAAGCTATGGGTCCGGTGGGTCAAAAGGAGTGACCAGGAGGGATATACTTACATGCAGATAGAGGTGCAGGGTCCTAATAGCCATAGACGGACCATGAGTAAAATGATGATCAGGAAGGGGTATATCTCGTAGGATGTAGTAGGTAAAGCTTCTGTGTGACGTTGTCGATGGACAAAGTGAGAATGGATAAAGTATATGTAATAATGATGGGGCAAGTAAACAATGAAGTTAACAATGAGGGATCAAAAATATGGTTCAAGTACAAAAGAATAAGGAAAAGGAAACGGGCGAATAGACAGTGAAGATGGGGACTGGAAAACACAAATGTGATTCAAGTGCGAGGGCATATGCAGATACAGTGTAAGGGTCCAGGGATCCTTTCATAACAGGGCATTCTCCCAAGGAAGATGGTCATTGAGTCCTTGTTTCACTGTTTGGAGAGTAAAGATCCAAAAAACTTCCCTTTTACGCCTGATGGCATCTCTATTGCCAGAACCCGTGTCGGTGATTCTCTCTTTTCAGCGTAATTTGGATGTTCTTAAAGCCATGGAGCACATTACGCATAATTTATCAGGCGGTTTGTCGGGAGGTCCCTGTGTACTTTTTATGTCCCTGGGGGTCCCCATCATCTTAGATCTGACCCCAAATTATTGAGTCATCTAGGTTTAGAGAGACTCACACACTACGGCAGACCGTTTAGATGACATTTACCTTTTTATATTCTTTTATCTCCCTAGAACGTCACACAGAAGCTTAGAAGCTTTACCTACTACATCCTACGAGATATCCCCCTTCCTGATCATCATTTCACTCATGGTCCGTCAATCAATCAATCAATCAATCAATCAATCAATGCATTTATAGAGCGCACTACTCACCCGTGGGGGTCTCAAGGCGCTGAAGGGAGGTGGGGTGCTGCTACTGCTCGAACAGCCAGGTCTTGAGGTGTTTCCTGAAGGTGAGGTGGTCCTGGGTCAGACTTAGGTGGGCGGGTAGGGAGTTCCAGGTCTTGGCAGCCAGGTAGGAGAACGATTTTCCTCCAGTGGTGGTTCTGCAAATCCGTGGGACGGTGGCGAGGGCGAGGATGGTGGAGCGGAGCTGGCGGAGCGGAGCTGGCGGGTCGGAGTGTAGAAGATGAGGCGGTTGTTGAGGTATTTGGGGCCTATGTCGTGGAGCGCCTTGTGTGCATGGGTGAGGAGTCTGAACATGATCCTTTTGCTGACGGGGAGCCAGTTCAGGTTTCTTAGGTGGGCAGATATTTGTCTGTTGCGAGAGACGTCGAGGATGAGTCTTGCGGAGGCGTTCTGTATGCGCTGAAGTCGTTCCTGAAGTTTGGCTGTGGTTCCTGCGTATAGGGCGTTCTCGTAGTCCAGCCGGCTGGTGACGAGGGCCTGGGTGACCGTCTTTCTGGTTTCTGTGGGGATCCAAAGGAAGAACTTCCGGAGCATGCGCAGGGTGTTGAAGCATGAGGATGCGATGGCGTTGACTTGTTTGGTCATCGAGAGTGAGAAGTCCAAGATGAATCCCAGGTTGCGTGCGTGGTCCGTGGATGTCGGTGCGGTGCCCAGCGCTGTGGGCCACCAGGAGTCGTCCCAGTCGGAAGGGGATTGTCTGAGGATGAGGACCTCCGTCTTGTCTGAGTTCAGTTTCCACCGACTGAGCTTCATCCATTCCGCGACGTCTTTCATTCCTTCCTGGAGGTTGGTTTTGGCGGTGGTTTTGGAGTCTATGGCTATTAGGACCCCGCACCTCTATCTGCATGTAAGTATATCCCTCCTGGGCACTCCTTTTGACCCACCGGAACCCATAGCTTATGGAGCACTTATGGGTTATTTATTCCTTTAGGTTGAGGTTGTGACCTGCGCCCTCTTTTCTCTACCTAGCTGCTTGGACTTGGGCCCTATAAAGCTGTATCCTGCGCCCAGCCACCTTGGTCATCCGGTTGTCTGGTAGGTATATGCACTGCTGCTTTGTGGAATACTACTCTCCCTATTTATTAGTTTCCAGCAGAGAATCTCATTTTATCTGAACTTGGGGGTATATGTTTTGTTTCCCCAGTTCCTCTCAAAATCCCAGACGGGGATGGTTACCTTTAGTCCAACTATTGTCAGCAGCCCTCTAGGACCTAGCGCCTACTCGCGATTGGTTCGCATTGTGGTAATATTTGCTTTTCCACATCTGCTTTTTTACTTCTGTTTTCTTAACCATGGTCTCACCAGCGGAGGCCTCACTAGTCATTTGTTTGTTATTCTTCTGTTTGACTCCTGTGGATTTTTGATCCTTCTGATACTTACTCTCATGGACTCAAGGACAACATTGGCGCTTTGTTTCTCCAGAGTAGGTGCTATATGGAATATATGTACACGTGGACACTGACCTTTATTTCTTTTGTTTAACCTTTTATCCGTCACAGTAGGTGCCTGATAGCCTTAAAGCTGTGCCTACCTAGTCCTCAGGTGGTGGTGTCTTTTCTGCAGTCTGAACTTTTGCCTTACATTGGTAACGCCGGTTTCACGTATGTTAGCATACTTAGACATATGTCACCTCTCAAGCTCAAACTGGGTTGTTATTATTTATTGTCTTATCAGACCGTGTAGGTTTCTTATCTACTTTGTTGTTCCAGCAGATGAACGGCTTGTGAGCTTGCGATACCACATATACGGTGGTTGCTCCAATTGTATGCAGATGGCCCTTGAAATACCTGCTACTATTTTCTCGCCCTGAAGAAGGAACTGCGTATATGTTTGTTTTTTTGTTCCGAAACACGCGTAGGCGTTTTCACAGTCTAGTCTTTGTTTCTGTATTGTTGTTCATTATATTATCGCATATGGTGTCTTTGTTATGTGTTTATTACTGTTAAAAATTCTTTTCATGTCAATGTCAGAGATGTAATGTTGTGTATGTTACCTTGTGTTTCCACCATGGGCCTCTGTTTATGTACTGTCACATGAAAAAGCAAACAATTTTTAATTTGTTTTTAAGTGTCTACTTTATTTAATTTTTGATACAAATAAAATGTGAATTGATATCATGTTGTAATGTTTCATAATCTGCGGGACAACTAACTATATAGTGTGGAGTAGTTACCCACTAGAGTACAATTTCATGGAGGAAGAGTCTGTTCTTTAACCTGTGTTTCTCCGTGCTCTCTTCCTCCTCATTGAGATTTCAGGGTCCCTCTTAAGTTTACGACGTGTAAGTGCCACATGCCTTGAAGGTACACCTTTGTTCTCGAGGCTGCTGCCACACTTGTGTGCAGCACAATCTGAGCCTGTCTCTTTCTTGTCAGTGCATTTTAGGATTGGAAATGCACAGCACTCTAGTTTTTAAAATTGTTCGAAGTGAGAACTGATTAGCATGATTGATGACATCACAGAAATTGAGGTCACAAATCCGTTTGACAGAGGATGTGGCGCCACTAGCCACCCGTGGAGGGTGTGCTGCTGGGCGGTGGGTTTCAGCGCGCGCAATGACATTTGTTTTATTTATTTATTTACTAACATTACTCTGATTGGCCATGCGCCAGAGTTTACTACCCCCCCCCCCATCCTGTCCCTCCCGCGACCTGCCCCACCGCCCCGAGGCACTACCCCGGGCCGCTACTGTGTGGCACAGAAGACAAGAGTTGTTTAGCCATGCAGGACATTATCCTGGGTCTCTGTGGAGCTGCTGTGAATGTGCTTTGAAATGGAAGCTCTAGGAGGAGGAAGACGACAGGAGGTGGCAGTGGGGCGGGCATGCAGAGACATGGGAGGAGGTGGGAGGGACAAATGCTGCTCCCATTTGTCAGATAGAGAGTAAATAATGAATAAACAGGGATGGCATAGGCATCATTTAATCTCCGCGCAACTAAATATAAAAAAAAATTACCCTGACCTTATGTAATGTAACTGGCACTTTTATAATGCGCTTCATTACCTTTGGGTCAGTCGAGTTCGTGCCCTAAAAAATAGTTCCCAAAAATGTATCTGACCTTGTGTAATAAAACTAGCGCTCATGTAAAGTGCTCCAAAACCTTTGGGTCGATTGAATTCACATTATATAACAAAAAATGCCTCTCAGTCTGGGGAGCTGCAGTGAATGTGCTTTGAAATTGAAGCTGTGAGAGGAGGAGGACGACAGGAAGAGGCAGAGTGATGCAGAGACATGGGAGGAGGTGTGAGGGACGAATGCTGCTCCCATTTCTTAGGTAGAAGGGGAAAAAAATAAGTTTGATGCCTGTAACTGTAGTTCTTCAGTATTGGATTATTTTATAGTTCACGTGCTTGATTCTTCATCCGTCATCGAAATGAGAGTCTCATGGTCCCTTATAATAGCAATACAATGTTAAATATAGACTAAAACGGCCCTAGGCCATTCAGTTTTGGTAACACATTATTATCATTTTTATTAGGTTGTGCCTGAGCCAGCGCGCATGCGCTGCCCTGCAAGACTTATTGTAGACAAGTAGCGAATAGAAGCCCTGCCCACTCTCCGCCCATGTTTGCCATTGGCTGTGTCATCGTCTGTCCTAAATGCTGGCTTCAGATTTATCAATAAGCTTGTTAGTCCCTCCTTAGTACCACCTCCCCTTCATTTGTCACCTCCCATGGCGACTGGCCCCCTTTACTTCGAGTGTTACACAGTACAAGTTATTTAGACTGTGAGCACTATTTTCTTTAATGAGGTTCTCCTACTGACTTCTCTACTACCGTCCGTGCCTTCTTTCCCCCTCGCCCTTCCCCTCCCCCACTCCCGTTGTCCGTGATGACTACTGTTTGCAATGCAATAGTTTTCGCGTAAATGCGAGTCCTATTCCATTGCATAGGCTTGTCTCATGTGCGACTCATTTTAATGAAGCAATCCTTCACAGCTTTCAAAGGAAAAGGAGAGCTGGTTAGAATTGGAAACTCAGAGAATAATGTCCTCTTGGGCAACAAAGCATGTCAGGAGTCTGCCCTTTGGCCTCCGGTGACTGAGCTATGAGTGCCTTGGCTTCACACACAGAGGTCAAGTGAAATTCTTGCCATTTTGATGACTGTTAGACCTGGCACCATTGGCGTCGGTCTCCCTTCCTCTTTTTGATGGATTTCCTCCTCTGTTTTTGTATGTTTGCTGGTTTAGATGCTTTGCGCACGGCGTCACTGCCGCCAGTGCGCAGTGCAAGCGCTCCCTGAGTAAAGTAATGTTAATTCGTGATTCCAGGATTGGTGTATTTGATTTACTGTCAGACCCTCGTATCGTGCACAAGGGGTGCCCGGGGCTTGTATTTCAAAACCTACTTGTGGGCTTGCAGCACCGGTTGTGCCACCCACCGGAGTAGCTCGTAAAGTATGAATCGGGCCTGCCACCGCAGGCAGGTCATGCCCTGAAGTGAGTGGCGTGACCTGGTAGTGAATTACACCCGAGCGCATTTTTCATTATTGCAAGGCTACCTGTTCCCCGTAGGCCAGACTGAGCAGTTTCGACTGTAGCACCCTATAATCCTAACTGACCCAAGGAACCAGGTAGAGAATCGAGCTTAGCATGCCTGAACTCAGAATGATAAGATGCATCTTTTAGGAAAGTTGATTTTAACATTCTGTGTTTGAAATTACCCCTTTTAGAAAGACAATATTTTCTTGCCTGACCATCCAGCCTGCTTCTGCAAGCATGTGTATTGAGTGTCTGGGTTTGCGAGTGACAGGGCTGTGGGGACTCCAGGAGGTAGGGCGCGACGGCACTAGGCTGATCATCCTGAGAGTGGAGGGGAGGAGTAGGTACCTGGGTCTGAATAGAGCTGGGTCCTCTCCTACAATGTCCGCTCCACTCCCCGTGGTGAGTCTGAAGACCTTGGCCCACCCCGACAAAGGCAGAGGACACGTACTGGCAGAATGCACCTGAAACCGGTTCAGACCAGGCAAAGGACCATCTGCCGTCAGATGACAAAGGATTTATGAGTATAAATACTGGGGCCCGGACCCCAGAACTTTAGGATTACTTTGGGAATGAACAAGACAACCCTCTGCCGAGGAAGAGCACCCGGAGACCACAGGAGTTGTACTGCCCCTCTGCCAGAACGCTGTAGTGGGTTGGCCTGTGGTGGTGTCTCTCGTGCCAAAGAGAGGTAGAAAGGACCAAGGAAGAGACTTTCATCATCTTGCCAAACATTCTCCAAGGGCTAGAGCAAGCTAGCTTCCTGTTTGAAGACGCAGGGATACCAATGACTTCACCTCTTCTGTTTGAGCAGAGCTGGAACTGCGGTTTCAGCTGCTACAGAGGAACTCTGCAACTCCAGTCAGCTAACGATGCCGCTTCCTGCAACGAGACCGTGAGCGCTGCTCCGACTTGCCCCGTAGACCGACGCCTGCCGCTATACTGCAACCGACTCAGACAACATTATCTGGAGGGAGACAATCATCGACAAGTGACCGAGCACTCATTAACTCAAAGACATCACCAATGACCTGTGGTGCTGGCACTACCGTAACGTCACCTCCTCTCCGGTAAGGACCGAAGCCGCCCCTTGTCTGCACCTGCATTCTGGGCTGCGCTGCATCACTTTTCCCTGAAGCAAGGAACCAACGCTACCCTGTGCAACATACTATCTCCCTGATGCAGAGAAGAGCCTTTGTTTTTTTTTCTAGAGGTACGATCCTGTGAGAGTCCAGGTGTGACTGTGACTGCTGATGGTGCACTCCACGCAGGCAGCCTGTACCCCCAGAACTCTGTTGTGCGTTGAAGTGATAACTCCTGTTGGGGTTATCTGTTGCCAGAGACACTTGAAGGTAAAGCCTACATTTGAGCAACCGTAAAGCATATTCGTACTGTGAATTTTTGTCGTTAAGGTCTTGTGATAAATATATAAAGATTACTTATTTTTTATACATCCCGGTGTGGTGTCAGTTTGTAGTGGTTCCTCTATATTACTGTATGTGTTCATAAATGCTTAACACACTGCCTCTGAGATAAGCCTGTCTGCTCGAGCCAAGCTACCAAGGGGATGAGCAGGGGTATCTCCCTTGCCCTGACGTAGACGAAGGGTCTCTATTTGACAAAGGTGCATACCGTTGCCAACTAGAGACACTGGGTTCTAACGATGACTCACATTAAATATGTTGAAGGTCAGGGGGCGCAATGCGATGGGAGCTGTAGAATGAATACACAAACCTATTATTACATTCAGGTCTCAGATCAGTTGTGTCAGGTCTTTTCCAGTGTCCTAGAAGTTGTTGGGACCATTTATTCTAGCATTATCAAATGAGAGACTGCTTGAGTTCTTTACAGTATGCCCACATTGCAGGAGCGATAGTGATTGTTAAGATCTATTTCTTCACTATCCAAACAGTTGTGTGTTCTCTACTGACTGTAAGGCTGCGTACAGGGCAGGGTTGAGGTGGCCCAACCAGTCAAAGTTTTTATTTTGCGCCTCTAACCAAGCACAGCAGCAGGCAGAGCTGGGACCTTAACAGGATCTGTGCTCTAAATGAAATGTTCAGCTTATTTCAAACATGATTCACCTTGAATTAAAGCACAATAAGTGCATCTCAGCACAGTGAAGCAAACGTTCTCATTTCTTTTAACAAGCATTTACAATGCAATAGGTCTCGCATTTGCGAAAGTTTGAACTATTGGCATTTGTAAATGACACTGCCTTTTATTTATGTTTTTTTTTAAAGTGATAAAAAGAAACAAACAAAGGACTACAAAATGATGCACACGGATGCCACGCTGCTGAAAAAAAGTGAAAAGCCCATCTGAGAAGAGATAGCCGACCAGGAATAACAATTCTCCAGTTGTGAAGGCTGACCTGAAAGAACAATGAGTGAAATCGCCTGGGCGTCAACCATGCACCCAAAGGAGGGACAAGTACAACAAATGCACCAATAAGAAGGCAGCATTTCTGAATGGCCCGGCAAAAAACGAATGGTAATGATGGGTGTGCCAAAAGCCTACAGAAGAGATTACAACAGGTTTGGCAGACAGTGCAAGCACTTTCTTAGGCTCGACCTAAAAAGGAGGGACAAAGAGGAAGGATTAACCACTAGTAAGCAAGCATTTCTGAACAACAATCTAAGGGACGAAAGAAAAGGTAATGGGCGGATTGTAAACCCACAGAGGGAATACAGCATGTCTTGAAGATACAGTGCATATGCTGCCTAGGCTCGACCTAAAAATTAACGTGTCCTTGTGTAAGGTAACTGGTGCTCATAAAAAGCTCTCTAATATCTTCGGGCCCGAGTTTACAATATATAAAACTGCAGAAAAAAAATTACAAGACGAGGTAAAATTAGTGAAATGAAAGGGAAATCAAAATAAATGTAAAACGAATAACACCAAGTCCTCTCTAAAATAGGCTAACTAAAATTACTGTAACAGCACTCTGCAGTGGCCATAGCAGCTTCTCTCATCAACTGATAGGGACTTTGGGTGGAGACCCCGTGCAGCCCTAGAGCTCCCCATACCTCTTTTGAACACAACAGAGCTGCTCTGACCTGAGTAGATTTAGGCCCAGATGTACAAACGCTTCGCATTGAGTTGATGTTACTTTTTTAACTCAAAACCGATGCAAAGTCATCAGAGGGGATTTATTAGCTAGTAACCCAATGTAATACAAAATTGCGTAATGCGCTTCCTTGGGTTACTTTGAGTTAAGGGGGCATTCCTTTGAGGTTCATGAGTGTTTACATTGGTTTTGATGAAAATCCTTATCTACAAAGAATTGTAGACAGAGATTTGGGCAAAATCTTGCACTTCGAGGCAGATGCCAAGATGTCAAATGTTTCATTTCCACTCTTTTTTTTTGCACTTTGCGTGTATGCACACATACAAAGTGGGTAAATCCTTAAAGCATAGGTGTTGTACTGGAAAAGTCTCTTTCAGAACAAGACCTATCCTGCTGGCAAAAACAGACACCCTTGCATTATGGCGCAAGGGTGTCTGCGTATAGTGCAAGGGTATCTGCGTTGGCACATGGCTGCCTAAAGTGTGTCAGAGCAAAGAGAGAGTAGAACAGCGCCACATCTGCTTGCTCCCTTTCCACAAGAACAACTCAGCAACTTTACTTGCTGCCCTGCTTTAACATTTAACCTTCTGTGAGAGAGAACTCAACCTGACCTGCAACTGCATGAGTTTCACTCGTAAAAGTATGCCTCTAATTTGATAATTCATGCCAACAAAAGCATGCACAAGCTAGATCTCTTGGCTTTGACATTAAATTATTATTATTATTATTATTATTATTATTATTATGTGTTCTTATATAGCGCTCGATTACCCGTAGGCATCTCGGCGCTTGCCTTGGGAACCTGTCCTTGTTTTTCCCTGTGAGATACCCGTACTGGGCATCCCCAAGGTGAAAGCCAGGCATCCCGCCGCAGGGGGGCTGTCGTGGAGATTAAGCAAGCTAATGCCCAGAGCTGCAGAGTGTGAACCTGTGACTCGAGTAGGCACCAAAACGAGAATTATCGAGTCCGTGGATATTTGGGCACAAAACCCTGCCGCGTCGGGAATTGAACCCTGGTCCCGGGTCTGACCTCTGCTTCAGGGTCTGCCGCCTCTAACCAGTGAGCCACACTTCTCCACTAATGACTCTACATAGATCCTGTTTAATTAAGCAATCATTTGTTTGGAAGAGACTGCCTTTCTAAAAATAAATGTAGAAATATATTCTATTAAAAAAAGTGCCTATGTTGCAGTGCCTGCTGGAGCTTATACAGTCAAGTGAGATTGCTTTCTGTTCTCTGATAAGTAAGTGGCGCGTTGTGAGAAGTTGGCCTGGTAGGGGATGTTTCCAATTCTGGAACCACCTACTACCTGACCAAACAATCCCCTTATGGTGTCTGGTTGTAAGTCAACCTTATTAGACAAGCTATCCTAGTGGTAGCATGGACTAAGCAGCCTAAAGGCTTAACTTAAGAGGTCGTGTTAAGCGAGCTGTTTTACCACATACAATCCTGTAATACCAAATGAAAGGACACCACACAAGTATATATTATAAAAATATATGTGTTTATTACTAAAAACAATCCCCAGTATTCTTTATGAATAAAGGGGCACAAGCGTTAAATCAAAAGCACTGTTTAAACATACAAAGTTGCACAATTATGGATGAGGGCAGGGGGCCACTCAAACCATATACTAAACAAGTGGTATAAGAGAGGCCACTCGAACAGTGGTTAGGCCTAGGGCCTAGGGAATCGCTGGGAGCAGTCAGGACAAGCAATGCTGAAGTCGGGAATGGCCCTCGGGATTCGGGAGATGTGCGGAAAGCGCACGCATGCACCAATGTTAACCAATGGTGCGTAAAAGTCAAATAGTTAAAGTTTAAGGACACTTCCGCTGAACCTAGAGGAACAAAACTTAACACACAGACCCTAGAGGTGTGCACCAGTGTGGGAACACCGGCGGAGCAAAGTTACCTCACCCACAGGAAGTGGGTGCACAGGGTCGAAGTGGCGTCGGGTTTTGACACGCAGGCTCTTGGTGCTTGAAGCTGAAAGGGCTGCAGGCAGGGTGAAGACGAAGTGTCCGGTGGAGTCCAAGGGTGGACTCAAGTTGTAGAGTACCTGAAAGCAGAGGGGACAGAGTCTGGGTCACTCAGCAGTGACCAGGGTGGAACCAGGACGGAACCAGGCAATGTCGGGCGCAATCAGGTGGTCGTCGAGGCGCTTCTCTTCGCTGTCACGTGGGCTCTGGGGCATCTGCGACGTCCAGGAGCAGGTCACGATCTGTCCCACGCAGGCTCTCACCGTCGGTGCAGTCGGCTTCCGGTTTGGAGCAAACAAGCCTTGGTAAGAGCAATCCACGCGGGATTGGAAGATGGCGTCTCACTCGGACCAGGAAGGTCAGAGTCGGGGCTCCCTTTCAGGGGAGCTGGTGTGGATCTGGAGCAACCAGAATCACGAGTCTTCTTTTGTAGTTCGTCGGCACAGGGACCACAAGCCAGCTGGCAAGTGACCGGGCCAACGCGTTGAGCCAAATCGTGCCAAAGGGCCCCACGCAGCACTCGTCGAGTGTGGAGGGCTGAACTTCGGCTCAGGAGTAGCTCAGGGTGGGGGCTTCTCAAACCCCGGTGTACAGCTTCGAGGGTCACTCGTGGGCTGCACGGTCAGCGTCTCGTGGTCACTTCAAGATGGCGTGCCCCACGCTTCCGGTCGCCTCCACGGGTCTCAGCTTTGCAGGGACTGTGGATCGGGCTGTTAGAAGCTGGGCAGGCTTGATCTCGTCGATCTCAGTCGCTCGAGTTCCGGCGGGAACTGCAACTAAGTAGACGTCGAGGGCTGGATGGTGCCTGCTGCTGCAGGGTGGTCACTCCTTGACCACAAGGGAGATTCTTCGGGCTTCCACGTTGAGATGGAGGGCGAAGGGTCCAGAATATCGTTTCAAATGTTTCTTCCAGGAAATCTGATGTGCATTGGCACTGCTCCCACTCTTATTCGAATCTGGTGGGCGTGATTACCTGCTAGGTCCCCTCCTATGGGTGGGACCCAGGAAGTGGGTGGATACACCCCCTTCCTTTGATCCAGGCCGCCCTGGCACGAGGGCTGGAGTGCCCCAGAACCGGTTTGGCCGGATTATGCAAGGGGCAGCCTTGTGCGCCCCAGGCAGTGTCTGGTTTCTTTCAAACCTCCCTGCTACAATACACTATCTCCTGTCTGGAGGGCGGTGACACCCTCCTGTGACAGGAAACCCTTTGTCCAGGACCCCCTTGACTGGGTTTCGGTCAGCTCCAGGGGTCCAGACATTTGTCTGTGGCAGAGGCATCCATTTTGGGGATCTTAAGGTCTTTGGAGAAATCAACCGCATTAAAGTAAAGTAACATGTCTTACCCCTCTAGAGGGGTGGAATGCCATCCCCGTCGCCAGAACTGGCGAGGGGATGGTATTCCAAAGTGTATGACACCTTACACGACATGTTTTGATAAAGCCAAACCAGAGTTGCTAAATAACCGCGAGGATTATAAGGCACTTAATAGTATATGGTATGGCATTATCCTGAAACAGCTTAGGGATTTGTTCCCGACGGCTGCAGACAGGCTCAGCTCATGCTAGAGCTCCATCTCACATAAAAACCAAGCACCCAGCCTCCAGGATTGGTGAGGCCTGTCTATAGGAGTGGCTCACAGGTTTACATGTGTCCAGATATAGGTTTAGACATAGGTATACTATATCTAAGCAAGGGGTGTGTACACCACCTTACCCCAGCTGAGTGATCAGCCAGTTGTGTCAATTTAAGAACCAGCCAGGGGTGGCAAAAGATATGCTGCAGCCCCTGGTAGGCCTTAGTGGCTCCTGTGCCCTGTGCACCTATAGTGCATTCTACAGGGGCTGACAAGGAGTCCATTTCCAATTGGTATGTACCTAGGGTACATGGAATCCATTTTACAGAGAGAGCAGATGGCCTGGGGCCCTGATTAGCAGGGAACCAGGTCAACTAAGTCAAAAAACCAGCTAAACACAGGCAAAAAATCTGGGGTAACCATAGTCAGGTAGCCACCTTCCTACATAACCCCCCCCCAAACGAAAGGAGATAAGGCTATCCTTGGCCAGGTAAGCCTATATTGCCTGAGTGGCCATATAAGGAAGTACCTGCACTAGCATGGGTACCCCCTGTCTCATGGTCCACTAAGCAGTCCCTCACCCCTTGGGTATTAGAGGGTCTCCACCATAGGGAATCACTACCTTGGGTGTGTTTATGCAAAGTTGAAGGCTGGTTTGGATATGGAGTATTGAAGTTAGGCTCTACTAAGTTAGGGCTTGGCTTCCTCCAATTATCTTCCACCAGGTGTGCCTTTCTTTCTTTAACTGAGTTGCACTGTGCTCTCAGGGTCAGCCTCTGGCTACCTAAAGCTGGAGGCTGGGTCCCTCTGTTTGGCTTGCTGGAGGGACAGTTCAGGTTTGGGCCCCTTGGGTCCCAGGTTTGGCTGTGCCCAACAGAATCCATCTGTGGGAGGTCCCTAACTGTTTTTAAGGGGGCTCCCTCAGGAGTTTTTAAAGTTTTCACCTTACTAGGGCTACTAGTTTTGGTGCACCTAATCTTTTGATGGGGGTGCGTTATTTGACAGGGGGCCCTCTGGGTCTCACTGTCCTTCTTGTCCTCTGCAGCCCTGGGCTGGCTAAGGCAAGGTAGAGAGGGGCAGGTTACCTGCTCCAGACTGGGTCCCACCTGAGAAGGTTCCACTGACATCAGAGGTTCTGTCAGGCTAGGCCCAACCACCTCTGGGGCAGTTCCTTCATCAGGGGTAAGATCAGTTCCCTGAGGAGGCTGATCCTGTCCTAAAGTCTGGTGAGGGGGAGATTTCTCTTCCTCCTCCATGCTCTCAGTTTGTGTGGAGTTATCCATCATTTCAGGTTTCACAACACACGTGTCAGTTTGAGTTTGGGCTGTGGCCATCACAGCCCCACCAACCTTTTCAGGAGGAGACTCAGTTTGGGTTTCTGCTGTTATCATAACAGCTTTGCTATTCTGTTCAGGAAGAGCTTTTGCTAAAGATGGGGCAGAGAGTTTCTCAGCCCTACCAACCTTTTCAGGAAGGACATCTTGAATTGGGGCTGTAGCCATTACAGCCCCACTAACCTTTCCATTGGAATTCACCATTCTAGAATGGGTTTCCTGTTCAACCTCAGCCCAGGCTGAGATCTCCAAATCATTACCAAGTAGGCAGTCTACAGGCAAGTTTGGTGACACTGCCACTCTCTTTGGGCCAATGACACCTCCCCAGCTGAGACTTACTACTGCCATGGGATGATTTGTTTGGATTCCATCAATGTTTGTAACCTGGTATGTGGCACCAGGTAAAAGTTGCTTAGAGGGGACTAGGCCATCAGCCACCATGGTGATGCTAGCCCCTGTGTCTCTAAAAGCCTCAACTTTCAAACCATTGATGATGGGTTCTTGTCTATACTTGCTCAAAGTATTTGGGCAAGCAGAGAAGTTGGCAAACCCCATGCCAACCTCATAAACAAGATCATTGGGTGATGGGGACCTGGATAGGCCAGGGTCCACCTGATTTCCAAAAGTAAACCCACCCAGATTCCTGGGTGTGCTTCCACTTCCTGGGGGATTACTGCTGACAGTAACAGGAGGTGTTGAAGCTGGCTTTGGAGGTATATTTTCTTTATTGTTATTCTTGGGACAACAGTTGTCTGTTTTGTAATGCCCCACCTGTTTACAGGCATAACAATAAGGCTTTTTCTCTGTTGAAGAAGTGTCTTGGGACCCACCCCCATTCTTGGAGTTTTGGGGCCCTGGGGAAGTCTTTTCTTTATTTTTATCCCCACCCTTATCTTGAGGCTTGGTAGACTCCTTCTTCTGGTTACTGTCCTGATTCTTAGGCCTAATCCTGGTTCTGACCCATTTGTCTGCCTTCTTTCCCAATTCTTGGGGAGAGGTCAGATCAGAGTCTACCAGGTGCTGGTGTAAGAGCTGGTTCTGACAATTACTTAGGATCTGCTCCCTCATAATCAAATTATACAATCCTGTAAAGTCATGTACTTTGCTGCCATGTAGCCAACCCTCCAGAGCCTTAGTAGCACAATCTACAAAATCAGTCCAGTCCTGAGTCTGTGTCTTCTGGGTATCTCTGAACTTCAACCTGTACTGTTCAGTGGTTAAGCCAAACCCATCTATCAGAACACTCTTCAGGACTTTGTATTTGTTTGCATCCTCATGTCTGACAGTGAGGAGCTTGTCCCTCCCTTTCTCTGAAAAGGAGTACCATAAGATTGCTGCCCACTGTTCCTCAGGGACCTGCTGTACCATGCAGGCCCTCTCAAGAGCAGTCATCCATTTGTGGATGTCATCCCCTTCTTTGAAGGGGGGCACAATCTTTGTCAGGTTTCTATTATCATAGGCCCTGTCTTTTTCTCTTGGAAAATTGCTGCCACCAGTGACATCTAAGCCACTTAATTTCTGCTCTCTTGCCAAGGCAAGTCTAGCTTGAGCCAAGGCTACCTCCTCCCTCTCTATCTGGAGTTTGACAGCCCTCATTCTGGCCCTATGCTCTAACTTTTGAGAAGCATTCATGCCTCTCTGTGATTCCCTGGAGGCACTAGAAAGATGAGAGTCTCCTGAGGGAGATCTCACTCTTCTGTTGCCTGGGGGAATCATATGTTGGGTTCTGGGGAGGTGCTGGCCCTCTCCATTCCCCAGTAGGTCCAAGTTGGCCTGGCTAAGCCTACCAACTGGAACCTGGCTACCCTGATCCTGTACTTCTAAGTCCTCAACTTCTGAGTCCTCATCCAAGTCATCATCATCCTCCTCTTCAGGGGGATCAACTGCAGGGGGGTTCCCTTCAGTTCCTGTATCTAGGGAAGCTGCTTTTGCCCTCTCTAAGTCATCCTGTTCTAGGAGTCCTATCAGGATTAGGCAGGTGGGGCTTCTGCCCCTTTTTAACCCTCTTGCTTTGCACAAGACAATCAAGTCTCTGCGGGTTAGTTTGTCATATCCAGAAGTTGCCTGGGTAGGGTCAACTGTCACAGGACTAGACCCTGAGGCCTTTCCTGTGTCGGACATGGTTACTAGTGAGGTGTAAGTGGTGCACTTACCTACACTAAGTGTTTTCCTACTGGACCTTGCTAGTGAGTTGTAGTCAGGGGTGTGCTACTCCCTTCAACCTACAACTACTAAGTTCAGTAGAACTTAATATGCTAAGCTTTTGATTTTATATGTACCTAGAGGTACTTGATGTGATCTTTCAATTTGATATAAAGATTGCAATGGTAAAACAACAGCAAGCTCAAATCCGCACCGCTGCTCACCAATGTGAGAAGTTGGCCTGGTAGGGGATGTTTCCAATTCTGGAACCACCTACTACCTGACCAAACAATCCCCTTATGGTGTCTGGTTGTAAGTCAACCTTATTAGACAAGCTATCCTAGTGGTAGCATGGACTAAGCAGCCTAAAGGCTTAACTTAAGAGGTCGTGTTAAGCGAGCTGTTTTACCACATACAATCCTGTAATACCAAATGAAAGGACACCACACAAGTATATATTATAAAAATATATGTGTTTATTACTAAAAACAATCCCCAGTATTCTTTATGAATAAAGGGGCACAAGCGTTAAATCAAAAGCACTGTTTAAACATACAAAGTTGCACAATTATGGATGAGGGCAGGGGGCCACTCAAACCATATACTAAACAAGTGGTATAAGAGAGGCCACTCGAACAGTGGTTAGGCCTAGGGCCTAGGGAATCGCTGGGAGCAGTCAGGACAAGCAATGCTGAAGTCGGGAATGGCCCTCGGGATTCGGGAGATGTGCGGAAAGCGCACGCATGCACCAATGTTAACCAATGGTGCGTAAAAGTCAAATAGTTAAAGTTTAAGGACACTTCCGCTGAACCTAGAGGAACAAAACTTAACACACAGACCCTAGAGGTGTGCACCAGTGTGGGAACACCGGCGGAGCAAAGTTACCTCACCCACAGGAAGTGGGTGCACAGGGTCGAAGTGGCGTCGGGTTTTGACACGCAGGCTCTTGGTGCTTGAAGCTGAAAGGGCTGCAGGCAGGGTGAAGACGAAGTGTCCGGTGGAGTCCAAGGGTGGACTCAAGTTGTAGAGTACCTGAAAGCAGAGGGGACAGAGTCTGGGTCACTCAGCAGTGACCAGGGTGGAACCAGGACGGAACCAGGCAATGTCGGGCGCAATCAGGTGGTCGTCAAGGCGCTTCTCTTCGCTGTCACGTGGGCTCTGGGGCATCTGCGACGTCCAGGAGCAGGTCACGATCTGTCCCACGCAGGCTCTCACCGTCGGTGCAGTCGGCTTCCGGTTTGGAGCAAACAAGCCTTGGTAAGAGCAATCCACGCGGGATTGGAAGATGGCGTCTCACTCGGACCAGGAAGGTCAGAGTCGGGGCTCCCTTTCAGGGGAGCTGGTGTGGATCTGGAGCAACCAGAATCACGAGTCTTCTTTTGTAGTTCGTCGGCACAGGGACCACAAGCCAGCTGGCAAGTGACCGGGCCAACGCGTTGAGCCAAATCGTGCCAAAGGGCCCCACGCAGCACTCGTCGAGTGTGGAGGGCTGAACTTCGGCTCAGGAGTAGCTCAGGGTGGGGGCTTCTCAAACCCCGGTGTACAGCTTCGAGGGTCACTCGTGGGCTGCACGGTCAGCGTCTCGTGGTCACTTCAAGATGGCGTGCCCCACGCTTCCGGTCGCCTCCACGGGTCTCAGCTTTGCAGGGACTGTGGATCGGGCTGTTAGAAGCTGGGCAGGCTTGATCTCGTCGATCTCAGTCGCTCGAGTTCCGGCGGGAACTGCAACTAAGTAGACGTCGAGGGCTGGATGGTGCCTGCTGCTGCAGGGTGGTCACTCCTTGACCACAAGGGAGATTCTTCGGGCTTCCACGTTGAGATGGAGGGCGAAGGGTCCAGAATATCGTTTCAAATGTTTCTTCCAGGAAATCTGATGTGCATTGGCACTGCTCCCACTCTTATTCGAATCTGGTGGGCGTGATTACCTGCTAGGTCCCCTCCTATGGGTGGGACCCAGGAAGTGGGTGGATACACCCCCTTCCTTTGATCCAGGCCGCCCTGGCACGAGGGCTGGAGTGCCCCAGAACCGGTTTGGCCGGATTATGCAAGGGGCAGCCTTGTGCGCCCCAGGCAGTGTCTGGTTTCTTTCAAACCTCCCTGCTACAATACACTATCTCCTGTCTGGAGGGCGGTGACACCCTCCTGTGACAGGAAACCCTTTGTCCAGGACCCCCTTGACTGGGTTTCGGTCAGCTCCAGGGGTCCAGACATTTGTCTGTGGCAGAGGCATCCATTTTGGGGATCTTAAGGTCTTTGGAGAAATCAACCGCATTAAAGTAAAGTAACATGTCTTACCCCTCTAGAGGGGTGGAATGCCATCCCCGTCGCCAGAACTGGCGAGGGGATGGTATTCCAAAGTGTATGACACCTTACACGACATGTTTTGATAAAGCCAAACCAGAGTTGCTAAATAACCGCGAGGATTATAAGGCACTTAATAGTATATGGTATGGCATTATCCTGAAACAGCTTAGGGATTTGTTCCCGACGGCTGCAGACAGGCTCAGCTCATGCTAGAGCTCCATCTCACATAAAAACCAAGCACCCAGCCTCCAGGATTGGTGAGGCCTGTCTATAGGAGTGGCTCACAGGTTTACATGTGTCCAGATATAGGTTTAGACATAGGTATACTATATCTAAGCAAGGGGTGTGTACACCACCTTACCCCAGCTGAGTGATCAGCCAGTTGTGTCAATTTAAGAACCAGCCAGGGGTGGCAAAAGATATGCTGCAGCCCCTGGTAGGCCTTAGTGGCTCCTGTGCCCTGTGCACCTATAGTGCATTCTACAGGGGCTGACAAGGAGTCCATTTCCAATTGGTATGTACCTAGGGTACATGGAATCCATTTTACAGAGAGAGCAGATGGCCTGGGGCCCTGATTAGCAGGGAACCAGGTCAACTAAGTCAAAAAACCAGCTAAACACAGGCAAAAAATCTGGGGTAACCATAGTCAGGTAGCCACCTTCCTACACGCGTGCCAAACTTCTTAGTAGCCAGCTGTGTTCTCTTTTCGAGTGTGTCAGAGCGGTGAAGGGCTGTTTAGAAAAGGGTCCTTGCTCATTGAGTACAGCAACTTAGATTTGACCTCACTGCTGCACAGCATTGGGAGCCAGGCTGCCCACATGGACGGGGGTGAAACTGATTGACATAAGCCAGTAACACCTTAAGAAAGGGCACCGATGAGCTAGCATGCTGGAATGATGCCAAAGGCGCACACAAGTAGTGCTCCATTTGTCATGAAGTTTCTGAAAAGTCATTATGTTGTAATCTAGTGGCCAAGCATTTTATGGTATGTCAAGTAATTCGCTCTTCCGTAGCCAACGCTGGCAAAGGTCAACCGCCCAGTATGGAAACCACAAGATTTCTCAACAGGCTAGAGAATCTCAGAGGATCCTAGTATTGGGAAAGAGTAGGTCAGGACAGTATGACATGTGACTGATTCTGAACCTTCTTTAGCAACATTCCTGAAGCACAAGCCTGTCAAATAAGCTCACAAGTTTCCTATAAATCTATTGTCTTATTGCCTATTATGGTGTTTTAGAAACATCTATGGGGTGGAGCACTCTAATCATCTATTGCCTAATCAATGTGCAAATACCCAAATGAAATGAATGAAAACACAGCACATCACTGAGCCAGGAACAACGAAGGTATCTGGTACACACAAAGAGAAATGAATGGAGCCAGCATGGCCAAGGGGAGGTCCGTGAAGTGGCCCATGCGACTTGGCGACTCACAGGAACGCATACAGTACACTCACATGATGTGAAATAGCTTCAACAGCCAATATAGAGGGAAAGGAGACTCACTGTAAGAAGGGGATATGCTGTAGGGCACATGAACAGTCCCTGAGCTGGACTTGGGCCAGTAACAGGCAGCGGTGTCACACTGTAGAGCAGTCTGGTCATTGTTAATGGCAATGTCCCCTTGTTTCATCGGCTGCGTGCTTCCTGCGTGGGGGATAAAAAGAGAAACATCAGCTTTCCTGTAAGGGGCATCACTCAGACCCAGAGGGCAGGCACTTGTGTAAGTTAGTCCAGAAGGGTTGTAGTGCAAAGGGTCAATGACTCAAACTATGATTTATAATCTTTGATATTAGATAACATGGATTGACAGCATGGAATGACCCTATGACCAAGACTAGTTGTGTAGGATGCACTTCTGATCTGGACTGGCAGCTTAGGTTGTTCTTTTCATCTAGACTGTAAGTGTGGAATGCCCTTCTGGCCTAGACTGACACCTTGGGGTGTCATCCCGAAGTTGGCGGGCAGCGATGGATGCCATTATGGCCTAGACTGACAGCCTATGATGTCCTTCTGATCGGGACCGACTATGTATGATGCTCTGCTGACGTGCACAAGCTGTAGAGGATGCTCATCTGACCTGGGCCGGCAGCTTGGGATGCTCTTTTAACCTGGCCCGACAGCTTGAGATGCTCTTTTGACCTGGCCCGACAGCTTGGGAGGCTCCTTTGACCTAGACGAGCAGCATGCAACCACCTTCTGACCTGGGCTAGTTGTGCTTTTTTTTACCTCGACCAGCGGCGTAGGTTGCCATTCTGATCTGAACTGACAGTGTGGGATGACCTGGTATGGAAGTGTTGGATGCCCCCTCTATCCAAATATTTGGATGCAATCCTACGACCATACATTTCCAGTATACCTGGATATGTAAAAGATACTGGTCATAATATCAACTTACTTGAGGGACTGCATTTAATGGAAACAGACAATTGTTAGTAACACTAGATGTGGAGAACCTATATTCCAATATCCCCACAGATGGTGCAATCACTGCCACCGAATGGTTCATTAAGACCTATGAAGTAGAGTGTAATACCAGATTTATTATTGACTGTCTGAGGATAGTTTTAGAAGAAAACATCTTTGAATTTCGAGGGAACTTATACAAACAAACAAAAGGAGTCAGTATGGGCGCATCTTGCGCCCCTACAATTGCAAATATTTATGTTGCATTTTTTGAGCACATTCATATTTTCAATGAGATAGCTCCTTTTTTTGAAACAGTTTTTCACTGGTCAAGATATATTGACGATGTTATATTTATATGGGACGATAATGAGGATACATTGAAAGAATTTCTATCTTGGCTGAACATGTGCGATAGTAACCTCAGATTTACATCCCATGTAAGCAACAAAGAAATGGAATTCCTTCACATAACAATTAAACATGATCAAGGCCAACTATTCACAGATCTGGATGTCAAACCCACTGCCCGCAATACTTTACTTCACTATCAAAGGTTTCACCCCACATCCCAAAAAAACAGCATTCCTTTCAGCCAATTTTTAAAATTGCGGCGCAACTGCACCAAACTTCAAGACTATGACGA
Organism: Lissotriton helveticus; assembly: GCF_964261635.1. NCBI lineage: Eukaryota > Metazoa > Chordata > Amphibia > Caudata > Salamandridae > Lissotriton > Lissotriton helveticus. Next base: position 467,974,516 of record NC_136062.1, read on the forward strand.
ACGATCCGTAGCCATGAAAAAGAAATTTGAGGATCGGGGTTACCGTCACAGACTAGTTTGTGAAGCCTTCAAAAGAGCTAGATTTTTGACCGTCAATCCATTCTACAAGGCAGTCAAACAAAACAGAATGATCATCTAGTATTTGTCACCAGACATTCTCTCCTGAACAATAAAGTACGCCAGATTATCTACTCCAATTGGCATTTACTTAATGTCAACAAATCCAAACAGGAATCTATTCCCAAGCCTCTCTTTGCATATAAAAGAAATAAAAACCTAAAAGATCTAGTAGTCAGATCTAGAATGCCAGAAAAAGAGAAATTTGTACAGCGAAGCATCACTAGCCACAACCCTGTTATAGGGAATTTCAAATGTGGAATTTGTAAGATATGCCCCCGGGCCATAGAAGGTAGTGAACTGACATTCAACAATATCAAAATTAGCCCTAAAACCATGACGACCTGTAAAACCCAAAATGTGATATATCTCCTGATATGTCCCTGTAATAAGAGATATGTAGGCGAAACTTCTAGAACTATCAATAAGAGAGTTACAGAACATAAATCTGCAGTGCGTACCAAACAGAAGAACGCACCTTTGGTATCACATTTTGTTGAGTATGAACACTCCCCAGAAGACCTATGTTGGTTTGTCTTAGAGAACATACAGACCAGGCCAGGACTATGCCCAGAAAAGATTCGTAAAAAAAGGGAAGTTTACTGGATTTGTTTGCTTAATACAGTCACCAATGGATTGAACCTTGAGATTCCATGGGAGCAAGCAATAATAAGAGCAAACCGATAAATCGGCAATTCTTGTTTGCCTCTAATCGGAACGGTTCCATACTCCTACATTTACCTGTAGCCAACCCACTCTTTACAATGATAAAATGACACCAATGAAAATAATTATAGTGTGTAGAAATATCGATGATCTGTGTCAAGAAACTCCATCTGGAAAATCTATTGAATGATTAGGGTTTCTACATAATATCCACACCTAATATGGCGGCTAATCTAAACACATAATGTCCTACCTCTATTTTGATTAAAGCAGGGTTGCCCCATAGTGTCTTTGTAACAACTATACACATTTTATAAAATGAGGTCACAAGAAGAAATGATGCTTACACTGTGATGGACAAAATAAGATCGTAGCAGCATATTATCTACTACTGCGCAATAATACGAGAATAATCGCTTCAATACATTTATGCCAGACGACCCTGTGAGGACACGTCATGCACTATGCACCTTAGCCTGATTGGTTGTGAGGCTTACAGCCGTGGATGCACCTCGGCTCGTCATCGTTATGCGCCAAAACTTGAACTACATTCAGTAGTTCCTGTATAGTACCTTGCTCCCCCATCTGATTGGCTCTTGGGTTTACGTCTGCGAGCGCACTAAAATATGTCATCGTAGCGCGCGGCAGGTTGTCATTGTGAACTACACTTGTACCCAATCAGTGTGGCCCTTCCCTATATAAACGGACCAACAAGTACGCCCCTCTTTGCACATCAACCTGATTGCGACTAGCGGCTCCGGTTTATCAGACTCCCCTTCACGGACTTGTCAAACTTTTTTTTAAGTAAGTAATACCTCGACTAGAGGCGACCCCGGGCACCACAACCCAAAACCCTTCCCCCCTCCATTCTCTTTGCCCTTTTCCCGCTTTCCCCTCCCATCCCCCTTCCCCTGCCCCCCCCTCTCCCCCCCCACCTTCCTTTGTCCCTAACAATACTAGAAACCCTCGATGCTCATGGCACCCTTTCTCTTAAATTGCAGAACTAGATTGTCCATCATGGACACAGGCAGAATCCAATGCATAGACAGCTAAAGAGATATTCCGTCATACAATCGAAGGTACTAAATTATATTTGAATCGTTTTCTATTCTCTACATGCAACAGTTATTGTGAAAAAAAATGTAAAATCCTGTATATCTTCTGTGCATTAAGAACCCCAATTTTTTTTTTTTATTTCTCTCCCCCCCCCCCATTTCTCTCATTAAATAGAAAACTAAAAATCAACAACATTATTGCTGCAAATCTCATGATCTAATAGCGGTTTAGAAAATATCTATTATAAAGGATTCCTTTGAGGCTGAGATTTTGACTGCACCATATCAGCTTTAAAGGTACCGTTGTTTTATAACTACTACATATAAAATACATTCTTGACATCATTAATTGGGCTTGTTTGAATTATTCATTATCTGATATCCCCTATAACATAAATAAATACATATCTTTTGACAGCTGCTACAGAGGACCACCATTTTTTACCCAGTCCAGCAGAATATGTCTGCCCCAGACTCTTGAGGTCTGAATTACTCATTTCTGCATCCAGAGTGACCACTAATAAATCGGTAATTAAATTTCTTTTAATACTGGGTTTAGGATAAAATACATAGCTAGGTTATAGAACTCCTAGGACTCTAGCATACTAATTAGATCCTTCATTTGTTTCAGATTATAACTAGGATCTGCTTTTTCGCTTAAGTAACAGTAGAAATATAGCGGGCAGCCATTATGTAAGTAGCCTTTCTTTATCTATCATGACTCACGTCATACAGCTTGTGGAGCACATGTCTTATGCAATATCTACTCCATTTCTCCAATATAGATATCTGTTGAAAATACATTACAATTTATCATCAAGCTTGGCCCACCAACTACCTTTGAATCTTTTGTAAGTGATAATCAATCAATGTTGTTGTCATCTTCTTCTTCTTTGCTATCTTCTTTTCAGATTTTCACCTCTCTTTCTGGGTTGCTCATTTATTAATGATTTCATGGATATCTGTAAATATCTCTAGTCTACATAGAGAATGACGCCATAGAGGAATAATTATCCCAACATATATGACAAGAAAAGGAAAGTTTCTCTTCTCTTTTCTGACGGCAAGCATATAATCAATTTGTATCAGATGGTATATGTTTATAAAATAGGCATAAAAATGTGTATATTGAGAGAAATGTACCGTAAATAATAAAATAATAGTATAGTGAATGGTATAAACTTAGATATATTAAATCCAGCTTTTTGCAATGCACTGTATCTATGCACAGTACTGATTTCCATTAATGTGACTTAGACCTAGGGTTATAAGGAATTGGATTATTGTAAGAAAACATTATAGTATATGATGTGACATTGATTTTTTTATGTTTTTTAGTGAATGTCTATTTTGTCCTGTTGCAAATGACGGACTCCTGAAGAAGGCAATAGCCGAAACGCGCGTTGAGTTTTCATCCACCGCTTTGCTAACTTCATCAGTCCACAAATTATAACCAAGCCATTTGGGTTCCTTTTCAGTTTTTGTTATATAATTTTGTATTGTAAAATGATATGTCCTTTATTGATTTATTCTTTGAATTGTATTTTTTAACTATATAACTTTATCCAAACAAAACAAAAAGAAAAAAAGATAAATACATTTATAAAAGAAATTTTTGATATATAAATCATGTTTGGTTTCAGTTAATCATGGTTTTATGTCACTATTCATGTTAATTTAGTTGTATTCCCTAGGTTCTTTTGCACTTGGTTCATCATCTTTCACTACTGCTCTTTTCAAAATAATTGTAGTGAATACATTATTAGTAGGGGTCCCCATTTTTTCCAATATGTATTACTCATGGACTTTCCATGAGGGGAACTTTGTATTTTATCAGCTAACATTCTAGGATTATAAGTAGCTGGATTTTGTCTATATTTAAAAAGAATATTTCACTAATATTTCTAGGACACCATATTACTTCGTATATCACCTTGGGCTACTTTCCCTTTTTCTTTCCTTCTCCTTGTTTTCTCCTTGATTGCTTGACACTCTCAGAATCACTCCCCAATCAGATCCCTACTGTGACTGACTCATCCAATTGTGAACCATCATGTCTACTCTAAAATCCTTTGGGTTTTCAGATGATGACTTTTTATCTTTGGTGGGTACAGCCATTAATTTTGACGACATAGATACATCCAATCTAAATCATAATGATGACCAAAAAAACTGTTAGATTTAACGAAAAAATCCAGACGTATTGAACTTCATGGCAAATACATCCTTGACTATCTCAAGGCTTGAGTCATTCCTCAAGGACTCCAAATTAAAAATGTTCCAGGACTGTTTGTACACATTAAGCAATTTTTAGAAAAATGGTCTTTAATTGCAAACAGATGTTCAAGAGACATGATGATGCTGATAGTTGAAACAGCTAAAACAGTACTACTAGAACTCCTACAGGAAATACTAGATCTAGAAAATAAGATCAAAGCCCTAGATACCATACCCGATATAAAAAAGAAACTAGAAGAATTAGAATCCGAATTAAACTCTTATACTGACTATCTTCTGAAACGTAAATTAGACAAATTTCAGAAAGATCTAAGATATTACAATAAGGAAAATGTTTACCCTTATTTAGCAGATGGGTTCTATTCTTCTTCGGACCCAAGCCTACAAGATCTTCCTACCGCACAAAATGAAAATAGGGCTCGTAAAGTAACTACGTTTTCAAACTTATCTGATTCGGACAGTAACGGTAGCTCCCCTTCTTATGGAAACCAGGGATATCAATTCAATCAGAGATCTAGATCGACTTTTTTAGGACAACGCCCTCAGGGCAGGGGCAACTGGCGCCCTCGTTATCGATCACAATACAGAACCCAATACCAACCGTGCCAATTCCATCAACCGCGAGGGCAATATCAACCTCAATATCAGCCACAATATCAACCACAATACCAGGAACATCAGCCCCAGTATCAGGAACATCAGTCGTCCAATTCGAACAGATATTTAGAGACACGCAATGCCCGATACTGGAGGGAATGAAAACTATTCCCATTTTCAATCTGAGTAGTCAAGCACCGAACCAAGCTGTCTACTCTTTACTATCAAAAGGTCTAAGCTATGTGCCACATTCTGGTTTAAATAAATTTGAGTTGTTTAATGATTTAATGACATTTTTCAGAAAAATTCGTCTTAAAGAATTTTTCTCCAACACTAGCAGCGATATGAGGTAAATCAATAAATCAGGTCTAGCCCCTAAGTCAGTTTTTACTCCAACTTTAGAACAACTGACACCTGAGATTCACATTTTTGAGCAAGTGGTCATGAACAAACTTATAGCGGCCACAAAATATATACCCCACACTCCATTTAATCTTACAACAGAGGAATATGGAGCTTTGAAATCATTAAAAAATTCCACCACTACCACAATAATGGGATGTGACAAAGGAGGTGGAATTGCAATTCTTGACACCTCCAACTATATAGAAAAGATTGAGGAGATGTTAAGGGATACTACTTTCTATAACAAAATTACCAAAGACCCAACTGTCAAAATCAAACAAAAAATACAGAAATAAACATCTAAAGCCTTGACCAATGGTGATATATGTAACAAAGAATACGACTATCTAAATGTGGACACACCTAGAATGGCAAGCCTTTATGGCATCCCGAAGGTCCACAAAAACGAGACAGACCCTCCTTTTCGCCCTATTGTCACTACCATAGGGAGCACCACTGAACCTCTATCCAAATATTTGGATGCAATCCTACGACCATACATTTCCAGTATACCTGGATATGTAAAAGATACTGGTCATATTATCAACTTACTTGAAAGGACTGCATTTAATGGAAACAGACAATTGTTAGTAACACTAGATGTGGAGAACCTATATTTCAATATCCCCACAGATGGTGCCATCACTGCCACCGAATGGTTCATTAAGACCTATGAAGTAGAGTGTAATACCAGATTTATTATTGACTGTCTGAGGATAGTTTGAGAAGAAAACATCTTTGAATTTCGAGGGAACTTATACAAACAAACAAAAGGAGTCAGTATGGGCGCATCTTGCGCCCCTACAATTGCAAATATTTATGTTGCATTTTTTGAGCACATTCATATTTTCAATGAGATAGCTCCTTTTTTTGAAACAATTTTTCACTGGTCAAGATATATTGACGATGTTATATTTATATGGGACGATAATGAGGATACATTGAAAGAATTTCTATCTTGGCTGAACATGTGCGATAGTAACCTCAGATTTACATCCCATGTAAGCAACAAAGAAATGGAATTCCTTCACATAACAATTAAACATGATCAAGGCCAACTATTCACAGATCTGGATGTCAAACCCACTGCCCGCAATACTTGACTTCACTATCAAAGCTTTCACCCCACATCCCAAAAAACCAGCATTCCTTTCAGCCAATTTTTAAGATTGCGGCGCAACTGCACCAAACTTCAAGACTATGACGAACGATCCGTAGCCATGAAAAAGAAATTTGAGGATCGGGGTTACCCTCACAGACTAGTTCGTGAAGCCTTCAAAAGAGCTAGATTTTTTGACCGTCAATCCATTCTACAAGGCAGTCAAACAAAACAGAATGATCATCTAGTATTTGTCACCAGACATTCTCTCCTGAACAATAAAGTACGCCAGATTATCTACTCCAATTGGCATTTACTTAATGTCAACAAATCCAAACAGGAATCTATTCCCAAGCCTCTCTTTGCATATAAAAGGAATAAAAAACCTAAAAGATCTAGTAGTCAGATCTAGAATGCCAGAAAAAGAGAAATTTGTACAGCGAAGCATCACTAGCCACAACCCTGTTATAGGGAATTTCAAATGTGGAATTTGTAAGATTTGCCCCCAGGCCATAGAAGGTAGTGAACTGACATTCAACAATATCAAAATTAGCCCTAAAACCATGACGAATTGTAAAACCCAAAATGTGGTATATCTCCTGATATGTCCCTGTAATAAGGGATATGTAGGTGAAACTTCTAGAACTATCAATAAGAGAGTTACAGAACATAAATCTGCAGTGCGTACCAAAAAGATGAAAGCACCTTTGGTATCACATTTTGTTGAGTATGAACACTCCCCAGAAGACCTACGTTGGTTTGTCTTAGAGAACATACAGACCAGGCCAGGACTATGCCCAGAAAAGATTCGTAAAAAAAGGGAAGTTTACTGGATTTGTTTGCTTAATACAGTCACCAATGGATTGAACTTTGAGATTCCATGAGAGCAAGCAATAATATGAGCAAACCGATAAATCGGCAATTCTTGTTTGCCTCTAATCGGAACGGTTCCATACTCCTACATTTACCTGTAGCCAACCCACTCTTTTCAATGATAAAATGGCACCAATAAAATAATTATAGTGTGTAGAAATATCGATGATCTGTGTCAAGAAACTCCATCTGGAAAATGTATTGGATAATTAGGGTTTCTACATAATATCCACACCTAATATGGCGGCTAATCTAAACACATAATGTCCTACCTCTATTTTGATAAGTGTGTAGAAATATCGATGATCTGTGTTAAGAAACTCCATCTGGAAAATGTATTGGATAATTAGGGTTTCTACATAATATCTACACCTAATATGGCGGCTAACCTAAACACATAATGTCCTACCTCTATTTTGGATAAAGCAGGGTTGCTCCATAGTGTCTTTGTAACAACTATACACATTTTATAAAATGAGGTCACAAGAAGAAATGATGCTTACACTGTGATGAACAAAATAAGATCGTAGCAGCATATTAATTAATACTGCGCAATAATACGTGAATAATCGCTTCAATACATTTATGCCGGACGACCCTGTGAGGACATGTCATGCACTATGCACCTTGGCCTGATTGGTTGTGAGGCATACAGCCGTGGATGCACCTCGGCTCGTCATCGTTATGCGCCAAAACTTGAACTACATTCAGTGGTTCCTGTATAGTACCTTGCTCCCCCATCTGATTGGCTCTTGGGTTTACGTCTGCGAGCGCACTAAAATATGTCATCGTAGTGCGCTGCAGGTTGTCATTGTGAATTACACCTGTACCCAATCAGTGTGGCCCTTCACTATATAAACGGACCAACAAGTACGCCCCTCTTTGCACATCAACCTGATTGCGACTAGCGGCTCCGGTTTATCAGACTCCCCATCACGGACTTGTCAAACTTTTTTTTAGGTAAGAAATACCTCGACTAGAGGCGACCCCGGGCACCGCAACCCAAAACCCTCCTTTCTCTTTGCCCTTTTCCCGCTTTCCCCTCCCATCCCCCTTCCCCTCGCCTCTTCCCCCTCCATCCCCCCACCTTCCTTTGTCCCTAACAATACTAGAAACCCTCGATGCTCATGGCACCCTTTCTCTTAAATTGCAGAACTAGATTGTCCATCATGGACACAGGCAGAATCCAATGCATAGACAGCTAAAGAGATATTCCGTCATACAATCGAAGGTACTAAATTATATTTGAATCGTTTTCTATTCTCTACATGCAACAGTTATTGTGAAAAGTTTTTTACAATCCTGTATATCTTCTGTTCATTAAGAACCCCAATTTTTTTTTTTATTTCTCTCCCACCCCCATTTCTCTCATTAAATAGAAAACTAAAAATCAACAACATTATTGCTGCAAATCTCATGATCTAATAGCGGTTTAGAAAATATCTATTATAAAGGATTCCTTTGAGACTGAGATTTTGACTGCACCATATCAGCTTTAAAGGTACCGTTGTTTTATAACTACTACATATAAAATACATTCTTGACCTCATTAATTGGGCTTGTTTGAATTATTCATTATCTGATATCCCCTATAACATAAATAAATACATATCTTTTGACAGCTGCTACAGAGGTCCACCATTTTTTACCCAGTCCAGCAGAATATGTCTGCCCCTGACTTTTGAGGTCTGAATTACTAATTTCTGCATCCAGATTGACCACTAATAAATCGGTTATTACATTTCTTTTAATACTGGGTTTAGGATAAAATACATAGCTAGGTTGTAGAACTCCTAGGACTCTAGCATACTAATTAGATCCTTCATTCGTTTCAGATTATAACTAGGATCTGCTTTTTCGCTTAAGTAACAGTAGAAATATAGCGGCCAGCCATTATGTAAGTAGCCTTTCCTTATCTATCATGACTCACGTCATACAGCTTGTGGAGCACATGTCTTATGCAATATCCACTCCATTTCTCCAATATAGATATCTGTTGAAAATACATTACAATTTATCATCAAGCTTGGCCCACCAACTACCTTTGAATCTTTTGTAAGTGATAATCAATCAATGTTGTTGTCATCTTCTTCTTCTTTGCTATCTTCTTTTCAGATTTTCACCTCTCTTTCTGGGTTGCTCATTTATAAAAGATTTCATGGATATCTGTAAATATCTCTAGTCTACATAGAGAACGACGCCATAGAGGAATAATTATCCCAACATATATGACAAGAAAAGGAAAGTTTCTCTTCTCTTTTCTGACGGCAAGCATATAATCAATTTGTATCAGATGGTATATGTTTATAAAATAGGCATACAAATGTGTATAATGAGAGAAATGTACCGTAAATAATAAAATAAAAGTATAGTGAATGGTATAAACTTAGATATATTAAATCAAGCTTTTTGCAATGCACTGTATCTATGCACAGTACTGATTTCCATTAATGTGACTTAGACCTAGGGTTTTAAGGAATTGGAGTATTGTAAGATAACAATATAGTATATAATGTGACATTGATTTATGTTTTTTAGTGAATGTCTATTTTGTCCTGTTGCAAATGACGGACTCCTGAAGAAGGCAATAGCCGAAACGCGCGTTGAGTTTTCATCCACGGCTTTGCTAACTTCATCAGCCCACAAATTATAACCAAGTCATTTGGGTTCCTTTTTTGTTTTTGTTATATAATTTTGTATTGTAAAATGACATGTCCTTTATTGATTTATTCTTTGAATTGTATTTTTAACTTTATAACTTTATCCAAACAAAACAAAAAGAAAAAAAGATAAATACATTTATAAAATAAGTTTTTGATATATAAATCATGTTTGGTTTCAGTTAATCATGGTTGTATGTCACCATTCATGTTAATTTTGTTGTATTCCCTAGGTTCTTTTGCACTTGGTTCATCATCTTTCACTACTGCTCTTTTCAAAATAATTGTTGTCAGTCCCTACCGGTAGTGAATACATTATTAGTAGGGGGTCCCCATTTTTTCCAATATGCCCTTCTGAGCTCGACTGCCGGTGTAGGATGTCCTGGATTGGCAGCATGGGACCTGGTCTGGCAGTGTGGAGTGCCCTTCTGCTCTGAATTGACAGTGTCTTTCTGACCTGGTCTGGCAGTGTTTGATGCCGTTATGATCTCGAGTGGCAGTGTAAGATGTCCTTCTAACCTGGATTGGCAGTATAGGACCTGGTCTGGCAGTTTCGGATGCCCTTCTGATCTCGACTGGCAGTGTTGGATGCCCTTCTGATCTCGACTGGCAGTGTTGATGCCCTTCTGATCTCGACTGGCAGTGTAGGATGTCCTTCTAACCTGGATTGGCAGTATGGGACCTGGTCTGGCAGTGTTGATGCCCTTCTGATCTCGACTGGCAGTGTAGGATGTCCTTCTAACCTGGATTGACAGCATGGGACCTGGTCTGGCAGTGTGGAGTGCCCTACTGCTCTGAATTGACAGTGTCTTTCTGACCTGGTCTGGCAGTGTTGGATGCCCTTATGATCTCGAGTGGCAGTGTAGGATGTCCCTCTAACCTAGATTGGCAGCATGGGACCTGGTCTGACAGTGTTGGATGCCCTTCTGATCTCGACTGGCAGTGTTGGATGCCCTTATGATCTCGACTGGCAGTGTAGGATGTCCTTCTAACCTGTATTGGCAGCATGGGGCCTAGCCTGGCAGTGTTTATGCCCTTCTGATCTCGACTGCCGGTGTAGGATGTTCTAACCTGGATTGGCAGCATGGGACCTGGTTTGGCAGTGTGGAGTGCCCTTCTGCTCTGAATTGACAGTGTTGGGTGTCTTTCTCACCTGGTCTGGCAGTGTTGGATGCCCTTCTGATCTCGAGTTGCAGGGTAGGATGTCCTTCTAACCTGGATTGGCAGCATGGGACCTGGTCTGGCAGTGTTTGATGCCCTTCTGATCTCGACTTATAGTTTAGGATGTCCTTCTAAGCTGGATTGGCAGTATAGGACTTGGTCTGGCAGTGTTGGATGCCCTTCTGATCTCGACTGGCAGTGTAGAATGTCCTTCTAACCTGGATTGGCAGCATGGGACCTGGTCTGGCAGTGTTTGATGCCCTTCTGATCTCGACTTATAGTTTAGGATGTCCTTCTAAGCTGGATTGGCAGTATAGGACTTGGTCTGGCAGTGTTGGATGCCCTTCTGATCTCGACTGGCAGTGTAGAATGTCCTTCTAACCTGGATTGGCAGCATGGGACGTGGTCTGGCAGTGGTGGATGCCCTTCTGATCTCTACTGGCATTGCCCTTCTGATCTCAACTGCCAGTGTAGGATGTGGCGTGCCCTTCTGTTCTGAATTGACAGTGATGGGTGTCTTTCTGACCTGGTCTGGCAGTGTTGGATGCCCTTCTGATCTCGACTGGCAGTGTTGGATGCCTTTATGATCTCGACTGGCAGTGTTGGATGCCCTTCTGATCTCGACTGGCAATGCCCTTCTGATCTCGACTGCCAGTGTGGGATGTCCTTCTAACCTGGATTGGCAGTATAGGACCTGGTCTGGCAGTGTTGGATGCCCTTCTGGTCTCGACTGGTAGTTTAGGATGTCCTTCTAACCTGGATTGGCAGCATGGGACCTGGTCTGGCAGTGTTGGATGCCCTTCTGATCTCTACTGGCATTGCCCTTCTGATCTCGACTGCCAGTGTAGGATGTACTTCTTACCTGGATTGGCAGCATGGGACCTGGTTTGGCAGTGTGGAGTGCCTTTCTGATTTGAATTGACAGTGTTGGGTGTCTTTATGACCTGGTCTGGTTGTGTTGGATGCCCTTATGATCTCGAGTGGCTGAGTAGGATGTCCTTCTAACCTGGATTGACAGTATAGGACCTGGTCTGGCAGTGTTGGATGCCCTTCTGACCTGGTCTGGCAGTGTTGGATGCCCTTCTGATCTCGAGTGGCAGTGTAGGATGTCCTTCTAACCTGCATTGGCAGCATGGGGCCTACACTGGCAGTGTGGGTGCCCTTGTAACTTGGAATTGCAGTGTGGTGTTCCCCTCTGACCTGGGGTGCCCTTATGACCTGGACTGGCAGTGTGGGATGCCCTTCTGACCCATTTCAGCGGCATGAACGGCCCTTTAGACTTGGATTGGCAGTATGGAATACCCTTCCTAGTGGAACTGGCAGTGTGGGATGCCCGTGTGTGTGTACCAATGTCAACATCAGGCTTCATTCTCTTTAATTCCTGTGTCAATCTGGAATCATGTATGAACGGGAATGGGGAATAGTACTACACTATGGCTCCTCTCTGTCCATTTAAAATCAAAGGCCCTTTTCTTTCTCACCTGGTACTGACCCCAACTCTCCTCAGTGCAGAATCTCCCCCAGGGCATCACCCACTGTCCATGGCGTGCTACAGGACCATTGCTTCCACAAATGACAGTCCTGCTGAGGATCACATTCAACATCTTATGGCATTCCACACAAAACCCTAACTCTCATCAAGGATTAATCCAGTTGAGGGTGATTTCCATTGTTCCAGGTAATATTCAAGACCCTAATTCGATAATGGGGGACTCCAGCCCTTGGTTTTGCCCTATGTCCATAGCACCCCACAAGAACCCTCTATCCATCAAGAATGAATCCTGCCCAGGGTCTCACCCTGTGCCTCTGGCACTCCACAAGGCTCCTTTTCATACCAAGGGAAAATACTGGTGAGCATTTCACCTCATGTCTGCAACACTCCACAAGACCACTCATCTCTCCAAGCGGACTCCTGACCATGGTGTCACCCAATGTCCTGGCACTCCAGGAGACCCTTCTCTCAATGGAGAATCCTGCAGTGGCTCTCACCTATTGTCTCCGGCAGGTCACTAGACACCTAAGACACCAAAGGATATCCTACCCTGCGTCACATCCAATGTCCATAGTCTGCCACAATACACTATTCCCATCAAGCAGCGTCCTGTGGAGAATCCCATTCAACTCTCATGGCACACCAAAAAACTACTATTTCCAACAAAACTGAATCCTGTTGAGGGACACTTCTTTTTTTCGTGGTAGTCCACAGGACCCCTAATCCCACCATATGTTACTCCTGCCCTGGGTCTCACCCAGTCTCACAGTGCTTCACAAGAAACATCTTCCTACTGAAGCGCCTCATAGTCTCAACTTGGTAAACCTAACAACAGAGGCAACAAGTATGGACAACACTTGGTTAGTGATCCGCTTGGCGTTCCTGTCACTGAGTGAAGGTTGCACGGGATGTTTAAGGGATGTGAAAGGAGGTAGTCTAAAAGATCTAATCTACCAAAACACGGGACACTGACAATTTAGGCCTCTGAATTCCAGCATTCTAAACGACAATTGTTACCCTCTTGGATTCTTGTTCTTTCTATGCATGAGCCATTGCTAGCTGCAAGGGCTATGCAGCAGGTGAACAAGAACCCAGTATCCATCGAGGCAGGATCAATCTCTGGGTCTCACCTAAAGCATTCGGCACCGCACAAGAACCCTCTTCCACTAAGCCTATACAGGGCCTAACCAGAGTCTTACCCATTGTTCCCATCAATTTGAAGAACCCTCTTCCTACCAAGACAGAATCCTGTTTTGAGTCTCACTCAACATTCCTGCAGAATACAAGAAATCTGCTCTAATCAATGCTCTATTCTGCTGTGTGTCTCACCCGATGTCTCTAGTAGGCCACAAGAATTCTCTTCTCACCGAGGTGAAATTCTGTCCTAGTTTCACTCAATGTCCAAATCACACTACAAGACCACATTTGTCCAGGAACTCACCCATTGTTCTTGGCAGTTCACAATACTACTGCCATGCTAAACAATATCGTTGAGGAAAATATTGTATCAAAAGTATAATTTACCACAATATTGTGCTCTTATGCTTATACTTGTAAGTACAAAAAATAGGGAAAAAATGTCGTTGACATTAACATTGTCCAAAAATACACAAAAATATCAACTTTTTAATATACGTAGAGTTTCGATTAGTAAATGTTAAATATTTCATTATATACATTTAATATAATGTAAATTAAATAGATTCCACTAATATTAACCTGAAATGTACTATTACCACTCCATACAAGACAACAATAGGGAAGTGTTGAATTCCAGAGAAGTTACATATACTATTCTCACTCCAAACAGTGCAACAGTAGGGAAAGCATTGGATTTTGGTGGGGTGAAATGTACTATTCCCACTCCAGTCAAACGCAACAGTAAGCAAAGTGATGGACTTTGGAGGGGTAAAATTTACTATTCCCACTCCAGTCTGTGCAACTGTCAGGAAAGCGTTGGATTTTGGAAGTGTGAAATTTGCTATTCCCACTCCAATCATCACAACAGTAAGGAAAGTTTTCAACTTTGTAGGAGTAACATTTTCTATTCCAACTCCAGTGTCTGCAACAGTAGGGAAAGGGTTGGATTTCGGAAGGGTGAACTCTACTATTCCCACTCCAAATACCACAACAGCAGGGAAAGTGTTGAACTGCAAAGAGGTACATTTTACTATTCTTACTGCAGTCTTAGGAAAATGAAGGGAAAATACTTCACTTTACACAACATATATGAGTAATCCTATAGGTATAGACAAAAATATTACTCTTAATAAAAATATATTGGTTAATATTAATTAGATATATATTCATTAAAAAGATAAACCAGGCAATTTATAGAATTACATACAATAAAATGGAATCAATAAATAATTGTTATGCAATTATTGATTGAATAGGTTTGTACCTTCTACCCTACCCGCAACTAAAATATAAGTAAAATAAAAAAGTATTCCATAAATTACATAATTAAAATTAATTCATTAATTAACAATTAATAATAATTGTTATAATTATTTAATTACATTCCCACTCTCTACCCCTACTAACCAAACCACCAGCAAATAACATTTATAGAAAATAAATCAGCATTACATAAATTATATAAGTATCAATCTTATAATTAAATAAAATGTATTAAATTATTCTTAACTAATTAAAACCTAATTCAGTTTCCACCCTATCCTCTACAAACTTAACCTTCTAAGACACTACAAATTACTACTAGAAATGAATCAAAAATTCGAAATCACAACAAATTACAAGTAATGTTTTAAAAACAACTAATAACATGTATATAAACAATAGTAACACATAAATTAATGTATCAACTAAAACACATTACAATAATTAAAAACTGATATTTTAGATGCTATATTAGTGAAAACGATATAACATTGATATTATTTACAACAATATTATTTACCTTAAAAAACATATCCTTGTCAACAGTATTTGTAAATCACGATATGTGTGTCTCAGGATATTTAATTTTTGATATTTCTGTCTCCTGATATATTTAAATCGGTATTTTATGCAAACAACCCATGGAGGCAGCCAACCTTTGGTCCCATACATTATCTACAGCATGCCACAAGACTCCTACTACCATCAAGGGGAAATGCTACCATCAATGTCACCTGTCATTCCCGGCACTCCACAAGTCCCAGTGGGGTAAGATTTCTCTCCTCCTTAATGGTCTGACTCTCACACCCTGACAACTCACTCTGTGACTGGTCTATCCCTGATTATGTCACTTCACTGATCGTATCAGCAGCCCACGTGCAAACTGTTAGTAGTGCCAAAGAATTGCTTCTGAAATCATGTAAGTCGACACATTGGCCACATGGCCTTAAAACAGGTGCAAATGCCACTGGAATATCAACAGCAGGGGCAAGAAAGTCAAAAGGCAGAGAGTCACAAGCTACTAAGCCAATGAGCTATCAATGAGATCGGGGGACAAATGAATAACCAGAACATGTGGTGGGTGGAGAGGCAGTATGGCAGATGACCAGGCCCCCTGCTGGAAGTAAGCATCAGTGTGCTGTATACTAAGATGGCTACCTAGGGGGCATTCTTTCCTCTCAGGCTTTGAGTGCCAGGTAACTAGCTGGTTGCGGCTCTTTCTGCCCAATAGGTCCCACATCTCCAGTCTCGGCTCGCCTTAAGAGCTCAACTACGGAGTACCACTATTGCTTAACATCTATACTCGCCCTCTTAATCAACAGCTAAATCTAGCAGGAGTTAGGGGCATATCAACAAGGGCTTTATCTCCGCTTTTTTGGTTTAAAAAGCCAAAAAAGCTGAGAAAAAACTATCACCATATTTACAAGCGGGGTGCTAACATGCATAATCGGATGTTAGGAACCTTTCTCCCGACACCTCCCTTTGCATCTCTAATGAGTTGCAAAGTGGGCGACACTGGGCGTATTCCAATGGACTACCTTGTAAAATAACGCTGATGTTCACATCGCAATATTTACAAGGCAGCCCACAGGATTTTAGACACATTGTAGGATTTTGGCGAAAACAGCCGTTTTCGACAAAATCTAACGTCTGCTAAAATCCTGACTTAGCTATCCCTAACATAAGGGGTGATACGACCACAGCGTCGTATCAGCAAGGTTATCGCCGTTTTGCAGGGAACATCACTCGAAAACCAGCGATGTTCCCTGCAAAAAAGCGATTTCCCTGCTATCGCAGGAATTTTTATTACCTTGGGGATACGCGTTGCTAATAACACGTTATCTCCGGGATAAAAACCTGCGATAGCCGGAGTAAAAAAAAATTTGCTATGCGCGCTTTGCGATAGTTATTGCAAAGCGTTGCTAATATGCCCCTTAGTGTCTACATGTACTAAAACAGTACTCAGCTTATTTTCAGGCTTCACTTGAGCCCCAGGGTGTCAGAAAAACTGGGATGTAATTCTCTAGTTGAGGAACTATCAGTTCTTCAGGTAGCGCACGGCAGAAACATTTTTGAAATCCAATTTTGTTAATTGTATCCAAATCGCTCACCTCCTACGATAATGCAGCCTAGCCAACAACTATGGGGCAACGTCTTTGCTGGCCAACTCAGAATGTACCTTTGGAATCTATATGGATTAAATCTTCGCCATTGCCCCTTAAGGGGTAAAAGTATCACATACCTGCTTCTTCTGTCTTCAATATAGGAAGAGAACGCTGCCATTCTTCGTGAACCAGCCATAAATATTCTTATTCAGTGGAACCTCCCTATGGTCATTTTATCTGCCTAGCTGCCTCTGAAACAGCTGATAAAATATTTAGCGTCGCACCTATTTGTATTGGCCTATCTAAGTGAGACTCGTCCACTCCTCACAGGGTCCGTTGGCTCGGTATCCATAAGCATGTAAGCGTTAAAGTCATGCCAATAGTTCACAGAGAGGTTTACAAACGTCCCCTGGGTTAATGGCCTTCATATTTCTCGGGCACTCTACCAGCCACATGTTACAAGCTCCTAGCTTGACACTTAACTCACTACCAAAAGCCAAAGATGTTCAATTCGGTGATAAGGATTTCTCGGTAGCTGCAGAAGAAAAATGGGACTCCCTGCCAGGAAATCTGATAACGGAAAACTCTCGAGCAAAGTTCAGCATTAAAGACTCAGGGGCTTATTTATGAGCCCTTGCGTCACTTTTACACCGCTGGTGCGTCACTTTTTGTGACGCACCAGAAAAGTAAAAAATGTGCCTTGTTGCACCATATTTACAAAGTGACGCAACTAGGTAGATGCATCACTTTGTAAACCTCTGCGCCACATTATACCTGCACCAGGTATAATGTATGCAAGGGGGGAGTATTGACGCAAGAAAGAGTCATAGAAGTGACGCTGTAAAATCTATAAGATTTCACTGCACTATTTCTTTGACGCTAATGCGTCAAAAGCTTACGCCTGCCTCAAGGCAGGCGTAAGACTGACGCCGGAACAAACAACATGGGACTTACCCATGTGTAAGTACACATTGCTGGAGTTGCGTCACTTTTGTGACACACTCCAGAAATGGGTCACTTTTGCACCTACAGATACGTCAGAAATACTGACGTATCTGTAACTCCTTGCGACATGATGCGTCATACTGTAAATAGGACGCATCGTTAGTGTCGCAGAGAGAGCGCAGTGAAAAGTGACGCATCGCTGTTTTTACGCAGCAATGCGTCACTTTTCATAAATGAGGCCCCTAGATGTTAACATTTATTTTTTCTTTATGTTCTATTTCTTGCTCTCAACTGCTGAATGATTATGTATTGTTAATCCTACATTTCCAAGAAGCTTTGAGCCGATGAACTACAAAAAATAAAACTTAACATAATAAAACACAAAATACTAATAGGAATAATAGGCACTGTAGAAAGAGTAAGAAAGTCAGGCCCAACTTTTCCTTTTAAAGACTTCAGCACAGATGCAGTCTGAGAAGTACAGCCAAAGTCAGAGTGGGGGGCAAAGAGCACAGACATGTTACCTACTGTGGGGTTTACCACATATTGATTTGAGAGCTGAGGGATGAAGAGGTACAGGTAATTCCACACGCGGGAGCTATTATGCAGCAAAGTGGATGAAGCGGAGGGTCAATCATGACGCAACAGCGTCCACATAATGGAGCTCCTGGAGGGAGTGGAATGCCCCAGTATGGACCTTTTTCTTTAGGACTGGTGCTTAACACTGTGCTTGGCAGGAACGGTCAATCTTTTCTCGGTGGAGCGTGCCCGCATGGTCCCTGGTAGATCACCACGCAACTACCGGGTCCATGACCATGACAATATCCTACAGATTGCTTGTGAAAAGTGCCCTTGGCAGCCCAGTGAACATATACTCAAACTACACAGCGGCCGTACAGTACCAGTGAGGATCTTTCAAGCCAGTTAAACAACAGCTTTGTCAAATGCACTTGTGATACTCCTTGATGTTCCCTGCTAAGCTGCACGTCATGGTCTCTGAAAAAACAGTCATTTCTTGGCATCTGCAGCTAAAGCATGTGAATTGCGGCATGCAAGGGTTAACACGACTACAATGTGGCATGATGAGAACTGGTGGTCAATGACAACCCCACCCACCTTGACATGCCTCACCCAAGGGCAGACTCACATAAGAACAAGTCGCAAGAGAGCGGGCACTGGCGATCCCTGAATTTGAATCTCGCCACAGCCAAATCATAGGTTTGCCATATCGGTCTGTGGGCTTGCTGGATGAGGAACAGGCTCACGCCATAGCCGATATTCCTCAAGCTGACTTTGCCCTCATCCCAATGACTGTGTACCAAGTGATTTGAATTGGAGCTTTACATCCTTTATTATTGATTTGTACTTTGGGATGCCAAACATGTATGAAAGGGGGGTACAGGGGAGCACACGCGACCCAGTGGGGGGGAGTAAGGGGGCAGGGAGGAGTGGGACTAAAGAAATACCACACATTACTACACGCACAGCTGATGTCCTTTTCTCATACAACTTTTAACCTGGAATTGGCGTGGGATGGTGATAGCCAGATGTCGCCATCAGGTGTACTCTTATTTGAAGCGAAGGCACAACCATATAGCCTACCTCCAAGAAACACACATGACAGCCACAGAACTGCTCATACTATACTTCAACGCCAATGGAGGGGACAGATTATGGGAATTGCCCACTTTGCGTATGCTAGAGAAGTGCTGATATGGGTGGCACCTATGGTGCCACTTGCGATCACATGCCAAAAGGTATACCCTGAGACACAGTAATTGGTGGTGGAAAGGCAGTTGCATGATGCAGCTATTACCCTCACAGTGATCTACGCACCTAACACTGGCCAGAACAAATGAATAGACACCTTAACCCTAGGACTTGTATAAAACCTTAACACACCAAGCATAAGGGGTGTGAAACCAACTGCTTATTTGTCACTAACATGAACAGGTCTGGCCCTCCACTCCACAGCACACAAGTTGGCCCGGACCACACATTTGTTTGTCGACTGGTTAGATCACGGACATATGGCACTCCATGCATCCTCTTAAAAGGGAATATTCGCACTTTTCTCAGATCCACTAGCTTCACAAAATAACCAATCTTCTCCTATACAAAATCCACCATGCACCCATTTGTTAGATCTTCTGAATATCTGGGTCGTATATTGTCTAACCACAGTCCCCTCATGGTAAAAGTACACTGGGGCAGGGAGCAAACTCTGATCCCCACATGGAGGCTACATACTCAGGCACTCCAGGACGACTTGTTTCGCAAGACAATTAACACCCATGTTCTCCAGTACTTTGAGTCCAACAAGGGCACGGCAACTGACAGAGAAGGGGTCCTAACTTTACTACTCCTACACGGAGAAAAATTCTAACTTGAAGACTTTCGATATTCACAGAACACATTTAGGAATCCTAAAGTTAGGACTCCTAACGTCTGTGAATACCGAAATGAGTAAGTGCCTTCTGTGAATACCAAAATGAGTAAGTGCCTTCTGTGAATACCAAAATCGTAGTAAATTTAGGTTTTTGTCTTAAGTTAGTTCTGTGAATAAGGCCCAATGAGAAAGCCGTTTATATCATGGTCTGGCCTTACCTTTGGGGTGTGCTGCGATACATGTATATGGGTCGAGAGATTTTGAAGTGGACTGATCTACTATACATGGAGCAAGGAGCCAGGATGCGCACAGGCAAAGATATCTTAGCACCCTTCCGGGTGCATAGGCATGCCCTCTCTCTACAGATATATTCGCACTGGCACTAGACCACTGGCAGGACTATTCCAACAATAAGGACCACAATGGGGAATCCCAATCAGTGACTCCAGAGAAGCGTTCTTGCTTTATGCAAATGATGCTCTAATCTATCTACCGTCCTTGCGTAGAGGCCTGCCCATGTAATGGAGGTGCTGGATGACTTTGGTAAAGTCTCAGGCTTAAGTTTAAATAGGACTAAATACTGCCTCTTCCCTTACAAAAAAGCTCTTTAAGTCGAATCGGGAGGGACCATGCCACTTGGGTTTGCTCTGGCAATACAACACCTTCCACTATCTTGGGGTGAATGTCCATTGCGCAGAGAGAAATTTGATAGAAATCAACACGCGCACGTCGTTCTCTGACATTCCGATACTCCATACTACTTTCCCCAATGAGTAGGGTCTCAAATGCGAAAAATGCTAATACTGCCCTGGAAGCTTTATTTCTCAGCACTACCGGTCTTTCTCTCTCAATCCTTTTTCCGGGAACTGAACACGATCCTTTCTGACTTGAGGAAAAGAGTGGCCTTACACAAGTTATACGCCCCGCTGAATAAAGGGGGCCTGAGGGTCCCTTACAACGAGCTGTATTACGCAGTTGGCTGCCATTCCTGAGTGGTCATTTATCATCCTGGATATAGCTGGCCGCAGCATACTGGACTGGCTTATGGACCTTCAAAGAGATGAAGGAATGTGGGACGTTTTGCCAAATAGCCAAGCTTTGTTGGGGCAAGTATGTGACCCAGTGGCGTGGTCCAATGCTATATGCACCCACTTTACCACTGTGCATGCTTCTGGGACTCCATGAGGTGGCAGACAGTCATAACACTGGACCATGGACGAAGGCGGGCATCCTTGAAGTGGGCAGCCAGTAGGAACATAAAATCCTGATATCCTACCAAGATCTCATTGAGCACCATGACTTTCATATGGACCAGTTCTTGATCTACAATGGACTGAAAGGTGCTATTGGGACATTATGGGGCCATGAGCATACCGAATCCACCACCTCTCAAGCATTACAATTACTCCTGGAGCACGGTATGTGCAAACATGCAATGACATTACTATACAAATGGTAGCTGGAATCTCGCAACCAAAACCTTCATGCCTTGAGGTATAAGTGGATTTTGTCTACTGGACAGGACCTTATGGACAGACAATGCTCCCATGTGTTGGAAAAGTTCCAGGGCGTCTCCAGGAATTCTCAACTGAAACGCAACCAGTTTCATTATGTGCACCAGACCTATCTCACTGACCCCAGAGCAAGTCCATCGCATCTTTCCAGGATGAACCCTTAAATGCCCATGATTCCCCTGCCCAAAGGAAGACTTTTACAACATGGTAGGGCATTCCCGGAAGTTGAGAGATATTGAATGGAAGCAGTAGAGATACTGTTGGAGATTATGGGTCGCCCCTTACAGTTAGACCCCCTACACTGCTTCCTGGGACTGACTGCTTGTATATGCAAGAACAAATATGCTACTAAGTTTGCTGATTTAGGGTTCATTCTCCTAAAGTGCAGTATAGCAATGGCCTACAAGTGCGCAGTGGCACCCCCACTGACTCCTTGGCTGAGAAATTGTTATATTCCCCGCGAAGCAGCTTATTTATTACATTGTCCTCACAAATAACATTTCCAAGCTGTGACTTTTTGCATACATTTGCATGCACGACAATGTGTTTCTCTGAAACTAAACTTGTTTTACATCTAGCTTGGCACAACATTATCACAATGCCCTGAACATCTTGTACAAGGTCTCAATCCTTACTATGTACAAATGTCATCACTATCTTCATCCACGGAGCGACAGGGCTATCTACATATCCACAACATCACAAATCTATGCATACATCGCAAGGCTGCTTCCTAATATAAAATATGAGTACTTCAGCAGACACCGAGGGTCCTTGCAAGCTGAGAAATCACCATGCAGCAACCTGACATCTCGTGAGGGGTGTCCAGTTTGTTACCAAGGCGGGGTTCCTTCACTCTATCCCATCAGGTAATGGGGTTGAATGGTCCCTTGGGGGGATTCTTGGCTCTATACCTACACACACTCTAGGTACACTTAGAGTAGGATCCACATAGCAGGAGAATGCTAGATTACTGCTTTGTTTATATGCCTGCATATATACAATTGTTTAGCACCACGGTAGAACTATGTCTACTATTTACGACGTTGGTGCTTGTAATCACGTCTATCTGCTTCTGTCTACTAATCATTGCAGCACATGTATTTTATGAAAGAATAACATTGATTCAATAAATATTATTGAAAAAGTCCCACTGTGTATTCTCTGAGAATAAGTAAGCATGAGTGACTGAGCGAAAGGTTCTCTACTGTTTCCACAATTCCTGAGGGGTCATGGTTGTCATGTTCAGTGGTTGCCAGAAACCCTTTGCTCCCTCATAGGTTAGGTGGGCTTAAGGTGGGGCTGTGAGCTAGCTGGTCTATATGCAAACATATCCTGTGGGGGTGTCCGGAACCGGTCTAGACACCAAGCCCCTAGTTTATGTTGTCCGAACAATGCGTTGGTCTTACGGATTGGTAGGAACTACCCAACAATATCTCCTCAAATGGGTGCCCGCTGAGATGACCATTTAGTGCTCACTCCCCCTGCGACAATGGGTAGCAACTCCATCTGATGCTAGGGACAATTTGTGGGCAAACACAGACGAGAGACTGCCTTGAAACCAGGCATTCACTGATCAACGCTTTACATCACAATTGGGGATCTTCATTGGAGCTATCCCTGGATGGCTGGCAGCACATCACATATTTACGTGACCATATCCCAGCCTCCGCCTCCCCTCCCAAACACTTACCAATGGGAATCTTGGATCTTTCTTCTTTTGGATCCACTTTCAGGGCTTGATCTCAGATCTTCCCCTCCACTTTGTAGAAGTGACACACAGAGGTGAGGAGCTCCCCTAGTTCAATGGTTTTCACACCAAAAACATAATCGGTTTTACCCAATTGGGCAACAATATGTTTTTGCATCTCACAACTCAATGTAGTACTTCTACACAAACACTATGCATGGACTCCCTACACTCTATTCATCCGGTGGCCGGATTGGCCCTTCTTCTGGGGATGCCCAAATGAACACACCTACGCATCTGGGAAGTACATCACCCCAAGATGCGGCTAGCGACTAGAACTATACTGCACAACAGTATACAATTTGTATTAGTTGTTTGTCTCTGATGTGAACATCTGCTTGTATACGTTCACTACGAATAAAACTTTAATGAAGACATACTATGGAAATAAGAATACCACACGTGAGACACAGTGTAGCTGTCACCGCTTGGTAAAAGTGACACAGCTGTCCAGCAAGTTATTTTCTTTCAAACACCTTCAGGGAAGTATGCTTTTGAGGGATGAACGCAGGTCAACATTGATGAGCTGTGATCAATAGAACAATGATCCAAGAAAAGGTTACCGTTGAGAGCAAGGAGATATTGCAGCTCCCCTGTCTTCAGCATCATTTGCATCATATACAATGAATAATATACAACATGCATAACTGAAACACCCTCAAGAGGTATGAGGTTTATCATGTTGGTTGACAGAAGACATTCAGTGAGAAAGAGAACTGTGGTATCTACTTGCCAAGATCTTCCCAGTGGTAGGACCGACAATACCAACAGAACACGGTCTTGCTGACAAGAGCTTGCAGTGGCCAAGGACTTCATGGTAGAAGAATATATCTCTATGTATCACATCACTGATATCAAATTACCACAACTAGACAGTGTGTCATCCTCCGGAGAGGCACTGAAGTTGGTGTCCACTCAGATTTTTTATCAATTAATTTCTGTGTAGATAAGTATTCCCCCTTTCACCCATACTGAGTGACCCTGCCAGCCTTCTGCCAAGGGTGTGATACACAAAATGAGAGTTACAATATTGGACTGCAGCAATATCGACTGCAAGATTTTGACCTCTACAATATTGTCAAGGTAAATATGTGAGGAGCTAGTATTGTAAATTTGCATTCTGGATGTCTGGACAAAAAGAATAACTGAACCTAAAAACGGATTGACACCTTTTCTCATCCACTTCCAAAAACCTGTAAACAAAGCAGCAACATCGAGGCAGATTGTGATTACTATCCTTGCTCGACAGAAGGCTAAAAGTATATTCAGGATGCACAGATACAGAAATAGCTTTATGTGAGGTTTCATTTCTCCCACATCAAAGTGCAAAAGTGATAGCATTATTCATGCATTGGCACAGCCAAAAGTTCTGGTTTAAATGTGCTAATGAATGTAGCCATAGCACATTACAGTGCAACACACAGGAAAGACTCACCCAGTGTGGCTCAAGAACCTGTAGTTGTAAAATAGTCCCTCACTGCAAACACCCAAATGGAGGTGCACTGATACATCCAAACATCCAACAGCATTACATGAGAAGTGAATACTTCACTGGGCTCAGCCCAGGAGTGACTGACAAAGTCTTACAAAGTCTCAATCCAATGGATAAAAGGGGAAGACCTAAAGCCAACTCTATGAATATTGTTAGCAATAGATCTGTTTGTCATGTGCCCTGCCAAAAGCTAGATTTAATAAGCATTTGCAATGCATCGGTCTCGCATTTGTCAGAGTTAAAGCTATTGGCATTGTAAATGACAATGCTTTTTACCAATGTGTTTTGCTTTGGAGTGGAGTGGATGCATGTGGTTTGGAGTGGATTTTTGTGGGTTGAACTGGAATTGTTACCTATAGAATTGTGTGGTGGGTAGAGTATTTGTGTAGTGAAATTATGTGATATGGCGAACATATAGGAGTGAAAGCTGCACATAATAGCCATAAAGGAAGATAGAGAGGGATAGGTAGTTTGTGCAGGATTTGGTGAATGAACTCCAGACAGAGGAGCAGAAAGAGTGTGTGAGAAAGAAGGGGAGAGCTGGCCACGGTCACAGGCCACAGTCACATAAAGGAGCCCCTGTGTACGCAGAAGACACCTGTAGAAGAGGAGGAGAGCGTGAGTTTGAGGGATAGACATTTTTTAAAGGGCACAGAAAAGAACCTGTGCTTGAACACCTGAAGTAAACCAATTTGACAGAGGCTGGCAGAGAGCGTGAAAGTGCGACACAGAGAGTGAAAGATGTCTTCCTTTAGAGGACCGGTACAGGTGGGGCAGAAACAGTGCAAGCTTTCTTTCTACAGAGGACCAGTACAGGGAGGGCAGAAAAAGGTACATGCTTTCTTTTTATAGAGGATCGGTACAGGTAGGGCAGAAACTGTGCAAGCTTCCTTTCTATAGAGGATCGGTACAGGTAAGTCAAAAACTGTGTAAACTTCCTTTCTTTAGAGGACAGGTACAGGTAGAGAAGAAAAAGTGCAAGCTTCTTTTTTTAGAGGACCGATGCAGGTAGGGTAGAAACAGTGCAAGCCTCCTTTCTATAGAAGAGTGTTAAAGGTAGGGCAGCGCAGTACACATTTCTTCATCACAGAACATGTACATGGAGCACTGAATATCCTTGCACAGGAGAAGATTGCACAATCTGTACTGTTGCTTCCTCCTCTCAGTAAATGAATCCTCCCCTTTGCACTAATGTGTGCGTTTGTTCATGGTGTTCACAACTGTGCACAAGACGTCTCTGCATTGCAGTATTGCTCCATATGTACACTTGTGGGTACCACCTGATTTCTATGGAAAATGTTGTTGCCACCATTTGCAATCTTCGTATGTCAGCAGAGGGTGCCAGACATCAATGCATGGGTTAGAACAGGGCTTTGCAGCTCCCAGGGTTAGTTGTGTAAGATAAATAAGCAACAACTATGGCTTCTTTGTATATAATATTGAAAATGTTTCAGTACTCAAATAATGAGACTGTGAAAGAACTATAACGAGTCTCTTTGAAGTTACCTCAAAGGCAGTGAAGGGTAGTACTGCTGCAGATTTAAGATTATTTTTCACCCTGAGGGTAAAAATAGAGAGCCCGATACAGACCTGTCTCAGCACCTGCTTTTTAGAACTGCTGGTGCTGAGCACCCGCAGGACCTGGCCCAATTAAAAAACTGCCACACTGTCTCATTGTGCTCTCAGTTCAGCATCACGGTACAATACCTGGATGTCCCCTCATAGGATTGTGCTTCTTTCCAGATGTTCAGGTCCAAATATTAGCACAAGGTCCAGTCAGTTTCCAAGTCTCCCTGTCACAGCTCCCATGTGCAGAGGAACACATCACTCAGAAGGAGGAAGGACATTGTGCCTCTGAAGCCGTGCAATCAATAACCGGTAACCAAGAAACAATTCTGTCTTGTCTACCGAGGAGTATGGTGTCACCGTGCCGCTCCTGCTCCGTAACTTTGCCTCGTACCTACTGCAACGAGGAAGCAGCGAGGGCAGAAGTGACCCCCATGTTTTTGGGCCACGCAGCCCCGTACATCCACCATGCAGCAGGTGCTGGGACACACGGTAACAGCCAGAAACTAGAACTGCACACACACCGAGGAGGATGTGCGGCTTGGCAGGAAACCCAAGTGCAGGTAAGAGAAGCTGGGGCCCCGCTGACTGCCCTGCCAGAGACTCTCTCATCCCCATCAAATGTTGCATATTGACCACTTCCAGCCCACGTCTTGAAGCTCGATGCACATCCACATTTTTGCAGTGCAGGGGCCGCATCACATACACACAGCACCGGTGACAGCAATATGCACCGGTGAACAGAAAGTTTGTCACCAGCTTTCGGTCTTTGCGCTACGTTTTCAGGCCCCGCCTACAACCAGGCATGCAAAAGACACACAATTGATAGACGGAATGCAGAACAAATCAAAACATTCAACCCCAGTCATGAGATCTGAGTTAAATCCATCATTCTTTTGCTCACCATGCCACCCCAGTTTAGTCCTGGGACCAGTCGAGCCCGAACTGCCAAGCCAGGTCCTCCCTGGACCGGAAACAAGCAACCATTACCGGTTTCGGGGTTTCACCCCTCATCAGCCAGGATAGCTTGATTCCAGTGGCACAGTGAGCCCAGGACCCACGTCTGGGCATACCTGGCACACTTAAGGCAAGAAAGCAAAAGACACACAATTGATGGAAATGCAGAACAAAACAAAACATTGACCCCCAGTCAAGAGATCCAAGTTAAATTCATCATTCTTTTGCTCACCATGCCACGCCTGACTTCCGGGTCGCGCTGCTTTCTCCAACTCCGAAGTGCGGGGTAGGCTCCCGTCTTTAACTGAGCACAACTGTGGGGTGGGCTCCCGCCTCAAGGAGCACAGAGTGCAGGGTGGGTTTCACGCTCACAGAGTGGCACAAACCGCACAACTTCAAAACACGCATTTGCAATGCAATATGACTTGCATTTACGCAAGACGTATTGCATTAAAAATGAGAGTGAGGCGTTTAAGAAGGCACAAACGGGAGTGGATGGAGTGATGGGGGCGAGAAGTAACGAACTGCGGGAGGGGGCGGGCGACACAGGGCAGAATATAGTGTTGGCGTAAAGGGGCCAATAGCCAGGGAAGGATGCAATTGACAACATGGGCGTCAGGAGGAGAGACTAACAAGCCTAAAACCAATTAGAAGGCATCATTTAGGATGTAATCCAATCAAAAAGATGGGCGGAGAGTGGGCGGAGCTTTCAGAAAGCTACCACGCTATAATATATACTGCCTGACTCAAAGAGACAACGCAAGCGCTGCCTAGGGGAGATCTAATAAAAGGTGTCTTTCTAAAGACTACTTGGGAGTAACTTGGGATGCTGAAATCAGAATTGATGCACCCACAATTTCAGGTGCTGCCATATATCAATGCTAGTCACCATCAAGGAGTCTAGTTTGAAACTGAACACTAGGACGGACCTATACTCTTCTGTTAAATTTGTAGACAATTGTTCTTATATTTAAAACTGTTATTGCATGAATATGACGCCACGTTTAGGCAGCTCATTTTTTGTGGTATATCCTGCAATAATTAAAAAATAAAGACCCCACTTTTCATGGATTCACAGTAATGAAGCAATGCAGTATTTTTTTTTTATGTGTATTGGTTCATTTTATGATGTGTTATAAAGAGTGTTGCATAGCTGAATACATTCATTTATTTACCAAACAGAAAGTGAAATGCTCTTGTGGGAGCTTGTGAGAAGTTGGCCTGATATATGATGTTTCCAATTCTGGAACCACCTTGTATCAGACCAAACTATCCCTTATGGTGTCTGGTTGTAAGTCAACCTTGTAGACAAGCTATCTTAATGGTAGCATAGACTAAGCAGCCTTGAAGGCTTAACTCAAGAGGTCGTGTTAAGCGAGCTGTTTTACCAATCACAGTCCTGTAATATCAAATGAAAGGACACCACACAAGTATATATTATAAAAATATATGTGTTTATTCTTAAAATAATCCCCAGTACTCTTTATGAAAAAAGGGGCACAAGCGTTAAATCAAAAGCACAGTATAACATACAAAGTTGCACAATTATGGATGAGGGCGGGGGGCCACTCAGACCATATACTAAAAAAGTGGTATAAGAGATACCAATCGAACAATGGTTAGGCCTAGGGCCTAGGGAATCGCTGGGAGCAGTCGGGACAAGCAATGCTGAAGTCAGGAAAAGCCCGCGGGATTCGGGTGCAGTGCTTAAAGCACACGCATGCACCAATGTTAGTCAATGGTGCGTAAAAGTTACACAAACAGAGTTTTAGGATACTTCCGATGAACCTAGAAGGACAAAACTTTAGACACAGACCCTAGAGGTGTGTACCAGTGTGGGAACACTGGCGTTGCAATATTACCTCACCCACAGGAAGCGGGTGCATAGGGTCGAAGTGGCGTCGGGTTTCGTCACGCAGGTTCTGGGTGCTTGAAGCTGAAGAGGCTGCAGGCGATGTGAAGGAGAAGTGTCCGGTGTGATCCAAGGGTGGATCAGAGTCGAAAAGTACCTGAAAGCAGAGGGGACAGAGTCTGGGTCACTCAACAGTGACCAGGGAGGAACCAGGACGGAACCAGGCAATGTCGGGCGCAATCAGGTGGTTGTCGAGGAGCTTCTCTCCGCTGCCACGTGGGCTCTGGGGCATCTGCAACGTCCAGGAGCGGGTCACGAGCTGTCCCACGAAGGCTCTCACCGTCGGCACTGTCAGCTTCAAGATTGGAGCAAACAACACTTGGCAAGAGCAATGCACGCGGAACTGGAAGATTGCTTCTCACTCGGACCAGGAGGGTCAGAGTGGGTGCTCCTTTTCAGAGGAGCTGGTGTAAGTCTGGAGCAACCAGAATCACAAGTCGTATTTAGGTTTTCACCGGCACAGGTGCCACAAGCCAGCTGGCAAGTGACCGGGCCAACGCGTTGAGCCAAAGAAAGCAGAAGGGCCCCACGCAGCACTCGTTGAGTGTAGAGGGGTGAACTTCGGTGCAAGAGTGGCTCAGGGTTGGGGCTTCTCAAACCCGGTGTACAGCTTCGAGGGTCACTCGTGGGCTGCACGGTCAGCGTCTCCTGGTCTTTTCAAGATGGCGTGCCCCACGCTTCCGGTCGCCTCCACGGGTCTCAGCAGGGACTGTGGATCGGGCTGTAAGAAGGCAGGCAAGCTTGATCTCGTCGATCTCTGTTGCTCGAGTTCCGGCGGGAACTGCAACAAAGCAGATGTCGAGGTGCTGGATGGTGCCTGTTTGCACAGGGTGGTCACTCCTTGACCACAAGGGAGATTCTTCAGTCTTCTACATTGAGTAGGATGTCGAAGGGTCCAGAGTTTCATTTCTTATGTTTCATCCGGATAATCTGAAGTGCATTGGCACTGCTCCCATTCTTATACCAATCTAGGGGGCTGGATTACCTGCTAGGTCCCCTCCTATGGGTGGGACCCAGGAAGGGGGTGGGTACACCCCTTTCCTTTGATCCAGGCTGCGCTGGGACGGGGGCTGGTGTGCCCCAGAACCGGTTTGGCCGGATTATGCAAGGGGCAGCCTTGTGCTCCCCAAGCAGTGTCTGGTTTCTTTGAAACCTCCCTGCTACAATCCACTATCTCCTGTCTGGGGGGGTGTGACACCTCCCTGCGACAGGAAACCCTTTGTCCAGGCCCCCTTGGCTGAGTTTCGGTCAGCTGCAGGGGGTCAGACCCGTGTCTGTGGCAGAAGCATCCATTTTGTGGATCTGAGGCTCTTTTAAAAATCAACCGCATTTCAGTAAAGTAATATGTCTTCTCCCTCTAGAGGGGTGGAATGCTATCCCCGTCGCCAGGACTGGCGATGGGATAGTATTCCAAATCGTATGACACCTTACACAACATGTTTTGATAAAGCCAAACCAAAGTTGCTATATAACCGCAAGCATTATAATGCACTTAATAGTATATGGTATGGCATTATCCCGGACCAGCTTAGGGAGTTGTTCCCGACAGCTGCAGACAGGCTTAGCTCATGCTAGAGCTCCATCTCACATTAAACCACGCACTCTGCCTCCAGGATCGATAAGGCCTTCCATAGGAGTGGCTCACAGGTTTATATGTGTCCAGATATAGGTTTAGATATAGGTATACTATACCTAAGCAAGAGGTGATTACACCATCTTGCCCCAGCTGAGTGATCAGCCAGTTGTGTCAATTTAAGAACCAGCCAGGGGTGGCACAAGATATGCTGCAGCCCCTGGTAGGCCTTGGTGGCACCTATGCCCTGAGCACCTATAGTGCATGGTACAGGGGCTGACAAGGAGTCCATTTCCAATTGTGGTATGTACTTATAGCACATGTATTACTAATTTAGAGAGAGAACAGCAGGCTGGGGGTCTGATTAGCAGGCTCACAGCCTCAGTAAGTCGAAAACCAGTGAAGCAAAAAGCAAATATTTGGGGTGACCATAGGCTAGCAGACCCTACTCTCCTACAGAGCTGCACACACTAAAAAGTGCTCATTAGGGCACTGTTTTCCTCCTGTTATTGACAATGCTTTTGTTACGTTTGAGATCAGTGGTCGCAAAGATAGTATATAAGGTCACAAGGGACAAGCCAGTTGTGACTTTTGGCAATGCGAAAAGACTTCCTTGATAAATATATCCCTTGTCATCGAAGGGAATTGAATGCAGTTTTGAGGTAAGCTACAGACAGCCTTAGCACAGAAACAACATTAAGAAGCATTAATCATGGGGGGGCGTGGCTTGTGCCCGGCGGTGATGACGGCGTCTCCATAGTTCCCCGGAGAAGTTGGGAGCGGACAGGGACCAACGCAACGCCTACTCTTCATGCATCGACTCCACAGAGGGGGATGTGGTGCATGAATTCCCCGAGAGACTCATGGGGATTATTTTGCAGCTTTATGACCCGAGGTAACTTGCTAATATATACCTGACGGTGAGACGTGGCTCTACTGAACTCCCAGCCACCATTTTAAGATGACTGCCGAGAGACCGGTTCTACTACAACGCCTGCATTCCTCCAAGTGCTGCCCACTCTTCGACTACCCTGCGGGCATTTACAAGACATTAAAGGTACTTTTCTTCGATATCTGCCCGGCAATTCACCCGCAATAATTGCTGCACGTTTTTTGGCGCGTATTGCTCTCCTGAGCCTAAATCCGCCATTTTGTGTCTTGTTTTCATAACACGGCTGACGGAGATTACATCCTATGCGGCACCTCAACAAATTCTTTCTTTCTCACGCAAAATAAATGCAATTTGAGCTCCAATGACGCCAGCTCTTTAAACATTTCTCACAGATGCCATACTTACTGATTACACCAACTATCTTTTTCTGATGCATCTGAAACTATTACAGTCGCGCTGATTGCTTTGTTGGAGAACTGTTGACTTCCTCATTATTCCAGCCTGCTTATTACATCGCTACCCTCAATTGCCTCAATTTGTATCTATCTTTTATACAAACAATGCCTGCTCTCTGTTATATGCCTATTGTTATTCAGTGCTTTCGATGGTTTGTTTTCAGGCTTGTTTTCAGGCATGTTTCTTTCTAATTTAATTCATATCTCATGCAATCCTCTTTCAATGATTGTAAGCTGTGTGTTTACTTATGTATTGGTGTAACTATAATATCTCAAGATTCTACTTATAGGCCCAAACCAGGTGGGCGACCCTGGGGTATATGGTTGCGAAGCGGGACATAGCGCAAATTTGGGGCTCGCACAGGCCCCCCACTGTCTCCGTGTGGGAAGAAAACATGGATTGGTCTATGTTCCGCGAAAAGACTGTCTACACAGCCAGGGGCAGACCTAGGGCATGGACGAAGATCTGGTGTCAGTGGAATGCCTATCGTGGGGATATTTGTGCTCCTCCCCTGGTGGAGGCCCCTGATGTTCCCTTGTCACCCTAGGTTGGCGTTCCTGAACTTTCGTATACTGTCCTTTGGTTTGATATATTTGTGCTCCGCCCCTGGTGGAGGCCCCTGATATTCCCTTGTCACCCTAGGTTGGCGTTCCTGAACTTTCGTATACTGTCCTTTGGTTTGATTGACATCCCCGCTGTCCCCCCGCCTTGACTTAGCCTACTGATTGTGACTTTGTATTCCTGCTTAGTGAAGTTTCCCCCCCCTCCAGGGCTGACTCTCTGTGTATTACTCCTTCGCCTTGCTTTTGTTGTTTGTTGTTTTTGGTGTGCTTTAAAATAAGAAAATTTCTTATCCTGTTCCATATTGTGGGCGACATTTTGTATCCGGATTGTGCCTGACCGCCAGAGTGGCGACCACTGTTTTATACCGTGATATGCTCCGATCTTAGCGGCCAGCCCGTGCGGTTGTAGGCCCATCTCTGTACACATGCTTTTGTTGCTCAATAAAAGTTTTTAACCAAAAAAAAAAAAAAAAAGATTCTACTTATACGTGAATTATATGATTATATGCATGTTTTCTACTGTTCTACGAAGCCCCTTCTCTAGACTCTATCTTGAGAATGCGCCAATATTGATTTGTCACTGCAGTCTTTGTCCTCTTCATGGGAAAACAACTTAAAGCGACACCTCAACCCAAATCTTCCTCCCGCAGATTTTTACTCCATACTAGCTCACACTACCAGTGCTTAGATATGGATGACCCAGTTAATTCTTCACCAAAAAGTACGTCAACGCCGGTGACTACATTGGCTTCTGGTGGTACTAAAATATCAACTAAATGATTGAAGAAGGATCCTCCATTTCCTCCCAAACAAACCTCTTCAGTCACTATGGATTTACTGTTAGAGGAAATCAGAGCTTTACCCCCATTTGTTGAAGAAACCACCTCTACACTCCAGGAAACTACTTCTACACTCCAGAAATTATCTAATAAGTGGTTATCTGTAGAACATCGTGTCACCACTCTGGAACAAAATGTTGAATCCTTAAACTCTTCTACTTCCAAAATTGACTCATTATGCTCTCAGGTATCAACCTTACATAAACAAATAGAACATTTTGAAAATAGAAATACGAGAAATAATCCCAGTGTTTATGGTTTGCCAGAGGGAACAGAAGAGTCGGATTCAATTGCTTTTTTTAAGGCCTTTATTCCCAAACTTCTCAAACGTCCGGAAGGTACCAGCTTGAACATCCAAAGGGCTCATCAACTAGGTTCACCATCGCACTTAGCATCCGCTTATTAAACAAGTAAACCAAAGAGGTGTGATATTGTATTTTCTTGAGTACACTGACTTACTAAAAATTGTATCTGCATCCAGAGCGTTGAATAAGATTACATGGTCGGGAAACTCAAGATTTTTCACTCAGGATTATGCTAAACCAACAGCGGATCGTTGCAAGGAATTCTTAGCATTGAGACCTCAGCTACGATGGATAGGCGCGAGATATGGTCTATTTCATCCGTGCCTATTTAAAGTGACTATCAATAACAAGACTATCACTTATGAAGACCCACTAAAACTTAAGAGCTTCCTCTACTCTTTTCAGGCTGATTCAATGGATACCGCTTCTACGTTGAAATCCAAGTAGACACTTTTGGTTTGGTTCTATCTCCATTTTTCTTCATCAGCCTTGCTTTGCTCATGATGTAATTGAACGTATATCCATTGTGCTTCTCGTGGATTGTTTTTCATATTGTTATAGTTCTACGTTTCTCATTATTCTACATTTCAATTTCTGCTTCGTTTGTAGATATTTCTATGTAAACTTAGCAGTACTTTTAATTATATTGTATTGAATGTATACTTAACCTCCTTTCTCTCTCCACAGGTTAGTCTCAGAGTGTTTCTCCTTTCCTCATGTTTCTTACAGTCAGTTGGTCCTGTTTTCCTCTCCCGTCTTCCCTGTTGGGTCTGGGACACGTCATTGTTCCGTGTGGCCTCCCACTCCTCTACCCCTCATATGGTTTGGAATGTATGTATATTTTTTCTCTCATTTATCTTTTTCTTCATCTCTCTCATCACCTTTCCTTTCCATTTCTTCTGTATTCTTTTTTTTCTTCTATGCCATTCAGTTACACTTCTTTGTGTCTCACAATCTTTCTTTTTCCTCTCCGTGCTTCCAGTCTTTCCAAACATTGTATCTTCATTGCATCTTACTCTGTTTCTCTTTCTTCTTCTTTTCTTAAAGGTTTCACTATTTAAACAGTTGGTTTTCTGTTAGTGATGTTTTCATATATTCAACATTTTGCTCATCTCGGTATTTACTACATTATTACAGTCGTCTTTTATGCCTTTAAAAATTATATCTTGGAATGTCAGAGGTTTACATTCACCTATTAAGTGACAGAGAGTTTTGACTCATTTAACTAAACTAGGAACTGATATTGCCTGTCTAAAGGAATCTCATCTATCAGCTGACTAATCTGTAAAGTTGAAGAGAGGTTGGGTGGGTGAGGTCCTTTTCTCCCTGGGTGATGGTAAACAAAATGGTGTCCTTATTCTTTGCGGAAATCCCTTTCAATTAAAGTAATCTCACATTGTACGGACCAAATAGGTAGATGGGTATTTGTAAAACTTTTGGTAGATAATGCCCCACTTTCTTTATTGAATATTTATGCACCTACAGTTGACGACTCCTCCTTTTGGATCTCCCTGTCCCAACACATTACACAACACTATGACAATAATTTTATCCTTGCAGGGGATTGCAATGAAATCCTTGATCCTTTCATTGATCAGAATTCCTCAATCCCGTTTATCCCTCATAAATCTCATAAATCATTCATACAAATGATTCGACAACACAAATTTATAGACGCCTGGAGATTATGCAACCCCACACTAAGAGAATAATCCTTTTACTCGCCAACACATCAGACTCAGTCGCAATTGGATTACTTTTTTCTTTCTCGCAACCTTTCTCAGTCATTAGTCAATGCAGATATTGGCTCTATCTTAATATCGGGTCATGCTCCCATAATTATTCATCTTGATGTTTTGCGGCCTCCTCCAACTTCTCGCAAATGGCACTTTAATAACACTTTGCTTTTAGATCCACTATTCACATTGTCTTTTATTTCTTTCTTTAATGAGTATTTCAGTTTTTAACCAAACAGGTGACACACCTTTTCACGTGGTTTGGGACGCTTTTAAGGACTCAGCTAGAGATTTCATTATTAATTTTGTCTCAAAAAAGCGTAAAAAAGCCCAACAATATAATACTGCCCTATTAACCAAAATCAAACAATTAGAGCATTTCTATTATTCTTCCAAAACACTTTTCTTTAGACAGGGGTGTCAGACAGGGTTGCCTTCTTTCCCCTTTTCTTTTTAATTTTGCCTTAGAGCCTTTTTTGCTGCGGATTCGTCAAAATGATAACAATCACGGTTTCACTTTTAAAGATACTACTGTTAAAATGGCAGCTTATGCTGATGAAGTCCTTTTATTCCTCTCACAACCTCAGACTTCCCTTCCCACCTTTTTAGACGAAGTTGATTAGTTTGCATCTGTTTCTGGCTATAAATTAAACAAGGATAAATGTGAGATCTTACCCCTCACCAAATACACTTTCAAAGCTGAATATACTACTTCAGGGTTTACGTGGAATTCTCAGTATATTACATATTTAGGATTACATTTTACCTCTTCTATATCAGGAACGATATCCCGCTGTTTGGATGACTGTTAAGCATGGGCGTAAAATCCGCTCCGCTCGCGGATTTTTCGGATTTTCGGCAAATTCGCAATCCGCGAACTCTCGCGAATTTGTCGAAAATCCGTGAATCCGCTCGCGGCGGATTTTTTGCTTGGTTGCGGCGTGCGGCGTGGTGCACGGCGTTCACTTTCCGTCATTAAGCGTTTGCCGAGTTGTTTTTCTCGATCATATTTTTCTAGTGCCGCGCCATTTTAGATCTTGCTGCGTGATCCCGCGGGAGTTTGGCGCCCGCGAATACGTAATCGCGGCTTGCCACCTTGCACTGCACACCTCGCGAGAGTTCGCAATTGCGAACACGTAGTTGAGGCGGAAAGGAACAATCTCGCACTCGCGAAATAGAGATTTTGCAATTCTGCACAAGAAAATCACCAGCAAACAGGATAAACCTTCAGAAAATTATGGTTTTTATCAGAATCACTCCTCAGGTTGACATTTGCATGGCCTTTTTTTTTGCAAGGAGTCCATTTTTGGGGGGGGGGAGGAAGGAAGTGCCCCACAGTCTCCAACTTCCTATTCCTGTCCAGCAGGCTCCTCCCAGTGCTTTGTCCATCTCCTGGTCACTTTCATTTGGATCTGGAGCTGGAAGGATTACTTTTTGTGGGTGCTGCTGGATATTTGGATTTGAGGCCTTTTTGACTGTCTTTGGGATCACTTTTGGATTAGAAATCAACTTTCACAAGTAAGTTTGTTTGGGGCATTACCGTTGCTGCAAGTACAATTTTGGAACTTTTTCAGAGCATTAAATACATTATATTGTGGGTAGCCACAGTATCCAGTAGGACCAGGGTTGGTTAGGGGTGCATGATACAACTGTTTTGTTGAATTTAAACACCATTGAGGCCATGGATGGGCTGGGATTGTGCTGATTTTTGTCGTTTTTTTGGGCCTGCTGGTGTGGCCCTTTGCCCAGGGGTGGGGAGTGTTGCATGGGCCTAGTCTTTCTGTGGGGTGTCTTCTTGAATTTAAACATCATTGAGGCCACGGATGGGGTGGGATTGTGCTGATTTTATTGTTTTTTGTCGTTTTTTTGGGGCTGCTGGTGTGGCCTTTTGCCCAGGGGTGGTGGTGCATGGACTGAGTGTGCCTGTGGTGTGGTCTCACTCCCTTTAATGTAAACATCATGGATGGCATTGGATTGTGGTGATTTCTGGCTGGTTTTCTGTTTTTTGGGGGTGTACTGTTGATGTGGACTGGCCATGTGGGTGGTGGTGGTGGCCATCTTGAGTGCTGGCTGGTACAGGCAACATGTGCTTGGGGTGTAAGGGGCCATTTTGAAGAGAGGCAGTGTCTGAGGCCTGCACTTATTTTGCCTACTTTTCATCCATTATGCCCAGGGGTAGTGAGTGTTGCATGGGCCTAGTGTTTCTGAGGGGTGTCTTCTTGAATTTAAACACCATTGAGGCCATGGATGGGCTGGGATTGTGCTGATTTTATTGTTTTTTGTCGTTTTTTTGGGGCTGCTGGTGGGGCCCTTTGCCCAGGGGTGGTGACTTGCATGGGCCTAGTCTTTCTGTGGGGTGTCCTCTT
The DNA here is from genome assembly GCF_964261635.1 of Lissotriton helveticus. NCBI lineage: Eukaryota > Metazoa > Chordata > Amphibia > Caudata > Salamandridae > Lissotriton > Lissotriton helveticus. The sequence goes on from NC_136062.1 coordinate 468,012,642, forward strand.
GAATTTAAACACCATTGAGGCCATGGATGGGCTGGGATTGTGCTGTTTTATGTTGTTTTTGTCGTTTTTTGGGGGCTGCTGGTGTGGCCTTTTGCCCAGGGGTAGTGGTGCATGGACTGAGTGTGCCTGTAGTGTGGTCTCACTCTCTTTAATGTAAACATCCTGGATGGCATTGGATTGTGGTGATTTTTGGCTGTTTTTCTTTTTTTTTGGGGTGTTCTGTTGATGTGGACTGGCTTGGGGTGTAAGGGGCCATTTTGAAGAGAGGCAGTGTCTGAGGCCTGCACTTATTTTGCCTACTTTTCATCCATTATGCCCAGGGGTAGTGAGTGTTGCATACTTGCATGGCCCTAGTCTTTCTGTGGGGTGTCTTCAATGAAAACATCATGGATGGCATGGGATTGTGCTGATTTTTCTGTGTTTTGTCGATTTTTTGGGGTGTATAACTGAACTGATGTTCCTCTGTCTTCCATTGCTTTTAGGTGCACAAGACTCAAGAGAACCACCAGTGCCAGGAAGAAGTCCTGCAGCGGTGTGTGTGTGCAGCATAACGTCACGCGACGTCACGTCTGGACACAGACAACTCTGCAACTCGTGCAACTGCTGCCTGCTGTTCTGACCTGCTCTGAAGAAGATGGCCCCAAAAAAAGTTACCCGTAGCTCCTCTAGCAAGAAAGGTGCCAGTAAGGAGCAGAAGAAGCAAGTTACCAAGGAGACTGGTGTGCCGCCCGCCCCTTTTTTTGGGAGTAAAAAAAAAAGTATGCCTGCAGCAGCAGCGGGATCTGCTGGGGACCAAGCTGGCAGCAGCACCCCCGCTCCATTGGGCTCAGTGCCACCACCACCACCACGCCAACTTAAGTCCAAGCCCTTGAGTGCTGCAGAGGCAGCCAATCTACTTGTTCAATCACCATCGACCAGTGATGTTGGCTCATCGCAAGAAAGCAGCAGCAATGTCCCTCAATCAACACAGGTTGTTGTAGCTCATCTGACGAGTGTTGAACAACCACAGCCGCAACAACAATCACATGTGCAAGTACAAGCCCAAGTACATGTGGAAGGAGAGGCAGCGCAAGGAGATGCGCAAGCAGAGGTGCATGGAGGGTCACAAGTGCCCACAATAGTTGTTCCTCCCGAAGTAGGGGCACATCAGGAAATCGACAATCAAGGCGAGGTATCATTTGAGGAAGCCACTCCTCCTGATGATCATTCATTGTCTTCCACACCCCTAGCAAGGAAGAGATCAAGGGTGGTGTCTACATCTTCTTCAAGCACACCTCCTTCTGATGATATGGATCAAACTTGGGAACCAGCACCACTGCCGTCTGACAGTGAGGCACACCATGATCTGACAAAGGTAGTTAAGCGTAAAAGGAAGCTCGTCCAAAGTCTCAGAGTTATGGAGTGTGATGAGGCTCAACAAGAAGTGGCGGATACTGCTGCTGATGAAGACTCTGACAACGACGACCCAGTCATCATAAAGGTCACTGCAGCCCCAGCGGGCATGCAGCAAACAGACATTTTGACCCTAGCCCGAAGAGCTGCTGAGCGTGATGATGATGATGTTGTCGATGAGGAGGCAGTGGAAACACCACAATCATTGGAGTTAAGTAGTACACCAACTCGTCCCGCTTCCATATTTCTTTCTGGCAAGAAGGGACCTCCATCCACCTCGACCTTAATTAGTGGCGGTGAAAGTGCACAACGTACAAAAGTTGGGCAATCCAGATCCTCCACTTCAACTGGCATTAGCTTCATGACCACCACCACCAGTATCGCCGCCTCCTCCAGGCCCCACAGACACTTCAAGTCCCCAGTTTGGGACTTCTTTACTGTTTGTCAAAAAAAATCCAAAGTTTGCCATTTGTACCCTTTGTAAGCTTGCAGTTAGTCATGGTAAGTCAGGTACCAACTATGGTACGGGAGGCCAGAGAGGTCATCTTAGGAGACAGCACACTGTCCAATGGTTTGCGCACCTAGATGCGATCAAGGAAGCCCGAATTCAAGAAAACGTTGATGTTGCATCTGATGATGACGAGGAGGAAGAAGACGTGTCAAACACTTCCCTTACACCCAGTACCCCTGTCAGCAGCACACCCAATGTGAGGCACACTAAGAGTGTTGGAGCGAGTGAGACACCAACGCACAAAAGTTCACCAGCGAGCAAAATTGGGTCAACGAAGTCATTATCAGCCCGTAAATGCTTGGTCCAGGGCAACATTAGAACCATGTTTTCTTCAGACGTGCCATATGAACGCAACCACCCACTGACGCGTCTGTATAACACTAAGCTGGCTAAAATGCTAGCTGTGGACCTTCTCCCTTTTTCTTTTGTAGAAGCGGTAGGTTTTCTAGAATTAGTGGCAACGCTCTGCCCTAAATGGAAGGTTCCTAGCCGGTTCTATTTTGCCAGAGTTGCGGTTCCAGCACTACATGAAGATGTGCTGGAGGCGATTGGGGCAGCTTTGCAGAAGAGTGCTGTTCACACAATACATCTGACAACAGACATGTGGACCAGTGGCGCAGGCGCTGATTACATGTGCATCACTGCACACTGGGTCTCTTTTTCAGGTGTTAAAGCAAAGCTAAACGCAGGTGTTGACCCGGACCAAGTTTTCAAAGCTGCTCGGAAACATGCAACACTAGCCATGTTTGGCTTGGAGAAAAGTCACACATCCGAAAACATTTTGGACGAGTTTAACAAAAAGGTCTCGAAAATGCTATCCCCAAAAAAACGCCAGATTGGTTATGTTTCCACGGATAATGGCGCCAATGTAGTTAAGGCCATGTCGCTGGGTGGCTATTTCAGAGTGCCGTGTTTGGCGCACTGTATCAACCTGGTAGTTCAAAAATTCTTGAGTGATAGAGACAGTGCGGCGTTCGCGGTAATGGCCACCTGCCACAAAATGTGCAACCATTTCAGCCATTCTTTTAAGGCCCGGAAGCATCTGAGGAGGCTGCTACTTGAACGTCGAATGCCAGTGAAAGCACTCATCCAGGAGGTGGCAACACGTTGGAACTTAACCTTCTACATGCTTGAGCGTCTGTATGAGCAGTATACGGTACTCGATCACTATTTCTTAACAGAGGGTACATCTCAGAAGGAGGACCTGCGGATGGCTGCGGCGCAATGGGACATAGTTAAAAGCCTGACAGACATGCTTCGTCCTTTTGAGTTCTTCACGCGTGCAGTCAGCCAGGAGGACTGTAATTTGGGAAAAGCTATCCCATTGTTGTGCATGCTGGAGCACCAACTGATTTGAGAAACAAATAAGGTTTTGGATCCTACGTCTACCCAGCCCGGATCTCAACAACAAGGTAAACAGAACAAAGTGGCTGGATAGGAAAAATTCATATCGTGAGTAATAGCAGCGCAGTCAATGTGTACTACGTAGCCACAGTCATAGATACCAAAGCAAATTTATTTTTCTTTTTATGGTTTTTCAAAATTTTTAAAGACACAAGGGCAAACCAAGGACTGTCACGACAGTGATTTCATGAGTACAATATCTACACATATACAAAAGTACAAATATACAATATTTACAATATGAATGAAGCAAAACGAATGAAAACAAATAAGCAGAAATGACACACCAAAAACAATGAATAAATACAATATTCAAAAATTAATTGCATTCATAAACAGTGAAAAATTCGTGCAAGAAGCAAGGGGACAACCAGTCCATGGGAATGTGAAACCAAGGGACAGGCGGGGACAGATGGAATGGGACGCCTGCCTGCCTGACAACGCTGCGGTACAATATTTATGTTGGGTTGCACAACTAGGATCTCAAGTGATGGACAATTTCTTTTCCTAGATGCACCCTTGTGAATAACCGCAGGGTGAAGGTGTCGACGCGTTTCGAACCCGGGAATTTAGGGTTCTCTTCAGGACGGGGACTGGGAACAGTGAGTCTGCACGTGGCAAGGAGTGTGCCTCGGTGTCGGTAATTCGCAAAGAAATTGAGTTATCTGTGGTTCACCAGGTGTAATTCGTGTTGATATGTTGCCCACCGCGTGGTACAAAGCTCGGGGGGGGGGGGAACAGCTCACATTATCGCTGTGTTTGAAGGCTTCGTAATGAGGTGTCTGGTCTCAAGCGTGGAGCACCAACTGATGGCGGTGTCTTCTGAGTTTGAAAAAGATGTAAAAAAAAAAGACCCTTTTATTTTGTCTGAGAAATTATTAGAGCGCCTACGTGGTGATGAACGTCTTCAAAAGATCAAGTCAGAACAGCATTACATTTGTGCTACTATTCTGGATCCACGCTACAAAAAGGCGCTGGCAGGCGAAGCATTCTTTCCTTTTACTGATGAAGATGTTCAAAAGTACAAACATTGGCTAGCCTGGTCAGCCAAGAGGTTTGAAAAAGAACGGCAGGTTATTGAAGGAGAAGGCAGTACATCAGCATCAGCAGGCCATCCCCAGTCACAAGAATCCACTTCTGCACCTGTGGCTGGGGCACAAGTGACCTCTCAGCCGTTAAAGACACCGGCAACTGGATCATCTGCACCACACACAACAGTAACAGTGGCTGCTGTAGAGGATTGGCTAAGTTTGCTTGGGTATGGTTCTCGAAAAAAAGTCACAGGCACAGCAAAAAGTAAGAAAAGTGGAGGAACCGCTGATGACCTTGAGTCGATGGTGCAGGACTATCTGAATGACTCAACAGAGGTCTTTCTTAATGATGAGCCATTGCAGTATTGGCATGGCAAAAAACAATTGTGGCCACAGCTCTCCAACCTGGCTATAAACTACTTGTCTTGCCCACTCGCAAGTGTGTCTTCTGAACGTGTTTTCAGTGCTGCTGGTGGCATTGTAACTCCCAAACGGAGCCGCCTCTCGCCCAAAAATGTGGAGAGGCTAACAATGATCAAGATGAATCAGCACCTCATACCACCAGATTACAAAGTACGAGAAAGCACGCCGCATGAAGACGAGGAGGACAGCAACGTAGATGAGGGAATTTGTTCTCTGTTCGGTGACGCTGACCTCATCCTGCCTGAATTCGCAGAGTATGATGACGAACTCTTATTCTTATTCCCTGACAGCGAGCCCTGAAAATGAGACAATGAATCAATAACTTTCTTTTTCGTCCTTATTCACTTTTATTCCTGTGTGTCTGTCTTTCTTTGTTTTGCACAGTTAATTTAATTCAAACTTTAATCACCTAACCACAAAAACAAGCCCATCAGCAGAACTGTCTTCACTTGTTTGCTTATTGATTTGAAGGTGCCGCAGTCTACATTCCTCAGGTTCACAAGTTCAGAAGAACATGCTCCTCTATCCTCCTCCTCCAGACTGCGATTTCCCTCAAAGCAGAGTGCTGGATTACGCCCAATGAAGAAAGACTCAGCACTTGTGGGGGTGTTCTACTTCTTTGCGGGTGAGTTGACGGCTTTGGGCCCATTGCTGTCAAGCTCTAATAATGGATAAAAGTGTTTTGGACCAAATATGAGGTGGAAATTTCTTGCCGTTTTTGCTGACTTGCTTGCCTTTGAGGTGCTCTTTGGCGGGGTTCCGGGTGTTTGTGGGTGAGTTTTGGGGTCTGGGAGCACTGCTGCGACAGTCTCATCTTGATTGCATTTGCTTTTCAGGAAATCCGTGGTGGGAAACAGGAGTTATGATGATTGGTGACCTAGCTGCACAGCGCGTTTGGACGGAAGGCCGAGAGATATTTTAAGTATGAGATTTAGCTTTTTTGCTGTTTGGGGGTGTTGTCGCGTGCTTTTTTGCGGGTGGGTTGGCGGGTCTTGGCTGGGGCATTCCTGGGAAGGTCTAATACCGGATAGAAGTGTTTTGGACAAAAACCTTAAGGAAAAGCGTTTTTTTTGCTATTTCTTCTGACATCTTGCTCAATGTAGCGTTTTGGGTGGCTTCCTGCTGTTCGTGGGTGGGTTGCGGCCGGGGTCTCTGTCGAAGCACTGCTGCGACAGTCTAATCTTGATTGCATTTGCTTTTCAGGAAATCCGTGGTGGAAAACAGGAGTTATGATGATGACCTAGCTGCACAGCGCATTTGGACCGAAGGCCGAGAGATATAGTAAGTATGAGATTTATCTTTTTCGCTGTTTGGGGGGGTTGTCGCGTGCTTTTTTGCAGGTGGGTTGGCGGGTCTTGGCTGGGGCATTCCTGGGAAGGTCTAATACCGGATAGAAGTGTTTTGGACAAAAACCTTAAGGAAAAGCGTTTTTTTTGCTATTTCTTCTGACATCTTGCTCAATGTAGCGTTTTGGGGGGCTTCCTGCTGTTCGTGGGTGGGTTGTGGCCGGGGTCTCTGTCGAAGCACTGCTGCGACAGTCTAATCTTGATTGCATTTGCTTTTCAGGAAATCCGTGGTGGAAAACAGGAGTTATGATGATGACCTAGCTGCACAGCGCGTTTGGACCGAAGGCCGAGAGATATAGTAAGTATGAGATTTATCTTTTTCGCTGTTTGGGGGTGTTGTCGCGTGCTTTTTTGCGGGTGGGTTGGCGGGTCTTGGCTGGGGCATTCCTGGGAAGGTCTAATAACGGATAGAAGTGTTTTGGACAAAATCCATAAGGAAACACCTTTTGGCACTTTTTGTAAGTTAGGGTTCGTTAGGGTTAGCCCTAGCAGCAGGATTACATGTGTTTCGGGGTGTTCTATTGAAACGCAGTTCTGGGGTTTTAGAGCACTGTTGGAGCGATGCTGGCTATGGATACTTTTGCTTGCTTGCAAGTGGTTTGAATACAATCCACGGTCGGTAAGGGTGTATTTGGGCCTACTGTTACTTTCAAAGTACGTTTTGTCACCATTTTTCTGCTAGGCATCGTTTTTGGAGATCTGATTGGGGGTCTTCTACATTTTTGCGACTGGCTTTAGTAAGGGTCTTGGTGGGAGCATTGCTGGGAAGGTCAAATTGTGTTCTAAAACACAGTTTACAGTACACCTACCTTGAGGGGAAAGATCCGCTATAATATTTTGGCCATACTTATTTATCCTTAAAAAGGTGACTCAGACAGAGCACGCAATTTAAAAAATATTGTACTGTCTATTAGGGAAATCAAAGTGTGACTTTTTTGCACCACGCAGCGTACATACCTTTTATTTATTTATCAGTGGTATTGTAATAGCACTTCCTGTTTTCCGTTCAATAATTACAGGCCGGGTTTCAGTCAACATCCGCCAGGCAGGCAGTGGACAGGGTGTCTTCTGTCAGTGGTCACCAACATTGATGGACGAAGCGTCAGCTGGAATGGAGGAGTGCCGCTAATAAGAGGAATTGTTTGCTGCATGCAACTTACTTACCAAATTCAACAGGACAACTCCAACAACATACAGAATACAGATACAGTATCCATTGTTTTCTTCTATGAGTGTGACTGCATGTGCTTAGCTTTAGTTTGTACCAAAAGATTTCTTTATCTTCAATTATTGTTTGTCCAGGCTGTGCATTTTTTTTCTTCTCGCCACAAAACCTACCCAAAAAGAAATCCCCATTCCCATCCATTTTCCAAACCCTAACCCTCTTCCCCCGGGCTGTGTTGTTTTGCTTGATGTCTGACTAAAATGACATCAATAATTCCACACACTTGCTGGGGAGGATAAGGTCATAGCAACAGGCTGGCGTAGGAATACGAGGATATCTTCTAGACTTACTCAGCTTCAGTACTATTTCTTCTAGTAGTAGGAGCCAATGTCAAATAAATTCAACGCAAGTACTAGTTATACTTGCAAGCAAATACTTTACCATTTGTTAGGCTACATTATGGCACTGTTCTAGTGTACTGTCACCTGCTATATTCTCGATCGTACCGTAACTGTTGTAATGCTACAGTAAGGACAAACCAGGAAACGTTTTCTTTTTTTCCATAGGCATGCAACTGCCACTGTGTCACACCACTAGTACCACCGCAATGAGGAAATTTCACCCGCCCAGGATTGCCAACGTTAATCCCCATTTCACGTGGAGCCAGCCCTGGGCCTAGCCCTAATTTCTAACACAAATTACAGGTAAGATAAGCGTTTGGTGGGAGGTAGTATAATGGAGTATTAGGACTAGACGAGAGATTGACGGTAGTACTACTAAAGTCCTACGACTGTTCAGGAAAACAAACTTACTGTTACACCCCCGTCCCCCACCCACCAGACTGAAAAGCAGTAAAAAACAGGTATGGTCAGATAAAGTTCAAAAAAGTATATTTATGTAGCCCTAACAAAATAATCTCCCTCAAGACCCTCCCTAACCCCAACGATTGTCTTTGAAAAGTCCCAAAAAGAACCCAACTCCCAAATCCCACCCCCCAAAAGTCTCTAAAAAAAGGGCAAGGGACACTCCACTACTGGAGGGTGCTGGTGAATTTTGCGGCCAGGGCATCATACTCCTTGCGGAGGGTGGCAAGGTCGAAGCGGAGGCCCTCCACCAAGTTCTTGTACGTAAGGACCTCCTGCTCCAGGTAGGACATTCGGACTCCTAGGCGGCGCTGGCGTGCCTTGCAGCTCCTGTGGGGGGCAGCTGGTCTTTCTGCTGCTTGGCGGTGGCGGTTGGCTTTCTTAGCCCGGCTCCGTACCGCTGGAGCACTGCGCATGCTGGCGGCCTGTGGGGTCACGGAGGAGGATGCAGCTGTCCCAGTCGAGGATGTTGTGGTGGTTGCACCGGTCGACTGCGTGTCCTCCTCCTCCTCCAGGGCCACCAGCCGCCGATATTCGGCGACAGTGGCATCCAGCCTCCGTTGCCGGGCCATTCGAGCCTGCTCCCTCCGTGATGTTGATTTGGAAGGAGCAACTATATGAAGAAAGAAAGACATAGTCTGTAACCAATGCTCCTTAGCATTAATAACACAAAGTGAATGAGCCGAAAGTTGGGTCACAGTACAAGTAGCAAATTGAAAGCACAGTACATAACTATTGAGGACAGTATCTATGTAACCTCCCACTTCTGCATCCTTGCTCTAACATTAGTGGTAGTTTAATGAACAAATTCTACGACCACTATGGACTTCCATTACAGTCGACTATGACAGTACCCCAGTCTTATTCTTCTTCTTCTCTCTTGTTTAGGAAAATTGGTACGTTATCTTATGCAAGCCGGCAGAATGGCAGCACAGTGAACTTGCACCCGAGAAAAACAGTTGCACACCATGATGAGTGAGACACACTGGCGTTACTGTACCGGTCCAGTACATGCAGGTGGTGAAGCTATTACTTTTCTATTACGGGTGGCACTGAGAATACTCTGTTACAAGGGCTACTGCTTAATTAATTTACCTTTCACCCTACAGTGAAAATGAGTACTAGAAAAGGAAAATGAAGAAGCTAAATAATTTGATTATCTATCACTTCACATGGGACGTATTTGATGACATATGGGATGACTTTAGGTGCTTTGCTTAATATTGAGTGAACAGTGATACACCCACACATGAATGACGTACTACAACTAAACTAAAGTTATTAAGAGAGGTACGGAGTGTCCACCGTAATAACCGGATATATGCTGTGCTTGCAGTTGCAATACAAAGTACTGCTACTATTCATGGTAGTATTGGACACATTTACAATTTCTTTTCCTTGCCTTCCCTACACTGGAACGGACGTGCGGGTGCGGTGGTACATGCTCTTCAAGGTAACACTTAGTTCATCCAGCGACCATCTACTCTCTCTAGATACACATGTGCTATCTAAGAGTCAGAGAATACCATGCTCCAGGCATCCATTCATTCAAAGTATACGCACACATACAGTTTCTGTTTCACCCACCCAGGCTGCTGTCCTTCCACCCATCCTTGCTTCATCATTGACCCAGCCATGCACCATACCATATTCTTTCCTTCCCAGCCACCTCGGGGGCCAAGCAAACACATATCGTTCTTCTTTGCCAGCCATCATAAAATTTCGCGTCCCACTTACTTACACCCTTCTTTCGCTTTTCGTTCATCCCATCCATCACGTTCATCTAAGATCTTATTGGGATTCTTCTCACCAAAACTTCACAGCTAAGTCGGAGTACATTTCGAGGAGGCTACTACCTGGTTGATTTGTAATACACCTGTGCAGAAAGCACTCTATGCAGTCTTCAATCTCAATAAGTAAGGAATATATAGCTTACCTGTTCCCGCCACCACCGTGGGAACCCCCACAGGACCGTCCGCCGGCTCTTGCACCGCTTCCTCCCCAGAGTCCTCCGAGTCCTCGCCCAACACCACCACCTCCGTGCTGGCCCCGCCACCAGATGTCCACCTACAAAGTACATTTAAGAATGTTAGAATACACCACTCACTACTATATAATATTTGGTCTAGGAGTAATAAAGAAATGTTAAAAAAACAGAATACAATGTAATAATTTGTGACTGTCTACTCTAAAGTAAAAATGTCCCTTTTTCCAGGGAAGGCTGTTGTCTTGCTGCACTTTTATGCACAACTGATGAATGCTTGCTTTTTATTTTTAACACGCACCACTTTTTCTCCTAACAGACAGAAGCTTGACTTCTAAGAACACGAGTCCAGGATCAAGTCCAAACCAGGTGAGAGCTCGGCTCGACCACAAGAAATGTGTCCAATTAATCGTCAGCACTAAGCACTTTTCCGTTTTCAGTTAAATAGTTTTATGACAAAGTTGATTTTAATAAATGTGTTTACCTTTAATAAAGCTATTAAACTTAAATAGACTCTGTGGTTTTTGGTCCTCCAGACTAGAGTGGATGAGCTAAAGGTTTTGGAATTTTTGCAAGCATGAGTGCCTCTGACACTTCTTGACTGTGACTCCGTACTCTTGTCCTGCGTAGGATAATCTAAAGATCATTGGGGATCAATCATCGGTGACTTCGGGAGCTAAATGACTCTGCCACACTATCTAGTCAGTAAGGAGACAGTGCATAGAGCTATTGCTGAATAGAATGGGAGTACAATGGAATTGCCAAATGTCCAATCTTAGTTAGCTACACAGACAGACTAATAAGAATAATCTAGTAATACCACATGGAGTCATATTCGAGGCAGGATAAGAATTTATATCCAGTCTACAAGAAGATCAAAGACGATTTAGAAAAAATCGAATGAGGAACGCTAGGAAAAAATAGGTACTCTTTATTAAAATTTAAACTTACTGGGGCCAGCAAAGGAGCCCTCGCCTGCCCGATCCTGGCCTGCATCCTCCTGAACAGCACCCTCCTCCTGTGTCCTCTTGCCCTTGGGGGGAGCGGATGTACAACATGAAAGAAAGAAAGACCAGAAAACATGGATGAGATTTGTCAACCAAATCAAACATTTCAAAAGAACAATAACAAAATATTTTGGAGAAATAGCAAATAGATAGACAACTATTCCACGGGATCTATCTCATGTGGTATACTACGTTATTCGTATTGCCTGATTTGCGGACCGTTGACTTAGAAAGTTCCTATGTAACTCAATAAACAGACTACTAAAGAGGTTTGCCTAGGCCTGGCAGGCAGCAGTCCGCAGCACGCGAAGTGACAGACAAAGTCCATCCTGCTTGCAGATCAGTGAATACTCAAACTATCAATCCACCGACCACCGCCACTATTTCTTCTTATAGCCATGTGTCTAAAGGAAGGACTGGACTTCAGTCTGTTGGGGCTGATTTAGAAGTCCCTTGCGGCTCATTTTCCTCCATTGTTGCATGACTTTTGTGACGCAGCGGCAGAACAAAAGACTCGCCATGGTGTTGGTGCGGCGTATATATGCATCACGTTGTAAAGCCCTGCGCCATCAGGGGGCGTTCCGGCGCAAGGGAGGGCGTACCTGCTCAGGAACGAATCCTAAAAGTGGCTGAGGGAAATCTACAAGATGTCAATCAGTCACTTTTAGGACAATGATGCATGACTCAAACCCTGCGCGCTTGAAGCCGACGTACGGCTTGATGCAGCATTGGGGAAATAGGGTACCCCAGAGCATTGCTGGAGCTGCGCCATCGTTGGCACGCAACTCCAGCAATGCGCCGCCTTTACGGCACAGATGCGTAAGGCTTCTGTGACATTTTGGGCCAATGGGTGGTGGTGGCATGGCACACAATTACTGCCGCACCCCTGCTACTTTGCAGGGATGCGCCGGTAATTGAAAATATGACCCTTAGTGTCTAGCATTACGCAGTTCTTATCTTTACACTACACTCATACATAATTTCTCAGGCCAATGAAATGAACACAAAATACAAAACAAATAAGCATAGTAGCAAGCAAGGCTACTGAGAAGGAGAGCAGTGCACCTGAAATGCATAGAAGATTTTGAAATATAATTTACCTACAATGTAATCGGCAGCATTATTGCTCTTGGTAAAGAACAAAGATTTGCAAATGACAGAGCCGGATAAAACAGAGTAGTGATGAATAGCTACTACTACTCACCAAGCCCGGGGACCTCTACGCCGAGCGCGTCCAGCAAGTCCCGCTCCCGGTCCATGACATCTGTCCAGCGGTGGGTGGCCTGGTTATATGTGCGCCGGACCCCAGAGAGCTTAAACATGGCCCGGCACACCTTCTCCCACCGCTTCCGGCGCTCCCGGATGCCATAGCCGGTTGCGATCTTGCCGCCTCCCAGGATCGTCTTGGGGAGTCGGCGCTGGACGTGGAAGATGAGTGCGGCCACCTCCTCCGCGCTAAAGATCTCCCGTGGCACCACTTGCTCCCCCCTCAAACGCCCGCACGGGAGCCGGGCACGGGGTGCGGGACCCTTCCCCTTCTCAGGGTGCTTCCCGGCTCCCTTTACCATGGTCTGGGCAGAAATAAAGTTAAATGATAAAGAAGAAATAGAATAGTGAAGAAGAAAAGAACAGAGTTTAAAAAAGTAGTTTAAAAGTAACTAAAAGCAGCAGAAAACACAAAAATATAGAGCTAGAAAAATAGAGGGATAGATTAATAAGTAAAATAGATCAAATAAACTTCAAACAAGCAAAGGATGGCAGAGATTCAGAGAGGATACAGAAAGCATGCCCAGAACCATAGCAATGAATGAGAAACAAGATGGCCGCGCCCGTTCACGACCGCGTGGGTAAGTTCGCGCGAGATTTTCCTCGCGAGCACGCGCGAAATTGTACTAGCGAGCAGCACAGTTTGCGAGATTACACATAGCGGCCGGAAACGGAATTACGTCACGCAAACAAGATGGCCGCGCCCGTGTACGACCGCTAGGGTAACTTGGCAAACGTATAGCTACAAGCGCCTCGCGAACACGCACAAAATCACGCGAACATACACGTCGCAAAGAAAAACTTAGTGTATTCGCAAGCATTCGCGGCTTCCGAAATCGATCTCGCACGGATTCGCGCCCCAAAAACGCGCGAAATTGCAGAAAAAATGATTTTTGCTAAACTGAAAGCAATGAGCAGGTGCAAAAGTTCAAACTTAACATTAGTAACATTCACTCTAGTGCTTCCTGAGGGGCCCCTCCAGAGTTTGCAACTATTCTATGACCCTGCTATGACCCAAACAGCAGGCTCATAGAATAGCTACAAGTAGACCATAAAGGTCCTGTGAAAAAAAATTGCACTGCAACAGAAAGCAAATTACAGATAAGGAAGGAAGCAGGTGCCAGCCAGACTGGAACTTTCAAAATAACTGACACATTAATCAACCCCAAATTAATTCATGGCAGTTGAAGTAGGGGAGGTGTGCTTGCTTTTTTCAACCCCCATAAACTACAGTGATAAACAAACCTAATGGGTGGCAGTGAGGATGTACCAGAGGGTGGCATGGGTGTCCCAGAGGGTGGCAGTGGTGAAACAGAGGGTGCTGTGAACCTGTGATGATAAACCAGACGTAGAAACAACATAGTCGCGGCCGTTGCGAGCCGAAAAGTAAGTTCGCAATTGCGAAATTGTCCCAAAATCCGCGCGAACGCTCGCCAACACAAAAAACGGGAAAATCCGCGAGAGTTCGCGTATTCTCGCGGATTGCGAATCCGTAAATACGCAAATTCGCGTACGCGAGATCCGCTAGATCCGCCCATGCTTAATGACTGTATACAAAGGCTTTCATCTCTAACAGCAAAATGGCATCCCTTGTATTTGTCTTGGTGGGGCCGCTTAGACACCATCAAAATGATGCTTTCTCCCATAGTTTTGTACACAATTTCTAATATTCCAGTATCTATCCCTTCAAAATATTTTAGAAAGCTTAATACCGTTTTATCTTCATTCTTTTTCTTTTAACATAATAAAAAAAAATCACGTTTCCCCTACGCTATCCAACACTTTCCCTACTGTTGCACTCTCTGGAGTGGGAATAGTAATTTTTACCCCTACGCTATCCAACACTTTCCCTACTGTTGCACTCTCTGGAGTGGGAATAGTAATTTTTACCCCTACGCTATCCAACACTTTCCCTACTGTTGCATTCTCTGGAGCTGAAATAGTAACTTTTACCACTACGCTATCCAACACTTTCTCTACTGTTGCACTCTCTGGAGTGGGAACAGTAATTTTTACCCCTACGCTATCCAACACTTTCCCTACTGTTGGCCTCTCTGGAGTGGGAATAGTAATTTTTACCCCTAATCTATCCAACACTTTCCCACTGTTGCACTCTCTGGAGTTGGAATAGTAATTTTTACCCCTACGCTATCCAACACTTTCCCTACTGTTGCACTCTTTGGAGTTGAAATAGTAATTTTTACCCCTTCGCTATCCAACACTTTTCCTACTGTTGCACTTTTTGGAGTGGGAATAGTAATTTTTACCCCTACGCTATCCAGCATTTACTTACTAGTTTTAATTTGTTTTACATTTTTATTAATTTTTATTTATAATATTATTTTATGTGTATACATTTATTTGTAATGTATAATATTTTTATTAATTTTAAATATTATAACATATTTTTAACTATGTTTATTACATTTATAAGTATTATTTTATTTATATAATTTTTTTTATTTAAAAAACCCAATATTTTTTAATTACGATATTTTTGACATCGATATTTTTTTTCTCGTTATTTTTGTACTTACCTTGTTAGAGATAGCTTGTCAATATTTTTGAAATCGACATTTTTATTGCAATATTTTTTTAGGGATATATTTTTGATATCGACATTTTGTCAGACATTCGGGCACGCAGTCCCACTGAAGCTTCCTTCTTTGCCAAAGAGTAGCAGATTTTAATGTATAGGACAGCCCATCGAGAGATGGTGTATTTTTGCACAGCCCGACCTTTCTTGGCACCCTCATAGCCAATAAAGAGTTGGTCGTCCACCCAGAAATCTTTTTGTGCAGTCAAGATAGAAAGAAAGTGCACGTTTGGGGTCCAGACGGTGGAGTCTCTCCTCCTCTTTGGAAGAATGTGGAGGTGGGAAAAAGGTGGGCAGAGAGATCGACTGTCCTATTTGGAAAAAGGTAACTACTTTCAGAAGAAAAGAGGCCCTCGTACGAAGGACTACTTTGTCTGATGCACAGCCAGCAAAGGAGATTTTGAAGACAGAGCCTGCAGCTCACTCACTCTGCGAGCAGAAGTGATGGCGACCAGGAAAGCAGTCTTCAGAGTAAAAAGTCTGAGAGGACAGTTATGTAGAGGCTCAAAGGGAGCGCATATCAGAAATGTCAATACAAGATTCAAGTCCCACTGGGGCATTATGAAAGAAACAGGAGGGAAAAGATGAGTAATGCCCTTTAAAAATCTGTGCACAATTGGGGACTTGAAAAGCTAAAGTAGATCAGGAAGGTGAAGAAATGCTGATATGGCCAAAAGGTTGTCTTTAAGAGTGGCCAGGGCAGAACCCTGCTGGGTCAAAGATAGTATGTACAAAAGAACCTCAGACAGAATGTAAATGTAATGTTTTTGAGCTTGTAAAGGGCACTGCTACCCGTCCGTAGGTTTCCTGGCGCTGTATAACTCTGGGTTCGTCTGCCCTGGCATTCAGAGACCCTGCCAAGTATTGAACCACCAGGGTCATGCCTTGATGTTCCAGCCACGTCCAGAGGCGGATGGCCTCCTGCACAGGGACCATGACCCACTTCGCCCTGCTTGTTGCAGTACCACATAGCTGGGTGTTGTCAGTGAACCCTGCGTCACTTTCCCTTTGAGGGAGGAAGGAACACTTTGAGTTCCAAGCGGATCGCCTGAAGCTCCAACAGGTTGATAAGGAGTCTGGGCTCTGCCAGAGACCAGACGCCTCTGCTCTCCACCTCCTCCAGATGGCCGTCTCATCCCAGTGACACATCCGTCACTACTGTGAGATCTGATTGGGGGAGGGAGAGGGATATGCCTCCGAGCCAATCTCGGTTTGTGAGCCAATACTGCAATTGGTGTGCAGTGCCCTCCGAGATCTGGACACAATTGGATAGATTCCCTTGAGGCTGCGCCCGCTGAAACTTCAGGTCCCACTGCAGAGCCCGCATATTCCACCTGGCATGATCCACCAGCAGGATCCAGGAGGCCATGAAGCCCAGCAGCCTCAGAGTCAATTTCACCAAAATCGGGGAAAGAGTATGAAACATCCGTATCATAGCCTGAATATCCCGGACTTGCTGCTCGGGAGAATAAGCCAAAACTGCTCTGTATCCAGAACTGCTCGGATGAAAAGGAGCTTCTGAGAGGGAGTCAGGTGTGACTTCCTCATGTTCATAGTGTACCCCAGCAAATGCAGGCGTTCCACTGTAGTCTGGAGGTGGGAGGCAACAACCTGGTGCTAGCCCACCTTCAACAGCCAGTAGTCGAGATAGAGCAAGACTGGAACACCTGATCTGCGCAGATTATCTGAGACCACCGCCATTACTTTCGTGAACACCCGAGGGGCTCTGGTAAGGCCAAAGGGGAGCACAGTAAATTGAAAATGCTTGTGGCCTACCATGGCCCGTAGGTAACACCTGTGGGCTGGCAGGGCGAGAATATGGAAATATGCATCCTGCAAGTCCAACGCTACCACCCAGTCTCCTGGGTCGAGGGCAGATAGGAACTGAGCCAGCGTGAGCATCTTGAACTTCTATTTCTGGAAGAAGTGGTTGAGGGCACGGAGGTCTAAGATAGGACGCAGGCCTTTGTCCTTCTTGGGGTCCTGAAAGTAGTGGGAATAACAACCATGACCTACTTTTAGGCACAGGAACCCTTTCGATAGCTCCCTTGGCCAAGAGAGATACAACTTCCTGGTGGAGAAGGGCCAAATGATCCTCTTACATGCGACGGCAGTATGGTAGCATGGAGGGTGGGGTAGTCTGGAAGGGGTAGGAGTAGCCCCTTCAGACTATCTGCAAAACCCACCCGTCCCATGCAATGGTTTGCCAGTAGGGGGGGGGTGATGGTGAATCCTGCCGCCCACTGGCTTCTGGTGCCCTGAAAGGCCACACTAGGAGGGTTTGGAGGCTGCCCTCCAAACCCTGGCCCAACCAGACCTGTGTCACTGGGTCCCATGTCTGCGGCCATGCAGAGGCTGGGTAGCTTGCGTGGGCCGGTGGCTAGACTGTGGCAAACGTGGTGCGGCACCCCTTCCGCAGCCATGAAAGGGGCAAAAATCAGACTGTGTGGTGTGAGAGTCGGCCAGGAGGCTCAATGAACTGCCTGGTCACCAAAATGGCGACAGCCATCAAAGGGAATGTCCAGCAAGGTGGATTGGACATCCACAGAGAAACCAGACATCCTCAACCAGGTGCAGAGCCTCAAGGCTACTGACAAGGAAACCGTTCTGCCCAGAGAATCAGCCACATCCAGCCCACATCTGATGGTGAACTTAGCTGCATCTCTACCCTTTGCCACTGTACGGGTGAGAACGGCCTGTGCCTCTCCCGTGCACTGCGGTACAAAAGGGGGTGGTGATGGATGGAGCTTCTGAACTAATCAAACACTCACACCCAGTCAAAAGATCTGGGTTCAATCCGTCACCGTTCTTTAGCCCACTCTGCCACCCCAGATCAGACATGTCCATATGCAAATCAGTCTGACCCTGTGCCTTATGTGAACAGTCCAGCCCGAACTGCCAAGCCATGCCTTCCGTGGACCAGAAACCAGCTTCCTACGACCGGTTTCTGGCATTTCAGCCGTCTTCAGCCAGGCTTGCTTGAATCATGTGGCAAAGTGAGCAAGGGACTCAAGTCTGAGCATACCCTGCCAACTTATGGTGAACAAAGCGGTACACAAGGGGGTGGTGATGGACGGAGCATCTGCACCAATCAAACACTCACACCCAGTCAAAATAACTGGGTTTAATCCATCACCGTTCTTTAGCCCACCGTTCTTTAGCCCACTCTGCCACCCCAGTTCAGACATGGCCATATGCAAATCAGTCTGACCCTGTGCCTCATGGGAACAGTGCAGCCCGAACTGTCAAGCAATGCCTTCCCTGGACCGGAAACAAGCTTCCTAGGACCGGTTTCTGGCATTTCAGCCGTCTTCAGCCAGGCTTGCTTGAATCTAGTGGCAAAGTGAGCAAGGTACCCACGTCTGAGCATACCCTGCCAACTTATGGCGAACAAAGCACTTGCGCATCCGTAACCCACAGTAAGGGTATAACGGCCCAAGAGGCATGCGCTAAGTTGGTGGAAGAAAACATCTTCTTCCCAAGGTTGTCCATATTGTTGAATTCCCTACCTTGGGGAGCAGTAGGGAATGCACCCTTAGAAGATGAGGCTTTGACCATCAATCTCTCGGGGGACGGATGCTGGGAGAGGAAAAGTGGGTTGCACTGTGGATTTGGGCAATCTTCCTATTCACAGGAGCCCCTGTGCTGGGCTTGGACCAAGAGCCAGAAGGATGTCAGTGAGGACTTCCTTAAAAGGCAGAAGGGTCTCCGTAGAGGCCTCTGCCGGTTGAAGCACCTCCATCAGGAGGTTAGTCCTGACAGCCACCATAGGAAGCTCAAGGCCCAAGGCCTCAGCCGCCCTACGCAACACCACAGCATAAGAAGCTCCCTCCTCCATAGCCACAGTAGGGGGAGAATGCAAGTCAAGGTCTGTGGAGGTATCCAGACCACTGGCATGACCCAGGTCTTCAAGCTGGTCAGCCAAAGGGTCCACAAACCCCTCCCAGTCCTCCTCACCCTCCTCTGGTTGCCACTCAGGGCGGATAGGAACACCAGGGATGAATAGGGGCAGGAAAGTGCCTTCCGGCGCTGGTGTCGGACGACGTCAGTCTGACACCATGTCTAAGTCAGGGGTGTGGCTGGGATCGACATCAGTCGGGGGCATGTCCGATGTCTGGGGTGTCGTCCCTGGAATTGGCACCGGGGTAGGTACACTGAGGTAGACTGGTGTCGATCCGGATCTAGACCTGGATCCTCGGGCCCTCTGGCACAGAGGCCGGAGCCGCCGACATCGAAGATCCAGGGCCCTCTGCTGAGTCTACGGGCCCGAAGGTGTGCCACTGGAGGCGGACTACCCAGAAATGCTATGGAGCGCTTCGTAAAAAGCTCAAACCTGGGCAGGGGGCACTCCAGCTCCGGGAAAGGGAAGGAAGCGTGGAGCCGTCCCAGAAACAAGCTCCGGAGACAGAGCCGGAGAGCAATGATGCTCTGGGCCTGCATTGCGTCAGCCGACGGACGGGGTGAAGGTGAAGAGCGATGGTGCTTCTTTGCCTTCTAATTGTTCTTCGACTTACCGTAGGAGTGCGAAGACTTGGAAGACGAATGGTGGTGACTCCCTGTTCGGTCCTGAGAACTTCTTCTCGACCGGGACCTCGAGCGATGCAGAGCCGACTGCCGGGCTTCCAAAAGCTTTCGGGACCGCTCCTACAAAGGCTTCGGTTTCATGACCCAACAGTCGGAGCACAGCTTCGGGTCGTGGTCTCGCTCCAGGCACGAGAGGCACACGGGGTGTGGATCCTTGACAGACACCAGCTTGTGACAGGAGTCAAAAGGCTCGAAGTCTTTCCAACAATGGAACATCCCTCGTGTTATCAGGAGTCAAAGACTCAAAAAAGGCACTGACAAAAATCAAAAAAGATTAGTGAAAAAGTGACTAAGGGGCACGCTCTCTTCGGATCTGCACTGGCTGGAGCAGAAAAACAAAGAACTGACGTCAGCCAGCAGGGGCGTTGTCTAAGAAGACATCTCAAATAAATCCCAGTGACCATGATGCCAACGACAGATGTGAATCGACCGACACCACCTACTGACGCGCAGGGGTACTGCTAGAGCAAAAATTCTCTGGATCCAGTCTGAAGCCTGGGGGTAATTCTAAGGAAAGGTCTCTTTCAGATTGAAAGTGTTCAAGAGTGGCTATCGCACAATGACAGAATGACAGATGCAAGTGATGTGAAGGGAGTGGGGTATCACAAAGACTTTTCAGGACAAACTAAGGGAAGTTTTGGGAGATTAACGGATAGAATAGAATCGATATACCACCGTGTGGAGATCATGGGTGAAATGCTTCAGACCCCAAAGGCATGGCACCCTACCTATGATATCCAAGAGAGACCCCCTATTGACTTGGTCTACACAAACGGTGTAGGGAGACTGTCTAAACCTACTGGCACGGGGGAAAGAGAGCAGGATATCTTTTCCAGAAAATAGAACAGGATATGCTTTCCATAGTTAGGAAACCTCGAGCAACAGGCCTCAAGCGGTTGCCATTTCAAAGTGCCCATAGCCAGCCAGAACCCAGGATGGGAATCAGTGAGGCTAGGGGAAGATTGACACTCCACAACAGACCAGTACAACAGTCGATTTTGTGCAGTGTAGACCTCACTCCTAGTGAAATCATTACTGAAGAAAAGAATAACGGATACAGTGTTGTACCTTATGTAGATAATCTAATAGATTGGACCTAGAGGCTAGTTCTACATATGAGTCCATGGCCACAAGAAGGGTCATTTGACCCACGTGATATGACAAATGCAGAAGATTGCATACTATATGGTGAAGGAGATCCGTAGTGGGATTGCCCCTACATGAGAAAATGCCTCTGTGTATGGCAGAAATATGTTAGACAGCACAATCCCCAGGGTTCTACCACCATCCTGCATCAGATGTCCCTTATAGGTAAGGGAAATGGGGCACCACATTATGTTTCTTGGACAGAGATGGACAAGGAGTATTGCAGAAAGTTATTGCCACTGCTTAAAGAGGAAGAAGGGAAATGGATTAGGGCATTTGAAAAACAAACCGCAGGTATAACCCTAGCGCTAGGTAACATAAAGAGTCTGCTTAGTTCCCTCATAGGGGATGAAATGGACACAGTATTTCAAAAGACTGGAGTAAGGAATGTCACCGTCACGGAGACTAGGTGCAATGGGTCTACATCTAATTTGGTTAGAACAGTGGTGTGGGGCCAGCTAAATAAACTATGGGATCTCTCATGGCTCAGCATATGCAGCCAAATGAGGATCCTGCTCTAGTTCTAGGATGAAAGAAAAATGTACCCAGGAAGTAGGTCAGGACTGGGAAGTGACAGGAGGCAATGATGTATAATTTTATAATGTGATTAAGAAAGGGTTGCCTTCTGACATGCAGGACAGCCTAGATAATATAGTGGCACTGGACAATAATACAAGCACACATAATCCATTCTTGCAAGAAAAAGCAAGAGAAAGAAAAAAATAAATAGGAAGTAGCAGAGAAAGCAGCAGCCACTTTATTCACACCTGCGAGGCTGAACGCTGTCACTGTGACAGGTGATTGGTTTATGGAAAGTGGCGACGCGACTTTCAGTACCATGGCATCAGCGAGGGTGAAAAAAGATCGGACTCTGAAACATATGCTGACCAAGCTCCGCTCCGTAGCAGGGGGAGACAGGCAGGTATCGCTTATCACAAGGCCAAGACATGGAGGGAGCTGAAGAGCCAGTCACCCACTCCTTCCTGGAGACAGTGTCAGGAGAGGGGCAAGGGCAACCGGGATAGTTGTTCACAGACATACACGTCTTCACAAACCAAACAATGCATCGCAAATAGTTAATATCCTATCGCTCAATGCGAAAGGCCTCAACAACCCCATTAAGAGATGTGCACTACTCCCTACCTCCAACACTCAGCAGCAAATATATGCCTCCTTCAGGAAACTCACCTCCGAAGTGGGGATTGGCAC
Organism: Lissotriton helveticus; assembly: GCF_964261635.1. Lineage (NCBI taxonomy): Eukaryota > Metazoa > Chordata > Amphibia > Caudata > Salamandridae > Lissotriton > Lissotriton helveticus. The sequence goes on from NC_136062.1 coordinate 468,034,569, forward strand.
CACCTTCAATCACAAGCTTTCTCTCACCAATTTCTTTCTTCTACCTCCTCCAAAAAAGCTGGAGTAGCAATCCTTATCGCTAGATTATTCAGGGGCAAGGTGGGTTCCAGGGTTGCTGAGGTGAAGGGCAGACTCTTGGCATACACTGCTCACATTGGGGGCCAATCTCTGGTGGTGGGCTCTATCTATGCTCCCAACACGGGACAGGAACACTTCCTACACTCAGCAGTCTCAGAGGTGATGGCCACATAGAAGTGCTTAGTACTTCCAGGTGGAGACCTTGACCTTGTATTAGACGCCGACTGTCCCTCTGCCTAGACTGGAGCCTAGTCGAAGGAAAGGGGCAGGTGGCTACAGCATGTGGGACTGATAGACCTCTGGAGGGAGGCTCATTCACAATCTATCCAGTTCATCTTCTTCTCCCACGCCCATAAAACATATGCACAGATAGACTACCTATTGGTGACTAGAGATGTACATAACATCATGGAGGATATAGAGATAATTACGGCTACGTTGTCAGATCACAATGCAGTGGCCCTCATGATTAATTTCCTTCCTCAAAGAAAACACTTTGGAAATTGGTGACTTAGAGAGACTCTACTCCAACGCCCAGCAGTAATACAACAACTCACAAACCAAGGCCAAGACATGGAGGGAGCCGAAGAGCCAGTCACCCACTCCCTCCTGCATACAGTGTTTTCCACACTGCTCGAAGAGCTGCATACCCTCAGAGGGGAGCTGTCCAATGACATTAGAGAGATCAGACAAAATGTTGACTCAATTGGAGAACGTGTGGTAGTCATAGAGGATCAGGAACACACCAGAGATGAGGAAGTGGAACAACTGCAACAGGAGGTGATCCGTTTACGAGAACAACAAATAGAAATTCAAGTTCATGCCAAAGACCTTGAGAACCGCTCTCAGAGCAATAACATCTGCATTAAAGGGGGCCGTCCCAGGTAGAGGACTCTGACATGATCCTACCCTGAGAGATCTCTTCAGCCATATCCTGGATGCCCTACACAGACACTGAGATAAAAATTGACCGTGTACACAGAGTGGGCCTGCCGCGGTGGTTGTCAGCCCCCCTGCTCTCTCAGATCCCAGGGACGTCGGGAACTATCGGACAACTAATCTATTGCACATAAATTCCGGGGCCTTAATCCAGAGCTGTGCAAGAGACAAGACCTGAAGTCCTAGACTACTGCCTCCTACCTGCAGGGGACGAACACACCTCGCCTCTCTAACCGCCCAAGTGACCTCCCTAGATTTCTCCATTAAGCTAGAAAAGGTCATCTTGGCGATCTCACACCTTAACTTTAGCCTCTAAAGTTTATGGGTCCGGATAGCTACCCAGCAAGTTTCTCCAAAACATTTTGTCCGATTCTGGCCCATATGTCACGATTCGCTCCCTGTGTTCTCGTGTCCACCACCAGGGGGCTGAACTGTGGGACTCTCCAGTATTCTAATATGCTTCCTGACACTCCCCTGCATGCATATCTTGACTTCCAGCCATTTGGACACTATTTGGGAATTGACATCTAGTGAAAGCCAGCCTGCTTAGACTTAAAGCCAGCCTACTCATGCCTGAAACCCCATTACCCAGAATTCCCTGCTTACTGCTTTGTCTCCAGCCCTGCAGACCAAGGATGGGTGGAGGAATTCAGCTCATCTGTGGCTGGCTGCTGCTAGCCTGCTCACACCAGCTGCATGTGATTACTGTGAGCTCTTTTAAGCCCCAGCATCCTCCAGGCAAAGTTTGGTCATTGTAGCAGTTTACTGGCGAGACCAATCCTTGGTTCCAGAGTTCCCTGATCTTTTGCTATTCTTGTATCCAGTGTTTCCTGAACTTTAATTATGCCGTGTTCCTGACCTGCTGCTGTTTCCCCTGTTCCTGAATTAGCACTGCCTGCAGTGCTACCCTGACCCCATAGCCTTAGTATTCCTTGTTCCTGAACTGCAGCAGTTTCCCTTCTCCTGAATTAGCACTGCTTGCAGTGCTACCTTGTTTCTTGAGTTCCTGAGCTATAGCTATTCCCTGTACCTGAATTAGCACTGCCTGCAGTGCTACCGTGTTTCCTGAGTTCCTGAGCAATAGTTATTCTATGTTCCTGGGCTTATCTATTTCTTGTTCCTGATTTGCACTGCTTGCAGTGCTCTCTTGACTCCTTGTTTCCTCAGCTGTAGCTATGTCCTGTTTCCTTGAACCAGTATTGCCTGCAGTGCTACCTTGACTCCTGAAGCTTTGGTAGTTCCCGGTTCCTGAACCAGCACTGTCTGCAGTGCTGCCTTGACTCCTGAGCCTTAGCTCACTTCTTGTTCCTGCCCCAGCACTGCCTTCTATGCTACTTTGTTTTCTTGATTTCTTATCCTGCACTATACCCTTGTAGCCTCCCCTTCTGTATATCCGTTTCCAGTCCCTACCTTGCTTCCCATTTCCTTGGTTCCAGTTTTAGTTTGCTGCCTTTCTATTCTGCTGTCTTACTTCTGTTACCTTGTATGTTTGTTACCTGCTTTCTGCCAAGTGTGCCCTGTCATTTCCTTCCTTTCCTGTTAAGCACTCCTCCTTGCTAGCTCCTTGTATATTGTGCTTTTTGTTTAGTTCTTCCCCTTTGCTGTTACTACCGTGCGCGTTCTAGTTTGATCGCCAGGATCCGTGGGCTCAGCTGACTACCTAGGTGGTGTTTCTTGTTCACTGTGAGTTTTGTCTTTGAGTTACATTTATAACATCACTATAGGTATAAGCTCCACAGACCCTGCCTTTGCATGCATATCCTACGTGTGGGTATTTGCAGTCAGTATCTGTAACAATTGCGGGTAAGAAACTTACTGAGCTTCAGTCTTTCCATGTGGAGCTCCTGAGTGCTTTACCCCACACCCCCTTTATTGTTAATGTTGTATTATATATATGTCTTGCACGTCCGTCCTGGGTGTAGTTAGTCTGAATGCTAAATTGCCTTGTGAGTGCCCTTCCTTTCTGAGTCTTACCCATCTTGTTCACTTGTACAGGCTTCCCGTTTGAATCCCCCTTTCTCCTCTGACTCCCTGTATGATCCTGGGCAGCACTGTACTCCTCCTTTCTGTGTACGTCTTCTACCCAGTTCCCAGTCCTTGTCCAAGTCCCTGACTGTGTTCCCCACATAGTCCCGGACAGTCCCTGACACCATACATAAGATTGTTTAACTCATTCACAGGCCTGGCTCAATTCCCCCAACTATGGTATCTGCATCCATTGTAGTCATCCCCAAACCAGGAAAAGGTCATTAACTATGTGGTTTCTATCACCCTATATCATTACTAAATGTCGATATCAAGCTAATGCCGGACATTTTTGATCCTGACCAAGCAGGGTTCAAACACCACAGACCAAGCAGCGACAACACAAAACAAATCTTACAACTGAACAACAAGGCAGACCACCCGGACATAGAGGCCCTCTTCCTAACGGTTGAAGCGGAGAAGGCATTCGACTGCATACATTGGCATTACATGGAGTAGACCCTCTCCCACTATGGCATGGGCGATCGCTCTCGTGCCTGGGTGGCGAGTTGCTACAGCTCACCCATGGCTACTGTTAGGGTGAGCAGCATCTCCTTCCCACTCTTCCCTATTGTTAGGTGAACTAGATAAGTCTGCCTCCTGTAACCCCACGTATTTGCTCCTGGTCCAGTGGATCAGGGATAACCCAGAGATCATCAGTATCCCCTTTGGCTGGTAGAGACACAGAGTCAGTCTCTATGCGGATGATGTCTTGGCCTCTTTAGTCAACCCTGATATATCCTAAGGAAGTCCCAGGCCCTCATATTGTCAATCACTTTAGAAAATGCTTATCAGTTCAGTGGGTCACGGAGTCGCTGCCCTACTTGGGGATCCAACTAGTACCTGCGATCTCACAAATCGTCATGATTAACTATCACAACTTACTCCGACAAATCAGAGAGGACTTAAACAGCTGGATACGCCATTGCCTCTCTTTACTTGGGCGAATCGCAGCCTACAAAATGACCACCCTGTAGAGGATCCTATATGTTTTTCAGATGCAGCGGGTCTCACCCTCCATAGGAATGCTCAACACCATGCAGATAGAACTGCACCAGTTTGTGTGGCTGGGGGCGACCAAATGAGCAGGGAACTGAGTTACTTGGGCCCCGACGACAGGGGATAGGGAATACCAAACCTGCAGGGCTATTTTGCAGAGACACAGGTGTGTTACCTAGTGGTGTGAAGTAGAGACAAATCTGAAACGCACTGGCTATTCCAGGGCAGTGCAATTGTGAGGCTTTTTCTTTGGAAAGTACTATTTCTCAAGAGAAACGATAGGCCACGGAGCTTACAAAAGTCCCCCATCACTTAGACGATCATGGAAATGCAGGATAACAAAGCTTGCCGGCCGGGGTTCACCACTTTCCCCTCCCCCATGACACCCTTGTTCGAGAATGGAGATTTCCTTCTAGTTTACAGCAGGGAGCGTTGAGGCTTTGCACTAGATGACATGCCGCACTGAAGGCCACTTGTTTGATGAGAAGGGAATCATCTCCTTTCCACAACTAAGAAAACACCGAAAGGCTACACTATCTTGAGATGCCGCATTGGCTTCTTCATCCCTCTAACCTCCCCACAATGGGTTGACAGCTCACCCATATGAGAAGTGGTTGGAAAAAAACCCACAGATAAACAACTGATTTCTGAACTATATGCTTTACTACGCTAGCCTGCCCCCCCTCAGCCCACACCAAGTCAAAGACGATGGGAAAAGGAACTCGTGAGGGAGCTATCTGCTAAAGATGCTAAAGAGTGGAGCGAGATTTTGTATAAAGCACACCACACAGCTCGGAATACATATAGCAGAGAGAGGGCCAATAAGATAGCCACTTATTGTTACCTGACGCCAGTGCATCTCAATAACGGCAACCCGCAGCGGAGCTATGACTGCTGGCTGGGCTGTTCTGCAGAAGGCACGCTCCTCCACTTACTCTGGGATTACCCGAACCTCACAGCTAACTGGACCCAGATCTTGGATGACATAGACCTACATTTCGATACCCAGATACCCCAGTTTCTCCCATACATGATCCTTCGCATGCCCAACCCACTAACCTACCCACTTAAATCCAGCAAAGGGCAACAGATGGGACTGGCACTGGGGGCGACAATCTAGAAAATACTCACTCACTGGGGGACTCACAACACTCCCACACACCTGGGATAGCTACATAGATTATGGTACATTCTGAGGATGAAGCGGATGTCTTCCACCCTCACGACTTCCTTCCAAGATGATTGGCGCCCATTTCTTGCTATCTTATTCACCGAATTCAGAGAACTCACCTGCCCTAAATACTTGCATACCCAGCGACTTGCTGAACTTGCCCATGGCTCAGCCACGAGCAAAAGGTAGGTAGTCCAGACACCTTACTTCACAGCTGATGCACTTAGTATTTCCTTCATTAGTAATTAGGAGGGGAGGAAAATTTTTGAGTTAGTTTACAGTTTATTCTTTCATTTTTTCTTGAAAACCCACATGTTGAGTGCTACAATGCTCTTTGTCTTGATCCAGAGAAGTGATGTGAGCAACAAGTATTTTCATATATACACTGTATTACTACTCTCTTGATACGTGTGAAAAAAAGATTCAAACCACAAGGAGTACTGCATTACAATGCATTAATAGTATACAAGTTAGCTCCCTTTCCTCTTATTTGCTGACTTTAAGCTTGTCGTTGACCATGAAAGTGGTCCCCTTTATTTGGCTACATTTGCAATATATAAATTCTATATACATACATACATACATACATACATACATACATAAATACATACATAGAGTCAATTGCAATAGTTTGATCGAACTACAACTTGGTAAATCTAAAACTGTTCCAAATCAAATAATTAAAATTGTGCTTTTACGCTGAAAATGCAATTATCTTGAAATAAAAAGCTCAAGATGTTGGATTTACTGATCTTCAATCAAAAAAGGATTCCACACTTCTTTTAATCCACTGCTTCTCGCTCTTGCTGTTACAGATTGTGATGAACTAATCAAATGCAACATTACAAAGAACGGCATTTATCAGGACTTCTTACCTTTATTGGAGTCCACGATTTGCGTGAAGATATCCAGGGTATCATGGTGTTCACCAAGCCTTTGCAGCAGCCCTTGCAGGGCTGGCGCCCTGTTCTTAGCCTTCATCACACCTAAGAGACAAGTCAGTGAGAAAAGTGAGAAAAGCATGTCTTCAATGCAGGTGCTCATGATGGGACAGGAGCACCATTTAAAAGCACTAGTGAAGGGGAACATAAGAGAGAGTCTACTGAACAGCATGAGATCACTGAGACACTAGTGAAGGGGAACATAGGAGAGAGTCTACTGACGAGCATGACTCCAGTGAAGGGGAACATATGAGAGAGTCTACTGAAGAGTATGAGATCAGTGAGACACCAGTGATGGGGAACATAGGAGAGAGTCTACTGACGAGCATGACTCCAGTGAAGGGGAACATATGAGAGAGTCTACTGAAGAGCATGAGATCAGTGAGACACCAGTGATGGGGAACATAGGAGAGAGTCTACTGAAGAGCATGAGATAAGTGAGACACCAGTGAAAGGGAACATATGAGAGAGTCTACTGAAGACCATAAGATCACTGAGTCTCTAGTGAAGGGGAACATAAGAGAAAGTCTACTGAGGAGCATGAGATCACTGAGACACTAGTGAAGGGGAACATAGGAGAGAGTCTACTGAAGAGCATGAGATCAGTGAGACACCAGTGATGGGGAACATAGGAGAGAGTCTACTGAAGAGCATGAGATCAGTGAGACACCAGTGAAAGGGAACATATGAGAGAGTCTACTGAAGACCATAAGATCACTGAGTCTCTAGTGAAGGGGAACATAAGAGAAAGTCTACTGAGGAGCATGAGATCGCTGAGACACTAGTGAAGGGGAACATAGGAGAGAGTCTACTGAAGAGCATGAGATCAGTGAGACACTAGTGAAGGGGAACATAAGAGAAAGTCTACTGAGGAGCATGAGATCAGTGAGACACCAGTGAAGGGGAACATAGGAGAGAGTCTACTGAAGATCATGAGATCACTGAGACACTAGTGAAGGGGAACATAGGAGAGAGTCTACTGAAGAGCATGAGATCAGTGAGACTCCAGTGAAGGGGAACATATGAGAGAGTCTACTGAAGAGCATGAGATCAATGAGACACCAGTGATGGGGAACATAGGAGAGAGTCTACTGACGAGCACGACTCCAGTGAAGGGAACATATGAGAGAGTTTACTGAAGAGTATGAGATCAATGAGACACCAGTGATGGGGAACATAGGAGAGAGTCTACTGAAGATCATGAGATCACTGAGACACTAATGAAGGGGAACATAGGAGAGAGTCTACTGAAGAGCATGAGATCAGTGAGACACCAGTGAAGGGGAACATATGAGAGAGTCTACTGAAGACCATAAGATCACTGAGTCTCTAGTGAAGGGGAACATAAGAGAAAGTCTACTGAGGAGCATGAGATCACTGAGACACTAGTGAAGGGGAACATATGAGAGAGTCTACTGAAGAGCATGAGATCAATGAGACACCAGTGATGGGGAACATAGGAGAGAGTCTACTGAAGAGCATGAGATCAGTTAGACACCAGTGAAATTGAACAAAAGAGATACTCCACTGAAGAGCATGAGATCAGTGAGACACTAGTGAAGGGGAACATAAGAGAAAGTCTACTGAGGAGCATGAGATCACTGAGACACTAGTGAAGGGGAACATAGGAGAGAGTCTACTGAGGAGCATGAGATCACTGAGACACTAGTGAAGGGGAACATAGGAGAGAGTCTACTGAAAAGCATGAGATCAGTGAGACACTAGTGAAGGGGAACATATGAGAGAGTCTACTGAAGAGCATGAGATCAATGAGACACCAGTGATGGGGAACATAGGAGAGAGTCTACTGAAGAGCATGAGATCAGTTAGACACCAGTGAAATTGAACAAAAGAGATACTCCACTGAAGAGCATGAGATCAGTGAGACACTAGTGAAGGGGAACATAAGAGAAAGTCTACTGAGGAGCATGAGATCACTGAGACACCAGTGAAGGGGAACATAAGAGAAAGTCTACTGAGGAGCATGAGATCACTGAGACACTAGTGAAGGGGAACATAGGAGAGAGTCTACTGAAAAGCATGAGATCAGTGAGACACTAGTGAAGGGGAACATATGAGAGAGTCTACTGAAGAGCATGAGATCAATGAGACACCAGTGATGGGGAACATAGGAGAGAGTCTACTGAAGAGCATGAGATCAGTGAGACACCAGTGAAGGGGAACATAGGAGAAAGTCTACTGAGGAGCATGAGATCACTGAGACACTAGTGAAGGGGAACATAGGAGAGAGTCTACTGACGAGCTTGACTCCAGTGAAGGGGAACATAGGAGAGAGTCTACTGAAGAGTATGAGATCAGTGACACACCAGTGATGGGGAACATAGGAGAGAGTCTACTGAAGAGCATGAGATCAGTGAGACACCAGTGAAATTGAACAAAAGAGATACTCCACTGAAGAGCATGAGATCAGTGAGACACTAGTGAAGGGGAACATAAGAGAAAGTCTACTGAGGAGCATGAGATCACTGAGATACTAGTGAAGGGGAACATAGGAGAGAGTCTACTGACGAGCACGACTCCAGTGAAGGGGAACATAGGAGAGAGTCTACTGAAGAGCATGAGATCAGTGAGACACCAGTGAAATTGAACAAAAGAGATACTCCACTGAAGGGCATGAGATCACTGAGACACTAGTGAAGGGGAACATAGGAGAGAGTCTACTGAAGAGCATGAGATCAGTGAGACACCAGTGAAATTGAACAAAAGAGATACTCCACTGAAGGGCATGAGATCACTGAGACACTAGTGAAGGGGAACATAGGAGAGAGTCTACTGAAAAGCATGAGATCAGTGAGACACCAGTGAAGGGGAACATAGGAGAGAGTCTACTGAAAAGCATGAGATCAGTGAGACACCAGTGAAATTGAACAAAAGAGATACTCCACTGAAGGGCATGAGATCACTGAGACACTAGTGAAGGGGAACATAGGAGAGAGTCTACTGAAAAGCATGAGATCAGTGAGACACCAGTGAAGGGGAACATAGGAGAGAGTCTACTGAAAAGCATGAGATCAGTGAGACACCAGTGAAAGGGAACATAGGAGAGAGTCTACTGAAGACCATAAGATCACTGAGTCTCTAGTGAAGGGGAACATAAGAGAAAGTCTACTGAGGAGCATGAGATCACTGAGACACTAGTGAAGGGGAACATAGGAGAGAGTCTACTGAAAAGCATGAGATCAGTGAGACTGCAGTAAAGGGAACATAGGAGAGAGTCTACTAAAGAGCATGAGAGCACTGAAACACCAGTGAAACATAGGAGAGAGTCTACTGAAGAACATAAGATAACCGAGACTCCAGTGAGGGGGAATATAGGAGAGAGTCTATTGAAGAACATGAGGTCACTGAGACTCCAGTGAAAGGGGGACATAAGAGAGAGAGTCTACTGAAGTGCATGAGATCAGTGAGACTCCAGTGAAGGATAATATAAGAGAGAGTCTTATGACAGGGCCGGACTGGGAACCGAAACTGGCCCTAGCAAACTTCTCGGCCAGCCCACCCCTGGGGTGAGAGGGGGTGCAACCGAGCAGTTTGCGAGGGCCGGTTTCAGCTGATTTTGTTACAGGGGGCCGATATTGCGGGCCCCCGATAACAAAAACGGGCCCCACCCTACCGGCCCACCAGGGAAAAGCCTGGTGCCCGCTACGGCCAGTCCGGCCCTGTCTACTGAAGAGCATGAGATCAATTAGACTCCATTGAAGTGCATGTGAACTGTGGTATACAATGAGTGAGACTCTAATAAAGTGTGTGAGACTAGTGATGTGCATTGAGTGAGACTCCACTGAAGTAAATGAGACCACTGATATGAGAATGGGTATCGCTGCACTGAAGTGTAACACCGGTGTAGGGAATGAGTGAGGATCCACTGACATGAATGCGTGAGACTCCACAGGAGCGCATGAGACCATTGGTGTGAAAATTGGTGAGACCCCACTGAAGAGGATGATACCAGTGATGGGGAACGAGTGAGACTCCACTTGAGACCAGTGATGAAGAACAAGTGAGACTCCACTGAAGTGGATGAGACCAGTGATGGGGAACGAGTTAAACTCCACTTAAGTGGATGAGACCAGTGATGTGGAACGAGTGAGACCCCACTTCAGACCAGTAATGGGGAACGAGTGAGACTCCACTGAGGTGGATGAGACCAGTGATGGGGAATGAGTGAGACTCCCCTTTAGACCAGTGATGGGAAATGAGTGAGACTCCACTGAAGTGGATGGGACCATTGATGGGGAACGAGTGAGACTCCACGGAAGTGGATGAGACCATTGATGGGGAACTAATTAGACTAAACTGAAGTGGATGAGACCAGCAATGTGGAACAAGTGAGCCTCTTTCTGAAGTTAATGTGACCAGTGATGGGGAACTAGTGAGACTCCACTGAAGTGGATGAGACCAGTGATGGGGAATGAGTGAGACACCACTAAAGTGAATGAGACCAGTGATGAGGAACTAGTTAGACTACACTGAAGTGGATGAGACGGTATGCAACGTTTACAACAAAATTTTTACAACGCACTACCATTACAACGCAGGTATTACCACGCATACCATTACAACGCATTGCGCTGGGAGGCGCTCTAGGGTAAGTAATAAGTTTAATTTTCTATCCAACACCTTCCCTAGTGTCCACGGGGACTGGAGTTGGAATAGAAAATTATACTTACCACTATCCAGCACCTCTAAGCGCTATGCGTTGTAACGGTATTCGTTGTAAATACCGCGTTGTAAAGGTATGCGTGGTAAAAGTATGCGTTGTAACGTCATACATCCGGATGAGACCAGCGATGGGGAACAAGTGAGACTCCACTGAAGTGGATGAGACCAGTGATGGGGAATGAGTGAGACTCCACTTGAGACCAGTGATGGGGAATGAGTGAGACTTCACTGAAGTGGATGGGACCATTGATGGGGAACGAGTGAGACTCCACGGAAGTGGATGAGACCATTGATGGGGAACGAGTGAGACTCCACGGAAGTGGATGATACCATTGATGGGGAACGAGTGAGAGTCCACTGAAGTGGATGAGACCAGTGATGGGGAACTAGTAAAACTGCACTTGACACCAGTGATGGGGAGCAAGTGAGACTCATCTGAAGTGGATGAGACCAGTGTTGAGGAACGAGTAAGACTCCACTTGAGGCCAGTGATTGGGAACGAGTGAGACTCCACTGAGGTGGATGATACTAGTGACGGGGAGGGAGCGAGTGAGACTCCACTGAGGTGGATGAGACCAGTGATGGAGAACTAATTAGACTAAACTGAAGTGGATGAGACCAGCGATGGGGAACAAGTGAGACTCCACTGAAGTTAATGTGACCAGGGATGGGGAACTAGTGAGACTCCACTGAAGTGGATGAGACCAGTGATGGGGAACGAGTGAGACTCCACTGAAGTGAATGAGACCAGTGATGGGGAGGGTGCGAGTGAGACTCCATTGAGGTGGATGAGACCAGTGATGGGAAACGAGTGAGACCCCACTAAAGTGAATGAGACCAGTGATGAGGAACTAGTTAGATGACACTGAAGTGGACGAGACCAGCGATGGGGAACAAGTGAGACTCCACTGAAGTGGATGAGACCAGTGATGGGGAGAGAGCGAGTGAGACTCCAATAAAGTGAATGAGACCAGTGATGGGGAACTAGTGGGACTCCAATGAAGTGGATGAGACCAGTGATGGGGAATGAGTGAGACTCCACTGAAGTGAATGAGACCAGTGATGGGAAACGAGTGAGACACCACTGAAGTGAATGACACCAGTGATGAGGAACTAGTTAGACTACACTGAAGTGTATGAGTCCAGCGATGGGGAACAAGTGAGACTCCACTGAAGTGGATGAGACCAGTGATGGGGAACGAGTGAGACTCCACTGAAGTGGATGAGACCAGTGATGGGGAAGGAGTGAGACTCCACTGAACTGGATGACATCAGTGATGAGGAACGAGTGAGACTCCACTGAAGTGGCCGCGCCACTGATGTGAGAATGGGTAAGACTCCAATGAAGTGTAACACCAATGTAGGGAATGAGAGAGGATTCACTGACATGCAGGAGACTTGTGATGTGCTAGAGACTAGTGAATGTGAATATGAGTAAGACCCCACTGAAATGACGAGACAAGTGTTGTGAAATGAGTGAGACTCCACTGAAGAGCATGATGCTTTTGATGGGGCACGAGTGAGACTCCACTGAAGTGAATGAGACCAGCGATGGGGCACAAGTGAGACTCCACCTAAGTCAATGAGACCAGTGATGGGGCACGAGTGAGATTCCACTGAAGTGAATGAGACCAGCGATGGGGCACAAGTGAGACTCCTCTAAAGTCAATGAGACCAGTGATGGGGCACGAGTGAGATTCCACTGAAGTGGATGAGACCAGTGATGGGGAACTAGTGAGGCTGCACTTGAGACCAGTGATGGGGAGCAAGTGAGACTCATCTGAAGTGGATGAGACCAGTGTAGAGGAACGAGTGAGACTACACTTGAGGCCAGTGATGGGGAGCGAGTGAGACTCCACTGAGGTGGATGAGACTAGTGATGGGGAGGGAGCGAGTGAGACTCCACTGAGGTGGATGAGACCAGTGATGGGGAACTAATTAGACTAAACTGAAGTGGATGAGACCAGCGATGGGGAACAAGTGAGACTCCACTGAAGTTAATGTGACCAGTGATGGGGAACTAGTGAGACTCCAATGAAGTGGATGAGACCAGTGATGGGGAATGAGTGAGACTCCACTGAAGTTAATGTGACCAGTGATGGGGAACTAGTGAGACTCCAATGAAGTGGATGAGACCAGTGATGGGGAATGAGTGAGACTCCACTGAAGTGAATGAGACCAGTGATGGGGAGGGAGCGAGTGAGACTCCACTGAGGTGGATGAGACCAGTGATGGGAAACTAGTTAGACTACACTGAAGTGGATGAGACCAGCAATGAGGAACAAGTGAGACTCCACTGAAGTGGATGAGACCAGTGATGGGGAACGAGTGAGACTCCACTTGAGACCAGTGTTGGGGAACGAGTGAGACTCCACTGAAGTGGATGAGACCAGTGATGGGGAATGAGTGAGACTCCACTGAAGTGGATGACATCAGTGATGGCGAACGAGTGAGACTCCACTGAAGTGGCCGCGCCACTGATGTGAGAATGGGTAAGACTCCAATGAAGAATGAGTGAGGATTCCCTGACATGCAGGAGACTTGTGATGTGCTAGAGACTAGTGATGTGAATATGAGTATGACCCCACTGAAATGACGAGACAAGTGTAGTGAAATGAGTGAGACTCCACTGAAGAGCATGATGCTTTTGATGGGGCACGAGTGAGACTCCACTGAAGTGAATGAAACCAGTGAAGGGGCACAAGTGAGACTCCACTAAAGTCAATGAGACCAGTGATGGGGCACGGGTGAGATTCCACTGAAGTGAATGAGACCACTGATGTGAGAATGGGTAAGACTCCAATTGTGTGTAATACCAGTGTAGGGAATCAGTGAGGATTCACAGAAGAGCATGAGATCAGTGATGTGAAAATGATTGAGACTCCACAGGAGAGCATGAGACCAGTGGTGTCAAAATGGATGAGACTCCAGTGTGGTGCATGAGAATAATGATGGAGAATGCTTGACTCCAATGAAGTACATGCGACTATTGATGTGAAATGAGTTAGACCCCACTGAAGTGAATGAGACCAGTGTTGTGTAAATGGGTGCCACTTCCCTGAAAGGGTGAGGGCAGTGAGTTGAAAATGGACAAGACTCTATTGAAGTGCATCATACTAGTGATAGGGAATGAGTGAAACTCTACTGAACTGAATGGGACCAGTGATTTGAGAAGGGGTAAGACACCCATGAAGTGTAACACCAGTGGGAAAGAGTGAGAATCCACTGAAGTGATCAGATAAATAATGTGGAATTGGGTGAGATTCTAGTCAAGTGCATTAGAACTGTGGTGGAAAATATGTGAGATTTCAATGAAGTACATGAGACGAGTGAATTAGTGAGACCCCTTTAAAGGGAATGAGAACCGCACCATGTACCACAGAAGTGCCTGAGACCGTGTTAGAGAGTAAATGAGGCACCACTGAAGTGCCTGAGACAGTGATAGAGAGTAAGTGAGGTACCATGAAGTGCCTGACACCAGTGATAGAGAGTAAGTGAGGCACCACTGAAGTGCCTGAGACCAGTGACAGAGAGTAAGTGAGGGACCACTGAAGTGCATGAGGCTAGTGATGTGAGAATAAGTGAGGATCCAGTGATGTGTATGACACCAATGATGAGGAATGGGTGAGGCTCTAGTAATGTGTTTGAGATCAGTGGTGTAAAAATAGGTAAGGCACCACAGAAATGTGTGAGACCATTTGTGAGAAGTTGGCCTGGCATATGCTGTCCACTAATTAAACAACCCTTATGGTGATTTAAGAGGTCAAAGATGTAGGAGAGTAGGGTCTGCTTCCTATGGTCACCCCCATTTTCTTGCTGTGATATTCTGGTTTTTCGACTTTAGTGTGGTTGTGGGCCTGCTAATCAGACCCACAGCCCAGCTGTTCTCTCTCTAAATTGATACCATGTAATTTGGGAACATACCACATTGGGTTTTGGGTCACCTATGTGAGCCCCTGTATAGTGTACCATAGGTACCCAGGGCATATGTGTATACAAGGCCTACCAGAGGCTGCAGCATGCATTATGCCACCCCTGGCTATCCATCTAAACTGACACCACAGGCTGATCACTCAGCTGGGGTAAGGTAGTGTAATCACTCCTTACTTAGATATAGTATATCTATATCTACCTTATTTATAGGCACATAGTGACCTATAAGTCACTCCTATGGCAGGCCTTAACAATCCTGGAGGCGGAGTGCTTGGTTTTATGTGAGAGGGTGCCCTAGCATGAGATGAGCCCCCCTGCAGCTTTCGGAACCATCTCCTTATAGCTGCTCTATGATATAGCCATACCATATACTCTTAAGTACATTATAATCCTCGCGGTTAATGCTAACTTTTGTTTTGCTTTATCAGAACATGTTGTGCAAGGTGTCAAACACTTTGGAATACTACCCCCCCCCCCCGCCAATTCTGGCGGCGTGGGTAGCATTCCACCCTTCTAGAGGGAGAAGACATGTAGTTACTGCTTTACCCGGTTAAAGTTAAACAGAGCCTCAGCATCACAAAATGGATGATCCTGCCACAGAGACAAGTCTGACCTCGTGCTGCTGGACGAAACTCCAGCAAGGGAGGCCTGGACAATAGATTTCCTGTCGAGGGAGGTGCTAGCACCTGCCCAGACAGCCTGTAGTGTATTGGGGCAGGGTGAGTTGAATGGAAAGATGCTTTTCCAGACACTGCTTGGGGCACACAAGGTGCTTGGCAGTTCGGGCTGGACTGTTCCCATGAGGCACAGGGTCAAGGCTGATTTGCATATAGTCATGTCTGAACTGGGGTGTTGTGGAGTGCAAAAAAACGATGGATTTAGACCCAGATCTCTGTACTGGGGCGAATGTATGACATTGTTCTGCATTCTGTCCATCAACTGTTGTTTTTGCATTTGTCACCCCGAGTGGGATGGGTATGCTCAGACTTGAGTCCCATGCTCTCCACACCACTGGAGTCAAGCTATCCTGGCTGAAGACGGCTGATAGCCAGAAACCGGTCCTAGGATGCTTGATTCCAGTCCAGGAAAGACATGGCTTGGCAGTTCGGGCTGGACTGTTCCCATGAGGCACAGGGTCAAGGCTGATTTGCTTATAGCCATGTCTGTACTGGGATGGTGTGGAGTGCAAAAAAACGATGGATTTAGGCCCAGATCTCTGTACTGGGGTGAATGTATGACATTATTCTGCATTCTGTCCATCAACTGTTGTTTTTGCATTTGTCACCCCGAGTGGGATGGGTATGCTCAGACATGAGTCCCATGCTCTCACACCACTGGAGTCAAGCTATCCTGGCTGAAGACGGCTAATAGCCAGAAACCGGTCCTAGGATGCTTGATTCCGGTCCAGGAAAGACATGGCTTGGCAGTTCGGGCTGGACTTTTCCCATGAGGCACAGGGTCAAGGCTGATTTGCATATATTAATACATTAAAGAGGGCGTGTGAGGGAAATATTTACTGACCTTGCATTGTTATAATCCCTAAACACAGTGAAAAACAATGTATAACAACGGGTCAAGAAACGGAGAAAAGCTATCAGAACAACTATGTGCTATTAATAGGATACAATCCATGAATCCAAAGTATACATGGTGAAAAATATGTTCCCATCAGATACCCGTCCTGTACCACCCTACATCATTTGGGATCCTTCACCAGAAGGAAGTGGAATAAATTCCACTATGGATTAGGTAGATTGTGTCCTAATCGTGTTTGAAGGATACAATGATGGATTAATGTAAACTATATGTTGGTATCAGTGGGTAAAAATAATTAGCAGTGCAGAAAATGCTATGTGTAGCATGTGAATAAGTGAATTAATATTGGGTTGTAGGAATGGAAAGAAAGAATTTTAATAGGATCCTACCCACACCCAAGGTTAAAAAACAGTGCAAAGTAGTGTTAACAAATAACTACTTAGATGTAATCTAGGTCGACATGTTTCTGCAGATTTTGTAGGCTCACACGATGCCTGTCTGCTTCATCAGGACCTTCACAATAATATGCTACTGCTGATAATGGTGTTTGTAGTGATTAAATCATATCACCTGAGATCGCCAAACAGAGTGATCCAGATGGTCACCGTCAGGTAGACGAACAAACATACACACAAAGAAAAAGGCACATAGTTAAAAACGATGGCTTTAGACACAAGGACAAACTCTCGTGATGTTACATATTTTGCCAAACAATATTGGTCACTGATTGCTCTCTAGTCAACCTGGAAGCAAGGCAAAAATGACCAAGTAAAGATAAACAAAATAAATCTTTATATTCACTCACCCAAAATCTGGGGAATGAACTCTCCACCTCACCCGGCTACAGCTCAGGTACAAATGGAGCACCGCTCTAGTGAATGTAAAAGGAGAAAAGCACCAATGAAAGAGGAGGACCTCTCTGAAGCTATTTTACCAAACACACCCTTTCCCCAACCTGTTCGGTTTGTAGCAGTCTTATGTTTCAACGTGGTATGGGGAAGGTCAATGATGTTTTAATTTAAATACAGTCAAATTTGGCACTTTGTGGAAGATATATGCGCTCGAGCTACTTCTAGTGCAAACTGAGTCGAGCGTCGTCCAAATTACCCGTATATATTTTAACGGGTGCCTTTACTGAAAACAAGTAACGACGGTGCTCTCAAATGCGCTCGAATCACATTGTAAAGCTAGCAACCCTTCAGCGAGGAAAGGTCACTCGAGCTCGCATCGTTGCTAAAGTGTTCCCCCAAACCCTTACCTGTCCGTCGGTACTCCTCGCCTCCGTCTAGGCTGTCAGTGGGAGGTACCTGGACGGACAGGAAGCGGTTATTTGAATTCTTTTTCGTGGACCGACGGGAGAGTCACGTGACAGACTCCGTCGCATGCGCCAAAACTACACGATTGATGGGAATTGTAGTTCGCATGCTGGAATCATGACGCGCTCGATCACGCGCGTTAATCTGTCGGGAAATGTAGTATGCTGGCGGGTTGCGGCCGCATACATAGATATAGAAGAGACACTTGCAATCGAAGAGTCCTAGTCGATGTATTTGTACTCAAAATACCGAAGGTATAAAAATTCTTTCCGCTAGTCAATGAGAATTTTATTATTTTGCTCGATACATTGTGCTAACCAACAGGTTAGTTTCAATCAATATATACATATCAGTGAAGCTATGTAAAGCAATGTAATCGAACTTATGACTAGCTATTAGTAAGCAAAAATAGTATATTATTTGTATTGTCTGTGGAACCACTATCATTAGTTTAGAGGATGTGGAAAACAAAATGACAGCAATTAGTGAAAAGTACACGCTAATAGTTTATGGTACTTTGACCTCCAAATCCCAGGTATACATCACTGTATATAGTGAACAATTTGTCCACTCCCTACAGTGACATCCAAGGGATGTCTTCGTTCAGGCCTGTTCTATCTGTTTGCAGTTTGTACACCCATCTTTGTTCCCTTTTGTGTAAGAAGGTACTTTTATCTGTAATATGATTAGGAATTACTGGTTGTTCTAGCACTGTCCAGTGCAGATCAGTCGGAGCATGTTGGGCCTCTAAGAAATGTTTGGTCATTCTTGTTGCTTGCTTATTGCAACGTATCGAGCTTTTATGCTCGGAGATTCTGATCTTTATTTTTCTCGTGGTCATGCCCACGTATTTCTTATCACAAGGGCAACTGATTAAGTATATGAGGTTGGAACTGTTACAGTTCGTAAACCTGCGTTGTTCCCATGGATGTTCTGTGCCGATGTTGATTGTGGTAGATTTACAGGTCTGAGGACATGCTGCACATTGTCCGCATGGATGGTGTCCGATTACTGCAGGCATCTCCCACAGGGTACCTGTCATTTTTGGAATTTCCATCCTTGGTCTTGTGTGGACCAATTTGTCCTTCAGGTTTTGTCCCCTTTTAAAAGCAAAAAGGGGGACGGGCAATTTGTCTTTTCCCGTATTTAGAATGCCCCAGTGTCTTTTAATAATGCTGGTGATTTGGTTTGATAGTGTACCAAATGTCTTGACGCAGGTCATTCGTTCTGTCTTTTCTTTGGGAGGCATTATTTCTAGTAGGCTGGCTCTGTTATTATTTGCTGCCCGTTTTTTTGATCGGTACACCAACTGTGTTGGATAGTCTTTATCCAAAAGATCTCGTGTTAAGTTCCTAGCATGTGCCTCAAAAGAAACTTTGTTTGTACAGTTCCTCTGTATACGTAAAAATTGCCCGTAGGGCAGATTGTCACGAAGGGACTTAGGGTGGCAGCTATGGTAATTCAACAAAGAGTTTCTGGCCATAGGTTTCTGATAGAGCTCTGATATGAGGCCATCGGTCGTACCAATGATCATCAGATCCAAAAAGGCTAATCTGCATGTATTGTATTCCATTGTAAATTTTAGATAGCGGTTCTTGTGATTTAGCCACTCATGGAATTCTTTAAGTTGGTTTTCATCCCCACGCCACACCACAAAAATGTCGTCGATGTAGCGTTTCCACGCTCGCAGACACTCGAGATGGGGGTTAGTGTCTGCGAGCACGTGCTGCTATTCAAATTGATGCAAGTATAGGTTAGCGAGACTAGGGGCAAAAACGCTGCCCATGCTAGTCCCGCTAATCTGCAAATAAAGAGAATCTTCATAGGAGAAGAAGTTCTCTGTCATAGCTAGTGTTGCTAAGGTCATAATGAGTCTAACAGGAGTTATGGAGTCCAAGTCTCGTGATAGCAATAGCTCTTCTATCACCTGTAGAGTCTCCGTTTGGGGTATAGATGTGTACAAACTCTCGACATCGAACGACACCAACAGATCTGTGTTAATGTCGTATTCAATGTCGGGTAGCAATCTTAAAACATCTTTGGTGTCCTTCAAATAAGAAGGCATCTCCTGTACCATTGGTTGGAGAAACACATCAACAAAGGTCGACAAAGGTTCCAGGAGTGAACCTATCCCAGATATAATGGGACGGCCTGGTGGAGGGCGTTGGACCTTGTGTATTTTTGGCAACTGGTAAAAGTACGGGGTGACCGGGTTGGATACTTGGAGATATTGGCCCTCTTTAGGAGTGAGCCAACCTTCTGCTTCTTCAACGATGTGAGCTATGATGTTAGTTAGTCTAGCTGTCGGGTCTTGTTTAAGTTTTCTATATGACCGACCATCGTTGAGCTGGCGTAAGCACTCATTGCGGTATGTTCCCACATCGAGGATGACCACCCCTCCCCCCTTGTCTGCTGGTTTTATCGCAATGAGGGGGTTCTCAGTTAGATCCTTAATAGCAGTTTGTTCATCTCTAGTCAGATTAGAAAACATCCTCTGCCTGACAGCGAAGAGTTCTCGTATGTCATGGTTGACAGCTTCTTCAAAGGTAAGAACCTTTGGAGGTTGGCCTAGTATAGTTGGGTTAAAGGTCGAAGGTTTCTTCAATCCAGTATTGTTTCGGGGGCTGCATTTCGAATTCACAATTGGTTTATTCGCAAACATAAAATGAAGCCTGATCTTGCGATGGTCTGAGGTGGTATGTTCCAGCGGACCTGTCCTTGTCTGGGAGTTCTTTGACGGCCCCGGCTTCTCCTGCCCCCCCCCAAAAAAGACTGTTGGTTGTAATCTCCATAGAATGGGGGCGGACCATATGGGTTCATCATTGGCGGAAAAGGTGGTTGGCCCCATGGTGAAGGTTGCCACCAAGGTGGGCATTGTGGTTGGGGGAAGGCTTGATTATATCCTCTCCACCCTCTCCTGTTCCCACCACGACCTCGCTGTTGGAAAGATAGACAAGGACAGGTCCGCTGGAACATACCACCTCAGACCATGGATCTGAGGAGTGGGAGAAAGATACCACAGGATCAACCGTCAACCGCAGCGGGACCAGTTTAGTCATCAACTTGAGCTCGCAACAATTAACAGAGACCCAAGAGCAAGTATTGAACAAAGGCCTTGGATTTGTCTCAACAAATCGCACGGATCCATTCCAGGCTCAAATTGAATTAAGCAAACTCTATCGCAAGATCAGGCTTCATTTTATGTTTGCGAATAAACCAATTGTGAATTCGCAATGCAGCCCCCGAAACAATACTGGATTGAAGAAACCTTCGACCTTTAACCCAACTATACTAGGCCAACCTCCAAAGGTTCTTACCTTTGAAGAAGCTGTCAACCATGACATACGAGAACTCTTCGCTGTCAGGCAGAGGATGTTTTCTAATCTGACTAGAGATGAACAAACTGCTATTAAGGATCTAACTGAGAACCCCCTCATTGTGATAAAACCAGCAGACAAGGGGGGAGGGGTGGTCATCCTCGATGTGGGAACATACCGCAATGAGTGCTTACGCCAGCTCAACGATGGTCGGTCATATAGAAAACTTAAACAAGACCCGACAGCTAGACTAACTAACATCATAGCTCACATCGTTGAAGAAGCACTAGCAGAAGGTTGGCTCACTCCTAAAGAGGGCCAATATCTCCAAGTATCCAACCCGGTCACCTCGTACTTTTACCAGTTGCCAAAAATACACAAGGTCCAACGCCCTCCACCAGGCCGTCCCATTATATCTGGGATAGGTTCACTCCTGGAACCTTTGTCGACCTTTGTTGATGTGTTTCTCCAACCAATGGTACAGGAGATGCCTTCTTATTTGAAGGACACCAAAGATGTTTTAAGATTGCTACCCGACATTGAATACGACATTAACACAGATCTGTTGGTGTCGTTCGATGTCGAGAGTTTGTACACATCTATACCCCAAACGGAGACTCTACAGGTGATAGAAGAGCTATTGCTATCACGAGACTTGGACTCCATAACTCCTGTTAGACTCATTATGACCTTAGCAACACTAGCTATGACAGAGAACTTCTTCTCCTATGAAGATTCTCTTTATTTGCAGATTAGCGGGACTAGCATGGGCAGCGTTTTTGCCCCTAGTCTCGCTAACCTATACTTGCATCAATTTGAACAGCAGCACGTGCTCGCAGACACTAACCCCCATCTCGAGTGTCTGCGAGCGTGGAAACGCTACATCGACGACATTTTTGTGGTGTGGCGTGGGGATGGATGAAAACCAACTTAAAGAATTCCATGAGTGGCTAAATCACAAGAAACGCTATCTAAAATTTACAATGGAATACAATACATGCAGATTAGCCTTTTTGGATCTGATGATCATTGGTACGACCGATGGCCTCATATCAGAGCTCTATCAGAAACCTATGGCCAGAAACTCTTTGTTGAATTACCATAGCTGCCACCCTAAGTCCCTTCGTGGAGAAGCGTGGCTCAGTGGTTAGAGGCGGCAGACCCGGAAGCTGAGATCGACCGTGGACCAGGGTTCGATTCCCCGCCTCGGCGGGTCTCGGGCTCAAAATTCCACAGACTCCACAATTCTCGCTCTGGTGCCTACTCAACTCATGGGGTCACACTCTGCGACTCTGGGCAATAGCTTGCTTAATCTCCACTACGGCCCCTCGCGGCGGGATGCCTGGCTTTCACCTTGTGGACACCCTGCCGGGGTTTCTCACAGGGGAATACCAGGATGGGTTCCCTAAGCAAGCGCCGGGATGCTTACGGGCAGCTGTGCGCTTTACAAGTCCAGCACATTCGTGACAATCTGCCCTACGGGCAATTTTTAGGTATACAGAGGAACTGTACAAACAAAGTTTCTTTTGAGGCACATGCTAGGAACTTAACACGAGATCTTTTGGATAAAGACTATCCAACACAGTTGGTGTACCGATCAAAAAAACGGGCAGCAAATAATAACAGAGCCAGCCTACTAGAAATAATGCCTCCCAAAGAAAAGACAGAACGAATGACCTGCGTCACGACATTTGGTACACTATCAAACCAAATCACCAGCATTATTAAAAGACACTGGGGCATTCTAAATACGGGAAAAGACAAATTGCCCGTCCCCCTTTTTGCTTTTAAAAGGGGACAAAACCTGAAGGACAAATTGTTCCACACAAGACCAAGGATGGAAATTCCAAAAATGACAGGTACCCTGTGGGAGATGCCTGCAGTAATCGGACACCATCCATGCGGACAATGTGCAGCATGTCCTCAGACCTGTAAATCTACCACAATCAACATCGGCACAGAACATCCATGGGAACAACGCAGGTTTACGAACTGTAACAGTTCCAACCTCATATACTTAATCAGTTGCCCTTGTGATAAGAAATACGTGGGCATGACCACGAGAAAAATAAAGATCAGAATCTCCGAGCATAAAAGCTCGATACGTTGCAATAAGCAAGCAACAAGAATGACCAAACATTTCTTATAGGCCCAACAAGCTCCGACTGATCTGCACTGGACAGTGCTAGAACAACCAGTAATTCCTAAACATATTACAGATACAAGTACCTTCTTACACAAAAGGGAACAAAGATGGGTGTACAAACTGCAAACAGATAGAACAGGCCTGAACGAAGACATCCCTTGGATGTCACTGTAGGGAGTGGACAAATTGTTCACTATATACAGTGATGTATACCTGGGATTTGGAGGTCAAAGTACCATAAACTATTAGCGTGTACTTTTCACTAATTGCTGTCATTTTGTTTTCCACATCCTCTAAACTAATGATAGTGGTTCCACAGACAATACAAATAATATACTATTTTTGCTTACTAATAGCTAGTCATAAGTTCGATTACATTGCTGTACATAGCTTCACTGATATGTATATATTGATTGAAACTAACCTGTTGGTTAGCACAATGTATCGAGCAAAATAATGAAATTCTCATTGACTAGCGGAAAGAATTTTTATACCTTCGGTATTTTGAGTACAAATACATCGACTAGGACTCTTCGATTGCAAGTGTCTCTTCTATATCTATGTATGCGGCCGCAACCCGCCAGCATACTACATTTCCAGACAGATTAACGCGCGTGATCGAGCGCGTCATGATTCCAGCATGCGAACTACAATTCCCATCAATCGTGTAGTTTTGGCGCATGCGACGGAGTCTGTCACGTGACTCTCCCGTCGGTCCACGAAAAAGAATTCAAATAACCGCTTCCTGTCCGTCCAGGTACCTCCCACTGACAGCCTAGACGGAGGCGAGGAGTACCGACGGACAGGTAAGGGTTTGGGGGAACACTTTAGCAACGATGCGAGCTCGAGTGACCTTTCCTCGCTGAAGGGTTGCTAGCTTTACAATGTGATTCGAGCGCATTTGAGAGCACCGTCGTTACTTGTTTTCAGTAAAGGCACCCGTTAAAATATATACGGGTAATTTGGACGACGCTCGACTCAGTTTGCACTAGAAGTAGCTCGAGCGCATATATCTTCCACAAAGTGCCAAATTTGACTGTATTTAAATTAAAACATCATTGACCTTCCCCATACCACGTTGAAACATAAGACTGCTACAAACCGAACAGGTTGGGGAAAGGGTGTGTTTGGTAAAATAGCTTCAGAGAGGTCCTCCTCTTTCATTGGTGCTTTTCTCCTTTTACATTCACTAGAGCGGTGCTCCATTTGTACCTGAGCTGTAGCCGGGTGAGGTGGAGAGTTCATTCCCCAGATTTTGGGTGAGTGAATATAAAGATTTATTTTGTTTATCTTTACTTGGTCATTTTTGCCTTGCTTCCAGGTTGACTAGAGAGCAATCAGTGACCAATATTGTTTGGCAAAATATGTAACATCACGAGAGTTTGTCCTTGTGTCTAAAGCCATCGTTTTTAACTATGTGCATTTTTCTTTGTGTGTATGTTTGTTCGTCTACCTGACGGTGACCATCTGGATCACTCTGTTTGGCGATCTCAGGTGATATGATTTAATCACTACAAACACCATTATCAGCAGTAGCATATTATTGTGAAGGTCCTGATGAAGCAGACAGGCATCGTGTGAGCCTACAAAATCTGCAGAAACATGTCGACCTAGATTACATCTAAGTAGTTATTTGTTAACACTACTTTGCACTGTTTTTTAACCTTGGGTGTGGGTAGGATCCTATTAAAATTCTTTCTTTCCATTCCTACAACCCAATATTAATTCACTTATTCACATGCTACACATAGCATTTTCTGCACTGCTAATTATTTTTACCCACTGATACCAACATATAGTTTACATTAATCCATCATTGTATCCTTCAAACACGATTAGGACACAATCTACCTAATCCATAGTGGAATTTATTCCACTTCCTTCTGGTGAAGGATCCCAAATGATGTAGGGTGGTACAGGACGGGTATCTGATGGGAACATATTTTTCACCATGTATACTTTGGATTCATGGATTGTATCCTATTAATAGCACATAGTTGTTCTGATTTGCATATAGCCATGTCTGAACTGGAGTGGTGTGGAGTGCAAAAAAACGATGGATTTAGGCCCAGATCTCTGTACTGGGGTGAATGTATATCATTGTTCTGCATTCTGTCCATCAACTTTAGTTTTTGCATTTGTCACCCCGAGTGGGATGGGTATGCTCAGACGTGAGTCCCATGCTCTCCACACCACTGGAGTCAAGCTATCCTGGCTGAAGACGGCTGAAAGCCAGAAACCGGTCCTAGGATGCTTGATTCCGGTCCAGGAAAGACATGGCTTGGCAGTTCGGGCTGGACTGTTCCCATGAGGCACAGGGTCAAGGCTGATTTGCATATAGCCATGTCTGAACTGGGGTGGTGTGGAGTGCAAACAAACAATGGATTTAGGCCCAGATCTCTGTACTGGGGTGAATGTATGACATTGTTCTGCATTCTGTCCATCAACTGTTGTTTTTGCACACAAGGTGTTCCATGCATAGCCCGGTTCAAACCAGTTGCTGAGGCACTCTAGCCCCGCTCTGGCGCGAAACTGGACAAAGGGAAAGGGGTGTAACCACCCCCTTCCCAGGTCCACCCATAGAAGGGACCTGGCAGGTAATCCAGCCCCTAAAATCAGTATAAAGATAGGAGCTGTGTCCCCAGGACTTTAGATTATCCTGGAACGAAACTCTGATATGAAACTCTTGGACCTTCGACCTTCTATTTCGACTAGAAGACTGAAGACATCTTGGGTTGATAGATAGGGAATGAGTGAGAGACAATTGAAGTCTGTAGGTTCACAGAGAGGGAATGAGCGAGAGCCTACTGAAGTCCATGGGTTTATTGATAGAGAATGGGGGTAGACTATTGAAGTAAATGGGTTCACAGACAGGGAATGAGTGAGTGCCTATTGAAGTCCATGGGTTCACTGACACAGATTGCGCTAGAGTCTATTGAAGCCCATGGGTTCACAGACAGGTAATGAGTGAGAACCTATTTAAGTCCATGGGTTCACAGAAAAGGAATGAATAAGGGCCTATTGCAGTCCATGGGCTAACAGACAGGGAATGATCAAGACCCAACTTTAGTCCATGGGCTAAAAGACAGGGGATGAGCGAGAGCCTATTAAATCCATAGGTTGACAGACAGAAAATGAGATAGAGCATATTGAAGTTCATTATTACACAGATAGGGAATAAGTGAGAGCTTATTGAAGCCCATGAGTTTACACTCAGGAAACGAGTGAAAGAATATTGAAGTGATTGGGTTGATAGATAGAAAATGAACGAGAGCCAATTGAATCCCACAAATTCACAGGTTGGGATTTAGTGAGAGTCTATTAAAGTCGAGGAGTTCACCAACAGGGAAAGTACGAGAGCCTATTGAATTCAAAGGGTTCACAGAGAGGGAATGCGTGAGAGCCTACTGGAGTCCATGGATTAACTGATAGAGAATGAGGAAGAGACTACTGAAGTCCATGGGTGGACTGATAGAGAATGAGGGAGAGACTATTGAAAACCATGGACTAACAGTTGGAATGAGTGAGAGCCTACTGAGGCTCATGGATTAACTGATAGAGAATGAGGAAGAGCCTATTGAAGTCCACGGGTGGACTGATAGAGATTGAGGGAGAGAATATTGCAGTCCATGGGCTGACAGACAGGGATTCAGTCCTGGGGGACTCTGAAGATGGTTGGTGTGGGGTCCGAGAGGAAAGGGGGGGAGTCTGACCCGCTGCGTTCTGCTGGAGAGGAAGGAGCGGATCCCTGCGTCGTGAGACTGCGTATTAAGGTGTGGTGAGAGACTGTCGAACGCCGCTGAGAGGTAGAGGAGGATGAGGGCTGCTGTTTCTTCTTCGTCCAGTAGGGTGCAGATGACGTCTGTTGCGGCGAGGAAGGCGGTTTCCGAACTGTGTTTTTCTCTGAAGCCAGAGATGTGTCTGTAGTTTTTGAGGTCGGTGGGGTCCGCCAAGGGTTTCTTCTGGAGGGGGTTGATCTCGGCATTTTTCCAGTCATCGGGAAACGAGGCGATTGCCAGGGAGCGGTTGTTGATGTGGCAGACCATGGGTGCGATGGTGTCGGCGGCTCTGTTGAAAATGGGGTGGGGGCAGGGATCCGTGGGGGCCCCAGAGTGGACTGACTTCATCGTCTTCAGTGTGTCTTCGGTGGTGAGGGCTGCCCAGTTGTAGATCTCTGGCTTCAGGGTGTCGGGGGTGTTTGGTGAGGGTTCAGTGTGTTGGTAGTCTTTGTCGAAGTTGTTGTAGATTCGCTTGGTTTTGTGGTGGAACAAGGTGCTGAGTTTGTTGCAGAGGTCTTGTGAGGGAGGGATGTCGGTGAACTCGCTGGTGGGTTGGGCAAACTCCTTGATGATGTTAAAGTTCTATGCTGTTTTGTGCATGAGTGAGATTCTGTCTTCAATCGCTTTTTTCCTTGTTTTTCTGATGAGTTATTGGTGGGCGATGGTGGCGGCTCTGAAGTTGTTGTGGATTTGATGTTCCTCCAGGCCTTTTCGAGGTGGCAGCTAATGCATCTCACTCTTGAAGTTCGGTGATAAACCATCTCTATCAGTCAACCCATGGACTTCAATAGGCTCTCACTCTACCTTTCTTGGCGTGGGTGTCTGTTGTTTTTCTTGAGGGGGGCTATGGTGTAGGCGCTGTATGAGATCCATCTGTGCAGTGTTGGTCCGGTCTGCAGTGTTGGGGTTGTCGTTTTCCACAATGGTTGGGGTGAAGTTGCTGGGTGATGAGGTTCGCTGGTCGTCAGTGATTCTGGTCCAGTTTCTTTGTGGGAGCAGGTGCTGGTGTCTGTGGAAGGTAGGTGTTCTGAAGGTGAAGTGGACGCATCGATCGTCAGTCCATGGGACTGGCGGAAGGTGATGGAGTTTCCTGTTGTGAAGAGGGGATCGAGGGTGTGTCCTGCTGAGTGCGTGGGTTTGGTCGCAATTTGGTGGAGTCCAATGTTGTGAAGGTAGTCCAGGAGGGATGTGGTGCTGGGGTCCAGTTGGTTGTCGAGGTGGAAGTTGAGGTCACCCAGTAGGGTGTAGTTGGTGGATGCGATGGCATGCGGGGAGAAGATGTCCTTGTTGGAGTTGGCAAAAAGCCCACGGGGTCCAGGGGGTCGGTAGATGAGGGTTCCTCAGAGGGTGGAGGTGGGACTGGCCAGTATCTTGAAGTGAAGGTGTTCCATCAGGTCTGTGGGCTCGTCAGGGAGTGTGCTCAGGTGGAGGGTAGATTTGTGGACGATGGCAATCTCTCCTCCTGGGTGGGTGGGGCGGTCCTTCCTGGAGACCAGGGAATGGGTGAGAGCCTACTGACATCAAAGGGTTGAAAGACAGGGAATGAGTGACAGCCTATTGAAGTCCATGGGGTCATTGACAGAGAATGAGCGAGAGCCTATTGAAGCCCATGAATACACAGATAGGGATTCAGTGAGAGTCTTTTAAAGTTGATGAGTTCACCAACTGGGAAAGTGAGCCCATTGAATTCCACGGGTTTACAACTTAGGAATGATAGAGAGACTTTTTTTCTTTTTTTAGAGTTTTATATAGCGCGAACTAGACCCGAAGATATTGAGTATCAGAACGCTTTACATAGCACCAGTTTCGTTATATGAGAACACATAAATTTTTGTTAGGCACGGGGAGATTAAGTGATTTGCCCAGAATCACAAGATGTTGAGCATTGTTGCCGAGACTCGAACCTGGTTCTCCAGCTTCTACGTTGACCGCTCTAGCCATAAGGCTACATCCTCTCCCCTATTGAAGTCCATGGTTTACAGAGAGGGAATGAGTGAGAGCCTACCAAAGCCCATGCGTTGACTGATAGAGAATGAGGAAGAGACTATTGAAGTCCATGGGTTGACTGATAGAGAATGAGGGATAGACTATTGCATTCCATGGGCAGACAGACAGGGATTCAGTGAGAGCCGATTGAAGTCCATTGGTTCAAAGAAAGTGAATGGGAGCCTATTGACGTCCATGAGTTTACAGACAGTTCTTTTTTTTTATTTGATTTTTCCTCCTCGTCATCTGTCGACTCCACCCGCATCCATGCTTCATCGCTCTTACCTGCACCGGCTGCCACTGCAGATAGGGAATGAGTAAGAGGCTATTATAGTCCCTGATTTCACAGATAGGGAATGAGAATCTTTTAAAGTTCATGGGTTCACAGATTGGAAATGAGTGAGAGCCTATTAAAGTCCATGGGTTGACTGATAGAGAATGAGGAAGAGACTATTGAAGTCAATGAGTTAACAGATAGGGAATGAATGAGAGCCTACTGAAATACATGAGTTAACAGACAGGGAATGAGAGCCTATTGAATGAAGTCCATGGGTTCAGAGACAGAGAATGAGTAAGAGCATACTGATGTCCAGGGACTCACAGACATTGAAAGAGTGACAGTCTACCGAAGTGCATGAGTTCACATATAGGGTATGAGTGAGAGCCTTTTGAAGTACATGGGTTCACAGACAGGGAATTAGTGAAAGCCTTTTGAAGGCCATGGGTTCACAGACAGGAAATGACTGAGAACCTATTGAAGTCCCTAAGTTCAGAGACAGGAAATGAATGAGAACCTATTGAAATCCCTAAGTTCAGAGACAGGAAATGGAAGCCTATCGGAGTACATGAGTTCACAGACAGGGAATGAATGAGAGCCTATTGAAGTCCATGAATTCATGTGAGAGCCTCTAACACCACTAACTAAAACACCTCTGCAGTTGAGCACCACAGCCCAAGTCTGACCCTACCGACTGTGTCCCTGAGACCCTCAAGACCAGACCAAACATTTGGGTTCTGCCAGACTGGTCACCCAGTCCCTTCTTGCAGCTTATTTTCTACAGGTACCTTTACCATTGACTATATGTTAATGTTAATTGCATTTGTAAAGCGTCGCTGCTACCAAAAAGGTGTCCTGGCGCTAGGGTGAAGTGCCTACTGATGGAAACTGGGAGATTGATTTATATACTAAATGCAACCTAATTGGTAAAAAGCCATGTTTTTAAGGCCTTCCTGAATGCCATCAAGTTAGTCATGTGTCTTAGATGTGGAGGGAGGGAGTTCCAGGCTATGGCTGCATTAGCGATAAAACATCTGCCGCCCCAATTGGCTTTTTTCGTCCGGGGCGTAATTACCAATTTGGCATCCGAAGATCGGAGTGTTCTTTTAGGCGAGTATCATCGGAAGTGTTGTTTTAGGAATTCTAGTCCTGTTCCATGCATTGCTTTGAAGACCAGACACAAGGCCTTCAACTTGGTACGCTTCCTCATAGGCAGCCAGTGTAGTCTTCTGATTGAACCTGTGATAGGTGCATATTTAGGGGTTCCAGTAATGAGTCTGGCAGATACGTTCTGGAGAATCTGTAATTTATTCATTAGGCATTCTTGTAGCTTGAGGTAGAGACTGTTACAATAGTCCAGTTTAGACATTGCTAATGCAGTTACTACCGTTTGTTGTGCTTCTTTAGGAATTAGATCTCCTATTATCACAGGGGCAACCCATTAAACCATTAAGGCATCTGGGCATATAAACTAAACTTTTAAAAAATGATGCCTATGGTAATAGTTCTGTGAATCTTTAATGAAAGACAGGTACCGTAAATTATCTGTCTTCAGTTTTCTCAAGAATACTTCATGAATAATTCTCATTATCTACTTTATCATGATTCAGCTGATCACTATCCAATCAATTCAATAAATCCATAAGACAAAAATTGGTTTTGTAACTTGTTTTAGTAAACCAAATCTTTTATCGGGAAAAAATAATTTTCTCTTTTTATACTTTTCATTTACATTTTTTTTACACATATATACATTTTTTAAACATATATATTTGTACAATATACACAATATCTACAAACATATAAATAAGCACAAAACAATAAATAACTTTTTCTCCTGAACCGTTTTTCTGGTTCCGGTGTCCAATTATTTTAAACAAGGAAATATATGCCACTAAATCATAAGACCTTATTCCTTTGTCTTGGTCACCACAACATATTTACAAGGAGCCGGGGAAGATAAAAACCCTTTATACTTCCTTTTAAACTCAATTCAGTATTTTGGTGATGCCAATATAGACAACAGTCGACGCGTTTCAGCCTGTACTTAATTAGGCCTCCTCAGTACTTGGGCAACAAACTTGTCTTTCTACAGCGAAGTGCAGTCTCGATGGCTCACAAAACTACACAGGTCGGTAAACAGCCTACCCAGCCGGGCTGGCTAACCGCTAATTAAGGGACCCCACCTGGAGTATCTCGATCTAATCCAATTATTGTGTCCCAATTTCAATCGATTCGAACTTACAGGACGCTGTTGGCACAGCTCTGCGACCCTGTACAGCGCTTGGGATCTAAAAGAGAGTCATGATTTTTTTGCAGGATCTAAGGGTGAATGAGGTAGAAGAAGCCACTGAGTTCACCTGGTCCTTGAAACTAAGAGTGTCATCGATCCAAATTCCCAGGTTTTTCACCTTCCTGGTCGGGACTAACAGCAGTCTTAGTGAGTTCGGCCAGCAGTTGGGTGCCCAGAAAGCTGGGTTGTTCCCAAATAGCACAACCTCGGTCTTACTGGAATTTAACTTCAAGCAGTTATGTGCCATCCAGTTTCCTATCACGTACATACAGTCGTGAAATTTGGCCGCCGTGTCTTGTGCTCGTTCTGGTTGAATAGTTACTACGATTTGGGTGTCGTCGGTGTATGATGTTAAATTAAAACCGTAGGATTCAACAAGGGGAGCAAGAAAGGACACGTAAACATTAAAGAGTGTCGGGATCAATGAAGACCCCGGCGGAACTCCACATGGTAGAGAGAAGGCATACGCCTCAAATTTGTCTAATTTGACAGTTTGGGTTCGTTCTAAGAGAAAGGATTTTAGAGGTTTTTGGGCATTGCCCTTAACTCCTATCTCATCTAATTGGTCCACCAGTACTACATGGTGGACTGTATCAAATGCTGCGGACAGGTCCAACATGATCAGGGTGGCCCTGCCTCCTTGATATAGAGTATCTCTGTTTTTCTTCCGTAGATTTGATAAGAGCCGTTTCCATACTATGGCTTTCTCTAAATCCGTATTGGGCGGGGTCAAGTGCCTGAGCAAGTTTAAGAAACTCGCTAAGTTGATTATTCATATCTTTCTCTATTAATTTTGCTGAGAGAGGAAGTCTGGATATGGGCCTGAAGTTTTTTGGATCATTAGAATCCAAATTCGTTTTTTTTAGTAGTGGCAGAATGGAAGCCTGTTTCCATTCCCTAGGAAAGTATCCTTATTTTTACATAAGGTTAAAGATGGAAGTGAGTTTGCATGCCACAGTGTATCCCGCTAGTTTTAATACCTCTTTCAGGCATGGGTCGTAGGGGGAACCTGATTTAGTTTTAACCAGAAGATTGTAAGTGTCCCCTTCAGAGAGAGGGCTGAAACTGGTAAGTTCAAGATTAGATTTTTTATTTGAGTCTGTCGTAGGGCAGGTGGTGGGGTCAGATGTCATTCCATTGGATGAATCAGAAAATGTAGAGAAGATGACGTTAACTTTGTCATAGAAGAACTTGGCTATTTTATTGCATAGGTCTTGGCTTGCTGGTATAGCTGGGGCTCTGGGGTGGGCAAGGGAATTCACTGTTTTGAAGAGTGTTTTGGGTGAGTTTTTGGCCTCATGGATCTTGTTCGTATTGTATTTTTGTTTAGTGTTTTGCAGCAGCTGTTTACATTGAGCTAAACTTACTTTATATTGCTTTTTATCTTTGTCCTTGTATCCCTTTCTCCAATTTCTTTCAAGATGTTTACATATAAGTTTCTGGTCTTTAAGCTCCTGTGAATACCAAGGGGCTGAAGGTCGTGTTCAATAGAGGCAAACTGTTTTTAAGGGGGTAAGCTTATTCCCTGCCTCTTCAAGCCACTTAAGAGTAGGCTTTGGTAGCATGATCCAGGTTAATGGGAGATGAGGTGACGGTAGTTAATAGGAGGCTGTGTAAATCCTCCGCTACTATGCTTTTCCAGGCTCTAGATTCAACATATTCATTAGAGGGTTTGGTACCCGAGTGATTGGGTATGGTAAGCTTAAAGAGTATTGCTCAGTGTGTAGGGAGTACATTCGTGAAAGAGAGTAAGGGGTTATTGGAAAAGATCCCATCAAGAGTATGACCTGGTTGATGCGTGGCTCCTGAAACCAATTGTTCTAGATTTCCACCTAACATAAGATCCAGAAGGTTGGCTGTATCTGGGTCAAGGTCTGCCTCTAGATGGAAATTAAAATCGCCTAATATTGTAAATGAGGAAGTGTTAAGCCCAATTTCAAAACGTTGCCAACTTGGGTTATAAAATGTTTTCTTGGGCCTGGGGGCCTGTAGATAAGGGAGCCTCTAAAGGAATCCCGATGAGAAATCTGAAGGCAGAACTGCAGAGCTTCACATTCCTCATTTATTAGTGGATTAAAGGATGATGTGATGGTGTTGTGATGTATGACTGCTAGACCACCTCCTTTTTTCTGAGCTCTGCTGAGTGAACAGCAGATATAGTCAGGCGGTTTGGCTTTCACCAGGTCTGGTCCTGAGGAGTCATCCGTCCAGGTCTCAGTAAGAAAAGCTATCTTTATACCTTCATTTTCCAAAAAGGAGGCACATTCAATACTGTGCTTAACCAGAGATCTAGCATTGATCAGGACACAGTTCCAGGCAGTGCCTTGACTAGAATTGATCTGTTTTCTAGTCAGCCCTGCCACAGGAAGCGATGTCAATTCAGGAATTTTGA
This sequence comes from Lissotriton helveticus, assembly GCF_964261635.1. NCBI lineage: Eukaryota > Metazoa > Chordata > Amphibia > Caudata > Salamandridae > Lissotriton > Lissotriton helveticus. The sequence continues at coordinate 468,068,380 of NC_136062.1, forward strand.
CATTGCACCCTGTGCAGAGCTTCGAGATGTGGGAGAGCCCGTGTTCAGGTAAATAAATACAGCAAAATTGGTCAGTTTTGTTTGGGTTGACAGCCCTCAGGGCACTGCTGGAGTATATAAGAGGTATGGTTCTCCCTGAGGTCTTTAGGACAGGGGGGCTGGCGCTGAGCGCGGACGGGCGCAGATGGGCTTGCCTTCGGTGCGCCCGCTGCGCGCTTGCGCCATCGTCTAATTAAATACGGTCGAAGGGCAACAAAGACTAGCCCGCTGACCAAACTGCTCCCCAAGATGGCGGTGAATCCCGCGACGGAGCTGCCGGGGGCTGGGGGTTATGGCCTGAATTAGCAGGTGAGCGCCACAGAGTGCAAATGCGCAATTTAAAAAATCCAACTCGAAAATTAAAAAGCCACAAATGGTCCAGTTAAAAAGTGCTATTGACAGATAAAAAGAAACAGTTTTTAAAAATACCAGAGTAAAGTTGGTCACTCCCGGCTGTGCCTCAGGAGGACTTCACCTAGCGTGCTCGCACCATCGTCTGATGAAATACGGTCTTGGGCAACAAAGACTAGCCCGCTGACCGAAGTGATCCCCAAGATGGCGGTGAATCCCACGACGGAACTGCCGGGGGCTGGGGGTTATGGCCTCAATTACCAGGTGAGCGCCACAGCGTGCAAATGCGCAATTTTAAAAATCCTACTGGAAATTAAAAAGCCACAAATGCTTGAGTTAAAAAGTGCTATTGACAGTTTTTAAAAATACCAGAGTAAAGTTAGTCACTCCCGGCTGTGCCTCAGGAGGACTTCACCTCCTAGCGTGTAGTGTCTGAAGCGACCACCGCTGAAAGCGCCCATGCACACGTACACCACAGGACAAGTAAAACTGAACACCTGGTTCTTTCTTAGACCCTGGCCCATACTCACCAGTCCAGAAGATCAGTCCTGTTAGTTGTTTGCAAATGACCTTATGCAGTGAATGTTTCTCCTATAGGATAACTTTACTGAGTTTCAGCCTCATGCCTCAGATCTGACAGCTGCCATTTTCTACTACTTCTTCTATAAAATGTGATAACCTCTAAAGTACTTACACAATTACGAAGTTCTTGGTGTTAAAAATGCTATAAAAATACAGGTTAACGTTTCTAAATTGGTCTCAAGTTTCTTCTTGAGAGTGTCTCATTTATTGACTCTCTGTGTGCACCAAATGCTTAACACTACCCCTGATAAGCCTAAACTGCTTGCCCACACTACCAGAAAAGAGAGAATTTGGGATTAATAATTTAAGCCCTGTAAACCAATAAGGGCCATATGGACTTTCTATATAGTGTACCTCATTTTGGTACACTAGATAAAAAGCCAGCTTCCTACAGCAGGCGATTGCCAGTGGCCGAGATTAATTCAAGCATTCCGTACATCACCATGTTGTTTTTGCTTTTGGCGCCCTAAGTACTCCGGATATGCCCAAACGTTGGTGTTGGGTTCACTATGCCACTGGAACAAAGCTATACATAGCTAAAGAGCCCGTAGCAAGGGCTAAAATGGTCCTATTAGTTGAATGACTTCTTTAGTGGAAGGAGAGGTAGCATCCACCCCAGCTCTAGAGCACGCCAATGACCACGCCACACACGGAGCTCGGTAAGGCATGTCTTTATTCTTCGGCATGCAAGAGTTAACTGAACACACTTTATTGACCACACCCAGATAACTCGCAACCGATTACGTAACTTTAAGGGTCCTATTGCACATGATCATACAACACTACAAGATCCAACTGATACAAGCAAGGGTGCAGAAAATGTCTCCACATGTGGGAAAAATAAATTATCATGGAGAAAAGTTACCCAATTAAGAGCAGGAACCTGCGATAGACAGGAAAACTATTCATTTATAAGCAAGGGGCTGCTCCAAAACCCACTACATGTAGGACTGAATACAAATCGGTATCAGACATTTAAATGATGCTGTCTGCAGTGAGACTGCAAGAGGAGTCCACTAAATTCTAATTCCCCTGCATAACTGAGTAGAATTTATCATTTTACAATTTCGGAACATTTTTAAATTTAGGTATGATTGTCAAATGAGCCTTGTGAACAAGTTTCTTACTTTTACAGGAAAATTATTCTTCAAAAAAACAAATTAATGTAGTATTTACAGTAGAATACATTTTTTTTTTTTAAATCATGAGTCAATTTGTTGTTGCACAATGTAGCCCTGTCACTCGCAGGGCTTCTATGCAGTATTATGCATGTTATGACAAATATACAAAGGAAGCAAAGGGGTTTACATAAAAGTACAGTTTATGTTTGTGAGAAGTTGGCCTGGTATATGATGTTCACTATTCTAGTGAGCACCTTGCACCAGTCCAAACAACCCTTATGGTGATGGTTGTAAAGTCAACCTTATAGACCAGCTATCCTAGGGGTAGCATGGACAAAAGCAGTCTTAGGCTAAACTCAAGAGGGCATGTGAAGCCAGCTGTTTTACTATATGCAATCCTTTTAATATCAAATGAAAGGACACCACACAGGTTATATATTCAAAATATATATGTATTTATTTCTAAATCAATCCTCTGAACTCTTTATGAGAACAGAAGCACAAGCGCATAACAAGTAACTTAATATAACATACAATAAGTTGCACAAATATGGATAGGCCCTGGTGGCCCGCTAAACCATTTAATAAAATAGTGGTATAAGAACCACGTCACGAACAATGGAGAGGCCTAGAGCCTTGGGAATCGCTGGGGCTACACTGGACTAACAGTTGTTAGGAAGCAGGAGGTCCACGGGATGCGGGTGCAGTGTCTAAATGCACACGCGTGCATACATAGAAGTCAATGCGTGCGTAAAGTTACAAAGTTAAAGAATTAGGAGTCTTCCGACTGGACTAAAAGCTAACCACTTGAAACTAGGACACTAGGATTGTTAATCTTCACAGGAGCACCGTAGTACTCGCGTTACCTCACCCACAGGACGCGGGTGAATAGGTCCCAAAGTGTGTCGGGTTTCGTCGTGGAGTTCTATGGAGCCTTGGGGAAAAGATGCTGCAGGCGACCAGGAAAGAAGAGTCTGGTTGGATCCATGGGCGGATCGAGGATGAAGAGTACCTGACAGCGGAGGAGACAGAGTCTGGGTCACTAGCCAGTGACCAAGATGGAACCAGGAAGGAACCTGGCGATGTTGGGAAGCAATCAGGTGATGTCGTGAAGCTTGTCTCTGCTGCCACGTGGACCAGGAGGTGTCGACCACGAGCAGTTGCTGGGCACGGACTGTCCCACGAAGGCTCTCGCTGTTGGCGATGTCGGTTCTCGATTCGGAATCAACAGGTCTTGGCAAATGCAACCCACGCAGGAATCGAAGATGGCTTCTGGGTCAGACCAGCAAGGTCTGATGGGCTGCTCCTTTTCAGGGGCGCAAGGGCCAGTCTGGAGCAACCAGACCAGCGTTGGAAATTCAAGGTTTCTGCGTCACAGAGGCCACTAGCCAACGGGCAAGTGACCGGACAGACGTGTCGAGCAGGAAATTGCAAAAGGGTCCCACGCAGCACTCGGTGAGTGTGGAGAGTTGATCTTCGGTGCAGTTGGTGCTCGGGGCTGGGGCTTCTCAATCCCCAATGCACAACTTCAAAGGGTGCCTCAGACGTTGCACGGAAAGCAACTAGCTGGCTTTACAAGATGGCCGGTCCCACGTCTCTCGTCGCCCCCACGTGTCTCAGCTTTGCTGTGGCTGTGGATCGGGCTGAAGGAAGTCTGGAAGTCCGGGTCTTGTCAGGCTCCGTGTTCGAGCTCCGGCGGGAGCAACGATAAAACAAACCGTTGAACGCTTGATGGTGCCTGCTTGCACAGGGTGGTCACTCCTTGACCACAAGGGAGATTCTTCAGTCTTCTATTTTTTATAAACAGAGCGAAAGGGAATGGGCTGGAGCACTCGAGCCACTATTCATGGAAATAATAAAGTTTAATATACTACCTGCCTCCTGGAAGGGCTCGATTAGGTCTCAATTATTCAAATCAGGGGATAAATCACTACCAAGTAATTACAGAGTGGTCGCCCTCATGGATAATGAGGCTAAGTATTTCCCCGGGATCCTCTTGGAGGAATTGCAGGCCTGGGCTACAGAAAATTCCTTAATCCCTGCTAATCAGACGGGTTTTGCTAAATCTGTCGGGACAACAACGAATATTTTGACTATGGGTCTGCTAATTGATAAAGCCAAAACTACCAAAATGCCAATCCACCTGTGCTTTATTGACTATAAGGCGGCTTTCGACCATTTCAATCGGAATCTCCTGTGGTCCAAACTGAATAAGTGGGGGATATCGAGGCCCTTGCTAGACCTACTGATTAACCTGCATAGTGATACATGGATTCAGGTGAAGTTGGGTGACGGTTCTCATCTGTCCAGATGCATCCCAACCAATAAGGGCCTAAAACTGGGAAGTGCTTTGGCCCCAACCCTTTTTAATTTGTTCCTAGGAGATTTAATTCTGATTCTAAACAATTGCAATTCCCACGCACCGAAACTAGGAGGCCAAATACTACCATCTTTACTATATGCAGATGACATAGTGCTAATCAGTCAAACAAAAATAGGGCTGCAAAATCTTGTGGATGCCACTCAGAGGTACTCGGATGGAAATCAACTGACAATAAATCTGCAAAAAACTCAAACAATGTCAATTAACAAAAAAGAGAAAACTCCATATGGTAGGTTTTGGAACATCATCCGTATAGAAGACACAACAGTGTACAAGTACAACGGTGGCCAGTTTACCATTCAGAAAGCCAGCATTAGAGGAAAAGGCATTGCGATATCAATTCCTCTAAAAAAATTATATAGCAAACTTTCTAGTCCATCTCTTCTGCCCCTGGCACAAGTTATAAGAGCTAAACTCCTGCCCACAATTACTTATGGGAGCGAAGTACAGAGAGGGACGGATGCAGCGATTCACATCAGAACTGTGGCAGCGGCATATAGGACCATCTTCAGCCTGCCAAAACAAACTTCCCCGGCTCAACTCAGGCTGGAATTTGGAGGCCAGAAGCAGTAACTACTTGGGACAAAGTCTGGAAGGCAAAAAAAGGAACCCTAAATAGCTATTTATGATCAGAATTAGAGCGGAATCCGGCATCGCCATCCGCCAGATATTTGAAAAACAGCCTGGTGAATCTAGGGTTAAAGGAGCTGTGGAATACCCCTACTAATCATACTACGATCAAAAGATTAGTAAAGAAAACAATAAAACAGCTTTCATGGATTGAAGATAAAGCGTGTGTTGCCAAGAGGTCACATGGGTGGATTATCCTAAACTCCTACTCTAAACAAGGTCAACAGAGCAACCTTGACCTCGGGTACTCAAGAACTATAAAAATGAAGTTCCTAACGTATAGATTGGGCCTGTTACCTTGCGTATGCCATCTCCCACACTGGCTGAGGGTTAGTGGAGGCTCCCTATGTCGTTTATGCGGCATGGCGCCTGAAGACATGCAACATTTGCTGTGCTCCTGTGAGAAGCTGTTGGTGGAAAGGAAACGCTTGTTGAAATACCAATTTAACCAGCGTGGAATACGCTCACGAAGACAGGCAGTACTTGCCTGTTTTGCACCCAGTGACCCGCAGTTGAACTGTAGCTTGGCGAAGTACATGAAGGAGGTAGAAAAAAAGATGCAGAAATTTGACCCTTCGTTATGTTTTTAGAGGTTATTAAATCAAGCTGAATTTTTTAGCAGTTGTCTATAAAGTATCAAATTAAGGAAGGTGGAGGAAAAGAGAATACTGGAATTCGTCCCTTTGCTAAAACTTTTAGAGGACATTAAAAACAAATGGATTATTATTTTAATGTTCATTAAAATATATTAAATCTCATGATTTTTAATAGGAAATATAAATTAGAACATATATTTTATGTAGACGTCATTTTATTCAAGTGATGAAACATTTATTGTGTGTATATTAGTGTTTTTAAGGAGGAATTGCAATGGTTTTAATTAACTATGCTAATAAACTATTACTTACTTACTTACTTACAGTCTTCTACGACGAGTAGGATGTCGAAGGTCCAGAATTTCGTATCAGAGTTTCAGTCAGGATATGTCTAAAGTCTTGGGACTCAGCTCCTACCTATATACCAAATTTAGGGGCTGGATTACTTGCTAGGTCCCTCCTATAGGTGGGACCCAGGAAGGGGGTGGTTACACCCCTTTCCCTTTGTCCAGTTTCGCGCCAGAGCTGGGGCTGGAGTGCCCCAGCACCGGTTTGAACTGGACTATGCATGGGACACCTTGTGTGCCCCAGGCAGTGTCTCCTTTCATTCAGCCCTCCATGCCCCAATACACTATAGCCTGTCTGGGGTGGTGCTAGCACCTCCCTTAGACAGGAAACCTATTGTCCAAGCCTCCCTCGCTGGAAGGACTCCCAGCAGCAGGAGATCAGACTTGTGTCTGTGGCAGCAGCATCCATTTTGTGATGCTGGGGCTCTGGTTAACTTTAACCGGGATTAATGGAAGTAACATGTCTTCTCCCTCTAGAAGGGTGGAATGCTACCCCCGTCGCCAGGACTGGTGAGGGGGTAGTATTCCAAAGCGTATGACACCTTACATGACATGTTTTGATAAAGCCAAACCAAAGATAGCATTTAACCGCGAGGTTCATAATGCACTTAAGAGTATATGGTATGGCATTATCCTAGAACAGCTATAAGAACATGGTTCCGAAAGCTGCTGGCAGGCTCAGCTCATGCTAGAGCACCATCTCACATAAAACCAAGCACTCTGCCTTCAGGATTGTTAAGGCCTGCCATAGGAGTGACTTATAGGTGCATATGTGTCTAGATATAAGGTTAGACATAGGAATACTATATCTAAGCAAGGGGTGATTACACGACCTTGCCCCAGCTGAGTAATCAGCCAGTTGTATCAGTTTGGATGACCAGCCAGGGGTGGCAAAAGATATGCTGCAGCTCCTGGTAGGCCTTGGATGCACCTATGCCCTGGGTACCTATAGTACACTGTACAGGTACATCACAAATCCCAATTGGTGATGTACCTAAAGTACATGGTGTGAATTTAGAGAAAGAACAGCAGGGCTGTGGGTCTGATTGGCAGGCCCACAGCCATAGTAAGTCGAAAACCAGTGAAGCAAAAAGCGAAAAATTGGGGTGACCATTGGAAAGCAGACCCTACTCTCCTACAATGTTAAGTTTGTGAAGCTGTTTACATTATTTCACAGATTCTGCAGAAATAAGGCCCTAACATCTCATACACCCCTGACTGACCGCTACAATTTAGCACAAATGTATCTGTGCAACAACAAATGCTAAATGGATTACAGGCCAGATGTAGTAAGAGACAAATCGGAAAAAAGTAGTAACAAATTGCACACCAGCTTTTTGCAAAGTGTCTCTGATTCCTTGTGTGATCTGTGCACTTATATGAGCAACGCAAAAGCTACAGTAACCTACCTAATGAATATTAGTAAGGCATGCCGCTATTTTGACAACCTTTGTTTGGCATTGCCAAATGGAAACCATTATTGTTCAAGGAGCCCGTGTTCTCTAAATGAACCGGTGCAAATTAAAAGAAATTTGTTTGGAAGACTTTTACTTCTCCAGGGGACACTCAACACCGTTCAAAATGCTCTGGGGCCCTGGCTCAGCCACTGGGGCTACCCCATCGGTCCGTGCTGGCCCATGGCCACCACAGGGTATGGTGCAGGATCCATGAGTGAGTCATCTTCCACCTCCAGATTGGTGTCCTGCCCCTGACCAGGGCAAGGCCCGGTCACCTTCTTGAACCACGACACATTCCGGATCACCCCGCACGTGCCTTTTTGTGCGGTGACCATGGTTCCTTGGATGACGATGACTTTCCACACTTCAGGCTCATAAAGTGTCTGGAAATTCCACACAGGGTGTCTGTCCTTTATGACAGCAAAGTCACCCACGTACGGTGAGGGTAACTGGGCTCCTCGCTCGAGGCCTGCCTTCTGATTGGTGAACTCTCTCTTTGCCTATGTGGCATCACAGTCTAACTCGGTGCGGTGCCAATCTGGATCCGCCGGGATTCTATCTCGCAGGGCGCGCCGGAGTAGCAGATGGGATGGGATTTGTCGATATGCGTTCAGGAACTGATGAAGAGAGCACTCAGCATCTTCCCCCTTTTCCACTCTAATCCTGAGCGCTCGGTTGAGGGTCCGCATAAAGAGTTCGACCTCAGCATTGGCTTGTGGCCATTGCTGAGTGATCTTCCGATGTCAGATGGCCTTTCCACCTAGGTAATCGTGGATATCCTTGCCCTGGAACGGGGGTACGGTGTCAGATTTAATGTCATCAGGAAGGCCCAGTAGCATAAACATCTTGTGTAGGATGACTTAGACTTGAGGAAAGGCTGTGGAAGAGATAATCTTGACTACAGGGAACTTGGAGTGCGAGTCCATCAAGACTACAGTAGTGCGCCCATCAAGAAAGCTCCCAAAGTCGATGCTCACTTTGGACCATGGTTCACTGCAGGGCTCCTCCTTGATGACCAGTGCCGGAGCTGGCTCGCCCCTGGTGATCGTGCATGAGTGACAGTTCTGGGTCGCTTCTTTGACCCCTGCATCCATGCCTGGGAACCACACTTTGTTGCGGAGGCGTGCTTTGGTCTTTGCTATCCCTTGGTGTCCGACGTCTGTATGGTCTATGACCTGATCCTGCAGCTTGTTTGGTATGACGATGGGTGACCGCGCAGTATAACTCCATGTTTTCCTTCGCTCAGCTCGCTGTGTACTCTCCGCAGCTGCTGCCTCGCATGACAATCCTCCACATTCAGGGAGTGTGCCCCATGTAGGAAGTGTTGCCACCATCTGGACAGCAGTGCCTATTTAACGTTTGCCAGGTTCTCATCTAGTGATGTTGCCGCTGCGACTTCCTCCAGCATCTGCACCTCGGGGCACGCCTCCCGGGATATCATCTTTATGAATCCTTCTGTGTGCTCTTCATCAGCATGAGTTTGACGCGTGTCTGCTGGGATGGGATGTCGCGATAGATTAGCAGCTGGACTGCTGGCACCAGGGTGAAACACGACATCAAAGCGATAAGCTTGAAGCTGAACTGTCCATCTTTCTATCCTGGGAGGGGCCAGCCTGGACATTCAGGAAAACAGGGGAATGAGAGGCTTGTGGTCAGTCACCACCCAGAAGTTGTGCTCGAACAGGTACAGATGGAAGTGTTAGCACACCCACTTAATGGCGAGGGCCTCCCTTTCAATTTGGGCATACCTCATTTCGGTGTTTGAGGGTGCTCTGCTAGCATACGCAACAGGTGTCCACTCCTTCTCTACGCTCTCCTGGAGCAGGGGCATAACACAGGCCCCCGCAGCCCCTGCGGTGCGGGGGGCCTCTAGCTCAAAGGGGCCCCCTCGGCACTGCACTCTGGCCGGTTGAGCTCCTAATTGAGCCCGGAGGGGGCCCCTCAAAGTACCATGCAGGGAGGCCCCCTCACTTTTCGTTACGCCAGTGTCCTGAAGGAGACCAGCTCCTAGGCCAACTGGGCTCGCATCGACAACCAGTTTGGTGCGTCTTCCTGGGTGAAAGTATGCTGTGGCCGTTTTGTCCATCAGCACCACCTTAATGGCCTGGAATGCTGCATTGGATTTCGGGGTCCAGTCCCAGGACGTACTGCTGCATGTCAGGGCTTGCAGCGACTCCTTCAGGGAGGCCAGGTTTGGTATGAATCGGCCGCAGTACGTGGCCATCCCCAGGAAGTCGGAGTGCTGGGTATTTAGGCCGCGTGAATGCCCACAGCTTTCTTCTGGTCCACCTGGAGTCTGACACGCAAGAAGATGTATTCGAAGAAATTCATGGATTACTGATAAAAAGAGCATTACTCCTTGTTGAGAGTGAGGCCACTGACTGCCAGCCATTGGAGTGTGACCCTTAAGTGCCTGTTGTGTCCCTTTAGAGTGCTCGAGAACACTAGACCGTCGTCACTGAGGTTAATGACTCCCTGTAGGTCCAACAGGGTCTACCGGATGGTGTTTAGGAAGACCTCTGCGGTCGACGACACACCAAAGCTTAGCCGCTTGTACCTCCTCAAGCCCACGTGTGTGGAGAATGTGGTGATGTATCTGATCTCAGACGCGAGCTCCAACTGGTGGTATCCAGCGTTTAGGTCAAGTTTGGAAAACCGCTTCTCCCCGTTGAGATCAGCCACGATCTCATCCATGGTCGGTGTCAGGTGTCGTTCCCTCTTCACCCTCTGCACAACTTGCCTGGTTGGGAAGGTGCATGTTGATGCACAGCCAGATGGCAACGGGTTGCCTGGGCTTTGGGGCGATAACAAGAGGTGACACCCACAGGGTGTCAACAGTGACTCTGTTTCCCGCATCGGGAGCAGACCTTCCCTTTTGCGTAACAGAAGCCTATTGGGGGTTTTTCGGCCTGGATGATCTGGGCCCTTATTTCTTCCCTGTGGTTCTGGAATGTGCAAGCGCTAGCAAGCCTCCTCAGTCTGGTGTAGAAGACGTCAACTGAATCAGTTTCGAGCTGTGTGGCTAGTCTCAGTTTGAGGCGCTCAAAGTCCAGATTGATTTGGGGGTTGAAATACCGGTCCAAGGCCGCCACGGCTGCATCAACATCACCCTCATCACCTGTGTTTGGGAGGGTCTTGAAAAGGTCATAAAGTTCTCCTCCTCCATAGTGCATGAGCAGCGATGTCTTTAAGGCCCGTCTGTCTCTCTTGTCCCCTTGAAGTAGTGGTCGAGGTGCCCTATCCAAGACTTCCAGCGGGGCCACCATTGCAGGGTCGGCGAGCACTTTGATTGGCAGGAGCGGTGTCACAGCGGCATGGTTGTGATCTTGGGGTGGTGCGGCTGCAACTGCTACTGGGCCGGCTGGTCCTGCTTGAGGTGATGTGCTCATGGCGGCTGCCTGTCTTCTAGGTGTGGTTTCTCACTGTTCCTTTTTGTAAGGTTTTTTTTCTATTGCCTTTGCCTTGTGTTGTCTTCCCTGTCTGTCTCTTCTTTGCTTTATTCTTGCTCCGTCTTTGATTTGTCCTGACAGTGGGTCCTTCCAGCCCCCTTTATTTTTCTTATTCTATCTTTCCCCTTTTTTAGGTCTCGCCTAAGCAGCGCATGCGCTGTCTCGTCGAGAGATGCTGTATACAATGTAGCAAGGGAAGCTCCATCCACTTTCCGGACATAAATTTGATTGGCTTCAATAAAAAATTCTGCATTTTGATTGGCTTTTGGCTTCTTAGTCCCGCCTCCTGGCTGCCATGGCATCATTTTTGCTCTTCCGAGGCTATCAGCCCCTTGACTTGTAAAATCGTTTTGTTTCCCTTTCTCTCCCCGTTCCCTCCCGCTGTCTGTAACTTCTTGTACCACAACTACCCCCACCCCCTCCTGTTCGTGCCTTCTTTCAACACTACATCAAAACAAATTATTGTCTTCAAACGGTGAATTAGCGATTACATTTTTATTGTCTCAGCCCTTCTAGTGCATCTGGTCTGTAATTTATTTAATTTGGCAGTATCAGAACTTCCAAGCAGAGGTGGTGTACTTTTACTAGTGCCATACTGATAGCATACTGATAGCTGTTTGAAGCCTCAGCAAAGATGCTCATATTTGAATGGGCGTGGAATGTTTATTCCTTGTAAACTTCAGCACCTGTTGATATGTTATGGTACTTTGTTCACAAGAGAGCTGACTGCAAGCTTTACTCATGACAGATCAGTTGCAGCTCAGGTAGCAGCCGTGCAAGCTTCTCCGACATACACAAAGCTGCCTGAGCCCACTTTGACGTAACGAATCATGCTACTCAATGTATTGTACCTGCTTTGTGTATGTCGGAGAAGCTTGCACTGCTGCTACTTGAGCTGCAACTGATCTATAATGAGAGAAGCATGCTGTATACATGTTGAAGAACAGTAGATATTTCAGCACCCAGGCTAAGGTGCGCATAGCTAAATACACATAAGGTCCCAAAGGCGAGACAGTTTGCATTGCAAATGTTTGTTTCTGTGCTTGTACTCTTTTCCTTTCACTTTTGTTGTCCGTCGAGTGTAATTTCACCTTGGGCCCTGGTCGACGAGCCCCGATGACCTCCCATGTAGCAGGCAATGTTGCGGATGATTCGATGCAGGCACTTGTCCTCCGGGGCCTGGCACTTGCATGTCTTCAGGGCGGGGCTTATGGCATCATATAAGGCTGCCAGTAAGACACAGCTATCAACTGTGACAAAGTACCTCAACTGTGACAAAGTACCACAGATCAATAAGAAAACCGAAAACAGCAACTATAAAACTAAAAAAAAAGAATGTGGAGTAATGAGGCAACTGCCTCGGTATCCAAAACACACTACTGTCAGAAGCCATCTGACCGACGAAGAGAAGACTCAGACACAGCTCTGCTGCGGAGCGCCGGGTGGGGACACAGCCACCTGACAGACGGCAGTGGCATGGACGGGGTGCTCAGGCCTGCCGCTGGGGCTGATGGCCTGAGGGTGGTTTCCAATACACGTCCTGCCGAGCAGTCCCGCGGCCAGCAGGGAGTCTTGCAGGGAAACCGAGGTGAGCAGGAGAGGCGCAGGGTCTTGTACCGGCCTCATCACCAGTGTAGCGGGCCAGCACGCAAATGGGTTTGGCCTACTCTGTTATATCCTAAGGTTTACATTCATATGTGAATCAGCCTAGGTCCTCCTAGCTGCTCAGCCAGAGTGAGGGATGGTGACGAAATGTTGGTGTGCCTGTGATGAATGGAATGCCTGGGTGCCAGTGTGGATGAGTGGTGACAGTTGGAGATGGGCTGAGCAGCTAGGCAGGCTGCTCCTGGTGGGGCTGGCGTAGGAGATATGAGAGCTGGGTTAAGAGCTGTTACATGGCCGATCCTTATTTGATACCACTTGACATGGATTAATAAAGAAGACTTTAAGAACTTACAACCTGTCTACCAGTGTCTTCATGTACTGAGTACAACATACTCTGTAACCCACAAAGGCACACAACACACTTGGTTATTTGAGTGAGGGTGAAAGACCTCAAGCGATCTATCCCCGTTTATTTATCTCCTCGGGGGAGCCCGCCCTAAGGAGTGATACAAATGCAACATTAAAGTGGAGAGGCCAGATGGCACTCCAAATCAATGTCCCATTCATGCTCCTTCCTACTTACAATTCGGTATACCTTGCTAAACCCTTTTGTGAGTCAGAAAGGCTTTGAGGACTTGCAAAATGGGTTTGATACATACCTAAAAGCAACTTTGCAGTCACAAACCGTGATCTTATGTATAGCAGGGCTTGCGAGCGCACAATGAATGTATGACGTTACAACGAATTCCGTTGCAACGCATGCCTTTACCACGCATGCGTTACAACGGAATTCGTTTTCCACGCATAACCTTTACCTCGATTGCTTGCGTGGTGACGTCATACGTCGTTAAAAGAAAGAGGAAGTTTATTTTCCGATTTCTCTTAAACGACGCTGATTAAATACATAACCCGACGTGACTTCAGGTGAGTTTTTTTTGGGGGGGGGGAGACCCCCCAAAGCCCCCGCAACCCCCCTTTTTTTACTTTTTACCTTTACCACATATGCCTTTACTACAAACCTCGTAGTAAAGGTATGCGTGGTAAAGGCTTTCGTGGTAACCACGCATGCGTTGTACTGCATGCGTGGTTAAGGATTTCGTGGAAACGGCTTCGTTGTAGTGGCCGTTACCACCGCACAATGGCCTTGGACAAGTAGCCCTATGTTGCAGAAGACCTTCTTTTTTTAGCCCGAAGAACAGACATGTGCCAGTGCTGTATGCGTGAGGGTCACATGGACAGCACACTCCTCGCTTTCTTCGGGATTAAAAGGGCAACTAGTGCGAGTATTCCGAGCAAACCTCCAGTTCCAGAATTGCTGAGCAAGCTATGTGGGTTGATTCCACTGGCTGCTGACTTTACGGGTTTGGTTTCCTTATTTAATAACGGAAGATTTAAAATCCTCGATGGGGATATTCGAGGAATATAAATATATTAAATCCGTCTCTAGTTTGGCAGTTATCACAGAGCCAGAAAAAGAGTAAAAGAAAACATGCGTGCAGCTCTAAGCAGCTCAGAATTGAATTCAAAGAGGAGCTTCTTCCTTTCTTAATCCATAGCTCAGCGTGTTTCATGTATGTACGGACTCCAGTTAAGGTACAAGTCACAGATAGCATGAACTAGGGGCGGTTCACGACCGTGCACCAGAAGCCGAGCGAGTTCTCATGAACTCTTCACCCCGGGCGGGGCCTGCCTGATCTCGACTCCCTGAGCATCAGTGATGGATGCGAGTGTCCTTGGAGGGATGGGTTTCAGCTCCGTCCTGAAGTGGAGACGTGTGGGAGCGAAGTCTGCTCTCAGGGGGATGTTGTTCCAGAGCCTGGGCCGTAACGCGAGAGGCCCTCGGCTCCCTCTTCGCCCGGGGGAGCAGGACAGTCCGGACTCCCGGCACGTAGGCAGCGGATGCTTCGACGCCGCGGCTGATTCAAGACGCTTTGGGACGCCTTTACTCAAGTGCGCGACGCCCCACAAACCACAGCGTCTGTTTACGTGCCATTGTGAATGCTGACGTGTACAGCTCCGACCCGCAGTGCTTCGCGTCAGCACCCTCAAGGACGCCCGGAAATGTGTCTCTTTGGACTTTTATGCTCATCCCTCGGTTTGATAGTAAGATATCAGCTACATTTGGACTGCAGGGAGGACCCTAGGTCACCGACCCTGCTTCACTACTCATAGCTCTGCCCATGATTAGGTTTGACATTAGCCAAGAATTTTTGGTTTAACTAAAATTGTATGTATAAAATAATATAGGGAGTTACAGCCAGCCCTCCTACTCCATTGGTCTCTTGATGGCTTGGCATTTTTTCCACCGCCTATGCCATAGTGCGTTTGGCATCTTCAACCATTGACAAGAACGAAATCCATACACAGAGTAGTTCCTTAAGTGCCAAGAACTAACATGGCAATGTGTGCTTTAGCAGAACCAATATATGCTTGCTTTTAGCTTTTGTTCTTCTTAATTGAGGAGGGTCTATCAGCTTCTGCTACAATAAAGTTTTGCAAAAACCGCATCAAAGCAATACAAGCATTGACAATGACAAAATGCTGGTGGCAAATGTGTTGATTTTCTCAGTGGTGTGGTCGGTCCTAAGTGCAATTAAGTTTGCAGGTAATATTGACAGAAATTTCATTTTCTAGTCTTTTTCATCCTGCAGCTCCAGATGTACAACCTGGCAAGGTCCTTGACGTAGGTGTTACTCTAGCTTTCTATGATGGTTTCAGAACCAGGCATAAATGTACTGCTATTTATTAATGTATTCATAAAGCACAACTTATACTCAGGGGCCTAGTGGCACTAGGACAGCCAGGAACCGAAATACAAGAAAATGGGCAAGGTAACTAAACAAAAGGTCTTCAAAAGTTTATGAAACATGAAGTGAGAAAATCTTGTGGTGTTTTAGGGATATGTTACTGCAAAGAGAGGGACGCAGAAAATGCAATGGGATCTGAAAAAGCAATAGAAAGCCAGATCTTATAGATCTGGCTGTGACATATGAAGCATTCATTCCCCAACTTGGAAATCTGCTTCGAACCACTGTTATAGAGGGCCAGGTGCATCAGGCCCCTTAAATGTACTTCTCTCTTTATAGATATGGGAGCGCAGAGTGTAAGAAAAATGGTTAAATTGACATAGTCCAGTAGCAAGCTGGACCACCACGTTCTTAATAAACTGCGGCTTTACAATAAAATATTCTGGTAAGCTGGGGTAAAGGGCTTTCCCGTGGTCTAATCACAAGCTGATGGCAGCACTGATAACCATGGAACAGTTGTGCCACATTGCACTAACCTCTCTGGGTAGCAACAGAGTGCTGTACAGTTAATGGGGTGTTTGAAAGACAAAACAAGATCAGTTTCATCTATTGGAAATCTAGATAATGGAAGTCCACTTCACATATTTACAACTGCATTAGGTATGAGTTTGAGTCAGGCTTGGAGTCATTGAAATCCGTGCTTGAGCTGACTTTGAGGAAGAGATGGGGCATTCAGGTAAAGATTCAAGTCTGCTGGGGAAGGAGTGTATCCATAGGTACTCCACAAATCACTGGCAACCTCTCCGAACTGGAGGTTAACATCTTTGGAAAAGGTGGGAGGTGCCCCGATTTGGTATTGAGCGTTTAAATCTCATGTTTAGTAATAGGATTTTCATTGTGCCATGATGAATGGGAGTATTGAATACACTAAGAAATGAGTAGGGCCGAAGGCGCCTTAAGAGGTATCTGGACCTACGAATATTTTCGGCAGCCCACGCAGCAACCCCGTGCACACGCCTAATCCCTGCTGATGAACGTTAATGAACGCGAAACACGTGTCGAGGGATGGCAAGCACACCAGTGAATACCCTCAAGACTCAACACTCGGGTAGAAGCGCACCCGCTGATACCGACTACATCGACCATCATGCTCCGGGGTCACACGCTGATGGGACGAGCAGTGTGCGACCTCATTCGGACATACTATTTATACAGGCTCCCTTGAGCCGGTGGAGGTGACGACCTCGAGATAACGCACCTGCGCGCCTTAAGAGGTATCTGGACCTACGAATATTTTCGGCAGCCCACGCAGCAACCCCGTGCACACGCCTAATCCCTGCTGATGAGCGTTAATGAACGCGAAACACGTGTCCAGGGATGGCAAGCACACCAGTGAATACCCTCAAGACTCAACACTCGGGTAGAAGCGCACCCGCTGATACCGACTACATCGACCATCATGCTCCGGGGTCACACGCTGATGGGACGAGCAGTGTGCGACCTCATTCGGACATACTATTTATACAGGCTCCCTTGAGCCGGTGGAGGTGACGACCTCGAGATAACGCACCTGCGCGCCTTAAGAGGTATCTGGACCTACGAATATTTTCGGCAGCCCACGCAGCAACTCCGTGCACACGCCTAATCCCTGCTGATGAGCGTTAATGAACGCGAAACACGTGTCCAGGGATGGCAAGCACACCAGTGAATACCCTCAAGACTCAACACTCGGGTAGAAGCGCACCCGCTGATACCGACTACATCGACCATCATGCTCCGGGGTCACACGCTGATGGGACGAGCAGTGTGCGACCTCATTCGGACATACTATTTATACAGGCTCCCTTGAGCCCGTGGAGGTGACGACCTCGAGATAACGCACCTGCGCGCCTTAAGAGGTATCTGGACCTACGAATATTTTCAGCAGCCCACGCAGCAACCCCGTGCACACGCCTAATCCCTGCTGATGAGCGTTAATGAACGTGAAACACGTGTCCAGGGATGGCAAGCACACCAGTGAATACCCTCAAGACTCAACACTCGGGTAGAAGCGCACCCGCTGATACCAACTACATCGACCATCATGCTCCGGGGTCACACGCTGATGGGACGAGCAGTGTGCGACCTCATTCGGACATACTATTTATACAGGCTCCCTTGAGCCGGTGGAGGTGACGACCTCGAGATAACGCACCTGCGCGCCTTAAGAGGTATCTGGACCTACGAATATTTTCAGCAGCCCACGCAGCAACCCCGTGCACACGCCTAATCCCTGCTGATGAGCGTTAATGAACGCGAAACACGTGTCCAGGGATGGCAAGCACACCAGTGAATACCCTCAAGACTCAACACTCGGGTAGAAGAGCACCCGCTGATACCGACTACATCGACAATCATGCTCCGAGGTCACACGCTGATGGGACGAGCAGTGTTCGACCTCATCCGGACATACTATTTATACAGGCTCCCTTGAGCCGGTTGTGGTGACGACCTCGAGATAACGCACCTGCGCGCCTTAAGAGGTATCTGGACCTACGAATATTTTCGGAAGCCCACGCAGCAACCCCGTGCACACGCCTAATCCCTGCTGATGAACGTTAATGAACGCGAAACACGTGTCCAGGGATGGCAAGCACACCAGTGAATACCCTCAAGACTCAACACTCGGGTAGAAGCGCACCCGCTGATACCGACTACATCGACCATCATGCTCCGGGGTCACACGCTGATGGGACGAGCAGTGTGCGACCTCATTCGGACATACTATTTATACAGGCTCCCTTGAGCCGGTGGAGGTGACGACCTCGAGATAACGCACCTGCGCGCCTTAAGAGGTATCTGGACCTACGAATATTTTCGGCAGCCCACGCAGCAACCCCGTGCACACGCCTAATCCCTGGTGATGAGCGTTAATGAACGCGAAACACGTGTCCAGGGATGGCAAGCACACCAGTGAATACCCTCAAGACTCAACACTCGGGTAGAAGCGCACCCGCTGATACCGACTACATCGACCATCATGCTCCGGGGTCACACGCTGATGGGACGAGCAGTGTGCGACCTCATTCGGACATACTATTTATACAGGCTCCCTTGAGCCGGTGGAGGTGACGACCTCGAGATAATGCACCTGCGCGCCTTAAGAGGCATCTGGACCTACGAATATTTTCGGCAGCCCACGCAGCAACCCCGTGCACACGCCTAATCCCTGCTGATGAGCGTTAATGAACGCGAAACACGTGTCCAGGGATGGCAAGCACACCAGTGAATACCCTCAAGACTCAACACTCGGGTAGAAGCGCACCCGCTGATACCGACTACATCGACCATCATGCTCCGGGGTCACACGCTGATGGGACGAGCAGTGTGCGACCTCATTCGGACATACTATTTATACAGGCTCCCTTGAGCCGGTGGAGGTGACGACCTCGAGATAACGCACCTGCGCGCCTTAAGAGGTATCTGGACCTACGAATATTTTCAGCAGCCCACGCAGCAACTCCTTGCACACGCCTAATCCCTGCTGATGAGCGTTAATGAACGCGAAACACGTGTCCAGGGATGGCAAGCACACCAGTGAATACCCTCAAGACTCAACACTCGGGTAGAAGCGCACCCGCTGATACCGACTACATCGACCATCATGCTCCGGGGTCACACGCTGATGGGACGAGCAGTGTGCGACCTCATTCGGACATACTATTTATACAGGCTCGCTTGAGCCGGTGGAGGTGACGACCTCAAGATAACGCACATGCGCGCATTAAGAGGTATCTGGCCCTACGAATATTTTCGGCAGCCCACGCAGCAACCCCGTGCACACGCCTAATCCCTGCTGATGAGCGTTAATGAACGCGAAACACGTGTCCAGGAATGGCAAGCACACCAGTGAATACCCTCAAGACTCAACACTCGGGTAGAAGCGCACCCGCTGATACCGACTACATCGACCATCATGCTCCGGGGTCACACGCTGATGGGACGAGCAGTGTGCGACCTCATTCGGACATCCTTTAGACATGTGTGTGCGCAACACCTGTGTAAATGTTCATTTCAGGGGTGCTACAGGGTGTCCTTTGGACACCCCTGGCACCCTTGAAATCGCATCCTTATTTGCGATTAGCAAATTGCTAATCGCAAATAAGGAATAACTCCCCATTCATTCCTATGGGCCTTAGGAATGAATGGGGGAGTTATTCCTTATTTGCGATTAGCAATTTGCTAATCGCAAATAAGAAATGTGTAGGAATCGCAATTTATTTAGCAATTCCTACATGAATCCTGTTTTGCAAGTCCTTAATAGCGATTCCTTATGAATCGCTATTAAAGACTCGCAAAACGGCCCTTTCATGAATCTAGCTGATAGAGTACTTTATCTAAACCCAACAAGACCAAAACAACAACAATGCAATATAGGAACGTAGGATCCTCCTAGCATGGTTACCCCCACTTTTTGACTTTTGACTGGTGTCAGTGTATTTTTGACCAGTCTCACTGGGATTCTGCTAATCAGGACCACAGTCACTGTGCTTCCTCCCTAAATTTGACTATGGTAAGCACTTTGTTACCTCCACAATTGGGTACTGGTGTGCCCATGTAAGTCCCTAGTTTATAGTACTAAGGTATCAAGGGCAGAGTTACACCAGGGAGACCCCTGCATTGAGGGGTCTCCCATGGACTGCAGCATGTATTATGCCACCCATGAGAGACCACTGAAACTGTGACTACAGGTCTGCCATTGCAGCCTGTGTAAGCTGGTGCTAGTACCACTTATGACAGATATAAGTTTTCTTGGGCCAGATGTACAATCCACCAATTTGCGACTCGCAAATTGCGTCGCACTTGTGACTCGCAATTTGCGACTAGCAAATTGGGATATACAACAGTGTCTAAGACACTGTTCGAGATTCCTAATGGAGTCGCAAATTGCATGCCTCATTAATATTAATGAGGCAGGCGCAATTTGCGACCCCATTAGGTATGGCTTGCACTCACAGAGATAGTGGACTGCTGGTGTCAGCAGACCATCATGTCTGTGACTGCTATTAAATAAAGCAGTTATTAAAAAATGCAGTCCGTTTTCCTGAAAGAGTCCCTCCTCTGCATCTGCATGCACCACAACAAAGCAGACCGGTCTGCTGCTCCTGATGTTCCACAAACTTCGAAAGGCTCAGCAACACAGGTGGTGGTTCTGCAAGTCCATCAAGACCTGACCTGTACTCTCTGCAATTTCAAGGCCAGTATCCCTCGTCTGAACCACTGGGACCGAACCCCTGAGCACTGCGTTAACTTGTTGCCAAGGCTTGTTGGCTCTGCACTCCATAGATCTTCTGGCTACAAGAAGCTCCAGCCACCAGCATCTCTTTCTGCCAAGATCATCATCCTCACTGAATGCTCTACACCGTGGGCCTTCATCTTCGGTGAGCTGTTCGAGGTCCTCTTGCAACTCCTGTGCCTTCGACCTGTGGGTCCTCTCGAGGGTCTTCTTGTACTTCAGTGGGCTCCCTTGCTTGCTCTGGGACTGCTGTGACTCTCCTGAACTTGGTGAGTCCTTTGGACATTGCGGTCCTAACTTTGCTCCTTTATTGCTTTCCACATCTGTTGCTGTTGCCAAGTGTTTTTGGTGCTCCTGCCAAACACTGACCCTCTAGTTCTTGACTTCCAACGTGGGACAACTCGTGATGCTACCTTGACTTCCACAGCATCGCCTGTTCCCCACAGCTGCAGCAACAAGGTCCCCATCATCACTCCTGCATCTTCCGTCATCGGTGGTCATTGCTCTTCTGTGCCTCGGGATCACCTTTGAGTGGAATAGACTCTGTCCCCTATGTTTGTAGGATCTTCTCTTCAAGAATCCACCGTTGGATTTCACCGGACTCCTGAACAGTCTTCACCAGTGGGATCTTTAATGAAGTCCTCCACTGTGGTCTATGGCAGTTTCCGACGTCACTTTGCTCATATGCACCCGGCTTCACTGGTATAGGTTTCCTGCTGCCTGGGGTTCCCATGGGCGGGGTGACTCTACAACCTTCTGTCTTTCACTGGGTTTCTTCAGGGTCCACTGGGAAGGGTACTTTTTCCTCAAAACTGAAATAGCGACTTTCCCATTGATTTCTGTTGGGTACGCAGCTGTGTTTCCACTCTGCACAAGCCTACATGGGGATCCTGGGTACTTACCTTGGGTGGTTCCTTGGATCCCCAGCTCTTTGAGTCTCCTGGTCTAAGTCTGGACTTCAGTTGCAGTTCGCAATCCACTTTTTTAGCATATGGTTTAGTCTCCCCCTGGAGACCAATGTGTATTGTGCATACTTATCTGTTTACAATTGAAGTATTGTGTGTATTTGTGTTGATATCTCCATGTAGGAGATACACCAATGTGAGATGATAATCTTTATTTAGATATGACACAGATATCTTTAAAAGAAAATTAAAAAATTCACATTGTATACAAACTGTTAAAATAAAAAGAAAACAAGGCGCTCAATTAGACAATCGTAATAAAAATAGAGATCTTCCACATCCTGGACCTCCTAATTCCATAACCAATGTGTTAGTGAGGTTTGAATAATAAATAAACATATTTTTATAAATACACTATGTGATTCTTTTTCACTTAGTCTACACTTTATGATTAGATCTGGTAATACAAGCTGCTTAACTAACACTCCTTCTAGACTGATCATGAAGGCTGCTCTCCACAGCTACCACTTAGACAGCTTTCTATGGTTGTCTAAGACCACTAAAACCACCATAAGGGTGTCTGGATTAGTGCAAGGTGCTTCACTTAAATAAGTGTGCACCATATACTAAGCCAGCCTCCTATATGCAACCTGCATGTATAAAGATATCACTTTTAAAACGGTTACTTAAAAAAGAGAACTTGTAGAAACAAAAAGCTCCACCATGGGCGATCACGGTGTTGTGAGAGGCACAAATCCAAATTACGGCGCTGACTTGGTGCGCAAGCGGGGTACGGAGTCCCATGGACCTCCGAACAATAGTACATTGGAAAAGAAGTCTATGAACGATGCACAGCATCGTAGAGGTAAGGTGTCAGTTGCCGAGGCAAAGGCAGCTCCTTTCTGCCATGGGGGAAGCGCGGTGTTGAGTCCTTGAGGAGGTGAGGCATTAAATCAGAGACAGGGGTGGTTAGGCGGCATCAGCGATGAGGCATCAGTTCCATTGATGCGATGCGGTGTGACGTCAAAGAGTACATGAAGTCATCCTCGTTGGTTATCGTCTCTGGGTAAACGTGATGCTGGAGCTGGCAGTGTGAAGGCCTCAGTGCGAGCGCTGGCGTCGGAAAGGCTGATAACGGCAGGCTTCAAAGGGAGTTGGAGCTGCGGTGCAGGCAGGGCTGTCTGTAATACACTTCACGAGCTGTGGCCTTGGCCTCGGTGGTGTTTGCGGTGCCGCTGATGGAGTCAGAGTGGATGTTCTTGCTTTGCAGCACCAACCACACAATTTTCAGGACCCGGAACTGGAATTAGAGCCCTTTTGAATGCAGGAATCCACAGAGGAGTCCAGGTGCTGGTCAGTGGGTTGGTTTTGTGGCCCTGAGACTTCAGAACAGGTGGTAAGCAAAGACTAGCCCTTGGAGATTCTTCTTTAAGCAGATTCTCAGCATAGTTCCAGTCTTTGTCCTTTATTTGGCAGAAGCAGGCCAACCCAACAAAGCAACTCAGCAAAGGGGCAGTACTCTTCCTTACAGCTCTATTGCTCTTCTTCTTGGTAGAAGTTCCTCTTGAATACAGAAGTGATCTAATTCTCTAGGGTTTAAGGTCCAATACTTATACCTCATTTTCTCTTTTTTCTTTTTGTGGCAAGGGTCTCTGAGCCCATTTCAAACCAACTTTGTCCTCTTTGGCCCAGCTTCACTACAGGAGGTCAAGACAGCGTTGCGCAAAGGACATCCCACCTATTCAGGGGCTAGTGAAACTCCTCCTACCATTCTAAATACAGACAAGGTCTATGAGTCACCCAGGAGAGGCAGGGCACACCTTAACCCCTCTTGGACTGTCTATAGTCGAAGCACATCCCCAGCTCCTGTCACTTCAAAATCAGGCAGTGAATACAGAAACAGGAAGAGGCAAACAGAATGTTTACACAAGAAACAGAGGGGCAGATTTAAAAGCCCCTTTGCAACACATTTACGCCGCCATTGCGTCACTTCTGTGATGCAGCAGCGACGTAAACCATGCACCACGTGGAGCCTTATTTACAACATGACGCATCTAGGGAGATGCGTCATGTTGTAAAGCCCTGCGCCACATGAAACCTGCGTCAGGTTTCATGTGGGCATTGCGGCGCTGGGTGGGCGTTGCGTCGCAGGAACGACTCATAAAGTGAAGCAGCGAAATCTGCAAGATTTCACTGAGCCACTTTTATGGCCATGCTGCGTCAAAACCCTGCAAGATTTCACTGAGCCACTTTTATGGCCATGCTGCGTCAAAACCCTGCGCCGGCTTGAAGCAGGCGTAAGGAGTGACGCAGCATGTTAGGCATAGAGCGTCCCTGAGTATTGCTGGAGCCGGGTCGCACTTGAGACACGGCTCCAGCAATGCGCCGCCCTTACGCCACGGGATGCGACACGCAATTACCCATCAGTGCGCCATGGCGTGCCGCATTGTAAATGTGGCGCATCAGTGGTGGCGCACGGGTAGTTTTGCGTGACGCAAGTTTTCTGGCGCATTCCTGCTGATTTGCAGAGATGTGCCAGATCTTGTAAATCTGCCCCAGAATGTTTACACAAGAAAATGCCTACTTTTGAAAAGCGAGAATCCAACTGTGAATAGAATGTGTTCCCTACAATGGTGGGGAGCACACAGTGTTTGTAAAATACCCCTCACACACCAAAAGGACCCTTGGTGTCATGCTTCATCATTGGGGTCTTCGCACCCCTCTACGGGATGCGGCGTGCTACGAACTACGACTACGCAGGAGCACTTACTTTTGTATCTATGTGTGGTGCATGTGAGGGTTTGAAATACTAATGTGCGTGAGTGGTGGGGTTTTCAGGTGAGCGACAATTAAAAAGGACCTGGCTCGTGGGGTAGACACAAAAAAAGATTTAATGGACCCCCGGGCTGGTACTGTTAAAAAGGTGAGATTGGAGGTGTTTATGCAGTACAATGTGCATTACCTCCTGTGTGCGTCAACATGTTTCGTAGTAGGAACTCCTTCTTCAGGACGGGGTGCACAAATCCCCAACCTTACTCATGTAAGAGACTGGCCTTTTCGAAAAAGAACATCGTTGGGTGTTCCGCCTAGGCATTCATATCTCAGGCCTCAATGATGAGATTCCTTGGGGCCAATTGAACTGATGCACCTCCCATTTCCCTGAGAAACGAATTGCTTTCATTGAATAAGACCTGTAGAGGCCCCTTTTGTACACCTTAGTACAGCCTCCACAATGCCTCCTAATCTGCCATGTTTTTCTAGCTGCAATTTAAACACTGTATAATTTCATGCACTTGGTTCTGAAGCCCACAGTTTAATTACTGCCTCCAGACATAAGAACGTTAAATGTCTATTGAACGAATACATATGCCAACTGGCCTCTTCACACAGAGCACAGTACTTGTCTTTACATTTCATTTTATTCAGGGTGGTTTCGTTATGTCCCACTTAGGAAAGTGTAAAATGTAACCGAACCCAGATATCGCTATAACAGAGAGCGCGCATGCGCTCGCACTAAGACCAAGGAACACGCTTCGGCAAGTAAATGTAACCGAGCCCAGAGATCTCTAAAATTTAAACAAAAGCGCACGCGCGATGACTTAGCATCTCGCATCGGCACATGCGCTGGAAAGAGATTAGCATTTCGTGTTAGCGTAGGCCAAAAGACAGCACCTCTTCACGCTAAGGGAGTCTGTTAACCATCAGCAAAAACTACGACCGGATTACCCAAATATGGGCAAGTAACTACATCCGGGAGTTTACCACGCTAATTGGAACTCAATTGACCTATAAAAGGGCGAGGCCCCCACGCAGATACCACACTCACAGCGGAGCCGCGTACGGGGCAAGAAGGAGCTATTCTCTCCTGTTGATCGTGAGTATGGTGTTAGTACAGGAAACGGAGGTCAACCAACAACTATGTGAGTAAATGGGACTCAGAAACTTCGTATTTTTTTACAGGTAGCAGCATGGCACGATAGTCCCTTACGTTAAGAGGCTCATGCGGCACTTCAGATGGATTAAACAAGTATGCATTAACCAGGCTATCTAAAACCCCATATACAATTATGACACAGGATCAGAAGTATTGTTAACAAATAGAGCGTGTGTTTCATGTATGTATTTATGTATGTATGTCCTGTCTGTGTTTCTTCTTTTACAGGGCACAATATCACGAGTAGTATGACATCATGTGTCTAGTGATAGCAGCCCACACTATACATAATTATGTATATTTTTCTACAGGTCACGGTACCTTAGAAATATTGAGGATCGGATCACCAGATTACTGTATTTTTCCTTTCCAGGTTTTGCGATTAGCAGAAACCATTGACTTTCATGTTGTAGGTACATTGTAGCCTGCATTACACTTCACTTTCTGTAATATCAATAGATTTTTGAGTAGTAATACGTGAGTAAGGTAGGGGATTTGTGCACCCTGTCCTGAAGAAGGAGTTCATACTCCGAAACATGTTGACGCACACAGGCGGTAATGCACATTGTACTGCATAAGCACCTCCAATCTCACCTTTTTAACAGTACCAGCTCGGGGGCCCATTAAAACTTTTTTTGTGTTTACCCCACGAGCCAGGTCCTTTTTAATTATCACTCACCTGAAAACCCCACCACTCACGCACATTAGTATTTCAAACCCTAACATGCACCACACATAGATACAAAAGTAAGTGCTCCCGCATAGTTGTAGGTCGTAGCACGCCGCATCCCGTAGAGGGGTGCGAAGACCCCAATGATGAAGCATGACACCAAGGGTCCTTTTGGTGTGTGAGGGGTATTTTATAAACACTGTGTGCTCCCCACCATTGTAGGGAACACACAATTCACAGTTGGATTCTCATTGTTTATGCGTATACGGTTAGGGAGAACAAATCCATACGATAACCCTCTCTCACTCTCCCTTTTGTCATTTTTATACTTTTGAAAAGTGCCATTTTCAAACACACAATTTAAAATACACCTTTATTAAAACATGTGTTATCAAATTCTGAGTTCAGAGAGCCTACAATCCATTTCTCTATCTTGTCCCAATGCAAATGAAATTGCCAGTATTTCACTATCAGGACATGTAAAACACACCAGTATATGTTGCATCTTAAACATACACTGCACATGGTGGTACCTTGGGGCCACCTGAGGAGTGCCTTGCATGCATAAAATGGGGAGGGGAGGACCTGGCAACTGGGTGCACCTGCTAGGTCGACATGACAGTTGAAACCTGTGTGCGCAGGCACTGCAGTGGCAGGTATGAGACAAATTTGAAGGGCATCTTATGTGGGTGGTGCAATCAATGCTACAGGCCCATTAGTAGCATTTGATTTACAGGTTCTGGCACACTCCGCGCATTTTACTAGCAACTCACTGTTGCACTTGGCCCTTTTTGCAGGGTCATCCCTGAGCTTTTTGCCTTCCTCCTATACTTTTTCTGACCTGTTGTTGGCTATTGTATGACTCTGGGCACTTTACCACTGCTGATCAGTGCTAAAGTGCATATGCTCTCCCTATTGTAAATGAATGTATTAATTGGTGATTCCATGATTGACTATTTGGTTTACTTGTCAGACCCAAGTACAGTAAACTGAGTGTGCCCAGGGCGTGTAAATCCAAATGCTGCTAGTGGGCTTGCAGCACTGGTTGTGCCACTCACAGAAGCGGCCTGGTAAAATGTGTCTAAGGTCTACCGTTGCAGGGCCTGCGTGCAGTCTAGTACTGTCATGCTGACTGGACAAGTGCACCCACTTGCCAATCGCTAAACCTTCCCTTGACTTCATATTAGTCACCCCTATGGTAGGCCCACGGGCAGGGAGCATTGTAAGTATAAGGTAGGACAAGCCCTGATGTGTGTGGCATATCCTAATAGTGAATTACAGCCATTTTCGCTTTTCACTATTGCAAGGCTACCGGTTCTCCATAGGCCAGAATGGACTGCTAGATTATTTGATTCGATTTGATTTACAAACTTGTAAAACGCAACATATGCCCAAGGGCGTCTTGGCGCTAGGACTAGCTAGAAGTTAAAATTCTACAGATTCAATTGTATCTGGACTTATCAGTCTGACCCCGTGCCTCATGGGAACAGTCCAGCCCGAACTGCCAAGCCATGCCTTCCCTGGACCGGAATCAAGCTTCCTACGACCGGTTTCTTGGTTCGTCATAAGTTGGTAGGGTATGCTCAGACGTTGAGTCCTTTGCTCACTTTGCCACTGGATTCAAGCAAGCCTGGCTGAAGACGGCTGGAATGCCAGAAACCGGTCCGAGGAAGCTTGATTCCGGTCAAGGAAAGGCATGGCTTGGCAGTTCGGCTGGACTGTTCCCATGAGGCACAGGGTCAGACTGATTTGCATATGGCCATGTCTGAACTGGGGTGGCAGAGTGGGCTAAAGAACGGTCATGGATTAATCCCAGATCTGTTGACTGGGTGTGAGTGTTTGATTGGTTCAGATGCTCCGTCCATCACCACCCCCTTTTGTAGCGGATTGTAAATGTGGCGCATCTGTGGTGGCGCAAGGGTAAATATGCAGGGATGCGCCAGTCCTTGTAAATCTGCCTCGACATGCTTTAAGGACCATGGATCCTTCATCAGGTGGTAAATAAATGCAAATGACTCAAAAAGTGGCATGCTGCTGGCTACTCGTATTTACTTGGATGGCAGTGTATTTGGTCTTGCGCCAATCACTTATGTGTTAGATCCTTCCGTCATTAGGGAATATTCATGGTGTGTATATGTGACGTACTGCCATGCATGGCAATCTTGGCATCCAGATCAGATTGATGGTCTTTTACTAGATTAATTAGGAATGCACGGATAAACAAACAGTATTCTAACATTAAGGCTATCTTTATTTGCTTTTGTCTCCATTAGAGCATCATAAGAAATACTGCAAGGACAATGTCTTGAATAAGTACAGGACGTTAAACGGCATGTTGCATGCAGTTTCACTTTTAAGTTTTAATGTGTAATCAGTTGGCAATATCCCCTTGCAACACAGTTGCATTTTCAATATAGGCTGCTGCTGTCAGGTAGGCACAGTTCCCAATTCAATCAAATAATGATTCCACGTCATTACTTCTCTTGTACACAAACAAGTGTATGAGTGGAAAAATATCTTTAGGCTCATTGCTTGTATTTTTTACCAGTGTTCATCAGATTTTTTGTATTTAATGTTGAGCTTTTTGTAGAATATCTGCTAATGTCTGAGAATTTCTTTTTATATTTCACCGTTTCTTGCCTGGTGTAGGATTGAATAATCATCTGAGATTGGTAATTTATTTTCAAACTTCAAACAGGATGGTTTGATGACTATCACACGGTAACGTACACTGAATATTCTACTAACTTTAAGGTATGCTAATAGTGCATTAATCCTATATTCTTTTTGAGTGTATCTAGGAGCAGAGGGATTTGGTTTGTTGAGCAAAGTTTCTGGCTGGCAGACGAATCAACTTGAGAGGTCTGCAAAGAAACTATTTCACTGGCAAAGATTTGCACAGTACACAACTCTGTGAAGATTTTCACTTTAAAACCGTTCCATGAATTTTTCAACAGATGAAGAGTTTGTGAAAAATTTGTCCTGTAAAGACTAGAATATTTCACCAGCTCTTTAAAAAAACTTGGACTCATTTGGAAAGACAGGTTGAATGAATTCTCGATGTGGTTTAGGTGGAGCGCGTTTTGATGAGTTATCCCTGAAGGGCAAACACTATGATTCCAAGGGTTTGAGTTGGCAATGGAGAATGAGTGTTGAGGGGCAGATGGTGACTGACATTGCATAAAGCAGCAGCGGGTTCTGGCATTCGATGTCATTTCAGTGAAGAAGAGTTCAAGCGAGCTGCTTTTAGTTTCCAAGCAGGAGAGGTTGAAAACTGTTTAGGTCTCGCCTAAGCAGTGCACATGTGCTGCATAGGCAAAAAAGACCTTTTGTTCTCGGTATGGCTTTTCAGCCAAACACACGCACGCGTTCCATTGCCTTTAATAGCAAGTCGTACACATGTGGAGATTCACTTGCGGGAGCGAGCGCCACCATATGGTAGCAATTATCGCTCTCGCAAGTGAATCGCGCAGGCCCCCCTCCTCCCCTCTGCTGCCGAGTGAGGCGCGCGCCCACCTCGCCCTGCTGCTGCGCAAGCGTGTGCTTGTTTTTAGATGAGAGCTGAATGTTTCCACCGCACGAAGCCGTCTTGCCTCACCCTTTAGACTCTAAAGTTTAGAGGGGAACTGCTTTGCTTAGTGCCGGAGAGGCGTATCCAAGTCGTTTCTACCTCAGCCTCATAGCTTTAGACTGATGCAAGAGTGGGTATAGTTCTGGTGCTCAAAGCTGTCGTAACCACAACCTCAAACCAGGATGCGTTGAAGAGACTGATGCAGGCGTCGGCATCATGAAGACTAATGCAGGTGTGGGCATCATGTGCGAGTTCACAGTCCCTTAAGCCCAATCTCTTCACAGAACGAGGCTGGGTAAGGAGTGAACAACCAAGCCCTCTGAAGCAAAGGAAAGGCGATGTGCTAAGAGGACAAAAAACGTAAAGGTGCAAGACTCCTAAACCGCGACTGCAGCGTGTTGCGGCGGAGTCCCAGCATCGGGTAGGAAGAGGGTAACTGTGCATTTACCCCTTCCCCCCATAACAGCAGTTTGACACTGCTCCTAAGCTGTTATGAACTGTACTTGTTTTTTGGGGGAGCGGGAAAGTTGGAGATTGGAGAGAGGACAGGTAGGCCTCCATGGCGAGCTTATGCTCAATATGTGGGAGGTCACTATTCTAGTTACCACATGATCTCTTCAGTCATGTTAACGAAAAATCTTGATTTTTTTTCTCCATAGCGCCTAATGTTACATACAGGCTTAACGTTTCTAAGTGCTGTGCCTAATTGCCGTTAAAGCACTTTACTCTAAATTTTGCAGTTGAAGCTGGCGTTGAGCGTATTTTAAGGGCTCCCTAATGGGCGACATCTGGAAACTGTAAAACTAAGGAAGGCACTCGAACACCAGCTTTAACAAGTGGGAATGGCGGGGTTAAAACCTCGGTCTGCGCCCCACGGTCTACGACATGGCTGCAGTTGTTGCTGGGGGTGTCTTCCTGCAATTGTGTATCAAAATCCCTGTGTACATTCCCCTTCAATATCCTCACAAGTAGAGTTTTTTATCTGCGTAGTTCTGTGTCTGCACTTGAAAAGAGCGACGGCCTCTGCGGCGGAATGTGGGCACACACTCTGCTGTATAAAAGCGACACTTATTTTGCTGAACAAGCAATCACTTGGAACATAATGCAAAGTGGCTTCAACGTGTTGAAGCCTGTTAATACAGCGAGACAGCACACTTCCCCACTATATTCAGAAACACTGATTTAGTGCATTTCTTAGGGAAACATCTTCACAAAATCTCCTTGAGTTGGCACCGCTTTTTTCTATAAATCTCAAAGTAGCAGAGCTATAAGAGAGTCTATAACAAAATACTGACAAGGGCTATTTATTACTACAGTGACAGGACGGCTGCTCTACGTGCTTTCATCAGTTTTAAATGCAGAGCAGTTTTAGGAGAGTCACGAAACAAGGGTGAGCTAAATTTCGAAAATGTGTGCGAAAAACCAGAGTCATTCATCTTCGACTGCATTGCTCGGTCAGGTGCTCAGGGAAGTGTTGGTTTGCATGCGAGATGTGGGAGGAATGGGTTGGAGCTCGAAGACTGCATGGGGATACCACACTTTTTGCACTCTAGCGCCGCGTTCTCTTCTCATTAAAGCTGGCCCAGTAAACCTTCATTTGAACTTTTTTTTAATGCAAATTACAAAGCATCTTGGGGCATATTACCAACAAGTAGCGATATTTATCGCTAAATAGACTTAGCGATGATTTTTTTTCGCTGGCTATCGCTGGATATGTTAGCGGAGAAAACATGCTATTAGCAACGTTTTTCTCTATTGTGCTAAAATATCCAGCGATAGCGGCGAAATGCGTGAATATCGCTGAGAATACAGCGATATTCACGCATTAGCGACGAAATGCTCGTAGCCATGTTATCCACCTCCCATTGGATAACATGGCTAAGAACTGGTCTGAGCAGGCGTTAGTTTTTGGCGATAGCGGGAATATTTCCATCGCTATGCCTGCCTTGCTAATAGGCGATAGCGACGTTAGCGACTGCTTTCAGTCGCTAACAGGTTGGATACGCCCACTTTGCATGTCATTAGCGATAAATATCGCTGACATGCAAAGCGGGACCCAAACCGCTCGCTATCGCCTAAAAGCTGTCGCTAACATCAGTTAGCGCTAGCTTGCTAATAGAGCGATAGAATTATCGCCGCTTAGCGGCCGAAAACGGCCGCTAAACCGGTGATGATTGCCTATCGCCACCCTTGGTAATATGCCCCCTTGTATTCTACAAACAGAGACATTTTGATAGTGTATTGTAATAGGACATATATTTAGTTTTAAGGATTTTATTGACATGGCTGAGACTAGCTCCATTCCAATTCCATTCCCTGAGCAAGGTTAAAGACGAAAAGGGCGACTGGGCCTTCTCAATTTCTATGTTTTCACTTCTTTCAAGCATGGAAAAAAACAGTGTTTGACTTTTTAGAATACAACTGTGTCTCATATTGTTGCTGTGACATTCACCCCATGTGCGTGGAAATAGTTTTGTCACCTTGCAACGTTTCGAAGTTTATGGTGCAATTATGAAGGCACATTGGAGTCCAGTAAATATATACTGTAAGCTTTACATCTGCACAAAAAAGAGTACGGAGTCTACCACAGCACAGCCGCCAAGATGTGGAAGAACTTTGGCAGAATAAAAAACAGTTTACACACTGATGGTGAAATGTCCCTTTTCATGAGGAACGCATTTATTAATTAGCGTAGATTATATTTGATTGTGGATCACGTAAACCATTGAATGTAGAGCCCTTTCTTGAAGTTCTTCAAATTGTAATTTAAATAAAATATGGTACCTGACATTTTTAATTACTGGTAAAGCAGCAGTTGTAATAAACGTGAGTTGCACGTCCCATAAGTCACTCGTCCAGCTTGTCAGAGATCGTGTTTCCGGGTTAGGACATTGCTATTTACAGCTGTAGTGATCAGGAAGGACAAAGGTCAGGCGCCCATAGTAAAGTTAAACAACAACTATCTTCAAACCCCACGTTAGTGTATGTATAAACATGACGGTCAAGCCAGCTGTGAGAAAAGAAAACTGGAAGGCGCCGTGTTTGGTGACGCAATCACACTGTCTGAATCTAGAACCACCTTCTGTACAATATCGACTCGTATTTTGTCACCGATAATTACCCGGGTCCTGACAGCAGTAACATCGGTCGGGCTTTTTCAGTCATGGTCGACGTCAACCCTGTTACCCATTTTCAAGAAAGGCGACCGAAACGACCCAGCCTGTTACAGGCCAATCTCCCTTCTGGATTCCATGGGCAAAATTGCAGGTCGAGTGCTCCTGGACCGTTTGCAATCTTGGGCCAAGGAAAATAACATCATCACCGACCTGCAATATGGCTTCCAGAAGGGGCTTGGGACCGTGGAACAGGCTCTCAACCTTGCCCTCCTGACTGGGAAATATGTTGGCGCCAAAGGAGGTAACATCTTCCTCGTCTATGTCGACCTCAGTGCGGCATTTGACTGCGTCCAACATGAAAAACTCTGGGAAATACTCAGCGACCTTGGAGTGGACCCCCCCTTAATTGTCTTTCTACGTGAACTCTATTCTAACGCCTCAGGGCGAGTTAGATTAGGTACCAACGGTGAGCTGTCTCGCTCATTTCCAATAACAAAGGGTGTAAGGCAGGGTTGTGTACTGGCTCCCTTCCTGTTCAATCTTTACACCAATGGTCTAGAGCAGGCTATGCTGGAAGGGAGCCAGGATCTACCCCAGATAAACCACCGCCCGATACCGACACTGCTATACGCTGATGATTCAGTTATCCTGGCCCGCACTTTAAATCAACTTCAGAAGCAAATTAACAAATATACCAGTTTTATGGACTCACTTGGCCTGAAAATTTATATAAAGAAAACCTTCACTATGTACATTGGCCCCAGGGTTAAAAATCACAAATCGATACTGGTGGATAATACAAAGCTGGAAAAAACTTCAGTTTACCCCTATTTAGGAATTCTTGTGGATGATGCCTTAAATTGGCGCCAAGCTACAACCACTAGAAATCTTCTCTTTCGACGTGCAACATCGGCCCTGATTTCTTTTTCAAGGAAACTAGGGAAACCCGCTCCACCTGAACTTTTGAAAATCTATTATGCCAAGTGCCACAGCGTGGCTACTTATGGAGCAGGCATATGGGGGTATGGCCATATAGACCATCTACAAGTAACAGAGAACGGCTTTATCAAATATGTCTTAGCCCTCCAGCAAAGCTCTCCAAACTTTGCCTCGCACAGCGAGCTCGGCATGGAATTCATCACAGATACTATTCGTTCCCAACCCATCTAACTTTGGCAACGCATATGGACTAAACCTGAGTGCCAATTAACCCGCTCTCTCATTACAGACTGTTTAGCTCTATCCAACTGGCATAAGATCCCATGGTTGATTTATGTACGGAACTTCTTCAACGACCTTGGCACTAAGTCTTATTTTGAAGATCCTGTAACAATCGAAGACATCTCCAGGAAGCAGTTGAAAACAATGTGCTTGGCGCACCTGAGAGAACTACGCAATCAGGTTGAGATCACAAAATCTTCAAATGCACAAATTTGTGCAATACAACCTCTTAAAGGCATGCAACTCTACTTGACCTACCTACTGTCAAACCATGAGAAATTCTTATTAACACTATTTCGTTTTAATAAATTTTTTCGTTTAGTTTCTTTCCCTGAAATCCACAATTGGTCGCGCAAACTGATGAACTGTCCATGCGATGGAATCTCTCCACAGTCAACGATCCATATTACTTTGTTTTGCAAATACTACAAATCTCCAGGTAAATCTTGGATTATTCCACTCCTTCGATCTAGTGGTTATAGACAGTGTTACTCTGCATTCCTTTTTTTGCAGTGCTTGGATTCACCACATGAAGCTAAATCCATAGTGACTTTCCTTAAAGCAACCATTTCATTACGCTAAAAACTCTCAAAGTGATTAGAACCACTTAAACCATGAGCTTCTGCTAAGAATCTTTTTATACTTTATATACTTTATACTTTATATTTTATCTTTTTAAACTTATGTTTGTGATCAAAACTTTTTTTATGTACTTTTTTTGATTATACAACTGATAATCGAATAAAAGTTATTGAACTTGAACTTGTATGTATAAACATGACGGTCAAGCCAGCTGTGAGAAAAGAAAACTGGAAGGCGCCGTGTTTGGTGACGCAATCACACTGTCTGAATCTAGAACCACCTTCTGTACAATATCGACTCGTATTTTGTCTCTAGGAAGAAGTTTTACACCCTAGAAATAATAATTTGCGAGTTTGTTCAAAGTTACGTGATGTCACTTCCTATGATGACACATGATAGGGTCAAAGGGCTTGTGGTGTAACCTCCGCTACCCCTAACATTTTGCTGAATCGACGTATCTGCTTACTGTGACATTTCAATGCCTTCTGTGTGGCACTTTGCGGGACACTAGCAAGAGTTGAACAAAGCAGTCACGTTCATGTAATGAGATACATTTCAGCTAGCGCCTCCTCGTGCGATTGTATGTTTAAGAAATTACATTAAAAGAGCGGCAATATTCCTGAAGTATGTATGCGTGGTCAGTTAACTAGGCTCCTTTTTCATGCATTCTGTGATCATTATTAATTTATAACTAGAAACATCTGTAGTGGACGGAGGTGATATGCGCGACCCAATGGATACACATTGGGAGGCCACTTTAAGAGCTTGCCACACCAACCTCGGACCCATCCCACAGGTTAAGCAATTTTTATAAACAACTATTTTAAGAGAAAGATCTCCTCCCCCTTCCTCGGGCAAAATTAATTTCAAATACGTGTTTTTTCTATTTATTTAAAAACAAAAATCTAAACAATCAGTTGTGTCAGTGAATTGCAATGTATGATACATCTGCCAAATGAGGTTTCTTTTATCAGCACTATTGAACACAAGCCAAGACATGTACGAGTCACAGTATTAAAGCCACTGCCCGTCCAATGGAATGACATCATGACACGGCAGGTGAGCTGCGATGCTGCACACTTGCCAAGACTAACACGTGTGACATGTCCAGTCAGTCATGGCTTTTTATTTGATCCAGCAGCGTGCTGAATTTGGAGATCTGCCGTTTTCCTTTTCACATGAGCTGATGACTGCACAGCCAGACTGGAGGTGTCCCTTCACACATGACCAGGCTGCGCTACTGAAGGGTACGCTACTTAAATGTTTGCGAACTTTAAGGATAAGCAGCAGTTAAGGGGGCAAGCAGAAGCAGCTGCAGCATTTTAATGTGTGACGGTTCTTAAAAATCAGCAACCATAAAAGCCCACATAGCCTTTAGCGATAAAATGTGCACGCAGCCAGGACATGCAGGCCCAGGCCCCAGACCATAATAATGAAGGGACATGTCCGCAACGTAGCTCATAAACATCGACAAGACAACACTGGCACAGCTCCACCATCTTAAACAAGCATTGGCAATGCAATAGTGACCCAACCTGACCTCGTCAGTGCCGGTCGCTCAACCCACCGCGTGGCTCCTCCTGAGGTCACCCGGTCCCCCTGTTGCCGCCGCCTGCTCGCCGCTGCCCCTGCAGACGAGGTTCTCCTCTTCCCCCTGGTCTCTCACCTAGTAGTACCAGTATTTGTCTGCTGTGCCCCTGATTTTTGTACTTCTGTATTTCGGCTGTGCCCCTGATTTATTGTATTTCTCTATCTCTCGCTTCTGCCGCCTTTTCCCGCTGTGCCCCTGATTTTTGTATTTCTGTAATTCTGCTGTGCCACTGATTCTGTATTTCTGTATTTCGCACTTCAGCCGCCTTTTCCCGCTGTTCCACCCCGCTCCCTGCCGCTGCTCCCCCGCGGCCCCGCCCCCTTTCCTTCTGTTCCCTCTCCCCTCTCCCATTCGCCACCCCCCTCCCACCTCCCAGCTGCTCCTCCCGCCCACTGGGCACTTAAGGTAGTGGCTGTGCGATGGGGAGCTGTGACCCAACCTGACCTCGTCAGTGCCGGTCGCTCAACCTGCCGCGTGGCTCTTCCTGAGGTCACCCGGTCCCCCTGTTGCCGCCGCCTGCTCGCCGTCGCCGCTGCCCCTGCAGACGAGGTTCTCCTCTTCCCCCTGGTCTCTCCCCTGGTAGTTTTGGAAAAGGGGGGTGGTGATGAACAGAGCTTCTGAATGATGCAGAATACTCTTACCAAGTCAAGAGATCATGGTTTTAATCCATCACCGTTTTTTAGCTCACTGCACCATCCCAGCTCAGAACTTGGCTATAAGCAAATTAGTCTGTTCCTGTCCCAGTGCATGATGGGAACAGGGCAAACCAAACTACCAAGCCAATTCTTATACTGGGAAGGAAACAAGCTTCCGGGGACCGGTTTCTGGCATCACAGCCTTCTTCGGCCCGGCTTGCTTGAATCCTGATGGTGCAATGAGCAAGGGACTCACGTCTGAGTATACCCTCCCACACATAGTGTGGATAAAACCGATTTTGGAAAAGGGGGGTGGTGATGGACAGAGCTTCTGAATGATGCAGAATACTCTTACCAAGTCAAGAGATCATGGTTTTAATCCATCACCGTTTTTTAGCTCACTGCACCATCCCAGCTCAGAACTTGGCTATAAGCAAATTAGTCTGTTCCTGTCCCAGTGCATGATGGGAACAGGGCAAACCAAACTACCAAGCCAATTCTTATACTGGGAAGGAAACAAGCTTCCGGGGACCGGTTTCTGGCATCACAGCCTTCTTCGGACCGGCTTGCTTGAATCCTGATGGTGCAATGAGCAAGGGACTCACGTCTGAGTATACCCTCCCACACATAGTGTGGATAAAACCGATTTTGGAAAAGGGGGGTGGTGATGGACAGAGCTTCTGAATGATGCAGAATACTCTTACCAAGTCAAGAGATCATGGTTTTAATCCATCACCGTTTTTTAGATCACTGCACCATCCCAGCTCAGAACTTGGCTATAAGCAAATTAGTCTGTTCCTGTCCCAGTGCATGATGGGAACAGGGCAAACCAAACTACCAAGCCAATTCTTATACTGGGAAGGAAACAAGCTTCCGGGGACCGGTTTCTGGCATCACAGCCTTCTTCGGCCCGGCTTGCTTGAATCCTGATGGTGCAATGAGCAAGGGACTCACGTCTGAGTATACCCTCCCACACATAGTGTGGATAAAACCGATTTTGGAAAAGGGGGGTGGTGATGGACAGAGCTTCTGAATGATGCAAAATACTCTTACCAAGTCAAGAGATCATGGTTTTAATCCATCACCGTTTTTTAGCTCACTGCACCATCCCAGCTCAGAACTTGGCTATAAGCAAATTAGTCTGTTCCTGTCCCAGTGCATGATGGGAACACGGCAAACCAAACTACCAAGCCATTTCTTATACTGGGAAGGAAACAAGCTTCCGGGGACCGGTTTCTGGCATCACAGCCTTCTTCGGCCCGGCTTGCTTGAATCCTGATGGTGCAATGAGCAAGGGACTCACGTCTGAGTATACCCTCCCACACATAGTGTGGATAAAACCGATTTTGGAAAAGGGGGGTGGTGATGGACAGAGCTTCTGAATGATGCAGAATACTCTTACCAAGTCAAGAGATCATGGTTTTAATCCATCACCGTTTTTTAGCTCACTGCACCATCCCAGCTCAGAACTTGGCTATAAGCAAATTAGTCTGTTCCTGTCCCAGTGCATGATGGGAACAGGGCAAACCAAACTACCAAGCCAATTCTTATACTGGGAAAAAAACAAGCTTCCGGGGACCGGTTTCTGGCATCACAGCCTTCTTCGGCCCGCCTTGCTTGAATCCTGATGGTGCAATGAGCAAGGGACTCACGTCTGAGTATACCCTCCCACACATAGTGTGGATAAAACCGATTTTGGAAAAGGGGGGTGGTGATGGACAGAGCTTCTGAATGATGCAGAATACTCTTACCAAGTCAAGAGATCATGGTTTTAATCCATCACCGTTTTTTAGCTCACTGCACCATCCCAGCTCAGAACTTGGCTATAAGCAAATTAGTCTGTTCCTGTCCCAGTGCATGATGGGAACAGGGCAAACCAAACTACCAAGCCAATTCTTATACTGGGAAGGAAACAAGCTTCCGGGGACCGGTTTCTGGCATCACAGCCTTCTTCGGCCCGGCTTGCTTGAATCCTGATGGTGCAATGAGCAAGGGACTCACGTCTGAGTATACCCTCCCACACATAGTGTGGATAAAACCGATTTTGGAAAAGGGGGGTGGTGATGGACAGAGCTTCTGAATGATGCAGAATACTCTTACCAAGTCAAGAGATCATGGTTTTAATCCATCACCGTTTTTTAGCTCACTGCACCATCCCAGCTCAGAACTTGGCTATAAGCAAATTAGTCTGTTCCGGTCCCAGTGCATGATGGGAACAGGGCAAACCAAACTACCAAGCCAATTCTTATACTGGGAAGGAAACAAGCTTCCGGGGACCGGTTTCTGGCATCACAGCCTTCTTCGGCCCGGCTTGCTTGAATCCTGATGGTGCAATGAGCAAGGGACTCACGTATGAGTATACCCTCCCACACATAGTGTGGATAAAACCGATTTTGGAAAAGGGGGTGGTGATGGACAGAGCTTCTGAATGATGCAGAATACTCTTACCAAGTCAAGAGATCATGGTTTTAATCCATCACCGTTTTTTAGCTCACTGCACCATCCCAGCTCAGAACTTGGCTATAAGCAAATTAGTCTGTTCCTGTCCCAGTGCATGATGGGAACAGGGCAAACCAAACTACCAAGCCAATTCTTATACTGGGAAGGAAACAAGCTTCCGGGGACCGGTTTCTGGCATCACAGCCTTCTTCGGCCCGGCTTGCTTGAATCCTGATGGTGCAATGAGCAAGGGACTCACGTCTGAGTATACCCTCCCACACATAGTGTGGATAAAACCGATTTTGGAAAAGGGGGGTGGTGATGGACAGAGCTTCTGAATGATGCAGAATACTCTTACCAAGTCAAGAGATCATGGTTTTAATCCATCACCGTTTTTTAGCTCACTGCACCATCCCAGCTCAGAACTTGGCTATAAGCAAATTAGTCTGTTCCTGTCCCAGTGCATGATGGGAACAGGGCAAACCAAACTACCAAGCCAATTCTTATACTGGGAAGGAAACAAGCTTCCGGGGACCGGTTTCTGGCATCACAGCCTTCTTCGGCCCGGCTTGCTTGAATCCTGATGGTGCAATGAGCAAGGGACTCACGTCTGAGTATACCCTCCCACACATAGTGTGGATAAAACCGATTTTGGAAAAGGGGGGTGGTGATGGACAGAGCTTCTGAATGATGCAGAATACTCTTACCAAGTCAGGAGATCATGGTTTTAATCCATCACCGTTTTTTAGCTCACTGCACCATCCCAGCTCAGAACTTGGCTATAAGCAAATTAGTCTGTTCCTGTCCCAGTGCATGATGGGAACAGGGCAAACCAAACTACCAAGCCAATTCTTATACTGGGAAGGAAACAAGCTTCCGGGGACCGGTTTCTGGCATCACAGCCTTCTTCGGCCCGGCTTGCTTGAATCCTGATGGTGCAATGAGCAAGGGACTCACGTCTGAGTATACCCTCCCACACATAGTGTGGATAAAACCGATTTTGGAAAAGGGGGGTGGTGATGGACAGAGCTTCTGAATGATGCAGAATACTCTTACCAAGTCAAGAGATCATGGTTTTAATCCATCACCGTTTTTTAGATCACTGCACCATCCCAGCTCATAACTTGGCAATAAGCAAATTAGTCTGTTCCTGTCCCAGTGCATGATGGGAACAGGGCAAACCAAACTACCAAGCCAATTCTTATACTGGGAAGGAAACAAGCTTCCGGGGACCGGTTTCTGGCATCACAGCCTTCTTCGGCCCGGCTTGCTTGAATCCTGATGGTGCAATGAGCAAGGGACTCACGTCTGAGTATACCCTCCCACACATAGTGTGGATAAAACCGATTTTGGAAAAGGGGGGTGGTGATGGACAGAGCTTCTGAATGATGCAGAATACTCTTACCAAGTCAAGAGATCATGGTTTTAATCCATCACCGTTTTTTAGCTCACTGCACCATCCCAGCTCAGAACTTGGCTATAAGCAAATTAGTCTGTTCCTGTCCCAGTGCATGATGGGAACAGGGCAAACCAAACTACCAAGCCAATTCTTATACTGGGAAGGAAACAAGCTTCCGGGGACCGGTTTCTGGCATCACAGCCTTCTTCGGCCCGGCTTGCTTGAATCCTGATGGTGCAATGAGCAAGGGACTCACGTCTGAGTATACCCTCCCACACATAGTGTGGATAAAACCGATTTTGGAAAAGGGGGTGGTGATGGACAGAGCTTCTGAATGATGCAGAATACTCTTACCAAGTCAAGAGATCATGGTTTTAATCCATCACCGTTTTTTAGCTCACTGCACCATCCCAGCTCAGAACTTGGCTATAAGCAAATTAGTCTGTTCCTGTCCCAGTGCATGATGGGAACAGGGCAAACCAAACTACCAAGCCAATTCTTATACTGGGAAGGAAACAAGCTTCCGGGGACCGGTTTCTGGCATCACAGCCTTCTTCGGCCCGGCTTGCTTGAATCCTGATGGTGCAATGAGCAAGGGACTCACGTCTGAGTATACCCTCCCACACATAGTGTGGATAAAACCGATTTTGGAAAAGGGGGGTGGTGATGGACAGAGCTTCTGAATGATGCAGAATACTCTTACCAAGTCAAGAGATCATGGTTTTAATCCATCACCGTTTTTTAGCTCACTGCACCATCCCAGCTCAGAACTTGGCTATAAGCAAATTAGTCTGTTCCTGTCCCAGTGCATGATGGGAACAGGGCAAACCAAACTACCAAGCCAATTCTTATACTGGGAAGGAAACAAGCTTCCGGGGACCGGTTTCTGGCATCACAGCCTTCTTCGGCCCGGCTTGCTTGAATCCTGATGGTGCAATGAGCAAGGGACTCACGTCTGAGTATACCCTCCCACACATAGTGTGGATAAAACCGATTTTGGAAAAGGGGGGTGGTGATGGACAGAGCTTCTGAATGATGCAGAATACTCTTACCAAGTCAAGAGATCATGGTTTTAATCCATCACCGTTTTTTAGCTCACTGCACCATCCCAGCTCAGAACTTGGCTATAAGCAAATTAGTCTCTTCCCGTCCCAGTGCATGATGGGAACAGGGCAAACCAAACTACCAAGCCAATTCTTATACTGGGAAGGAAACAAGCTTCCGGGGACCGGTTTCTGGCATCACAGCCTTCTTCGGCCCGGCTTGCTTGAATCCTGATGGTGCAATGAGCAAGGGACTCACGTCTGAGTATACCCTCCCACACATAGTGTGGACAAAAATGATTTTGGAAAAGGGGGTTGGTGATGGACAGAGCTTCTGAATGATGCAGAATACTCTTACCAAGTCAAGAGATCATGGTTTTAATCCATCACCGTTTTTTAGCTCACTGCACCATCCCAGCTCAGAACTTGGCTATAAGCAAATTAGTCTGTTCCTGTCCCAGTGCATGATGGGAACAGGGCAAACCAAACTACCAAGCCAATTCTTATACTGGGAAGGAAACAAGCTTCCGGGGACCGGTTTCTGGCATCACAGCCTTCTTCGTCCCGGCTTGTTTGAATCCTGATGGTGCAATGAGCAAGGGACTCACGTCTGAGTATACCCTCCCACACATAGTGTGGATAAATCCGATTTTGGAAAAGGGGGGTGGTGATGGACAGAGCTTATGAATGATGCAGAATACTCTTACCAAGTCAAGAGATCATGGTTTTAATCCATCACCGTTTTTTAGCTCACTGCACCATCCCAGCTCAGAACTTGGCTATAAGCAAATTAGTCTCTTCCTGTCCCAGTGCATGATGGGAACAGGGCAAACCAAACTACCAAGCCAATTCTTATACTGGGAAGGAAACAAGCTTCCGGGGACCGGTTTCTGGCATCACAGCCTTCTTCGGCCCGGCTTGCTTGAATCCTGATGGTGCAATGAGCAAGGGACTCACGTCTGAGTATACCCTCCCACACATAGTGTGGATAAAACCGATTTTGGAAAAGGGGGGTGGTGATGGACAGAGCTTCTTAATGATGCAGAATACTCTTACCAAGTCAAGAGATCATGGTTTTAATCCATCACCGTTTTTTAGCTCACTGCACCATCCCAGCTCAGAACTTGGCTATAAGCAAATTAGTCTGTTCCTGTCCCAGTGCATGATGGGAACAGGGCAAACCAAACTACCAAGCCAATTCTTATACTGGGAAGGAAACAAGCTTCCGGGGACCGGTTTCTGGCATCACAGCCTTCTTCGGCCCGGCTTGCTTGAATCCTGATGGTGCAATGAGCAAGGGACTCACGTCTGAGTATACCCTCCCACACATAGTGTGGATAAAACCGATTTTGGAAAAGGGGGGTGGTGATGGACAGAGCTTCTGAATGATGCAGAATACTCTTACCAAGTCAAGAGATCATGGTTTTAATCCATCACCGTTTTTTAGCTCACTGCACCATCCCAGCTCAGAACTTGGCTATAAGCAAATTAGTCTGTTCCTGTCCCAGTGCATGATGGGAACAGGGCAAACCAAACTACCAAGCCAATTCTTATACTGGGAAGGAAACAAGCTTCCGGGGACCGGTTTCTGGCATCACAGCCTTCTTCGGCCCGGCTTGCTTGAATCCTGATGGTGCAATGAGCAAGGGACTCACGTCTGAGTATACCCTCCCACACATAGTGTGGATAAAACCGATTTTGGAAAAGGGGGGTGGTGATGGACAGAGCTTCTGAATGATGCAGAATACTCTTACCAAGTCAAGAGATCATGGTTTTAATCCATCACCGTTTTTTAGCTCACTGCACCATCCCAGCTCAGAACTTGGCTATAAGCAAATTAGTCTGTTCCTGTCCCAGTGCATGATGGGAACAGGGCAAACCAAA
This sequence comes from Lissotriton helveticus, assembly GCF_964261635.1. Classification (NCBI taxonomy): domain Eukaryota; kingdom Metazoa; phylum Chordata; class Amphibia; order Caudata; family Salamandridae; genus Lissotriton; species Lissotriton helveticus. The sequence continues at coordinate 468,111,952 of NC_136062.1, forward strand.
CTACCAAGCCAATTCTTATACTGGGAAGGAAACAAGCTTCCGGGGACCGGTTTCTGGCATCACAGCCTTCTTCGGCCCGGCTTGCTTGAATCCTGATGGTGCAATGAGCAAGGGACTCACGTCTGAGTATACCCTCCCACACATAGTGTGGATAAAACCGATTTTGGAAAAGGGGGGTGGTGATGGACAGAGCTTCTGAATGATGCAGAATACTCTTACCAAGTCAAGAGATCATGGTTTTAATCCATCACCGTTTTTTAGCTCACTGCACCATCCCAGCTCAGAACTTGGCTATAAGCAAATTAGTCTGTTCCTGTCCCAGTGCATGATGGGAACAGGGCAAACCAAACTACCAAGCCAATTCTTATACTGGGAAGGAAACAAGCTTCCGGGGACCGGTTTCTGGCATCACAGCCTTCTTCGGCCCGGCTTGCTTGAATCCTGATGGTGCAGTGAGCTAAAAAACGGTGATGGATTAAAACCATGATCTCTTGACTTGGTAAGAGTATTCTGCATCATTCAGAAACTCTGTTCATCACCATCCCCCTTTTCCAAACTCTCCCCTGGTAGTACCAGTATTTGTCTGCTGTGCCCCTGATTTTTGTACTTCTGTATTTCGGCTGTGTCCCTGATTTATTGAATTTCTCTATCTCTCGCTTCTGCTGCCTTTTCCTGCTGTGCCCCTGATTTTTGTCTTTCTGTAATTCTGCTGTGCCCCTGATTCTGTATTTCTGTATTTTGAGTTCTGCTGCCTTTTCCCGCTGTTCCACCCCGCTCCCTGCCGCTGCTCCCCCGCGGCTCCACCCCCTTTCCTTCTGTTCCCTCTCCCCTCTCCCATTCGCCACCCCGCTCCCACCTCCCAGCTGCTCCTCCCACCCACTGGGCACTTAAGGTAGTGGCCGTGCGACGGGGAGCTGTGACCCAACCTGACCTCGTCAGTGCCGGTCGCTCAACCCGCCGCGTGGCTCCTCCTGAGGTCACCCGGACCCCCTGTTGCCGCCGCCTGCTCGCCGCTGGCCCTACAGACGAGGTTCTCCTCTTCCCCCTGGTCTCTCACCTAGTAGTACCAGTATTTGTCTGCTGTGCCCCTGATTTTTGTACTTCTGTATTTCGGCTGTGCCCCTTATTTATTGTATTTCTCTATCTCTCGCTTCTGCCGCCTTTTCCCGCTGTGCCCCTGATTTTTGTCTTTCTGTAATTCTGCTGTGCCCCTGATTCTGTATTTCTGTATTTCGCGCTTCTGCCGCCTTTTCCCGCTGTTCCACCCCGCTCCCTGCCGCTGCTCCCCCGTGGCCCCGCCCCTTTCCTTCTGTTCCCTCTCCCCTCTCCCATTCGCCACCCCGCTCCCACCTCCCAGCTGCTCCTCCCTCCATCCTCCCCCCCGACTCTCCATTTATGGCAGAGTCCGCACGTACGCGCAGTGTTCACGTGCAGCGGGTACGCCGATTGTGCGCCGAAGGCGTGCAAAGGCAAGCCCGTCTGCGCCCGTCCGCGCCTGGCCCGCACCCAGCGCCAGGACCCCTGGCCCCCGACGATGCCAGCCCATACGACGGACCTACGACGCCGCAACCCTCAATGCACTCAAACCCGACAGGAACTCCGCCTGCAACCGAGCCACCCCGAAACGCACCCACGGACCCTTCACCTGCCAAGCCTGCAAGTTCACCTGCCTCCGGACCTACACCGCACCCGCCAAACCAGACACCAGCAACAACCACCTCAAGTGCATCCTGCACAACACCTGCTCCGTCCACAGACACGCCGTCGAACTCTGGAACCTGCTCGACACAACATCACCAGACGTCGCCTTCCTCACCGAAACATGGATGAACGCCTCCTCAGCCCCCGACATCGCCATAGCAATCCCGGAAGGCTACAAGATCACCCGGAGGGACCGCGTCAACCAGACCGGAGGAGGCATCGCCATCGTCCACAGGAACACCAACCGCGTCACGACCAAATCCGACGACACCTTCACCGCCGCCGAACACCTCCACTTCCAGATACACACCGACCCCAAGACCACCCTCAGAGGCACCCTCATCTACAGACCCCCGGGACCACGTACACCATTCAGCGAAGACATCGCAGACTTCATCAGCCCGCACGCCCTCCCCTCCGCTGACTACATCCTCCTAGGGGACCTCAACTTCCACCTGGAGAACAACGACAGCAACACCACCACCCTCCTGGACAACCTCGCCAACCTCGGACTCAAGCAACTGGTGAACACCCCCACCCACTACGCCGGCCACACGCTTGACCCCGTCTTCTCCTCAAGCCAGCACCTCTCCTTCAGCCACTCCACCGGACTACACTGGACTGATCACAGCTACGTCCACTTCAGCTTCAGAAGAACCACGACCCACCACCACCCGCAACAGGCTCCCCGAAGGAGCTGGAGCTAGATCACCGCCGACCAGCTCACCACGTCCCTCAGCCAGAACCCTCCCACCAGCACAACGGACCCCAACGAAGCAGCCCGCATCTTCACACAGTGGCTCACCAACTGCGCAGATGACCTTGCACCACTGAAGAACCCCCCAGCAGACCCGGCAGCAGGAAAGCCTCTTGGTTTACTGATGAACTCAAAATCTCCAAGAAGAACTGCCGCACCCTCGAGAAAGCCTGGCGCAACGATCAGAACACAGAAAACATGACTGCCCTCAAGAACGCCACCCGCAAACACCACCAGCTCGTCCGCACCACCAAAAAAACAACACTCAAAGAACGACTGGACAACAACACCCACAACAGCAAGGAACTCTTCAGAATCGTCAAAGAGTTCTCCAACCCCAGCGCTGGAAACAACGACATCACCCCCTCGCAAGACCTCTGCGACTCACTCGCCTCCTTCCACCGCAAGATCGCCGACATACACAACAGCTTCGGTGCACCTACCACGCACCCAACTACCGAACCAACGCCCCCCACCACCACCCTCTGCGCCTGGACCCCGGTCAGCACCGAAGATACCACCCGCACGATGAACACCATCCACTCCGGATCCCCAACCGACCCCTGCCCCCACCACGTCTTCAACAAGGCCGACTCCATCACCGCACCCCAACTCCGGGACATCATCAACATCTCCTTCAACATCGCCACCTTCCCAGAGAGCTGGAAGCATGCCGAGCTCAGCGCCCTCCTGAAGAAACCGACAGCGGACCCCACCGACCTCAAGAACTTCCGCCCCATCTCGCTCCTCCCTTTTCCTGCCAAAGTCATTTAGAAGACCGTCAACAGACAGCTCACCGCCTTCCTCGAGACGAACGGATCCCTCGACCCCTCGCAGTCCGGTTTCCGAGCCAACCACAGCACCGAGACCGCCCTGATCGCAGCCACCGATGACATCAGATCCCTGCTCGACAACGGGGAAACAGCGGCCCTCATCCTCCTGGACCTCTCCGCAGCGTTCGACACTGTCTGCCACCGCACCCTAGTACAGCGCCTCAGCAACATCGGAATCCAAGAGAAGGCACTGGAGTGGATCATCTTGTTCCTAGCCGGAAGAACCCAGAGAGTCCACCTCCCCCCGTTCAGATCCGAGGCCACCGTAGTCATCTGCGGCGTACCTCAAGGATCATAACTCAGCCCAACCCTCTTCAACGTCTACATGAGCCCTCTCGCAACCATCGCCAACACAACCTCAACATCATCTCCTACGCTGACGACACCCAGCTGATCCTCTCCCTCACCAACGACCCCGCCACCGCCAGAGCCAGCCTTCACGAAGGGATGAAAGACGTCGCCGAGTGGATGAAGATCAGCCGCCTGAAACTGAACTCAGACAAAACGGAAGTCCTCATCCTGGGATCATCGCCCTCCGCCTGGGACGACTCCTGGTGGCCCCCTGCCCTGGGCACCACTCCCGAGCCAACGGACCACGCACGTAACCTGGGCTTCATCCTGGACTCCTCCCTCTCGATGACCAGACAAGTCAACGCCGTTTCATCATCGTGCTTCAACACCCTGCGCATTCTCCGCAAGATCTTCCGATGGATCCCCACCGAAACCAGGAAGACGGTCACCCAGGCACTCGTCACCAGCCGACTGGACTACGGGAAAACCCTCTACGCGGGAACCACAGCCAAACTACAGAAAAGACTCCAGCACATACAGAACGCCTCCGCACGACTCATCCTGGACATCCCTCGACACAACCACATCTCCGTCCACCTGAGAGACCCGCACTGGCTTCCCGTCAGCAAGAGGATCACTTTCAGACTCCTCACCCACGCACACAAGGCTCTCCACGACCTGGGCCCCAAGTACCTCAACAACCGCCTGACTTTATACACGCCCACCCGCCAGCTACGATCGACCAGCCTCGCCTTCGCCGCCGTACCACGCATCCGCAGAGCCACCGCCGGAGGAAGATCCTTCTCCTACCTGGCGGCCAAGACATGGAACTCCCTCCCCATCCACCTACGGATGACCCAGGAACATCTCTCCTTCAGGAAGCAACTCAAGACCTGGCTTTTCAAGCAGTGACGGACCCCTCCCCCCCCAGGGCCTTGAGACCCTTCCGGGTGAGCAGTGCGCTATACAAATTATGTGATTGACTGATTGATTGATTGATTGAATTGGTCTCGCAGTTGTTAGAGTTTGAGCTTTTGGCATTGTAAATGGCATGCCTTTTATTTATGTGTTTTTTTTTTAAACATAAATAAAAGGCGTTGTCATTTAGGTTAAACTCTTGCAAATGCAAGACCTATTGCATTGCAAATGCTTGTTTTTAAATGGTTTTGAAAGCAGCAACTTCAGGAGGGTAATGTAATATACAGGTGTAGGCGAGCAGCAAGGGGGAGTCACAGTATGCAGAAGGGGGTCATCGACAGCCTGTGAAGGGCGTTACACCGGGCGGTGACGTGGGGCGGGGGAGGGGCAGAGTGGGGGAGTGTAAAATATGGGAAACAGCCGATTACAGGTAAGTAACGTAAAAAAGAAATAAAACAAATTTTGTTGCGCGTGCTGCATCGCATTTGGCGTTGCAGCGCGCGCAACAAAATTAATTTTATTTCTTTTTTACGTTACTTACCTGTAATCGTCCGTTTCCCATATTTTACACCCCCCGCCCCACGTCACCGCCCGGTGTAACGCTCTACACGGGGCCGTTGCTGAGGGGGGCCGAATCAGATGGAAATACAATATTAGTAGGAGCAATGTCAACAGGCACTTGAGTCTATCCCTATTAGGGTAAGAATTTGATCATTAGGAATCTTTTGGCTTGCACTTTAAATGCCGTCGATGAGGAGATTCTACGTACTTCCGGTGGAAGAGAATTCCATATCTTAGGGGCAGCGTCGGAGAACGCTCAGTGACAACTTCTCTTTTTGTTAGGGATGAGTGGTTTCAGGAGGAAGGTAGAGGCACATCTTGAGGCTCTTACACCACAGGATAGTTTAAGTATTTGCACAAGGTGCGTAGGAGTATTCAAGTGAAGTGCTTTGAGTGAAAGAACATCAATCTTTAAGTGAATTCACGCTTCATAGGGCAGCCAATTGAGGGATTTTAGGACTGGGGATATATTTGGGTGTCTGTGACCAGTCTGGCTGCCGCGTTCAGTGAGGCCCTTAGCGGATCCAGGGCGTATATGGGAAGGCCACAGAGGGTAGCACTGCCATAGTCTAGCCTCGGCAAGACAAGCACTTGGAACACCTGCTTGATGTCATTTAGAGGAAGGAAAGGTTTGATATTTCTGAGTGACCTCATCAAGAGGTTTGCGCCTTTGCATACATTGCTGATATGTTTTTTCATGTTCAGGTGATTGTCCATGGTGATACCGAGAGATTTAGCTGAATCTACGATGAGAGGAGTGTAGTTGAAAGCATTGAGATGACTCAGCCAGAGGTCTTGCTTTGGGATGTGGCTCGGAGGGGAGATGAGCAGGAATTCCGTTTTGGAAGTGTTGTGCAGGAGATGGTTCTCCGTTAATCAGTTTTTGGTAAACATTAGTGTAGTATTGAGTGAGATGAACATTAGTTACTTACCTGTAAACTGTGGTTCTCCAGTATTGGTGTCTTTCATAGATTCCCATGCTTGAATATTCCCCTTCGTCGAAGTGGGAGGCCCACGGTACATGAAATAGTAGTAAAATATATATATATATTTATACATATAGAAAATACCATAATTATACATATACATATAAAATGTAATACATATGAAATATAAAAATTAAGTTAAAAGTACCATAGAACTAAAAAGGCCCATTGAAGCCTTAAAGGGAGAATTCACTTTAGTAACATATCAGAGTCATTATAATAGTCCACATTCCAGCCAATCAGGCAGCAGCACCCTCTAGAACCTTCTCCTCAGAAGCTCAAGCCCTCAGATTTTTGTAGCACCAAAGTGACTAAGAGTGCATGAGGAGAAGAGAGCCTCTGAGGGGAGGAAGGGTGTGTCGCATGTGAATCTATGAAAGACACCAATACTGGAGAACCACAGTTTACAGGTAAGTAACTAATGTTCTTCCCCAGTATTAGGGGTGTCTTTCATAGATTCACATGCTTGAATAAGAGTAGAAAGCAGTAAAGTAATACATAAGTCATAAAAGGTGTGTAAAACCAGATAAGTAAAACTATAGTATTATTAACATAGCATGCATTGAGACATATGGTAAAAAACCTTTTATGACAGGAGGCGGGAAGCAACAGAGGCTCACCTTAATGAAATAGATTTCGTAGCACAGCTTGGCCCACAGCAGCATCCGCGGCGTCCGCTGATTCCAGACAATCGTGCCTCTTAAACGTGTGCCTACTCGACCACGTTGCAGCTCTGCAGATCTGGCGCAGAGGCACTCCAGCAAATAGGGCGGTAGATGATGCCACAGCCCTTGTCGAGTGTGCTCGCACCGGAGCAGAGAGAGGCTTTCCAGCCTGGCAATGGCAGAAAGAGATGGCAGAAGAAATCCATCTAGTAATGGATTGTTTGGTGACTGGTTGTCCTTTGCGTATTCGGCCGTAGGCCACAAAGAGCTGGTCTGATTTACGAAAAGGAGCGGTGCGCTGGATGTAGAATTTCAGGCAGTGTTTTAAATCCAATGAATGCAAAGTACGCTCAGCAGGAGACTGAGACTTTGGGAAGAAAGTCCGAAGAATGACGGGCTCATTCAGATGGAAATCCGTAGGAACTTTGGGGATAAATTTTGGATTTGTACGCAAGGTAACAGCGTCCTTGGAGAATTGAAGAAATGGAGGTTGGATTGTGAATGCTTGGATATCACTGACACTGGCGAAAAATGTATTCCAGAACGGGTTGGTGGAGTTCCCATTCATGATTGTCTGCCAGAGATCTGCTGAGACAGTCGGCGAGGGTGTTGGAGACGCCCGGCACGTGAACTGCCGTCAGGTGAACTCGGTGTTGAATGGCCCAATTCCAGATTTCTTGCACCTGTTTGGAAAGCAGTAGAGACCTCGTACCTCTCTGCTTGTTGAGGTAGTGCATGCTGGTGGTGTTGTCTGTCCGCACCAGCAGCGAGTGGCCCTGTATCAGAATTGGGAAAGACTTTAAGGCAAGGAAGATGGCCAAGAGTTCTAGACGATTTATATGCCATGTGCGTTGAGCTGCAGTCCACTTGCCCTTGACCGACATTCCGTCGAGGTGTGCCGTCCAACCCTCCAAGGAAGCATCCGTTGTGAGGGTGAGTGTAGGAGCTAGTTCCTGGAAGGGCCGTCCAGCGGCGATAGTCGGAAGGTGAGCCCACCATTCCAAAGCTGTTTGGATGCGGGGTGTCAGGTAGAGTTTGTCGTTGAACGACCCCGAAATTTGTTTCCATTGCTTGTCCACCTCCTCCTGTATGACTCTCATGTGAAGTCTGCAGTATGGGATCAGATGTATGCAAGAGGAGGCCATGCCCAGAAATGATTTCAAGATCCGGACAGAAACGGACTTTCTTGATGTGAGATAAGCGACCAACTTGAGTATGCGAAGTTGTCGCTCTTGGGACACAAACACCTGTGCCAGATGAGAATCGATTAAGGCTCCTAGAAAGATTATCTGTTGTGAGGGGCAAAGATGAGACTTTTCCCTATAGACAGAAAGGCCCAGGGTGTGAAAAAGTGACAGACAGGTTTGAGTGTGCTGTCTTGCTTTCTGACGTGTCTGAGCTTTTATTAGACAATCGTCTAGATAAGGGTAAAATTGAATGCCTTGCAGGCGAAGGAAAGCTGCGACAGGAGCCATGATCTTCGTGAAGACTCTCGGCGCTGATCGAAGGCCGAAAGGCAATACCTTGAACTGGAAGTGCTTCGATCCGACAGTGAAGCGAAGATATTTCCTGTGTTTGTGATGTATTGGCACATGAAAATATGCATCTTGGAGGTCGATAGTGGAGAGGAACTCTCCGGGATTGAGGTATTGCAAAATTTCCAGTAGGGTCAACATTCTGAAAGTTTGTGATTTGATGAATTTGTTGAGAGCTCGTAAGTCCAGAATGGGGCGCCATTCTCCCGATTTTTTCTTGATTAAAAAGAAGCGGGAATAAAAGCCCCTGCCCTGTTGAGCTCCAGGGACCACTTTGACAGCCCCTTTTTGTATCATGATCTTGACTTGAGCCAACAGATCTTTCAAATGAGGTGGGGGAGGACCCGAAGGTCGACGGTTGAGTGGAAATTTTGTAAACTCCAGAACATGTCCCTTCGAGATGACATCCAGGACCCAATGATCCGAGGTGATATGAGACCAGTCGGAGAACACTTGTTGGGGAAGTCACTGCTTTTTGGAGGTGTTTCCCCCTCTGTAATTATTTTTCCTCCGATAAGGTCTGGAATCGGTCTGGCGATTTTGAGATTGATAGCTGTATCTTTGCTTGTTGTCGCCATAGGAGCGATACTGGGAGGAGCCACGAAAATTGGAAGAGCCGCCTCTGCCACGTGCTCCTCGAAAAGGCAGTTTCCTGTACTGGACGCTTCCTAAGGAACGAGCAGTATCCGTGTCCTTCTTAATGGATTCCAGAGCATCGTCAACATGCTTGCCAAAAAGTGAATCACCATCATACCGCAAGTCAAGAATTCTTGCCTGCACCTCGGGACGAAAAGCTGTAGATTTGAGCCAGCCTTGGCGTCGTAAAACAGCGGCTCCAGCAAGCTGTCTGAACACTGTTGAAGAGATATCAACAGCGCAATCTATAATCTCAGCCGAGATTTTTCTCCTTCTTGGACTATCGTCTGGGCCTCAGCTTGTGTGGCATCTGGGAGCTGGTTAATCAGGGCTGCGATCTCTGACCACATTTGGCGGTCATACCTCCCAAGGATGGCCAGGGAGTTTGCCGTTCTGACCGTTGTGGCAGCCATGGTGGTAAACTTCTTACCGATAGAGTCCAACCGGCGTCCCTCTTGGTCAGAAGGGGAGGTAAGCGGAGTGGCTTGTTTCCTTGAATGTTTTTGGGCAGCCTGCTTTATGACAGAGTCCGCCTTAGGATGGGAAACAAGACATACTGGAGAGTCTGCAGGCGCCTTGTACTTTTTGTCCAGACGTGGCAACACAGCCGGGATTGAGTTTGGTCGTGCCATAAGTTTAAGGCCTTCTTGCCAAATAAAATCAATAATCGGGATAGTATGGGTTTGTTTAAGAGGCTGATCTTTGAAGTCATAGAGGAAGCAATCCATTTGTTGCATCTCTAAGGTTAAATGGAAGCGTTTTGCAGCACGCACCATTAAGTTGTGAAAGCTTCCAATGTCCACCGGCGGGGAAGGCAAAGGCGATGTCAGTTGCGTAGATGGTGTTTGGGCTCTATAATCATCCCAATCTGCGAGGACATCTGCATCTTGATCAGTGTCTTGATGGACATCCGCATCATCATCAGTATCTTGTTGCGGATGGACCGGCGACTGCTGCCTCTCCGCATGTATGGGTGTTGGCGCCACTGGTTGAGGAGTTGGTGAAGTAGGCGTAGATGGAGGAAACCTGCGATTATAATCGTCTAACATATTCTGCAGGTTGGTCACCAAAGAAGACGGTATTTGAGTCATCCTTTCTTGATGTGGTGTCTCAAAGCAAGCATCTTGGACAGGAAAAAAGGCACATCCCTCCTCCTCATACTCCTCATCATCCTCTTGACATTTGATATTGAGCTCGGATGGACTGGATGCAGGACGAAAAACGTCATTCACATAGGAACCATCATCAGATTCATCCACAGCAGACTCAAATAATTGCGTTGGCAGAGCTTCAGTCATAGGACTCAAAGGAACTGGACGTTTAACCAACGAAGCTGTAACTACCGTGAAAGTAGTTGCTGTAGCGAGTGAATGTTGTGTCGTCGACGGTCCAGTCGACGCGGTGGCAGTGGAAACCAATGCAGATGGCAATGGAGCCGTCGACGGAGATAACACTTTCTCCTTAGTCGTCGTTGACGTAGTTTTGCATGTCGTTGACGGAGTCGTCGACGAAGAGGCAACCGTCGACACTGGAGGAATCGTTGGTGTAGGTGGCACCGTCAACGAGGATTTTGCCATCAATGGACCCATCGACGATGTCTTGGCCGTCGACGTTGTCTTGGCCGTTGTCGATGTCTTGGCCGTCGACGAGGTCTTAGCCGTCGACGAAGTCTTAGCCGTCGACGAAGTCTTAGCCGTCGACGAGGTCTTGGTCGTTGACGAGGTCTTGGTCGTCGATGAGGTCTTGGTCGTCGACGAAGAGGTGGTCGTCGACGAAGAGGCCGTCGACGAAGGACGCGTCGACGGGGTCCTCGACGATGAATGCTTCGTCACCACAAGCGTCGACGAGGCAGGTTTACTGGCCGTCGACGATACCTTAAGAATAGAGGAAATAGGGCTCACCTCTGGAAGCGTCGACGACGGGGTGGACGTCGTCGTAGTCTTTGTCGACATGGAACATGTCGTCGTCAACGTAGGCACAGCGTCGAAGGATCTCGTAGTCGTCGACGGACGCATCGACGGTCCCGTCGACGAGCTGGCGCCCGTTTTAGATGACGAGGGCACAGCTTGGGATTGCGACGCCAGAGAACCAGGTCCCATAGGCGTGGAAGCTTGCAAATCCCGTGGGGAGACATATCTAGAAGCATCAACGAGCTTCTTTTTCTTCAGAAAAGGAGATGGCATCTCAGTCTCTGACCCACGCTTGAGAGAGGCTTTGCATTGGAAAAAAGACACGCTTTCCATGTCAGAAACTGCACCTTCGGAAGTCTTCAACTTCTGTAGCCAAAGAAGGAGACGGGCCTCTCTATCCTTCAGTGTCTTTGAGGAGAAGGTCCTACAAAACTTGCAGTTCTTAACTTCATGGTCCGGATAAAGACAGTAAATACACTTACTGTGAGGATCTTCATGAAATAGGCGAAGCTTCCCACAGGAGGAACAAGGTCTAAATAAGGATTTTTTAGTTGTAGACATCTTAGAGTTGAAATAAGCACAACAGTTGAAGAAAACTGAGCAGAGCTCAGGGAGACTCCCTTCACACGACGTGTGGTAGAAAATCTGAGGGCTTGAGCATCTGAGGAGAAGGTTCTAGAGGGTGCTGCTGCCTAATTGGCTGGAATGTGGACTATTATAATGACTCTGATATGTTACTAAAGTGAATTCTCCCTTTAAGGCTTCTATGGGCCTTTTTAGTTCTATGGTACTTTTAACTTTATTTCTATATTTTATATGTATTACATTTTAGATGTATATGTATAATTATGGTATTTTCTATATGTATAGATATATATATATATATTTTACTACTATTTTATGTACCGTGGGACTCCCACTTCGACGACGGGGAATATTCAAGCATGTGAATCTCTGAAAGACACCCCTAATACTGGAGAAGATGTTTTCCGGGGATGAGACTTTCAGATATAGTTGCGTCTGCATACATGTGAGAATGTCCATGGCATTTAGAGAGCTTGCCAGAGGTTCCAAGAAAACGTTGAAGAGAATAGGAGATAAAGTGGACCCTTGGGGGACCACCATGAGTACAGGAGAGGCCTGGGAGAGAGAGTGGTTTGCCTTGACTCTTTGTGTTCTGTGATGAAGGAAGGATGAAAACCATTGTAACACCTGATCAAATAAAAAAACATTCTGTTTTGCAGGATGGATAGGAGGTTGTCATGATTAACCATGTCAAAAGTGGAGGAAAGATCAAGGAGGATCAGGAGGCAGGATTCGTTTTGGTCAAGCATTTTTAAAATGTCATCCATAACGTGAGTGAGAGCTGATTTGGTGCTGTGCCCCTTCCTAAAGCTGGATTGTTGCTGGTATAAGAGTTGGTAATTCTCTATGTAAGCACAAAGTTGGGATTGCACACATTTTTCTATGAGTTTCTCTAAGGTAGGGATGTTAGAAATGGGGCGGAAGTTATTGAGATCAGATTTGTCAGCGTTAGGTTTTTTTTAGTATAGGTGTTACCTAAGCTGCTTTTAGACAGTCTGGGATCGTGCCTTGAGATAGAGAAGCTTCTCAGATGAGACAATGGGTGGGGCAGGACTGGAATAATGTAGTAGAATCTTCTTAGCGGTGAGGTCAATGGAGATGAGACTTGCCTTCTCAGTGAAGAAAGCGGCAAGTTCAACACAGGAGGGTGGGTTGCCACCAGGATCCGAGTGGTTAGGACCAACGACTGATTGTTGTTTGACCAATTCGAAAGGTTTCTTGGGGCGGTATGCTGCTTTATCCAGTTGGTGTCTGAAGTAGGCCGCCTTAGCATTCTTGATTTGTTTGTTGTAGAGGCTCCTGGCATCTCTAACGAGTTTTAGTTAATCCGAGGAGGGGTTGGCTCGCCAGGACCGCTCAACTGCCCTAAGGTTGTGGCGTTCCGAGTTCAAGTTTTCGTTATACCATAGTTTGGATATTTTTGATGAAGCATTTTTTTGTTAGAGTGGAGCAATATTATCCATGATGTTGGAAATGATTGAATTGCAGACGTTGGTGCGTGATTGCACCTCAATCATGTCAAATTGGAAAGAGAGGGCAGATTTACAATGGGCAGCTAGTTCGTCAGAGTTTATAGCTCTGAGGTCCCTTTTCCATATCTTTAATTTCAATGGTTGTGCCTTCCTCATCAACACTACCCTGTTAATATAAAAGAGGATGCTGTGGTGGTGGGACCAGTTACACGTGGTAATGAAATCTATGGTGATAGTCCGCCCTTTAAAGATGATGAGGTCTTAGGTTTCACCTTTAATATGAGTTAGTTGATCACAGTGCTGGGTCACTTCTTGATCATTTAGGAAAGATTTAATGCAAGATACAGCGGGGTCGTTGGGGTCCTTGGTGATTTCAACCAATGAAGGTTGAAATCACCAAGGAAGATTTGGAACACCGCTGAGTCAATGTTGCTAGAGATGATTTCCCTTAACTGCTCAGTGAAAGGGAGGTTGTCTCCTAGGAGGTGGTAAAAGGTGTGAAGTTTATAAACCGGTAGGTTCATACTTGATATGCTGAGACAGAGGTATTCACAGGAGGAGGGCGTCAAGCAATCTGAGGGAGAAATCGAGAGTGTGTTCCTGTGGCTATGCCACCGCCCAACTTCAGAGCTCTGTCTAGCCTAATTATGTCATGAGTGGGAGGTACTAGGAAGTCTAAGATAGGAGTGGAAGCCGGATTTAGCCAAGAGTCAGTGAGGATGATAATGTCTAGATCATTGTGTTGGATGAGGTCGAAGATATCAGAGGCGTGTTTACTGGCTGACCTGCAATTAAGTAGTATACATTTAAGTCGCGGTGGATTTGGGGGAGAAGGAGTCTGGGTGACGTTCACACGGGTGAGGTTGTCAGAATTGCTACATCTAAGATTCCGAGGAGGTTCTCTGTTCGGGTTAGAAAGGATGGAAAGTATTTGTCTCTGCCGGTAGATGTTAAATTTGGACACGGTAGAGCTTGAGTTGTGAGAGTCATGTGGGTCAATGGTCACAATGTGGGACTCAGATCCTCTGTGGCTGGCGGGGGCATTGGGTACTGGAATGGATTTCAGGGTGGAGGGACCTAAAGGCTAGTCCATGTAATCAATATCCCTAGTGGACGCTCTAGGCTAATTCGTAGAGGTGAGGAGAGAGCTGATCATGGGGAAAAGATCATTTGAGAGGGCTTTAAGTTCATTTAGCTCAGAGGAGAGAAGGTGTAACTGTATAGATATATCATCAAGGCGTGGAGCCACGTCTGAGTGTTGGGTGAGGGGAGGAAGAAGTGGGGAAAAAACAAGCTGCAACGGGGGGCCTTGGAGTAAGCCTGTTGAAGCCTGTGAGAGGGATCGATGCCCAGACTCTAATCTCGCATGTGGCGAGGTTAAAGGGATGGGGAAGGGGACATCATCTGCTGCAGGGGAAGACTGTAGGACTTGTGGGAGCCTCTTAGCTTGAAAGTCATCCTGTATCGGACTGACGTTCGGTGAGGAGATTGAGACCATAGAACCGACAAGCAGCTGAGAGGGTGTTCTAGAGAGTTGACGTATTCCGACTGGGGACAAGGTGGCTATGAGATCAGCAAGAGGAGGTGTGAGGTTTAGGAAGAGTGGGGTACTCACAACTGTTTAAGAGGGTGTTTTAGTGAGTTGATGTAATCCGACTGGGGATACAGTGGCTATGGGATCAACAAGAGGAGGTGTGGGGTTTAGGGAGAGTGGGGTACTCACAACTGTTAAAGAGAGAGTACTGGTTGGGCCCAGCGGGGACACGGTGGTTGAATTGCCAGTGGCGTTGCCATAAACCGCATTTCTGAGAGCTGGGTAAATATTGGCCATCTTAGATAGGTTGATGTTAGAGGCTTGGATTAGGATTATACCATTATTGTAGAGGGTGATGTGGTAGTGGCTATGAGAGTGGACGAGGGAGACGTTGTTAGTTTGAGGCCATGTGCGGTTTTCTTAGAACCAGTTATTTCGAAGCATGGAGTAGAGCAAAGTTCGCCAGCAAGCCTGTTTTCTTGTGTAGAAGATGTGGTAATTAACCAGAGAGCCTTTGTTGGTGCAGAAGTAGTGGTCTGAGATTAGGGTTTCTAGTCTAGCTTTGAGTATGCGATGTTTCTATTTCTTTGCCGCATTCTTGGACAGGTCAGTTGGGTAATTAATGATGAAGGCATTGGAGCCATTGGGGTCGGGACTATCTCCATGTGAAGAAGAGACCTGGTGGGGAAGGGAGCCCAGAAGAGGAGAAATCAGGGGATGGGAGAAAATGACATCATTCCTGGGTCTCAGTGGAAGGGTGCGGGGGAGTAATGGTAGCACATTGGGAGGCACAGAGAGCTTGCTGTGCGGTGTCAGTGACTAGGACCTAAAATTCACTACAGCCATGGCACCCCTTAACTCGTCTTGGCTATAAAGACTTACACTGGACGGCATACAGGTCTATGGGAGGCAAACCTAGGAAGATATAGGTGGATAGACTACTCTATGACCTCTGCACCGGTCTACAATTTAGAATGAAAGGAACCCTTTATGCGCCATATTAAAGACAGGCAGTAAAGGCACCAGGTATTCTGTAATCTATTTGGGAAAGACCAAAAAGTATCACCTCATTAACGAGATCAGTGGCGTGCTCCTCGAGGTATGCAGGCCTAGCATCAAGCCCAATATGGCAATCAATTTTCATGGACTCTACCACCCATTGTGTGCTTGAAAAAGGAAATCTCTAAAAAAGAAATGAGATGTGTAGTGGAACGATCCGCATGAAATGTAAGGAGCGCCCCAACTCCACTAATTCCAAGCAAGGGTTAACACACCCGATAAAACTAGAGGGAAACCGTCATCCAGAAAAATATGAAACACCGCCATTTTAAAGTCAGGCAATGGCAGGCTAATACGTTATCTTTGTCTTTCCGCCATTTTAAAGTCAGGCAGTATTCAAGAATCAGTATTCAAGAAGCAACAATTTAAGGAAGCAACAAACCGCGTTTCCAAATAGCAATCACAGTGCCACATTGAAAGAGTTGGAACTTAGGGCGGGAATCTCCGCCGAGGAAGCTTGTCGCTAGGAGGTCCGCCACGTGTGGCGCCGGCGTCCGGTGGTCCAAAACAGCACGGCCATCTCTGGCGACATCTCTCTAAGCTGCCGTGTTCCTGGCGTCACGTCTATCACTCAAATCAATTCTGTGCGATTTCTGTCCTTAACACTACCGGATTCCAAAAGTGTGCCTTTTGACAGATTGATCAAAAAGGCTGACCAAGCTGATCTTTCAGAAGTCACTCAAAATAAAGGACCATTCATGTACCCCCAAAAGGAAAAGCAAATGGCCTGGGATAGATATTAGGCATGTTCTCATGGGATGCCTTGGTAGTGAAAGTATCATTCTAACCATCTACAGTACGTGTCCTTTAAAATAAGTTTATATTTTAAGGGAGAGCTTATTACTTTACTTTAGTATCACTGTTCATTCACACACAAAAATAAAACAATTTCACTTTCTCATTTTATACCAAAATTGCATTTCCTGCCGAACACTGGGTAATTAGAACTTAAAATGTGTAAAGGAAGGGACTGTTTCATGAATATCACAGTATACCCGCCCGAGACAGCATATATTTCTGAAAGGGCTAGTAAGATCACACTGCATGTTATTTTTTTAAATTTCATTTAACAATGTTTATTTTGAGTTGCTTTTATCTGGTTTGTTCATGAGTGATATTATAAACTTAGAACAGGAAGTTACCTCATGATAGCCAGTTATATGATTCCTAATGGTTAACTGTATCAGTTAAGGTGGGCAAAGGTTAAGGTGGGCAGTGGGTTTTAATTTCACTTTATTTAAAGGGATCGTCATATTTCCAGGCAGCAGTGAACACATTCAGAGTCCAGATCTAATTACACCTTCTAGTGCTTGAAATCTATAATCATGGGAATTAAGTCATTCTTCACGGATTATGAAACCTGATTTATGGGTGGTACTTCATTCTTGTGTAATATGGGTTTACAAATCACTGCTATTTGTGCAATGACAATAGTCAAACATGCAATTGAGTCATTTAATTACAGTGCGACAAAGAGGGAAATGAATGGTGGTGTTTGTTCCACCCGGAAATTGTATGTTTTGTAACTAGAAAAGGTTTAGAGTTAAGAGCCTCGTGTGGTAATGACGCCTAACGCACTCTTCACCGGCCGGCAACGCTTTGGAGTCATTGGCTGCCAGGAAAATGTATATGTGAACCAGATTGGCATTGCTGCTCTGGCAGAGTTGGGGTACTCCCCTCTTAGGCCCATTTATTCCATGCAAAGGACTTCACTTAGCAATGGCAGAGGACACAGAGCATCCAACAAGGGTATGATTGATGTCTCGTTTTAGACATTAGGTCTGAAAGATGATTTGGTAAGAAATGCAAGGGCCTCGGACAGGCTCTCACTGCAGCTTTGTGCCAGCCTCTTTAGATGCATTGTGGAGGGAATCGTTTCAGTCTGTGGTCGACCATCAAGTTATTGGTCACCTTGAATTACTGGCCTATTGGTAATGCGTGTGAACCGGTGGGAGGGTCCTACTGTGTACCCTTTTAGCAATGGATTAGTGTTTGCAAAGAGGGTGCCAAGACTGTCCCCTCTCCCTCCTATAGTGTTTAGTCATGGGGTACAAACCTACATGTCAGAGCAGTATACTTTAGGGCAGAAGACACACTGTACAGCTCAGCTGCTCTGCTGCAATTACTCAAACAATGTACGATTGACACCATGGACACCTCAGAGAGGCAAACCTCATACCAGCTGCATCTTTGTGTAGCGTTGTGCGGTATTGCTCACTCATCATCTCAAAATATATCCCCTTCATAGGTTTCATGACGTTTCCATACCATGACAAGACACCTTGTTCCTCAAGACTCTGGTGCATACAATCACTAAAACCCACCTAGTCCCAGAAATCCGCTTTCTGTTATTTATTATCTTTCTGTGATTAAAAGTAAACATTTTGCTGAATTTCTCGCAAATAAATTTCGGGTTGTACTTACCAGCGGAGTTGTCTGAAGTGATCAACTGCAAGAGAAAAATCAAGACCATATTATTACCTGGCAATACATCACGCAACGCTCAGATGTACCTGAGATTGTAGGCATCCGGCAATAGCATCACTAGATGTTGATATTCATCCTATAAAGAGATTCTCAATTGTGTACATGAGCGTCTTTACCAGTAACTTCAAATACGATGACATGATGCACTGAATTCTGGATGTCACGGTATAATGTATCTAAAGTGTCTAAAAGTGACAACTGAAATCCGAAATGAAATATTTTACTCTGTGGAGGGGAGTGCCATTTAAACAACAACTTAAAGAGTAGTGAACGTTGTCTTTTGCTCTTGTATACACCTTGTAGGATTTTCTCAATAACAAGATTTTCACAATAAAGCCATTGCTGCAAAGCATATTCAGTGATGGAGAATACGCGAGTTTAAGATCCTGAGGTAGACTCTACCGATTCCGAACAGTCAACACATCAAACTGATGCTGTCCATTCTGCTATCCATTCTATGCTATGGTGGCTGGTGTTCAGATTATTACCCCAATTAAATGGGTCATTTTCTTGGAGTTTTTGCACACAAGAGGATTCTAGTAATGACGTAAGTGAATACAGGGAGGTCATGTGTATGCAAAACAATTAAAGTGTAAGTAACTAATGAGTTACACCGTAGGCCAGTCTCAACTCTGTGTAGTCCGAGGAGGCAAAGGCCTGTTTGGAAATGTCCTGTTTCCCCTAAGTATAGCCCACCTCTAACCGGAAACGCGTTAGTACAGACGCTCAGTCCTTGTGACGGGGCTTTCTGAAGTGGTCCTGGGGACTTAGTGACTTCACACAGACTTGGTGTGTTACCGTCTCCTCACTGATGTCACAGAACTCATTAGAAGCATGACACAACTTGATCATGTACATTTGCAGGTACAATAGAGCACAGATAGTGGTGGTAGCTAACTTAAATGTGTACTCTTTGATATTTACAATCTCAATGGTACTCATTTAGTCTGTGATGAAGGAAAAAAAGGACCTTATTTAGACCCTAGCAGACGGTCTTCAATCCACCGTGGGGTATAGGTCATGAACATTTACTATTTTACTGCCCTTTTCTGCAATGCCTCATATGGGGACACGTACAGAGAAAAGGAGTGACAGTACTCCGCCCTCCATTCGGCGGCAGTCACTGTGACCTCAGCAGTCCGGTGGTGAGATGGACCTTTGAGCCAGGGGTTACCATTGGCGCGGCTGACATCAGAACAGACTCCAGGCAGATGCTAAATAGAGCTAGGGAACTACCGGAATGGTGGGGATGGAAGACTTTCCACCCTAAATGAGGCCCTAAACCAGTCCTATATGAAGACATAGAGGAGCAAGCATATCTCCTGCATACTCTCAGGCTGTGCTTTGGCTCTCAGCCCACATGAATGACAGGCCACAGCCCAACAAAGGAACCGCCCTGCCATTCCCTACTCTGTTGCATTTTTGTAAATAACTCCCAGCACTCTACTAAAGAAAGGAGAGTTTTCCAAAAATGTTTTCTCTTAAGTCAAGCAGGAAACTTGATTTTATTCTTCCACTAAAAGTAAAGTTTACAGTGCACTCCTGGGCGAACATCAGAGCTCTCCTGGCCTGTAACTCGAAAGCAGGTTCAATGCCAGTGATCTTACTGTAATATTCATCTATTTTATTGCCACTATTGAGGAATGACTTATTGTGAGATACCTGTGTTTGACCATTGGTGCCAGGGCAGTGATGCTAACATACAAATGCAGTGCAGTGTCCTCCATACATTTCACTTCGTGCCACAAAGAGCAAATGCACAATCCAGGTGTGTTAGTGCTCACTTTGCCCCTTTGTTTATAGGACAATGTTTTACATGGGGTCAGTCGGCTTAATCTTACAATTTGTATGGTTTATAAATTAGATTTATTAAGCAGTGCACCAATTTACATCTTTCAAAACAAATATATGCAAAGCCATGCTGTTTCTGTCAAAGCAGGGACAGGTGGAGAACAATGTATCAACAATAGAGATTTCTTGGAGGAATTAACAATCAGACAAGTCCCACTCCACTGTCATCACAACCAAATACTTCTCACTATCCACTATCAGTTTTAAAAGGACCCAAGAGACAATAGTACAGGATCCGTTTTAATGGAACAGATGATAAGACCAATTATTCAAAAGTAAAAATAATCTTAACCCAAATAAATAATCATTAAGAATACATTTCACAAGTATTGCTAAACTCTTATATAAAGAGAGACATCAAAAACAAGACATACATATTTGTCATACAAATGCTAGTTAATTTAATAGAATCAACTTTTTAAAATATCTAAAAACTCTTTTTTTGTAAAATAATTTTTCGTTCCCCAAAAATGGATAAGTATGACTCCCTGGTAGACACTGTTCTTCCAAATATTATAAACTATTCCATACGGAATTAAAATAAAGGAAGCATACCTCTTATGTGTTTTGTTTTGGTGCTCACAAGAGTACTGAAGGCCTGATCTTCTCATGCCAGTGAGTTAAGTCCTACTTATCCATTTTTTACCCCTAGCTTCATGTTCACAATAGCCTGGCAGTCTTATGGTCAATAGGGTACCTCACCCAAATAACAATAAGAAATAGTTGGTGAGTGAAAAAACTGTCCATAATAGTTTTCCATATAAATGTGAAAGTATGTTTGGAAATGAATGTATGTTTGGATCGCAGTCTTTACATGGGCCCATCGGACAATTCTCAATCTAATTTATAAACGTTCCATGTAGAAACTATTTTCAGGTTATAAATAAATGACACATTATAGGTCGAGTTTGATGTGTTAATAAAACATTATTTTCTTCACTAACTGAAAAGTCCTGTACGATTAATATGAACTGATTATTTTTGCTTATGTCTATGATACATTTATGAGACATAATATTCCTCTTTTAAAAAAACATATATATGATTTTGTGATATATGCTTTGTTCTTTACGTAGGTGAATATTTCATACCTGACTAGAGAGATAAAAATATTGTTGTTGTCCTGTAGGAGGTGGCTCGCCACTGTTTATCCACCGAAAGGCGTCGACGCCCCCCTTTTGTTATTACATTTGAGGAAGGACAAATTATTTTACAAAAAAAAAGTTTTTAGATATTTTAAATAGTTGATTCCTTAAAATTACTTAGCATTTGTATGACAAATATGTTTGTCTTGTTTGTGATGTGTCTCTTCATATAAGATTTTAGCAATACTTGTGAAATTTATTTTTATTACATAATTGGGTGAAGATGATTTTTACTATTGTATAATTGGTCTTATCATATGTTCCATTAAAACAGATCCCGTACAATTGTCTCTTGGGTCCTCTTAAAACTGATAGTGGAGATTTATTGGTTGTGATGACAGTTGAGTGTGACTTGTCTTACTGTTCATTTCTCCAAGAAATCTCTTCTTGTTGATATAATGTTATATAAGAAACTCTGTTTCTTTGAGAAGTGGGGCCGCTCTCCTGTTTTTTCAGACAGGTAGAAAACACCTATGGGGCTACACTACAGATGGTCTGTTTGAGTACTCTGGGCCCCAGGTCTCAGCTGTGCGATGTGGCCAAATTGTGTGATGATGGGCAAACCATTTGACATTGCTATACCACATTTTACAAAAGTACAAAATTTAGGAGCACCTACAAAAGCGTGAGTGTAGAGTGTGCATTCTAAAAAACATGCATTTGCAGAGTTATTTCGTTTGGTTTTAGCATTGTAAAGCATACACACACAGGCATACACAAATTATGTTAACCAGTGTTTACCACATTATATTTTTTCTGACATTTCTGAAAGGCTGTATATTGTTGAGACATGGGCAAAAGCAATGGAAAATGCTGTTGCAACACTGAAGACCCAGACTATAAAAAGAAGTTTTGAGGGGATTCCTTTTTTTCTAAACCTGACTTTGCTCATGCCACTGCAGAGAGGAGATGGCGACTTAGACAACTTATTTCTCCTTTAGGAAGGTGGATATCTGAATATGGTTACCCCCAACTTTTCGCCTAGTGTTTAGCTGGTTTTCGACTTAGTTGGCCTGCGATCCTGCTAATCAGGGCCCCAGGCTATCTGCTCTCACTGTAAAATGGACTCCATGTACTTTAGGTACATACTTAATTCGATATTGGGTCACCCTTGTGAGCCCCTGTATAGTGTACTATAGGTACCCAGGGCATAGGTGCATCCAAGGCCTACCAGAGGCTGCAGCATGAATTATGCCACCCCTGGCTGGCCATCCAACACACGACATGACACGACTGGCTGATCACTCAGCTGGGGCAAGGTTGTGTAACCACCCCTTGCTTAGATATAGTATTCCTATATCTAACCTTATATATAGACACATATGCACCTATAAGTCACTCCTATGGCAGGCCTTAACAATCCTGAAGGCAGAGGGCTTGGTTTTATGTGAGAAGAGGCTCTAGCATGAGCTGAGCCTGTCTGCAGCTTTCGGGACCTTGTCCTTATAGCTGTTCTAGGATATAGCCATACCATATACTCTTAAGTGCATTATAATCCTCGCGGTTAAATGCTAACTTTGGTTTGGCTTTATCAAAACATGTCGTGTAAGGTGTCATACGCTTTGGAATACTACCCCCTAGCCAGTTCTGGCAACGGGAGTAGCATTCCACCCTTCTAGAGGGAGAAGACATGTTGATCCTGTTAATCCCAGTTTAAGTTAACCAGAGCCTCAGCATCACAAAATGGATGCTGCTGCCACAGACACAAGTCTGACCTCCTGCTGCTGGGAGTCCTTCCAGCGAGGGAGGCTTGGACAATAGATTTCCTGCCTTGGGAGGTGTTAGCACCACTCCAGACAGGCCTTAGTGTATTGGGGCAGGGATGGCTGAATGAAATGAGACACTGCCTGGGGCACACAAGGTGCTCCATGCATAGTCCGGTTCAAACCAGTTGCTAGGGCACTCCAGCCCTATCTCTGGGGCGAAAGTGGACAAAGGGAAAGGGTTGTAACCACCCCCTACCCTGGTCCCACCAATAGGAGGGACCTAGCAGGTAATCCAGCCTCTTTGATTGATATAAAGGTAGGAGCTGAGTCTAGAGACTTTAGATTATCCTGAACTGAAACTTGAAATGAAACTCTGGACCTTCGACATTCTACTGCAACTAGAAGACTGAAGAATCTCCCTTGTGGTCAAGGAGTGACCACCCTGTGCAAACAGGCACCATCCAGCGATCTGCGGTTTGCTTTGTCGATGCTCCCGCCGGAGCCCGAGCACAGAGCCCAACAAGAACTGGACTTCCAGACTTCTTTGACACCGATCCACAGCCACAGCAAAGCTGAGACCCGTGGAGGTGACGAGAGACGTGGGACTGGACATCTTGAAAAACCTGCTCATTGCTACTTTTGCAGCTTTTGAGGCACCCTCAAAGTTGTGCATTGGGGATTGAGAAGCCCCATCCCCAAGCACCTTTTGCACCGACGCACAGCCCTCCACACTCACCGAGTGCCGCGTGGGGCCTGCTGGTACTTTTGTGCTTGACGCGTCTGTCTGGTCACTTGCCCGTTGGCTAGTGACCTCTGTGACGAGGAACCTTTGCATTTACGCCTCCTGCCTGGTTGCTCCAGGCTTGCTCCTGCTTCCTTGAAAAGGAGAAGCCCCCCATACCTTGCTGGTCTGACTCGAAGCGAATATTCGATTCCTGCGTGGGTTGCATTTGCCAAGGCCTGTTGACTCCAATTCGGAAGCCGACGCTGCCGACAGCGAGATCCTTTGTGGGACAGTCCGAATCCAGCTCCTGGTCATCGTCGACGACTCCTGATCCACGTGATTGCAGAGACAAGCTTCACGACATCACCTGATTGCTTCGCGACATCGCCTGGTTCCTTCCTGGTTCCTTCCTGGTCACTGGCTAGTGACCCAGACTCTGTCCCCTCTGCGTTCAGGTACACTTCTTCCTCGATCCGTCCTTGGATCCAACCGGACACTTCCCTCCTGGCCGCCTGCAGCATCTTTCTTCAAGGCTCCATAGGATTCAGCGACCAAACCCGATACACTTTGACACCTATGCACCCGCTTCCTGTGGGTGAGGTAACGCGAGTACTTTGGTGCTCCTGTGGGTATTTACTATTCTAGTGTCTAACTTTCAAGTAGCTTTCTCCTTGTCCATCCGGAAGTGACCTATAAGAACTAGTTTCCAATTCTTTCGTTCCCATTCTAACTCTATGGTAATTCGTGTGTGTGTTTAGACAGTGCACACGCATCCCGTGGGCCTCCTACTTCCTAACCTTTGGTAGTACAGCATAGCCCCAGCGATTCCCGTGGGCCTACTCCCTGTTCGTGACGTGGTTCTTATACCACTATTTTAGTATATGGTTTGCAACGCCCCTAGGGCTCGACTGTATTTTGTGCAACTTATTGTATGATAATTATGTATCTTGTTATGTGCTTTGGCCTCTGACCTCATAAAGAGTTCAGAGGGGTTGTGTTAGTAATAAATACATATATTTTTATATATAACCTGTGTGGTGTCCTTTCCTTTGGTATTCAAGGGGTTAAATATGGTAAAACAGCTGGCTTCACATGCTCTCTGAAGTTTTAGCCTAAGACTGCTTTGTCCATGCTACCACTAGGATAGCTGGTCTATAAGGTTGACTTTACAACCATCACCATAAGGGTTGTTTGGACTGGTGCAAGGTGCTCACTAGAATAGTGAACATCATATACCAGGCCAACATCTCACAACTCCCCTTCAGAAAGCAGGAGCAGTGGCATTTTTATAGAATCTAGCTAGGCTGAAAATAGTGTTCCGGGGTCAGAACCATAGTTTTACTTCAGAAGTTCAGGCCCAGAAATTCTTGATTGATATTCTAGCTGGGGGTCCAGTAGTTAAAAATAGGAGCGAATAACGGTGAATTTATTGGCTGTGGAGGCGGGGGAGAGGGGAGGGAGGTTGAGGGTTGGTGTGGAGTAGCTACAGATGTCCTCATCCAGGCTCGATGCTGAGCCTAACTTCCTAGTCTTTAGTGGTGTGTGGGGGTGGTAAGAGGGTGCGAGGGGGGACTCATAGGCTGGGGATAAGGAGAAATGGTTTCAATAAATTTTACACTAGTTATTTATGAATAATTTGGGGATCCTTTATTCAGAAGGTTTTGAATCATGTGAAATTTGTGCTTTATGATTTGGGATAAAATAGTAATTATCTATGGGTAAACTCTGTGTGGCTACCATTAACATTGGTGGACTCAATGACGCCCAACAAAAGGCAGAAAGTTTCTGTTCACTACAAATGTATATAGCAGATATTATATGTCTGCAAGAAACTCACATTGAAGGGGCGCAACAGCATTTATTGAAATCAATGGGGTATTAGCTAATTGGCGCAATAGCGCAAAGGACAAGGAAGGGAGTG
Organism: Lissotriton helveticus; assembly: GCF_964261635.1. Lineage (NCBI taxonomy): Eukaryota > Metazoa > Chordata > Amphibia > Caudata > Salamandridae > Lissotriton > Lissotriton helveticus. Next base: position 468,137,229 of record NC_136062.1, read on the forward strand.
GCCATTCCGGCCTGAGGAAGTAGGGTCCAATTTATATGGACATGATCTGATAAGTTTGCCTGCTGGGTTATCACAAATTTCAACTTTGCTCTAGGAGGGAAATTGACACTATGCACACTGTACAGGAGTAATATTGACGACCCCTGTGTTTGAGGTAGTCTCCAAGGAGCACGCTTTCTGGCCTCTCCCCATTATTTTATGTTGAGAATGTAATATTAATCTGCCAAGCGATTGGTCCATGTAGGAGGGGTTGGGTTACACCGGAAGAAAACCAAAGGTGTTTCCGGCACTGAGGGGTATAAGTCAAGCGCACGGCTTGATCGATTGCTGCATTCTTTGAAATTATTAGCCCCCGGATTAACTTTTTTTTCTAAACCCCATATGTCGCATGCAAGACTAGATTATGTGTTTGTATCCAAAGCACTAATCTCTGGGTGTTGTATAGAGGAACTACCATGAATTTTGTCAGATCACAAATTAATCGTTAAAGGTAGCCTATTTTAATGCAAAACCGAGAACATGGACTTTCGAAAGAACACTACTATCGAATGAAGACTATTGGGAACATATGAGACCAATGTTCCCTCTAATTTTTTTCCTCTGTGTGCGGCAGTGGAGGGTCTCTCTGCGCTGCAACCATGGCTATGTGCACCAGGAACCAGACCACGCGCGTGTGCAGTGCCAAATGTCACTCCAAACGTTTACTTAAAAAGGTGAAAAGATGGTGCATTTTCACACATACAGCGCCACGTTAAGGGTTTTAAGGTTTCTTTCTTTCTTTTTTGAAACCATGACTGGTTTTAAGGTTTATGTATGATCATGTGCATTGTAATGTTTTCTCATCAACTGTTTTTTGTCAATTGTGTTAATGCACATTCACTGTTTGAATTGTGATGTCTCCCCTGTTCTGAACATATGTGAATAACTATGCTCAATTAAAAAATAATGAATAATTGAGTAGATAAATACTCCAGACCATATGATTTGTTTCTTGGTTTGCCATATGATAATTGCATAGCACGAATGTGATGACTAGATCCTCTTTGTTTTTCTAATAGTAGGCCCTTTCTAGTTGTCGATAAGGGCCATACCCCCTATGATATAAAGCTTTCTAAAACTGGCATTTTCAGAGTTGTGACCTAAAATATGAATTTACCATTGAAGAGGATTTCAAATTACAATTATGCAGACACCAAACAAGGCATTCCTACCGGCTCCAAAACAAAATAAATCACGTATTAAATATAATTAGGTAATCCAAAGTTATCCTATGGGAGAGGTTGGCCTTGAAATAGTGAACATTGGATTTGGACGTTTTTCACTACCTGGGCATGTAAAACGTAAAAGTATATATCCACCTTTTTAAATACAACACTCCATGCCTTCTGGGATGTTTAGGGTCTACCTTAGAGTGATATATGCATTAAAAAGGAGGGTGGTTTTGGCCTGGCACAATGTTTATATTGGCAGTTTGAAACTGCACATACAGGCTGCTATGGCAGAGCTGAGCCACATTTAAAGTACAACATAACTGGGTGGCTGCAGGCCCACTCTTTGCATATAACTGACCAGCCATGGGTATACGGTAATTTTACTAGGGATTTACAATTAAATTAATAATGCCATTTGGGTGTAAGACAGTTCTACCATGCTTACAAGCACTTTAGCAGTGGAACGTTTACAGAGTTCTAGAGGTAACAAAAACTAATTCAGCGAAACAGGAGGAATGAAGGTAAAACATTTGGGGAAAACCACACCAAGGGTGCCAGATGTAACAGGAAGGATATGATTTGACTAGCATTAAACAATTTGGTGAACCAGGTGTAATACCACCACAGTTCATGACTTCTTGTTTCTAGATTCATAATTTTCTCACAACCCCACGTTTTAGTGAGTGGTCTATGTGACTGAGTGTTCTCTACCCATGGGTAAAATCAAATTATTGTTGGGTTATGGTCTTGTTTTCTTATCAAATAATTACTACCAATGTTTAGTGTGATTTAAGTTTTCATATCTCTGTAAAAGAAATGGGTAGAAAAATATGTTAAGAAAGTGATTACCTAAGAGCGCGAAATTTGTCACAAGGGTAAGCTGCGATTAATTAACAATAACATGCCATTTGCTTTCATAGTTCCCATCTTGCTCATTAGACAACGGGGGTGTGAGTGGTTCCCTTGTGAGATCCGGGACTACTCTCACCAAGCAAATGCCACTGTGCTGTGGAACCTTCCCAGACTTTTAATAGAGTTCACACTGAGCATATTTTGGAAAAGTGGTGAAGCCAGAATTAAATGTCAAATCTCCTAGCACTATGGCTAATGCCATTGTCCCAAATTTCATGAAGGAGGTTGGGTGTTTGTGTCAGCCACCCTCAGTGAATTGAACACCTTATTTGGGGGTCTTTGCACTCACTACCTTAACTGAGCCTGTTTCTACCAATCTTATGACTTGCAGGTAAGTGGCTAAAGGCATAAGGAGATTGTGAGGCCTAAGATTCTATTTCATTTCAGTTCAATAATCAGGTTACTTCCTTTGTACACTTGACTCGCCAAAGGGAGCAAAATCAAGCAGAGAAGGCTTACCCCGGGGTGCAGGAGAGGGATCACGATTCAGACAGAGCATAATACAGTACTATCATATTTGTGACTCCTCTAGAAACTAGGAGCTTGGTTTAGAGGGCAGTATAGATTGAAACTCTCAAAATAACTCCATAACTCACTGCCCATACCATGTACATACCTCATTTCCTGTATGCCCACCTTACACTCACCCCTTCTATCACCACCCTGCTGGCCTCAATGCTGCCCTCGGTCACAACAGACTATTCATTTTGGTCCCTAGTAAAACATTTGCGACTACATATAGTGTACACTAAATAAGCTCTTGTTGTACCATGGGTAAGTTTACACTATAAAAGTTAAAAACATACATTGCACTGGGGCCTGACAGAGACTGAACTAATAGTATTTACACTCAAAATGAGTGCAGCCACATTACCACTAGGGGATGTGAAATCAAGCCGAACATCACATCATGATCTGGCAAAGTTGTGCATTGTATCCCTTGGGAAAGATGACGATGACGGTCTAGCAATTATTACATTTTGTCATTGACCAGAACGAAGATGATTGTCTACATTATGGTGGTCTGCAGTGGTTGTAATTCAAATCCTTAGGAGAACAGAGACACAACACAATCCCAGGTAACATAAAAAGATCATAGCTATGTCTCCATTCATGCACAAGCATTATTAAAGCTGGAAACACTATTAGGGTTGGGTCTCGATATTAGGCAAAAATAGCTGACTGTATGCACTTATGGTTATAATTTACACATAGTGTAGTGTTTGTGTGTGTGAATTCCTTGGTAGGCAAACCTCACACAGCCGCATGATAAGCAGATGCATGCTTTAATACAATCCTGCACATGCGATTTTAGGCACTGCCATCACGTGTGTAGTAATGGAGAGCATTCTTGCACTGTGCAGATTAGCATGGCTATATTTGTCGCAGGCAGGAAGTTGTTTTGGGACTCTGTAGTACTGAAAATTCTGGACGCGTGTAAGGTATCTGCACTCGAGAATAAAACTTCATCGTAAATTGACGAATTTGGTATCAAAAGACCGAGAATGACGAGTACATCATGTACATACATTTTCAGCATATTCGAGTGACGATTTCACCTTTTAATCGTCACTCTCGTTCAGAACCCTCGGCTTCCATTTTGTGTACGGCAGCCATTTTGTGAGTTGCCCTTTACATAGGCCTTAATCCAGCTAAATTCAATTCCACAAGGACACATACTCCTTAATCAACTTTTCCATGACCTGTGCAAGTTGGAACCATTGCCCCAGGCCGAACTCGTTAGGTCAGTTCCCCTCCAGTGGCCAAGCAAGATAGCATCAGGGCTCAGCCGGCCATAAACCTCCTCATTGCACACACACCTGCCGTATCTTGCTCACATCTGTCTTTACTCTTTTGCTTCACTTACTTTATGATGGGGAGGTGCCCGTTTTTATTGGGGGTCCAGCGATATCTGATGAAATGTTGGCCCTTGCCGGATGATTTGTTGTAGGCAGCACAAAGTGAAATATGGACATGTCATCATGACTCTGCCTTTTCTTTGTATTAGAAATATGTTAACGATTTACTTTACAACCAAGAATGTTTTGCCTGAAGCCTAAAATTGTGTATAAGAAGAGAAGCCTGACTTTGTAAATTTGAGCAGTCTCCTGAGAATATACTTCCCCGTGTTGTACTTCTAGGACCCTTGTTACCTTGGTTGCAGCCAATAAACTAATCTTTGACTTCACCTAGAAGACCCTGAGTTTCTGTGGTCTGAATCAGGAAAAGGACTCGAGGTCTTTGGGTGTGTATTCCCTGACACCGCTGGGTTACCGGTTAAGTACCGGTTCTGAAAAACCCAGTACCTCAGTTGGCGCCCAACGTTTGGGGCGATTCCAGTGGTACCAGTCAGCCAGAGGATCGTGAGGAGCTTTGTGTGAAAATTCTGGAGGAAGGCCGCCACTTCATCGACCCCTGTATGTCGACGTGGTCCGAAAGTCTTTGCTGCGAGGTTCCCCGCTTCCCGACGGCTACGAAGGTCTGCTGCCCTGGCTATCGCCCTGATTTGGACCCTTGAAGTTTGGTAGAGCGAAACACTGAGACGAGTCTTCTGGTGACGTCATCGATATCTCAGTTAAGTATAAGTGGAGCGTCTCCCAGTCCTTAGTTGGTCTGAGTTTTGGTATCCTTGGGATAAAAAGTTTTGTGTTGGTACTTGCAAGTACCAAAACCGAAGGACTCGTGTATTCACGAGAAATATCGTAATCGATAATCCTTTGAAGTTTGGAACTAGACTAGAGAGCGAAGATGCCTGGTCTTAGACTTGGAAATTTGTTTTGTGTTGGCAGTAATAATAGGGACTCCCGATTGGAGGACTCATGTCCGGTTCCTCCGGTTGGAACTCCAACCTACGAGTTATATGTGAAACATGGGGTAGGCCCCATCACATACAACGAAGTGTGGATTAAATACACCAGGAGAGATGGTGTTTTAAAATGGCATCAACATGGTAGCTTCGACACGGAAATCCTAGATAACCTCGAAGTTAAACTTTTCAAAAAGAAAGCCCGGCCGGCGATGTTTGACTCTTTTCGCCTATGGCGTAAGGAGGCCAGACAAAAAGAAATTAAATTAGAGAAGAAAAATAAGAGAGAAGGGAATATTTCAGTAATGAAAGCTGCTATGCAGTTTAAAGACAATGAAGAAGAACAGATGAGTGAGCAGTTGCACAGGCAGCAAAAAATGGCGATAGATAAATGCTATCCAGTTTTGCCACGTCCCAAGAAGGATGCAGCAAAAGACCTTAAGGAAGACCCGTTAATGGGCCATTTGTTAAGTTCACCACCCCTCTATACACAAACAGCCACGGCGCCTCCGCAACCCTTAGTTGCGCCGCCCATGGTTGTTATGCCTACTCCTCTACAGCACCCACCAGCTGCTCTTCAGCTGGCTTCCGCTCCTCCGGTGCAGCCTCCTCAAGACACACCGACTACATCTACTTCGCTTATGCCTTCTACAACTTTGCCTAGTGCACCTTCGATTTCTCATAATGCTCCCTCTGCTATTGCCTCTACTTCAGCCTTATCTCACCCTGTTTTTCCACCCGTTCTCCCTTCAGTTTCTCCTTCCGTTCGACAGAGAATGGCCAGCACTGTAACTAATATTTTCTCACCTCTTTTCGGGTCGCCTACTACGACCCCTAACACGGAACGAAGACAGTTGCGAAGTCAACTGCCTGACTACCAAGAGAGAGATGTATTGAATCGTTTAGCTCATTCATGGATTACGGATACTGTAAAATATGACATTGAATCTGTCATGAAAGTTTTCCTTCAGTGGGAAGCACCGACACAGAGATATGTTTTTGAACAAATGTGTGTTTTCCTCCGTGAGGATTTGGAAGACAATGATTTAGAACGCAACCCGCAGGAGTTGTGTCGTGTACGGTTCAAGTTTGGGGAAGGAATGATCGTAGGTCCCGATGTCCAAAAAGCGGTTGAGATGTTGTTGTCTTATCGGAGTAAAGGGAACACTTCTGGTTCACAGTCTGAGCGCGATACACCTAGGAAAAAGGCGCGACAGTATCCCATGAGAGAAGTTCCCCCTCAATGGAGAGAGGGTGACGCAACGGCTAATCCACCTATTCTGCCACACTTTCAGCGTGTGTGGGTACATGTCCCATGGAAGCGATCTGAAGTTTTAACACTTAAACAGACATTACCTGATCCGCGTAAAAACCCTGCAGGATATTACAAAGAGTTGTCACAGACTGCTGGGTCATGTGTAATGAATATAGCCGATAACGATATGTTATTTGGGAACGTTGTTCCACAGCCTTTATGGGGAAAAATTCGTCACACGGATCATGATCAGGAATTAGGTGACTCATGGGCTAACATTACTGCGACAGATGCCCTACAAGTAGGTGGCGCTAAGCCTGAACCTTTGATAGCAGAACTGCCTGGTAAAATAATTGATTATATGAAAACGATAATGCCTGAAATACGCGTGAATTGGGATAAACTGTCTGCATGTAAACAGAAGAAAGATGAAATGGTGTCTGATTTCTTCACCAGATTTTAAGAAACTTTTGTCGACCACAGTGGTCAAGATATGAGCACAGAAGGTGGTCAGAGACTGTTCGTCGATAAATTCGTGCACAATTTGCTTCCTGAGTTGTGCAAAAAGTTCGGATTCGGAAAGTTCTTGGGCAGTATCGTCTTCGGCACAGATATTAGCTACAGCACAGTATTACGAAAATCGAGACAAAGACGAGAAAGATAAAGTAGAAAAGAAAACGAAAGAACTGAAAACGAAGGTTTTGCTACAGCAAGCCTATTCGCCACGTGGTGGTGGTAATCAGAACAATGGCAGCCAGAATCACTACCAGAGTAATTTGCAGCAGCCTCAACAATATCAGTGGAACTGGCAAACGATCGAGTATTGTCAACCACGTGTTTCTGTAGGTCCCAACCAATGTTCGTATTGCAAGGAGGAAGGTCATTTTAAATATAGTTGCCCTATCCTACTACAGCGTGCGAATGGCGCTTCTGGTGTAAGAGGTCGAGGTGCTCAGCAAGCGCCTAGAGGAAGAGGACACGGGAATGCCCCCCGGAACGAACGTCCCCTTCCACCTCAAAATTCCATGAACAAGTTTGATCAGCAGAATAACACATCTGGTAGGACAGCTCAGTACTATACAAATGATTACTATACAGAAAGTGAGAATTGGGAGAATAATGATTGCTAGGACAGCCATAGACAAAGAGAGGGAGTTGTTTCAGTTCCAGTAGATCAGAGTGGACCATACGTTGAGGTGATTACATCAGGCGTGTCAGAACCTTTTCTGTTGGACACTGGTGCTACGAAGAGTTCCATTAAGCACTCAAAACTCCCTGGCGCACCTTTGTCTGGCGAAACAAATGTATCAGTAGGTTTTTCTGGCGCCCCGGTTAGAAATCCAATTTCTGACCCTTTGACTCTTTCTGTTGGTCCCCATGAATTAGAAGCACCCCTGCACTCGCGCTGCATGTAAAATGCTTTACCTTGCTTTTAATTACTTTTAAAACCATTACTCTTGATTTGCGCCGAGCGCTTACTCTGTTATATTTCCTTTGTTGCGCCGCTTAGTGGGAATTATAGGGAGAAACTTACCCGCATTTAAACGCCTGCACACCCACACTTTGTGGGGTAGAAGGGACTCGGGGGCACTGCATACTCATCGCGCCGGTTTGAGAGCGCCATTTTGGACTGGGGAAGGTTTCTCTTGACGGAGCGCCATCTTGGGTGAGGGAGAGCCACTTGCCCTGCCAGGACCCACGCATTGGAGGAGGAGGTATTATAAGTAGGACCTCCTACCTCGCGCTGACAGACTATGAGCTTCCTGCACTCGCGCTGCATGTAAAACGCTTTACCTTGCTTTTAATTACTTTTAAAACTATTACTCTTGATTTGCGCCGAGCGCATGCTCTGTTATATTTCCTTTGTTGCGCCGCTTAGTGGGAATTATAGGGAGAAACTTACCCACATTTAAACGCCTGCACACCCACACTTTGTGGGGCAGAAGGGACTCGGGGGCACTGCATACTCATCGCGCCGGTTTGAGAGCGCCATTTTGGACTGGGGGAAGGTTTCTCTTGACGGAGCGCCATCTTGGGTGAGGGAGAGCCACTCGCCCTGCCAGGACCCACGCATTGGAGGAGGAGGTATTAAAAGTAGGACCTCCTACCTCGCGCTGACAGACTATTAGCTTCCTGCACTCGCGCTGCATGTAAAACGCTTTACCTTGCTTTTAATTACTTTTAAAACCATTACTCTTGATTTGCGCCGAGCGCTTGCTCTGTTATATTTCCTTTGTTGCGCCGCTTAGTGGGAATTATAGGGAGAAACTTACCCGCATTTAAACGCCTTCACACCCACACTTTGTGGGGTAGAAGGGACTCGGGGGCACTGCATACTCATCGCGCCGGTTTGAGAGCGCCATTTTGGACTGGGGGAAGGTTTCTCTTGACGGAGCGCCATCTTGGGTGAGGGAGAGCCACTCGCCCTGCCAGGACCCACGTGACCTCTCGGCCTTGGCTCTTAAGATGGCTACCAGACAAGCGCGCAGCGACGGCGCGCAGCGGGCGCGCCGTAGGGGCGCCGGAGGTGCGCCAGAGGTAAGCCCGTTTGCGCCCGTTCGCGCAACGGACGCGCCGGGGGCCGGTACCTCTGGATCTCTGCCGCGAGATACCATTATCTATACACGGGATGAACTCTTAGGTTTTAACATTAGCCCCCCGTCTAGGGGTACAGCTGCATCCTCAGGAACTCAGATAGACTCCTTTAGTTGTGGCCTTTTGAACGTTAGGTCGCTGTGTTCTCATCATGAAGAGATCGCCTTCATGATTGAACAACATGAGCTGGATATTTTACTCATGATGGAGACATGGACTAGCACGGACTGTGCTGTTGAGCTAGGCTCGGCCTGCCCTTCGGGATACAAACTCAGGCACATCCCCCGAATCGGTGCTAGAGGGGGCGGACTAGGACTAATATTTAGAGAGGCTATCGACCTTTCCCTCATTGACATCAAGACCATTCCTGGTCATGAATTACTTGCTTTCTCTCTGTAGGAGAGTAGGGTCTGCAATCCTATGATCACCCAGATTTTTGCTTTTTGCTGCACTGGTTTACGACTTTCCCTGGCTGTGGGCCTGCTAATCAGACCCACAGCCTAGCTGTTCTCTCTATCCAAATTGTACTCAGGTACTGAATTGGCACTGGGCCCTCTCCAAGTCCCTGTACCCAGGGCTGAGGTGCACCCAGAAGTCTCCCAGGGGCTGAAGCATGTATTATGCCACCCCTGGATTGACTAACTAAAACTGACACAACTGGCTGCACGACAGCTGGGGCAAGGTGGTGTACTCACCCTTTGCTTTAGATATAGTATACCTATATCTAACCCTAAAATGGACACACAGATCTCCTATCAGTCACTCCTATGGCAGGCCTTAACAATCCTGAAGGCAGAGTGCTTGGAATCGTGTGAGATGGTGCTCTGGCATGAGCTGAGCCTGTCTGCGGCTTTCGGGACCCATCCCTTAGCCGTTTCCATGATATCGCATACCATATACTCTTAAGTGCATTATAATCCTCGCGGTTAAATGCCAACTCTGGTATCGCTTTATCAAAACATGTCGAGTAAAGGTGTCATACGAATTGGAATACTAACCCCTCGCCAATTCTGGCGACGGGGTTAGCATTCCACCCTTCTAGAGGGACACGACATGCATGTAACCTATAACCCGGTTAAAAGTCAGACAGAGCCTTAGCATCCACAAAATGGATGCTGCCACCGAGACACAAGTCTGCCCTCCTGCTGCTGGGAGTCCTCCCAGAGCAGGAGATAAGGACAAAGGGTTTCCTGCCAGGGGCGGTGCCAGCACCGTCCCAGACAGGGTTTTGTGTATTGTAGGTAGGCAGGGCTTTAGAGGAAGGTGACTGCACGTGGCACCCCGGTGCTCACTGTGCATAGGCTGGCTGGAACCAGTTCCAGGGTCACTCCAGACCCTGTGCTGGGGAAAAGCCCGCCAAGGAAGTGGGTGTAACCACCCCCCTCCTAGTCCCACCCCTAGGGCAGGACTTAGTCGCGTGCCAGCCCCCTTTTACAGGATAAAGGTAGGAACTGGCCCCCTTCCAAATCAGATCATCTTTGAATCCTGAAACTACTTTCCACGAAAGGAACTCAAGACTTCTTCCTAAGATTTCTCCCTTGTGACTAAGGAGTAGTCACCCTGCATCCGCAGGCACCATCTTAAGAACACTGCGGTCTGCTGCAAGTCTCTCCTCCGGATCAAGACTGCCCAGCTCGACGAGAACCGGCTTCCCTGGCACCTCTGACCTCTACCTGCATCATCAGTCACGCTGAGATTCGTGGGTGTGACGAGACCTCGAGGGACCGGCCATCTTCAAGACTGCACGACTTCTTTCCAGCAAGCCCGCCGAGTAATTTCCTGGTGAGTGCTTTGGGGTCCGAGAAGCCCCGACCCTGAGCAGCTCCAGCACCGAAGTGCAGCCTCCCAGCATCTCCACGATCTGCGTGGGGCCCTTCTGCTTTTTGCTGCTCACCGCGTTGTTTGGCTACTAGCCCGCTGGCTTGTGGCCTTCTGAACGACGCCCGACGACATTTCTGCTGCTGGTCTGGTTGCTCCAGGCTGGACCTTGCTCCCTTCCAAAAGAGGAGCACCCCGGACCCTCCTGGTCCACTCAAGACGCCATTTTGAGTCCACCGCGTGGGCTTGAATTAGCCAAGGCTTGTTGCCCAATCCTGGGTAACTTCGACGCCGACAGCTTCATCCATCGTGGGACAGCTCGCCTCTCCATCCTGGTCGCCGACAACGCCTCCTGGTCCGTGAGATCTGCAGAGCCAGCGTCGCCCACTCACCTAGTCGAGGTGACTTCGCCCGGTGCCATCCTGGTGCCCACTTAATCACTGGCTAGTGATTCAAGAACTTGGTCCCCTCTGCTTTCAGGTTTCTTCTTCCTTGATCCAGGCTTGGATCCATCGAACTTTTCTTCACTGGTCGCCTGCCAGCAACTTCCTTCTTCCAGGCTCCTGGTCCGGCAACGAGATCCCCGACGTCTTTTCAGACCTATGCAGCTGCAGCCCCTGGGCTAGGTAACTTCGACACTTCGGTGTCCCAGCATAGCCTCACTATCCTAGGGTCAGGATCCACTGTCGTTTTCTTCCTACCAGGTCGGGTTCGCCCGTGAACACTAACTTTGCCTTTACTAGCCTCCATAGACTTTGTCCCGCATCCCGCGTGAGAGTGCACACTCTGCACCCGAGTCCCCTAGGTCTCCTAGAAGTAATCTAACGATTCCCTAGTCAAGTCCTAGCGATTCCAAAGCCTATTAGTACTGTACTTACCTGCTAGTAATTTCGCATTCCACTTTTTAAGTATATGGTTTTTCGTGCCCCTCGGGCATTTGTGTATAACGTGCTAACTTAAGTATTTTCGTAAGAGTTTTGTTGTGTGCCTAGCACCCTGTCCTCATAAAGAGTACAGGGTTGTTGTGATTCTAATAAATACACTGTTTATTTTCATAACACTTGTGTGGTGTCCTTTCTCTGGGTGTTCAAGGGGTAATGTGATGGTAAAACAGCTGGCTTAACACGCCCTCTAGAGTCTTAGCCTTAGACTGCTCGTATCCATGCTACTAGGATAGCTGGTCTATAAGGTTGACTTACAACCAATCATCAATAAGGGTTGTTTGGACTGATATATAGTGATCACTAGAATAGTGAACACTGCACATCAGGCCAACTTCTCACATTGGTGGCAGCGGTTGGGATTTGAGCTTGCTGTTGTTTTACCACACATGCCCTAAGAATATCTTGTGAAAGATCACATAAGTACTGAAGGTACATATAACTTAGCTTAGAATACTCTGAGTTCTACTGAACCAGCTGTTGTAGCTCCTAGGGCCTAGCACACCCTAAACTACAACTCTAGCAAGGGATCAGTAGGCAAACATATAGTGTAGGTAAGTGCACCACTTACACCTCACTAGAAAAGCATGTCTACCCAGGGAGATTCTACTGAGACTCCCCTGGTCAGTGTTGACCCTCCACAGGTCACTTCAAGATATGCAGCTCTCAGTTTCCAGGAGATGAGACAAATCTGTGTCTCCAGAAAATTGAAGCAGGGGTCTAACCCCACCATTCCCTTTCTGATAGGTCTCTTAGAGACATATGATGCCAGAAAGCTTTCTCAGTTACATGAGAACATGCCAGCCTTAGAGGGAACCTCTGGGGATCCAGACCTCCCCAACATTGCTACTGCAGTTGAGGAGGAGGATCAAGAGGAACTCTCTGGGGATGAGGTAGACAAAGGTCTTGAGGTAGTCAGAAGGCTAACCAGGGCCAACTTAGACTTACTTGGGCTAGGATCTGGGGGACCCCCAGTACTGACCCGAAGTGGGCCTAACCTTGGAGTTAGGAGAGATAGATCTCTTTCTAGGGACTCCAATAGATCTCTGCACTCTAATGCCTCTTCTCAGGGGAGAAGGAATCCTCCACAGAGGAGATTTACTTCCCCTCAGAGAAAAGAGCATGAAGCTAGAATGAGACAAGCTGAACTGAGGATTGAAAGGGAAGAACTTGCCCTGGCCAAAGAGAAGCTTGCCTTTGCTAGAGAGCAGCAGATGAGTGGGCTAGCTCCCACTGGTGGCAGCAATCTCCCAAGAGATAGAGAGAAGGGTTTAGATACTAAACACCTGACTAAAATAGTGCCCTCCTTTAAGCAAGGGGATGATATCCAGAAATGGATGGCTGCTCTGGAGAGGGCCTGCACTGTGCAGGGCATTCCCCAGAGTCAGTGGGCAGCTATACTGTGGCTCTCCTTTGATGGTAAAGGTAGAGATAAGCTCCTCACTACAAGAGTAGAGGATGCTAACAATTACCAGGTCCTGAAGAATACACTGGTTGATGGGTTTGGTTTAACCACTGAGCAGTACAGGTTGCTGTTCAGAGACACCCAGAAAACTCAGTCTCAGGACTGGTCTGATTTTGTGGATTGTGCCACTAAGGCTTTGGAGGGCTGGTTGCTGGGTAGCAAGGTTACAGATTACACAGGATTGTATAATCTAATGATGAGAGAACAAATTTTAAACAATTGTCAGAACCAGTTGCTGCACCAGCACCTTGTTTTTTTTTTGTTTTTTTTTCAAAACCTTTATTGAAACAAACAAAGGCGAATAAGGGTGAACAGGTAGTCTGGTACAAATCATTAAGTGCATGTATACAATCGTTTCCTGTGATGCACAATAAGTTCAGAGTATACAATTTGAGCACCTAAGTAAAAAGGCAAAGTGAAACAAAGCGAGGAAGTCCATTCGCAGAGCCCAGTTGTCATCCAGGTCCAGGGCGACAAGAAGGAAAATAAAACACTGTGATATCAACATTAGTCCAACGATCCCGGATGACACAACTAAGGTGGAACAGAATTAAGGGCAATGTTCCTTCACCCATTCGCCCACAACTCCCCACAACACCCTCCCCCCTCCTCCCCCCCCCCCCTCGCTGCCGGGCCGAGCAAAAAGAGCAAGGAGATCAGAAAAAAAAATTAAAGAAATAAAAAATAAAAATCATTATTATATATATATATTTTTTTGTCTTGTGGGCATTAATCATGGGATAGGGTTGAAGCTACCCTACCTCTGCGGCAGGTCCTCATGTGCCGGGCTGTTTTGAGCAAGTGAGCCCACCTGATCTGTGCATGTGGAAGTCAGGGTCTGCTGTGATAGCGGGGCGTCTAATCTCATCAGTTCCTGGATCATCACTCCCCAGGCCTGCAGAACCTCAAGTAATTTCCCATCCCTCCTCGTATGCCTCATATGCGCTTCTTCCGCCAAAGCCCATTCCCCCAGATCCACCCTCCACCTCTCTGGCAATGGGCCCTGTGGGGACAGCCAGTGGATTGAAATACGGCGTCGAGCCGTAACTAGGCCCAATATAAGGAAACGTCTGCTCACTTTACGTTTTGGGTCCTTGGGGATCAAGCCCAGGAGGCACGGGCGCAGGTCTAAATCAATTGCCCAACCTGTAATCCCTATCAGGGTCTCCAGAACCGACTTCCAATAAGATTGGAGGGTGGGGCACGTCCATACCATATGGACAAAATCCGCTCGGGCAGCGCGACATTTCGGGCAGTGGGAGTCTCTAGTCGCATCAATGACCTGAAGCCGTTTGGGGGAGAGGTAGGTCATGTGCACTATATTATATTGAATTTGTTTAAAGCGGTTACTCACCGACACCTTCCGCACACTCTCATGTATTTTTTCCCATTCGCGGGAGGTGATTTCCTGCTGACACGCCTGCCGCCATTTGGCCTCTATAGTCAAAGGTCGTAATGTTTTATCTTCCCGGAGAGCCCTGTAAAGGTGGGTCACGAACTTCCGGCCCCCCGCCATCGCTAGCATAGTGACTAAGGTATGGGCGTGAGGTGGGGCCTCCGGAAACGAGGGCCATAGCTGTCGCGCGGTAGCCGCAAGTTTAGCGTACTGAAGGAACTGTCCCGGACCGAGCTCAAAGGTCGTGACCGCATCTTGGTATGTGATAAATTGTCCGTCTGGGTATAGGTCGGCTAACATCAAGCAACCCCCCTCCAGCCATTTGTCCGTGGACATGACCCTCGCAATCTGAGCAAAGGATGGCATCAGCCACATATCCATGTCCGGGGCGAATGGGGTGCGTCCAATATGGCGTCTCACCACCCGGTCCCAGATAGAGGCCCCCAGCTGCACCAATGGGGGGACACCATCCTGATGTCCCCCTTTCCGCCAGAGTAACGCTCCCAGCTGTTCAGTGCCACAGGTGCCCTCCAACAGGGTCCGCTCCCAGGAGGGGTCCGTGTCCAGCCATGCGATAGTATGCTGCAGCTGCGACGCAAAGTAATATAGCTCCAGGTCGGGGACTTCCAGGCCCCCCGCCCCCCACTTGCGCTTCAGGACTTCCAGGCCTACTCTGCACCGTTTCCCATTCCACAGGAGAAGGATCAGAAGGGAGTCCAGTTCACGGAAGACCCGGTGCGGTATCTCGTAGAAGGAACCCTGCATTGTATACAGGCAGCGCGGGAGAACCACCATTTTTATTAAAGCGATCTTCCCCATCAGGGAGAGCCTCAGGGTGTTCCAAAAAGCTATGCTCCCCTTTAGACCCTGGAGTATCCGTCCCATGTTGTGACGGTAAAAATCAAGCGGAGTCCGAGCGATCCGAATCCCCAGATAGCGAAGCGTGTCCTCCACCCAAGGGAGTCCCATCTCCGGGCGCTGGGCCCCCTCCCAGTCCGCCTGTCCGCCTATAGCATAAATTTGGGATTTTGCCCGGTTCACCGCGAGGCCCGAGGCGGCCGCAAAGTGTGATAGTTCAGTCAACAGGATAGGGAGCGATTGCTCCGGTTGGTTCAGATAAACCAGGGCGTCGTCCGCATAAAGGGACACTATATGTTCAATTGCCCCCACCCTAATACCCTGGCCCTGTAAAACAGAACGAAGATGGCATGCAAGTGGTTCCATTGCCAGGGCAAAGAGCAGGGGTGAGAGGGGGCACCCCTGACGTGTTCCTCTCGAAATTGGTATCTCCTCCGAGACCCACCGGCCCGTGCGAACTCTAGCCACCGGTCTGGTGTACAACAGCTGAACCCATTTCACAAACCCCTCCCCAAGGCCCATTTTCAGAAGCACTCTCCAGAGGTAGGCCCAACGGATAGAATCGAACGCTTGTTCGATGTCCAGGAAGACCAACGAATTATGCTCGGCTCGCCCCTCCAGGGCGCGCATAACATGAGCCAGGCGGCGGATATTGCGCAGAGTGTTCCGACCCGGGATAAACCCTGACTGATCGTCGTGGACCACACGTCTGAGATGGGGAAGGAGTCTGGAGGCCAACACCTGGCTAATAATCTTCAGGTCCACGTTCAACATGGAAATGGGCCTATAGGACCCGGGAAGCGTGGGGTCCTTGCCCGGTTTGGGTATCATTACTATCGTCGCCGCCCTCATAGATTTCGGAAGTGAGCCACGATCATAGGCCTCCATCGCCACTGCTCGGAGTTTCGGGACCAGCACCTCTCTGAACTCCTTATAGAGTTCTGACGCCAACCCGTCCATCCCCGGGGACTTCGCCGTCTGTAGGTGGGCAATCGCCGCCCGTAGTTCGACCTCGAGGAGAGGGCCCCCTAGGTCTTCCTGGCTATCTGCTGCCACCACGGGGAGCTGCACCTCAGCAAGGTATAACTCTATGTCTCTAGTGCCAGCGACTGGTTGAGAGTCCGAGTATATCCCACTCAGATGGGCATGGAACACACCATTAATGGCCTGTTGGGTATACACCACGCGGCCCTTGTCACTCTGTAGGGCCAAAATCGGGTGGGGTTGGGTTTCAGCCCGGATCAGGCGTGCCAGTTGTTTCCCGGCCTTGTCACCCTCAGCGTACCACCGACGCCTACTAGCCGTCCTATTAAATTTACCTAGCGAGGCCCAGGCATCACCCAATTGGTGCCGCGTGGCTGTCCATTCGGGTCTCTGCTCTTTGTCAATGGGGAATTCTTTTTCCATCTCAGCCAGGCGATCCTCGTGTTGGCGGAGTTCTCGTTCTAGGACCCGTTTAACCCCCACCTCCGTAGACATACATGTCCCACGGAGGACCACCTTCATGGCGTCCCATTCGGTCGCCCGTGTGGTGGTTGACCCCCAGTTTATCTCAAAATAAGCCTCTAGTGCTTGCGCTATGGCCTCCTTATACGTGGGGTCCTCAAGAGCGTCCGTGTTAAGTCTCCAGAGTGGGATCCGAGGCCGCGGGCTACCCAACGAATAGGTGAGCAAGAGCGGGGAATGATCAGACAGGTATCGTGCAAGATAAAGGACCTCTTCTACCTGGTCCAACACCACGCCCTGCAGGAAAAAATAGTCCAATCTACTGTGCGTATTGGCGGCAGGCGTGAAGCAGGAGTACACCTGAAGAGTGGGGTTGCGGTGTCTCCACACGTCAGTTAGGTCATAACTTTGTAGCATTTGGGTCATTGCCTCCCGCATTTTTGGTTTAGCATCCGCCTTTGGGGGGCAGCGGTCCAGAGTCCCATCTAGTGGGCAATTGAAGTCCCCTGCTATGATGAGCTCCGTTTCAGGGTCAATATCCAGCTGTCCCAGCACAGTGCCCAAAAATCCCCCCTCGTCAGTATTAGGGGCATAAATATTTATGAGGCATACACTACGCCCATCCAGGGTGCCAACCACTATTACAAACCTGCCCTCCTGGTCTAGCTTGGCGGATGTAGCCTTAAAGGGAGTCCCCGGTGCCACCCAGATTAGGGCCCCCCTGGCGAACCCTGAGTAGGACGTCGCAAAGAACTGTCCCCGCCATCTACGCTGGACATACTTAAGGCAATCTCCCCAAAGGTGCGTTTCCTGTAGGAAAGCAAAGCTGACCCCGTAGCGCCTGAGATAGGTGGCTATCCTAATCCGCTTGATTCTATTGTTAAGCCCCCTAACATTCCAAGACAGAAATTTGTATTTGCTTATATCACCTGCCATGAGTTGACCCCGATGTGTTGCAAGACGGCCCATCATTGAACTGACGAGGCAAACCACACAAAGCAAAAACAGAACAGGACCCGGCAGCAACCCTCCCCATCCTCAAACAAACAACCCCAACAGTGTCCACCCGCAGGCGGTAGTACCACATCTCCCAATCCGAACCCGGTCAGGAGACCGCGAACCCCGCCCCAAAAGAAAGCACCCCCCTCTAACCCTCCCAATTCAATGCACAATTAGGAACTTAACATTAAACACACTTCGTCTATGTGCAAACTGATCGCCTCTGTGTCCTTCACTCCCCACAGTCAGCAATGTTAATCTAAACACTGTAGTAGTAACGTGAAAGAGACGACCCAAAGGAAAATGGTGACCAGAAGGTAAACTATAAGAATAACCCCTCCCTACACCCCATGATTGAGCCTTCAGCCAATTGTCTGGCACCGCCCGGCGCAGCCCGGCCGAGGCCTAGCCGGTCGTGGCGGTACGGTACAACTGGCCTCTTGCAATTGGATTTAGCACAACAAAGCAGTCACTGGAATCAACAGGTCCTCTGTGCCCCCCTTCACCCAGTTCAACAGTCTTAGAGTTCCGGAAGGTAGCCCAGTTCCAGGACCTACAGGTGGTAGAACCTCCCCCATGCAAGGAACTAAAGATATACTCACAATGTCAATGTCAATGACCCCTCCACAGCAGATACTGACCACCAGGTGTAGCCATCAGGTGGCACGCGGCTGGCCGGTGGTCGGGTCGGCGGTACCCCCCTGGTCCGACTGTGTCTCCTGCACCAGGCAAAGTGGGGAGAACTGGTTCTGAGTCGGAATTTCCTCCATCTCCGCCCGGAGGGTACCATCCGGGCCCACCGTGATGCGTTCATTCTGTGTGGCGGAGCGCCCGCCCGGGGACTGACCTCCTCCCTCTCTGCGATTGCTCCGGCGCCTGGCATTCCGTCGTCTTTGCTCCTGCCAGCCCTGCGCTTGTCCGCGATCCTCCAGGCCCTGTGCGTCCATCCATTCTTCCGCGTCCGCCGGGTGGTCAAAGAAATGTGTTCGGTCACCGTGTTGCACTCGCAGCCGGGCTGGAAAGAGCAGGCTGTATTTCACCTCATGGGCCCGAAGTCGTCGTTTGACTTGCAAGAAATCATTCCGCAGGTTCTGAACCTTCTTCGTGTAGTCTGGGAAGATGCGGATCTCGGTGTTCTCATATTTAGGC
Source organism: Lissotriton helveticus (assembly GCF_964261635.1). Lineage (NCBI taxonomy): Eukaryota > Metazoa > Chordata > Amphibia > Caudata > Salamandridae > Lissotriton > Lissotriton helveticus. The sequence goes on from NC_136062.1 coordinate 468,156,080, forward strand.
GGTCCGGACCTGCGAATATGCTGGAGGAGTATGTCGCGGTCCCTAAAATTAAAAAAGCGGGCTATTATCGCCCGCGGCGGGGCTCCCAGTTTCGGTGGCGGCCCCAAAGTCCTGTGGGCCCTCTCAATAGCAAACATTTTGGACAGCCGTAGGCTCGGGAAGGACTTGCCAATCCAGTCCTCTAGAAAGAGGTCTGCCGCCGGTGCCTCTGATCGTTCGGGAAAACCCAAAAAGCGGAGGTTATTCCTCCGGGACCGGCCCTCCGCGTCCTCCGCCCGATCCTCCAGCCTGGTCGCGTGCTCCTGGAGGGCCGCCACCAACTCCCTCAGTTGTCGGACCTCCGTTTGCAGTTCGGTGAGGCCGCCCTCTGTGGTGGTGACCCTGTCCGCCACCTTCCGGAGGTCGAGGCGTAGATGGTTAATATCCATGGCCATGCCGTCCATCTTCCCCTCCAGCGCCAGCCTGGAGTCTCGGATTGCCGCTAGGATATCAGCCTTGTCCTGCGCGGCCGCCTCCGGGCGGGGCTCCATCCTCCGGTCAAGGCCCTGTCGCTCCGCCGTAGTGGGACCGGGGACCGTGTATTGTACTATCTTGTTTGCCTGGGTCCCTCTCGACGGTCGGTCTCTTCCCATACTAGTCCCAGGGGTGCCTCCAAGAGGATAATACAGGGGGCCAGGTAGCGTCCGCGTTCTGTGACCTCAAACCCTCCACTGGGTGGCCAGGCAGCGCAGTCCACTGGTCAGTCGCGGTAAATGGCCGCCGCAGCACCGCAACCGGCACAAAGCCCTCCAGTGGTAACAGAGCAGCTCTCCACCCCAGGGGCCCCTCGGAGCCTCCGGCGGCCAGTGGTCAGGCTCCAGGGCACCGTAAGGAAAAGGAAGGAGGGGCACGCCAGGGCTCCACACCCCTCCGCAGGTGGAAGGCCGGCTCCGGTCGAAATTCTCGGCGTCCACGCGCCGCCAGTATTGCGCAGGCCTCAGCTCACCGGCCTCGATTTTGGAGCCAGTCCTGGGGGTCAGGCGACCCACTCCGCTCTGGGGCGCTCACCGCTCGCCCCCTGCACCGCCGGGGGGCCAGCCGTCATTGAGGCAGACAGTCGTGGCAGGTCCCGGTCCGAGGTCCCCGGTGTCCGTGCACCGCCAGGGGGTCACAGGCCTCGATGCCCCGGCCTCAATTTAGGAGCCTGCCCTGGGGGATCACCGGCTCATCCCACCGCCGCTCCGGGGCACTCACCGTCGCTGCCGAGGGTTGCGGAGGTCGCGCGTCCCCTCCGCAGATCTGGGCACCGGAGGGGGGGGGCGACTCTCCTCTCTGTCGCCGGGCCGCACTCTCCTCGCAGGCACCTCACCGCGCGGCAGCCGCCATTACACAGGCACCGCCGCGGCCAGGATCAGCAACAGTCGGGCAGACCCCCGACGTGTCCAGGGGCATCGCAGTCGGCACCAGGCAGCCAACGCGATCCAGGGGGGCACTACACCCCAGGAGTAACTGCCAAATCTGCAAGTGTGCCAGGATTCTGTAGGATCTAGGGGACAACGGGCAGGAGCTAGACTACAGCACGTCTAGTCGGCCATTGCGCCAAGCCACGCCCCCGCACCAGCACCTTGTTGATTCAGATCTGACCTCTCCCCAAGAATTGGGAAAGAAGGCAGACAAATGGGTCAGGACAAGGATCAAGCAGAACCAGAACCAGAACCAGGGTGGTCAGAAGAAAGCAGACCAGAAGGGTAATGTTAAGAATGAGCAAAATGACCAGAAGTCTTCACCAGGTCCCCAACAAACCAAAGAGGGTGGGGGTCAGGCTTCCCAGAAGAAGAAGACTCAAGAAGGCCAGTCAAAAAGGTGGTGCCAGTACTGCAAAAGTAAATCTCACTGGTTTAGTGAGTGCACCAAAAGAGGAGGACAAACTCCTGCCACTACAGCTCCTAAAGCAACTGCACCCCCTAGTACAGTCAGTAGTGGTAGTGTACCTCCCAAGGCATTAGTTGGGTTAACCTTGGGTACTGAGGGGTCTGACAACTTAGTTGGCACACTCACTCAGGCTGTCCTTGTCTGTACAGGGGATATGGATATGTCCCCTGAAATAAGTCCCAATACTTTGGGCAAATACAGGCAGACACCTTTGATAAATGGCAAAATGGCTCAGGCCTATAGGGACACTTGTGCCAGTGTCACCATGGTGACACCTAACTTTGTGGACCCTGGACAGATCATGCCAGGTACTGATTTCCTGGTGACCAATGCCAGCAATGTCACTACTAGTCATAGTGTGGCAATTGTGGCTTTCTCCTGGGGTGGAGTGAAGGGACAAAAGAAAGTTGTAGTCAGTTCAGACCTCCCAGTTGATTGTTTGTTGGGCAATGATTTGGAGTCATCACAATGGTCAGAAGTGGAGCAGAGGACTCACATGGAGATGTTAGGCTTGCCAGCACATGTGCTTGCTGTGACTAGGTCACAGGCCAGAAAATGCCCCACTGAACAGGTGCTGGATCCTGAAATTATGGACCAGACACCTTCCAAGAAGAAGAGCAGTAAGGGTAAGGCTTTGCCTTCCCCCTTGCCCCAGGTTGAGGATCAAGTCTCTGAGGAGGCTGATCTAGAAGAACTGAGGGAAACTGAGCCGAAAGAGCTTGAACTTGATCAAGTTGAGTTTCTGGGCTCAGGGGGACCCTCCAGAGCAGACCTGGGGAAGGAACAGTTGAGCTGCCCTTCCCTTGAACCCCTCAGACAGCAGGCGGCTGCTGAGGCTGCAGGGAATGCCACAGGTGCCCACAGGGTATACTGGGAAGATGGACTCCTATACTCTGAGTCAAGAGACCCCAAGCCTGGTGCAACCAGGAGGCTGGTCATCCCCTTGTCTCTGAGAGGTTTCCTTCTCACCTTGGCCCATGAGATTCCCCTTGCAGGTCATTTAGGTCAGACAAAGACTTGGGACAGGCTTGTCTCACACTTTCACTGGCCCCATATGAATGAGAATACCAAGGAGTTTTGTCGCTCCTGTGTCACTTGCCAAGCCAGTGGTAAGTCAGGTGGCACAACAAAGGCCCCCCTCATACCACTACCTGTGGTGGGGGTTCCCTTTGAAAGAGTGGGGATTGACATTGTTGGTCCAATGGAACCCCAGACAGCATCAGGGCACAAGTTTATACTGGTGGTGGTGGACCATGCCACCAGGTATCCTGAAGCTATTCCCCTTAGGACCACTACAGCCCCTGTAGTGGCAAGAGCCCTAGTTGGAGTGTTCTCCAGAGTGGGTTTCCCTAAGGAGGTCGTTTCTGACAGAGGTACAAACTTCATGTCAGGATATCTGACTGCCATGTGGAAAGAGTGTGGAGTGAACTACAAGTTCACCACACCCTATCATCCACAATGCAATGGGCTTGTTGAGAGATTCAACAGGACCCTGAAAGGGATGATTCATGGACTACCTGAACCTCTTAGGAGAAGATGGGATGTCCTGATCCCCTGCCTCTTGTTTGCTTACAGAGAGGTCCCACAGAAGGGGGTTGGCTACAGCCCTTTTGAGCTTCTGTATGGGCATCCTGTAAGAGGACCCCTGTGTTTGGTGAAGGAAGGATGGGAGAGACCTCTCAAAAAGCCTGCAACCAACATAGTGGACTATGTACTTGGTCTCCGCTCCAGGATGGCTGAGTACATGGAAAAGGCATCTAAAAACCTTGAGGCCAGCCAGGAACTTCAAAAAGCTTGGCATGACCAAAAGGCTGTTCTGACTGTGTACCAGCCAGGACAGAAGGTGTGGGTGCTGGAGCCAGTGGCCCCAGCAGCTCTGAAAGACAAATGGTCTGGGCCCCACACCATCATTGAGCAAAAGGGAGAGGTTACCTACTTGGTGGACCTTGGAACTCCCAGGAGCCCTCTCAGAGTGCTCCATGTTAACAGGCTCAAGGCATATGTTGACAGGAAGGACATGAGCTTGCTCATGGCCACAGATGAGGGACAGGAGGAAGAGAGTGACCCTCTCCCAGACCTGCTCACTCAGAATCCTGATGATGGATCAGTTGATGGTGTTGTCTTTTGTGGCAGCCTCACTGAACATCAGCAACAGGATTGCAGGCAAGTTCTGCAATCCTACAGACATATGTTCTCTCTGACGCCCAGCCAAACTGATTGGTGTACCCATGATGTTGACACTGGAGACAGTCTGCCTGTCAAGAGTAAAATCTACAGACAGCCTGATCATGTTAGGGACTGCATCAAAACTGAAGTGCAGAAAATGTTGGAGCTGGGAGTCATTGAGCCCTCAGATAGCCCTTGGGCTAGCCCAGTAGTTCTAGTGCCAAAACCTCACACCCAGGGTGGTAAGAGAGAGATGAGGTTTTGCGTAGACTACAGAGGCCTCAATGCAGTCACTAAGACTGATGCCCACCCAATACCAAGAGCAGATGAGCTTATAGATAGATTGGCTTCTGCCAACTTCTTAAGCACATTTGATTTGACAGCTGGGTATTGGCAAATCAGGTTAGCTGAGGAGGCCAAACCTAAGACAGGATTTTCTACCCCTGGAGGGCATTATCAATTTGTGGTAATGCCCTTTGGACTGAAAAATGCACCTGCCACCTTCCAAAGGTTGGTGAATCAAGTCCTCACTGGGCTGGATGACTTCTGTGCAGCATATCTAGACGATATTGCTGTCTTTAGCTCCACCTGGGAGGATCACCTGGTCCACCTGAGGAAAGTGTTAGAGGCCCTGCAAAAGGCAGGCCTCACTATCAAGGCCACAAAGTGCCAGATAGGGCAGACACAGGTTGTATACCTGGGCCACCTTGTAGGTGGAGGCCAGGTTCAGCCACTGGAGAGTAAGATACAGGCCATCAAGGACTGGACTCCTCCAATCACCCAGACTCAGGTTTGAGCTTTCTTGGGCCTGACTGGGTACTATAGGAAGTTTGTCAGAAATTATGGGTCCATAGTGACCCCTCTTAATGACCTGACAAGCAAAAAGATGCCAAAGAAAGTTCAGTGGACAGCAAGCTGTCAGAAAGCATTCAATGACCTAAAGCAGGCCATGTGCACAGCACCTATCCTAAAGAGTCCAGATTACTCCAAGCCATTCATTGTCCAAACAGATGCTTCTGAGTTGGGTGTGGGGGCTGTTCTGTCTCAACTGAATTTTGATGGTAATGATCAGCCTATTGCTTTCATTAGTAGAAGGTTGACACCCAGAGAGAAAAATTGGTCAGCTATTGAGAGGGAGGCCTTTGCTGTGGTCTGGGCCCTGAAGAAGCTGAGGGCCTACTTGTTTGGCACTCACTTCACCATTCAGACAGACCATAAGCCCCTCTTGTGGCTAAATCAGATGAAGGGTGAAAACCCCAAACTGCTTAGGTGGTCCATTTCCCTACAGGGGATGGATTTTACAGTGGAGCATAGACCTGGGACTGATCACAGCAATGCTGATGGGCTCTCCAGGTATTTCCACTTAGAGCAAGAAGACTCACCTGGTCAAGGTTAGTTTATTGTCCCAAAGTTTGGGGGGGGTCATGTAGGAGAGTAGGGTCTGCAATCCTATGATCACCCAGATTTTTGCTTTTTGCTGCACTGGTTTACGACTTTCCCTGGCTGTGGGCCTGCTAATCAGACCCACAGCCTAGCTGTTCTCTCTATCCAAATTGTACTCAGGTACTGAATTGGCACTGGGCCCTCTCCAAGTCCCTGTACCCAGGGCTGAGGTGCACCCAGAAGTCTCCCAGGGGCTGAAGCATGTATTATGCCACCCCTGGATTGACTAACTAAAACTGACACAACTGGCTGCACGACAGCTGGGGCAAGGTGGTGTACTCACCCTTTGCTTTAGATATAGTATACCTATATCTAACCCTAAAATGGACACACAGATCTCCTATCAGTCACTCCTATGGCAGGCCTTAACAATCCTGAAGGCAGAGTGCTTGGAATCGTGTGAGATGGTGCTCTGGCATGAGCTGAGCCTGTCTGCGGCTTTCGGGACCCATCCCTTAGCCGTTTCCATGATATCGCATACCATATACTCTTAAGTGCATTATAATCCTCGCGGTTAAATGCCAACTCTGGTATCGCTTTATCAAAACATGTCGAGTAAATGTGTCATACGAATTGGAATACTAACCCCTCGCCAATTCTGGCGACGGGGTTAGCATTCCACCCTTCTAGAGGGACACGACATGCATGTAACCTATAACCCGGTTAAAAGTCAGACAGAGCCTTAGCATCCACAAAATGGATGCTGCCACCGAGACACAAGTCTGCCCTCCTGCTGCTGGGAGTCCTCCCAGAGCAGGAGATAAGGACAAAGGGTTTCCTGCCAGGGGCGGTGCCAGCACCGTCCCAGACAGGGTTTTGTGTATTGTAGGTAGGCAGGGCTTTAGAGGAAGGTGACTGCACGTGGCACCCCGGTGCTCACTGTGCATAGGCTGGCTGGAACCAGTTCCAGGGTCACTCCAGACCCTGTGCTGGGGAAAAGCCCGCCAAGGAAGTGGGTGTAACCACCCCCCTCCTAGTCCCACCCCTAGGGCAGGACTTAGTCGCGTGCCAGCCCCCTTTTACAGGATAAAGGTAGGAACTGGCCCCCTTCCAAATCAGATCATCTTTGAATCCTGAAACTACTTTCCACGAAAGGAACTCAAGACTTCTTCCTAAGATTTCTCCCTTGTGACTAAGGAGTAGTCACCCTGCATCCGCAGGCACCATCTTAAGAACACTGCGGTCTGCTGCAAGTCTCTCCTCCGGATCAAGACTGCCCAGCTCGACGAGAACCGGCTTCCCTGGCACCTCTGACCTCTACCTGCATCATCAGTCACGCTGAGATTCGTGGGTGTGACGAGACCTCGAGGGACCGGCCATCTTCAAGACTGCACGACTTCTTTCCAGCAAGCCCGCCGAGTAATTTCCTGGTGAGTGCTTTGGGGTCCGAGAAGCCCCGACCCTGAGCAGCTCCAGCACCGAAGTGCAGCCTCCCAGCATCTCCACGATCTGCGTGGGGCCCTTCTGCTTTTTGCTGCTCACCGCGTTGTTTGGCTACTAGCCCGCTGGCTTGTGGCCTTCTGAACGACGCCCGACGACATTTCTGCTGCTGGTCTGGTTGCTCCAGGCTGGCCCTTGCTCCCTTCCAAAAGAGGAGCACCCCGGACCCTCCTGGTCCACTCAAGACGCCATTTTGAGTCCACCGCGTGGGCTTGAATTAGCCAAGGCTTGTTGCCCAATCCTGGGTAACTTCGACGCCGACAGCTTCATCCATCGTGGGACAGCTCGCCTCTCCATCCTGGTCGCCGACAATGCCTCCTGGTCCGTGAGATCTGCAGAGCCAGCGTCGCCCACTCACCTAGTCGAGGTGACTTCGCCCGGTGCCATCCTGGTGCCCACTTAATCACTGGCTAGTGATTCAAGAACTTGGTCCCCTCTGCTTTCAGGTTTCTTCTTCCTTGATCCAGGCTTGGATCCATCGAACTTTTCTTCACTGGTCGCCTGCCAGCAACTTCCTTCTTCCAGGCTCCTGGTCCGGCAACGAGATCCCCGACGTCTTTTCAGACCTATGCAGCTGCAGCCCCTGGGCTAGGTAACTTCGGCACTTCGGTGTCCCAGCATAGCCTCACTATCCTAGGGTCAGGATCCACTGTCGTTTTCTTCCTACCAGGTCGGGTTCGCCCGTGAACACTAACTTTGCCTTTACTAGCCTCCATAGACTTTGTCCCGCATCCCGCGTGAGAGTGCACACTCTGCACCCGAGTCCCCTAGGTCTCCTAGAAGTAATCTAACGATTCCCTAGTCAAGTCCTAGCGATTCCAAAGCCTATTAGTACTGTACTTACCTGCTAGTAATTTCGCATTCCACTTTTTAAGTATATGGTTTTTCGTGCCCCTCGGGCATTTGTGTATAACGTGCTAACTTAAGTATTTTCGTAAGAGTTTTGTTGTGTGCCTAGCACCCTGTCCTCATAAAGAGTACAGGGTTGTTGTGATTCTAATAAATACACTGTTTATTTTCATAACACTTGTGTGGTGTCCTTTCACTGGGTGTTCAAGGGGTAATGTGATGGTAAAACAGCTGGCTTAACACGCCCTCTAGAGTCTTAGCCTTAGACTGCTCGTATCCATGCTACTAGGATAGCTGGTCTATAAGGTTGACTTACAACCAATCATCAATAAGGGTTGTTTGGACTGATATATAGTGATCACTAGAATAGTGAACACTGCACATCAGGCCAACTTCTCACACTCTCTAAACGGACAGGGGGGCGCTCTATTTACTGGTCTACTTTGTTATAAACCTCCATCAAGCCCTTTATCGGCTGTGACGGGGCTGATTGAGTTAATCCTCGATCTATCTGCTTCACACTCAAGGCTTATGGTATTAGGTGATCTCAATCTCTGGCTGGGTGGCTCTGGAGATACTGCACTTACAGACCTGACTCAGACCTGTCGGAGTATTCAACTGCAGCAGTTGGTCCTTACTCATACCCACCTAAAAGGCCATATACTAGACCTTATCTTTGCAGACCCTGAGCATGTAACTGTTCGAAATATCCTGCCCCAGTGCTGGACGGACTATGCGTTAGTCCTTTTTTCTCTCACGCCCGAGACGGGACAGCGGAGAAACAGGAACTTAGGTGGGGTTTAAAGCACAAGACAATGGTCGAAACTCTTGAGCCAGTCCCCTCTACCCTCTTTACTTTTGGAGGGCTTTACCTTAGAGGAAAACGTAGATCTGAGCTACGAAAAACTTAGTCAAAGTATTGTGTCCTCTCTTGACTCTCTGGCCCCTTTACGGAAAATAAGAAACAGGCCCACACCGGCGATGCCATGGTTTTCCGAGGAGTTGTTTCAACTTAAACTCCAATGCAAGCGGGCTGAGCGCACATGGAGAAAGAAATACCTGGACTCAGATCGGGACCTTTATAAACAGGCCCTGTCCATCTATAAAGCACAGATCAAATGTGCAAAGGCCAGGTTTTTGGAAGAGTCTCTGCGGGCAGCAGTTAACAAGTCACAGACCTTATTTAAGATCGTGCAGGATCTGTCATGCCCTGCCAGTGCGACTAATACCATCACCGCATCTCAGTCTCTGTGCGACTCACTGGCACAGGCTTTTGAGGATAAAATCACAGCCATTCTGAATAATCTAGGCGTAACATCTGGCGGTAATCCTCAGAGTCGCACGGAAAAGCACTCGGGGCCTACTTTAGTTCCCACCTTCAGCATTGCCAAGCTGGACTGTATCCCTTCCCCAACTTTTGAGGAATTCTGTTCCCTAGCCAACAGTGTGTTGTCGGGATCTCCTCTTGACCCACTACCGCATAAACACTGGAAGCTTTTTTGGGATGAACTCTTCCCTCCATTGTTTGCCATCTGCGATCAGTCCCTGGTCTCAGCACGGGTACCAGACTGCTGGAAACTTGCCGTGGTCTCCCCTCTACTTAAAAAGCCCACCTTGGACCCGGCAAATCCTGCAAACTACCGACCCATCTCCCTGCTCCCGTTTCCAATAAAGATTCTGGAAAAGTGGGTCACAAAACATCTGTCTAAATTCCTGGAGACCGGGTCCTGTCTGGATGAGGTCCAATTCGGGTTTAGACCGGCCCACGGGACTGAATCAGCGCTGGTGACTGTACTTGACGACCTCAGGACGCGAGCCGACCATGGAAGAGCAGCCTTTTTAGTGCTGCTCGATATGTCGGCCGCGTTCGACACAGTCAGTCACGCAATTCTGATTAACAGGCTAGAGGAAGTAGGGGTAACCGGCCTTGCCCTACAGTGGCTAACATCTTACCTTGGAAACCGTCACCAGGTAGTGGCACTGCCACCGTTTAAATCCAACATCAGAAGAGTGGCGCAAGGTGTTCCACAAGGGTCGGCCGTCAGCCCTATCCTCTTCAACCTGTACCTGCGGCCCCTAGTTGTGCTGATTAGATCTTTTGGCATAGCGGTGACAAACTACGCAGACGACACTCAACTTGTCTTCTCTCTCGAGGGCAAGGAAGCAGTGACACTTGACACCTTCCACCGCTGTATGCTCGCAACTGCAGACTGGTTGAATCAGAACTCGCTGCAGTTTAATAGCTCTAAGACAGAAGTCTTACACTGTACCACTGACCGCGTCCCTAGACCTCTTCCGCCGGATTTCTGGCCACCTTCATTCCAAAGTACGACTGCATCTACCACCTCGGTTCGCAACTTGGGAGTGATGTTTGGGTCCAATTTCCAACTGGACGCAGCTGTCATTAAAACAGTGAGCACCTGCATGGGATTGCTTCGTATGTTGAGAAAGGTCCTCCCGATGCTTCCCATGGACAGTAGGCCAGAGGTGGTGAGGAGCATCATCGTAAGCCGCCTGGACTACTGCAATGCCCTATTTCTTGGAGCACCAGCCACTCTGGTAGGAAAACTGCAACGGGTGCAAAATCTTGCAGCCAAATTAGCGCTTGCTCGCCGCCGCTACGATTCCTCATCCCAGGCTTTAAGAGACCTTCATTGGTTACCGATCCTTCAACGGATCGACTTTAAATCTTTATGTATAGTATTCAGGGCCCTGCACGGACAAGGCCCAGCACCACTTCAGAACATGTTTCATTGGTATACTCCGTCTAGATCCCTCCGTTCGGCTTCCGCTTACCTTGCTGTGGTGCCTAACGTTCTGAGAGCACGGCTGGGCGGCCGATCTTTCAGCTTTACGTCAGCCAGATTATGGAACACTCTTCCGCTAGAATTGAGAAGTATGAATGACCTCGTTTCTTTTAAGAAAAAATTAAAGACACATCTCTTTCCTAGAACTGTTTCTTTTTAGTTTTCCAAATCAGTAGGGTGCGCAGCAGGATTTTTTCAGTCAAAGCGCCAGGATACCCGTTGGGTGACAGACACGCGCTATAAAAGTATACCAATACATACATACATACATACATTATTCTGACAACAGGTTGTGGTGAGAATTTGTTGGGATTGGATCTGTTAAAAAGATTGTATGCGACTTTGTACTGTTCTGCCTCGGGAGTACAACTCACTTTAGGTACGAAAGTGGTTTCTGCCATGTATTTGTCGAGAGACAAACTTCCAACAGAGTTGTCGTTTCTTCCGGACATTCTTTGGGCTACTGGTCCTAACGATGTCGGTCTTTTAGAAATTCCACCATATGTTGTAACATTGAAAACCAATGTTCAAATGCCACGAATTCCCCAATATAGAATTTCTAGTGAAGGCGAGAAAGCTTTGCTTGCGATCGTTCACGAGTTGATTGAAAAAGATGTGATTGAAGAGACAAGAGGCAACGTGTGCAATAGTCCTGTTCTACCTGTTTTAAAACGTACTGACCCATCTCAGCCACCGGTGTACAGATTTGTGATCGATCTCAGAGAGGTGAATAAGATCGTGGTGCCACAATTTACAGTTGTCCCAGACATTACTACATTATTGACTATGATTCCAGCCTCTGCCTCTTGGTTTTCGGTGATTGACCTGAAGAATGCTTTCTTCAGCATCCCGATCGCCGAGGAGAGCAGGGATATTTTTTCTTTCAGTTTAGGAGGTCGAAGTGTCCGTTTTAAACGCGCTCCTCAGGGCTACTGTGAAAGTCCGTCAATATACAGCCAAGCTCTAAAAACACAGCTTGATACAATTGTTTTGCCAAAAGGTGCTACTCTTGTAAAGTATGTTGACGATTTGCTTATAGCTGCGGATACTGAGGAAATTTGCAAGAAAGCAACAATGTCATTGTTACGCCATCTGTGCGATTTCCATCACAAGGTGTCACTTTCCAAGCTTCAATACTGCCGACAAGAGGTGACCTACTTAGGTCATCTCTTATCGAAGGAGGGAAGGAAACTGACCCCAGAAATAATTCAGGCAATAGCGAAATTGAATGTGCCAAGAACACAGAGAGAAGTGCGTGCTTTCTTGGGCATTACATCGTACTGTAGACAGTGGATTCCAAATTTTTCGTTATTGGCCAAACCCTTGGTGGCATTAAAGTGTAAAAATACACCCAATCCCGTTCCTTGGTCTGATGAGTGTCAGAACAGTTTTTCTGAATTACGCACAGCATTATGTTCGGCTCCTGTGTTAGGTACCCCCAACTACAGTAAGCCTTTCACATTGTATGTCCACGAGAAGGGGGGCTGTGCATTGTCTGTGTTGACTCAGTTATTTGGAGGTAGGCAGCGCCCATGCGCCTATTTCTCGTCAACTTTGGACCCGGTAGCTAGAGCATTGCCAAGTTGTCTAAGAGCCACAGCGGCAGCAGCTGTTTCTATTCGACAGTCTGCTGGCCTGGTCATGAATAATACACTAGTCGTGATGGTCCCACATGCAGTAGACATATTGTTAAATAGAACCAAGACACAGCACTTAACCAGTGCTCGATTGTCAGGGTACGAACTGACTTTGCTACCAAGTCATGTGCACATTCAAAAGTGCAACACCCTTAACCCAGCCACGTTGTTACCATTCATAGAAGAATCAGATGCTTCAGAACAGCATGATTGTCTTTATAGAACAGAGGAAGAGACGAAAGGAAGAGTAGACCTCTTCGACACTCCTCTTGCTGAATGTGATGGTACATTGTGGGTGGATGGTTCATGTTTCAAGCTTCCGAATGGCAATACGACTGCAGCATATGCTGTCACGACTTTGCACACGATTGTTGAAGCTACACGCATCCCACATAATTCAGCTCAGGCAGCGGAGCTAATTGCACTCACAAGAGCATGTGTGTTGTCGAAAGGAATGAAAGTGACTGTCTACACCGACAGCCAGTACGCGTTTGGTGTGGCTCACAGTTTTGGACGATTGTGGAGAGAACGTGGGTTCCTGACTTCGCATGGAGCCAAAATTAAGCATGGTCAGTTGGTAAATGAGCTTCTAGAATCACTGACTTTGCCTTTACAAGTGGCGAATTTAAAATGTAGTGCTCACAAAAAGGTGACTGATGACGTTGGTCATGGAAACGCATTTGCTGATGAAACTGCGAAAGAAACCGCAAGGAATGTGACAAGTCGAATGTATGTTGCAAGCCCTGAAAGATGGACTGGTGATGTTGGAATATGTGAGGACACGATAGAGAGTGTGAAGTCCATCCAAGCTGAGGCCACAGAGAAAGAGTTGAGCACGTGGAGAGAGAGTACAGGTAGAATGGATGCAAATGGTTGTTGGATTGAATTGACAGAGCATCAGAGATGGTTGTTACCCGATGCATATGTGCTTGCAGTAGTTACAATGGCTCATGGAATGGCTCATATCAGCGTGAAAGGGATTTGCGAGTTGTTGGCCCCAGTGTGGAAGAATTCAGGGATTTCCTAGTGTGCGGAGAATGTTGTCAAGAATTGCATGGTATGTCTGAAGCACAATCCTGGTAGGGGAACCCCAACTCCAGCTGGTCATTTTGCACCTCCTACGTATCCGTTCGAGGTTTTGCAGCTAGATTTCATACACATGGAGAGGTGCAACAACTTAAAATACGTGCTCGTTGTTGTTTGTGCTTTCTCAAGATGGGTAGAAGCATATCCCCTGAAAGACAATACTGCCTTGTCCACAGCAAAAGCCCTTGTGAAAGAGTACTTCCCCAGGTTTGGAATGCCTAGAATGGTCTGGTCTGATAACAGGAGTGAATTTGTGGGTCGTGTGATGAAGAGAGTGTGTGAAGGGCTAGGTATTAGGCAGAAGTTCCACGCTGCAAATCACCCCCAATCAGCTGGATTAGTAGAATGTTACAATGGCACGCTTAAACTTAAATTGGCCAAAATCCAGGCGAGCACAGGTCTTAAATGGCCTGACGCTCTACCCTTAGCACTCCTATCCACCAGAATGACTGTGCATTCGCGAGTGAAACTCAGTCCCTATGAGATTGTCTTTGGCCGGCCAGCCAACATATGGGGAGTGCCTAGACCCACCAAGTTCAGCGAGCTAGAAAACCCTGTTTTGCTTGACTATCTGTATGAATTGACGGCTAAATTGCGTGTTTTGCATCAACAGGTACATGACACCCTGCCTCCGGTCTCTGAGACTCCGTGACACAGCATTGACCCTGGAACCTGGGTGCTGGTGCGGAACTTCCAGAGGACCAAAAACGACCAGCCCAGGTGGACGGGACCATACCTCGTCCTTCTCTCTACCAGATTGGCAGTTTGAGTAGAAGGGAAGAAGGCCTGGATCCACGGGGTCCACTGTAAAAGGGTACCCTTACCTCTGCCCTATGACCAGTGGGTCCAGGAGGGTGTCGGCGACTCAGAGACGGATGCCGTGCCTCGTTTTCTGCCTTTCAGCGATGCACGAGTGAAAGGAACTAACTCTGAATGTGAAAACGAGAACATTCTGCTCGAGGCTGTGCCTCCATCGAAACGATTGAACACTGCAGAGCCTGAACTTTTGTTTATGGATCAAACAGCACCGGGAAAAAGAAGATACGATTTGAGACCGAGAAAAACGAACTAATAAAAGTGATTCCTTTCTATGATTTGAGACCAAGACCTATGGACAAATAAATCTATCTTTTCCCCCGAGTACTATTTTTGAAAGTGCAGCTCTCCCATCTAAGAAACTTGCTTATTTTTGTTTTTCGAACCGCCATCCGGGTTCCGCTGCTAGGGCCGCGATTGATTAAAGTCTTTGGGGTGCAGCTGACGACGTTAGGTCGGTAGTTCTGGTTGGTCCAAGGGAGTTGCCCTAGACTGACGGAAGCATCCCTTAGCAGAGGCAACCTCCCACCGCGGGCAGCACTTTAGAGAGGATGGAGTTTCCCGATGTGGAGAGACCTGCCAAACAAATGAACTTTAAGCAGAGACTGTGTAACACGATGACAATGAAAAGTTTTATAATATTGTGTATTTTTATGCTATTCAGCGTAATGATCTTCTTGATAAGTTATGTTTTATTTTCTTTCCATGTAACATTTGCGCCCACTACATCACCCATACCTCCTACTACTGTTTCCTCTCATTCTTTCCACCCCCTTCCTGGCCATGAATACAATAGAAGGTTAGAGTTCATTAATAACTCCTTCATTCAGCTATTGCACCAGCACCAGATAGTGATGAACACGACTGACTGTTGGGTTTGTGGCCTTATGCCTCACACTACGGATAAAGGTATCCCTTATCTAGTTTTGCCTTTCAGTCGTAATGGCTCTGTATGGGCATACAGAACGATGTTCATATATGCACGTGAAATCCAACCCCTACGTTCTGTAAAAGACAACCTCAAGACTAGCGCCCTAGTAAAAGGCATAGTTGACATGATTAAGGAAGTAATTTCTTATGAAGATACTCCTGATGATGAGATACTTGCATATGTAAATTGGAACGTGACCGGATATGGAGCTACTTTAAGTGAGAAACAGCAGGCGAAAGGATCATCCCCAATATGGATCGTACCCCATCAGGGTCACCTGTTTCTGCAAGGTATTGGCAGGAATCCCAGAGCTCAGTTAGGGAAGAGTGTCTGTACAGAAACATATGTCTTTGGATCTCAGACTTCCCCAGCGTTTTTAGCAGCTAAGGGTACTTATTTCATCTGCCATGATAGAGCCTGTACATGGTTGCCCCCCGACTTTTCGGGCTCCTGTTTTGTTTCCTTCCTGTTGCCTCCCACCTACACAGCAGGGGCAGGCTACCACAGGACAAGGATAGTTAGAGGTGTCTTGAGTGAAGAGGACACTGCAGGTCAAGAATTTGGTGACTTTGCAAAGGGTTTTCTGCCGTTCTGGGGATCCATGGCTAACAGCAGGAACATAAGACAATTGACAAGGGTAGTTGAGTCCACCGTGACTAAAACTGCTGGTGCCCTTAGTAACTTGACTGCTGAGCTCCAGTCGGATCGTCTTATGACCCTTCAGAACAAGGTCGCCTTAGATGTCATCCTTGCAGACCGAGGTGGAGTATGCAGATTGATCAAATCTAGTTGCTGTATCTTCATCCCTGATAATGCTCCAACAGTGTACCAGGCCATCTCCAAACTACATAAGATTTCCGAATCTATTCATGTGGATAAAGGAGATTGGTCATTGATGGGATGGTTCTGGGAACTGATATCCGCCTGGGGATGGAAAATTCTAATGGTCATTGGGATGGTCTTAGCTATTCTTTTCCTGTTCTGTCTATGCATACAGTGTGCTCCTGCAATATGTGGCCTCTGTGTTACATCATGTGTAAGGAAACCTGTGTCAAGAGATGAACTAAGTACTAGAATGATGTTACAGCAACATCTCAATGACTTTAGAGATATAGATCTGGACTCAGACTAACATGAGGATAGATTAATTGCCTATGTAAGGGCAAAAGGAGGGATTGTAGTACTGAAAATTCTGGACTCGTGTAAGGTATCTGCACTGGAGAATAAAACTTCATCGTAGATTGACGAATTTGATATCAAAAGACTGAGAATGACGAGTACATCATGTACATACATTTTCAGCATATTCGAATGACGATTTCACCTTTTAATCGTCACTCTCGTTCAGAACCCTCGGCTTCCATTTTGTGTATGGCAGCCATTTTGTGAGTTGCCCTTTACATAGGCCTTAATCCAGCTGAATTCAATTCCACAAGGACACATACTCCTTAATCGACTTTTCCATGACCTGTGCAAGTTGGAACCATTGCCCCAGGCCGAAATCGTTAGGTCAGTTCCCCTCCAGTGGCCAAGCAAGATAGCATCAGGGCTCAGCCGGCCATAAACCTCCACATTGCACACACACCTGCGTATCTTGCTCACATCTGTCTTTACTCTTTTGCTTCACTTACTTTATGATGGGGAGGTGCCCGTTTTTATTGGGGGTCCAGCGATATCTGATGAAATGTTGGCCCTTGCCGGATGATTTGTTGTAGGCAGTACGAAGTGAAATATGGACATGTCATCATGACTCATCCTTTTCTTTATATTAGAAATATGTTAACGATTTACTTTACAACCAAGAATGTTTTGCCTGAAGCCTAAAATTGTGTATAAGAAGAGAAGCCTGACTTTGTAAATTTGAGCAGTCTCCTGAGAATATACTTCCCCGTGTTGTACTTCTAGGACACTTGTTACCTTGGTTGCAGCCAATAAACTAATCTTTGACTTCACCTAGAAGACTCTGAGTTTCTGTGGTCTGAATCAGGAAAAGGACTCGAGGTCTTTCGGTGTGTATTCCCTGACACCGCTGGGTTACCGGTGAAGTACCGGTTCTCAAAAACCCAGTACCTCAACTCCAAGCCAGTTGTGCTGCATGTCATGATTTATGCATACTTGTAAACAACAAGGGTTCCCTGTATGCTACACGTTAACAGTCAACCCCTAGGTCAGGGAATAATTCAGTGGAAAAAACTACCTAGGCAGTGAATATGCAGTAAATACACAAAAATATATAAGGACCAACACTAAAAAGAACAGTTTTCAAATAGTTACACAAGTTTATTGTAAACACATAGACAGTGGCTTAAAAATATACATTTCATGAAAATTAAGTATATATAAATCATCACATAAAAAATTTGGTAAACATAAAAGAGTAAGTTGTGTGTCGACGCGTTTCGGCGACCAGCGCCTTTCTCAAGACAGATTACAACTTTCCCAGGTAAGAATGGATTTAACACATAGGTCAAGGATGAGACGCTAATAATGTTCCATCTACTTCTTTGAACCGGAGTTCACACTTCTGATTGTCAAATTGTTTCTATTATCAATCTTCTTCAATATTTGTTGTTTCACGGCTGATTGGGTATTTCAGTTTATGTCATCAAAATAAACGACCTGCCCGTGAAACTGATTTAAATTGCGTTGCCTCCACACTTTGTATAGTTTTTCATCATTTTTCAGATTTTTGAATTCCCAACGTTTATCGAGCTGTTCGCTAGTTAACAGACATCGGTGACAAGTCGGTAACTGATTTACACTTGATGGGCTCTTGATGGCCGTGTGCGTAGCTAGACTATATGGGAACACTTTTAATTTTCCCGTGATGTGGTTTATACGAAGTTCCCAACAGTAATTTCTGTGTCCGCAGCACGTTGGATTCTTGAAATACGAAAGTAGCAGCTGCGTGGAGGCGAACGTCTGACTCGGACGTAATTCCGGGGTCGACCCCGGAATTACGTCCGAGTCAGACGTTCGCCTCCACGCAGCTGCTACTTTCGTATTTCAAGAATCCAACGTGCTGCGGACACAGAAATTACTGTTGGGAACTTCGTATAAACCACATCACGGGAAAATTAAAAGTGTTCCCATATAGTCTAGCTACGCACACGGCCATCAAGAGGCCATCAAGTGTAAATCAGTTACCGACTTGTCACCGATGTCTGTTAACTAGCGAACAGCTCGATAAACGTTGGGAATTCAAAAATCTGAAAAATGATGAAAAACTATACAAAGTGTGGAGGCAACGCAATTTAAATCAGTTTCACGGGCAGGTCGTTTATTTTGATGACATAAACTGAAATACCCAATCAGCCGTGAAACAACAAATATTGAAGAAGATTGATAATAGAAACAATTTGACAATCAGAAGTGTGAACTCCGGTTCAAAGAAGTAGATGGAACATTATTAGCGTCTCATCCTTGACCTATGTGTTAAATCCATTCTTACCTGGGAAAGTTGTAATCTGTCTTGAGAAAGGCGCTGGTCGCCGAAACGCGTCGACACACAACTTACTCTTTTATGTTTACCAAATTTTTTATGTGATGATTTATATATACTTAATTTTCATGAAATGTATATTTTGAAGCCACTGTCTATGTGTTTACAATAAACTTGTGTAACTATTTGAAAACTGTTCTTTTTAGTGTTGGTCCTTATATATTTTTGTGTATTTACTGCATATTCACTGCCTAGGTAGTTTTTTCCAATGATTTATGCATACAACACTTTATCCCAAAAACTGTGCATGTTTGTGATAATGTAGGGATGCAAATAGCATCTCATCTTTTCTGCCATGGGCAGTATCATTCATGCCCATGGAAAGGCTTCCCAGCTCGACACGTTGACGTGGATCCCCATGGCTTCAAGCCTCAAGCCCCCTGAGTGCCTACATTATCCTCCACCAGCCATGTGCAACCAACCCAGCTGGCAACTGGTCCAGCAGTGCTGGCACACATTTCAAAGTCAGTGACAAGCCTCTGCCTTGTTCCAAGTCACTCTCTCTGTGATGAAGGCCTCCAGGACCACTATCCCCATGGTACCATCCACTCGTAGATCTGGGACAGGGTGAGCTGCTTCTCCGGGGAGCTCTCGATGGCCTGGCTGATCAACTCGGCATACGACTGATTGCCCCAGACGTTGCGCCGAGAGCCGCCCTTCCGAGGGATCATTCCCCCGACCCCTGCCATGCCCTCTGCCACGGCCCTGCTTTCCAAATCATTCTTGGCCATCGCCCGAGCTTCGTGCACTGAGATCCCTTCGGACGGAGATTCCTGCTTCACAATGGAAAAGTCCGGCAGAAGCAGAGGCCAAGTACAGAGCCTCTGAGGCTCAAAGTCAGGGTCAATGTCCACCCCGCTCTGCTCCAGGGCTTCCTTTTGAGATAACATCAGGGAAACCAAGGGTGCAACAAGTGCTTGTTTTCAGCTCGATACTCACCGCCCGTTAACTTCACCGATGGCGGTGGCTGGGCCCACCATGGCAGTAGAGGGGAAACTTCAGTCCGCTTGAGCCAGGAGGCAAATTAAATCCTGCCAGCCTGCCTTCGAAAGCATGCTCACAAAGTTGTAGCCGTTTACAGATTTCTGCTTTCCAGGTGGATTGCAATCATACTGAAGAATAACTTCAGAAAATACACAAAGCAAGTTACTGTAGATGGCGAGCACAGGACGGATGACGTCACCAACAGATAATCCCTACAGTGGCCGAACACTGTCAGACAAAATAAAGTACATGCATCCATGTTAATTTCAGCCTGTTTTGTTAGGAACGCGAGGCTGCGGGGGAGATTGTCTGCCTTTTTTTAGGTATCCATGTTAATTGCATCCCCTTCACGAGCTGCGATTAACATGGGTATTTAAACAAAAGCACTCAATCTCCCCCGCAGTCTCGCTTTACTACCAAACCATTGTATTGTTCTGATAGTAAAGCGAGGCTGTGGGGGAGATTGAGTGCTTTTGTTTAAATATCCATGTTAATCGCTGCTCGTGAAGGGTTGCAATTAACATGGATACCTAAATAAAGGCAGACAATCTCCCCCGCAGCCTCGCGTTCCTAATAAACTATTACAACAATAGAAAAAGCACACGCAAGTGGCCAAAGAATACTTACCTCCGCAATCTGGAAATGCTCGTTTTTCGCACCGCGCGCCTTTTAAAAGAGGCGGCGGCGCGAATATTCTCGCAGGATGTGCCCTCTGTGCGCGCTCCACACATGGCACTGCGCGCTCGGGGGTAGAGAAGTTCGCACGCACGCGGGCGCGCGGCTTATTGGGAACAGTGTATGAGACAATGGATCCCCTCATTCCTGGGGGATAATTTAGGGAGTACCTCTAATGAGATGGGATGGTATGCTATGAAGGTTGGAATTCTGGAAGAAACATTGAGGTTCCCACTAAATTATAACAAACGTGCCAGATAAATTATTAAGAATTTACAGGAAATTCTGGTTGTAACTGGGGAGGGTCTGGTAGCAGCCGCTCAGGGGAAAGGGGATTTGGAAGTAGGGCAACGGCGGGTTGTTGAAGGTATAGTGAATAAAGCTATAGATAAACTAACGGCCAGAGGGAATCTGCCTATGAGCTTAATGTACATCAATAAGCAATTCTGACTAGGAAAAAAATAATGTCCAACTTAATTCAGGAGATTAAAGATCCAGTGTTAGGCTGGATTACAGACCCAAATATGATCAGGGGAGCGCTTAAACGGTACTATCAACTTTTGTGTATGGAAGGTAGTGAAACAGAATAGAGCTATATCAGGGATTATCTTGATTCAGTCCCATATGTGCAGTTAGCCATCGGAGATCAGGAGAAATTAGATAATCCCATCCAATGGGCTGAGATTCTGCTGTCTATAAAGGGTTTAGCAAGGGGGAAAGCAACTGGGACGGATTGCATCCCAACTGAATTTGATCAAATATTTGCCTTTCAGCTAGAGGGGATTATGAGTAAATTATTTATACATATTTTCAGTGTCAGGAGACGTCCGTGCCAATGGTCTTCAGCTAAAATGGTGGTGTTCTTGAAAAAATAGCTCCTCTCTTGATCTGGGTTCTTACCGCCCAATAACTTTAATAAACAGCAACCCCAAGATTCATTCGAAAGTCCTGGCCAGCACATCAAGAGAAGGGTGTCTTAGCAACCAAGCAAGCATTTTTAATTGTGTGATCATAAACACATGTTTCGGAAAGTAGGATCTGCTTTTACGGTTACCCCCACTTTTTGCCTGATGCTTGGTTGTTTCTGACTGGTCTGACTGAGATACTGCTAATCAGGACCCTAATATCTCTGCTTTCTCCGCATATTGGTATGGTGAGTACTTAGGTAGATCCCAGATTGGACACTGGTGTACCCTTATCAGTTCCTAGTATATGCTACTAAGTTACCTCGTGGTACAAAAAGGGGTGGTGATGGACGGAGCATCTGACCCAATCAAACACTCACACCCAGTCAACAGATCTGGGTTTAATCCATCACCGTTCTTTAGCCCACTCTGCCACCCCAGTTCAGACATGGCCACATGCAAATCAGTCTGACCCTGTGCCTCATGGGAACAGTCCAGCCCGAACTGCCAAGCCACGTCTTCCCTGGACTAGTGAGTGGCACAATGAATAATGCAGTCACACAAGTGGCATTTAATTTCCAACCCCTGTGTACATGCAGTATTAAATACTAGGGATTTATAAGTAAATTATATGTGCCAATAAGGCATAGGCCAGTTTTGTCATGTCGTGGGAGGAGGCACCATCACTTCCGCACTGGCTCACAGTGGTAAAGTGCATAGAGTCCTAAAGCTAACAAAAATGCATACTAATTCAGCAAAGCAGGAACTGGGAAGGACAAATGTTTGAGTTAATAGCCGGCCAATGATGTCAGGTTTAACATACACCTATCCTCTTCCAGTAGTTACCCAAAATCCAAGCTTTAATCCTAACCCATATCCCCTCAAACACTAACTTTACCCCTGACAAGGTGTAGATAACGAGCATGCTTAGGGATGCATTTGTGGTGATGAGAAAGGGTGCACCATTCAGATAACTCATGCCTAAGTGTGAGCCGAAAATTCGTTCCACTGGCGGAATTTGCGGATTTTCGGCAATTTCGCAAATCTCGTGAAATCGCAGAAAAATCCGCTAATCCGCGAGCGGGACGAATTTTCCATGAAGCACTTACAGGGTTACAGCAGCAGGTGCCCAAGTTGAAGCTAATTTCTTTTTAACCATTTACAAAAGGGTTACAAAGAAATTAGCTTAAACTTGGGCACCTGCTGTAACCCTGTAAGTGCTTCCTGAGCGGCGCCTCGTTGCCTACTTGCAACTATTCTCTGACCCTCGAAGCAGGGTCAGAGAATAGTTTCAATTAGGAAACGAGGCTCCTGTCACAAAAATTAAACCTCAGCAGGAAGCACTTACAGATTTAAATAAAGCAGGTGCCCGAGTTGAAGCTCAAATTCAGTAACGCATTATAATCAGCCCAAGAATCTAGTGAGCATGGTCGATGCTAGGCAGGTGTGCTTTCTCCCCAAATCTACCGTCTACAAATAGCTGTAATCCGTGATGGATGTCTAGGCATCCACGAGTTTCTCGAGCGCAATCCCCCTGTACTTCCAGTGACCAGGAGGCTGCTTTCTCCTCATCTGCTGCTCTGAGTGGTCTCTTACCCTTTATAAACAACAGGCATGTGAACTCGCACAGAAGCCAGACCCCACACACACTAGGCTATGCAACCGCTTTCCGCCCTTTCCCCCACTGTGATGGACAGCTCACTCGAGGGACCTCGGCGCCTATGGGCGCGGTGGCAAAGTTACAGACACATGTGGTAATTGGACAACTCTTCTGGACCTTTACGCAGCTGTAGTGTAGGAAAAGCACTATACATTTACCCAACGAGGTAGCACTTACTGATAAGCCAGTAGAAAGTACTCCAGTTGAGTATAGTGCAATTGCAAAAAAATCTGCGATTTCGCGGGGAAATCCGCGAATTCGTGGATTTCTTGCAGTCAAGCCCTTTACTTCCCTTCAGCCTTTTTCTTGGGGCGCAGGGTGCACTTTATGTACAGTTCCTGAGGAGGGCCATAGACTAGAGGAGTGTATATTACTCTCTCTCGGGCTGGGGGGCAGTGTGACATCCTGGCACCGGTGAGCAGTGGAAGAGGCGACTGCTTGCAGTGTTACAACCTGTGCCAAGTGGGCCGTGTGAAAACTTGGCACTGCTGGACAGTGTCCGCGTGATACACTGACCTTGTTCTGCAAATGGCTAGTGTCAGCTAGAGATGTAAATGCTGACAGAGGTGGTCGGTGTAAAAAGCTTACACTGCCCTTGATCACAACATCAAACACTGTCGCCATCAGCCATGCCGTCACCAAACACTGCATGCCCAGCACACGCTGCCAAGATAGTCAACAGCTGGCACCGCGCGCACACAGACTGGCAGGGAAGGCACAAGACACGAACAGATTAATGCTGAGGAATTCCTCAATAAGTAACCCTCCCCTAAGGGAAAGCAATCTATCATTCGGCTTTAAGATGCCTCCGGAGGTAGCAGTGAACGCGGGCCCACTGTACCTTAAAATGACAAGGGGGGAGTGTGTGGGGAGCGCCGTCGGAGGAAGTGTGATTGAGTAGAGACAAGTAACAGCATGCTCCATTGCTCAGCTTGGGTGGGTTCAAAGCTGGCCAGGTGGGCAGTGTGAGAGGGGGAGGTGTTTACAGACCGTGCAGGGGAGTGTGAGAAACACGCTCTTTGGGCAGTGCAGAGTACTTGTGCAGTGGCACGGAAGGGCAGTGTGAAACGCTGGCACTGAGTGAAAAGCTCAGGTTTCTAGTTTGAGATGTGTAATTGTGTGGGAAGCGTGCACTGGTAGATAGTGTGACGAGCAGTCACCGAGGGGAGGGCAGTGAGATAACTGACATCACAGAATCTGGCACTGCCGGCCAGTGGTGCAGTGTGAGCACTGCAACGAACAAGCACCGGGCGGCAGTGTCAAGACTGGCACTGGGTGGGCAGTATGAATGACAGGCGCTGGCAGGTAGTAAACGGCTGGCACCTGCACATGCTGCACATGCTGCTGTGCATCGCCGCTGGTGTTAGGAGGGCGATCTGAAGGAGCGTGAGGGGCGGGCGCACGTGCCTGTGCGTTGGTCTGGTGCAGGAGGGCTGACACTACAGTAGTGTAGGGACTGCGGTGATGCAAGGACGCAGAATCCAGTGCACTACACGCCTATGCACCTTATATTTACCATATTTACCGAAGTGCCGAGAGGACGCTCCGCTGACACTATGCGCTATACAGACGCCCTCACTCACTCACCTGGCGAGGCCTGCTGAGCGCCGCATGCAGGAGCGGCAGCAGCAGCAGACATGCGGTCCGTCCGCGGTCCATCCCTGCCTGGTCCGCTCCGGCCTCCCCGCCCTGACTGACTGGGGGACCCGCGCACCGCCTTATATACTCAAAGCGCGGTGCCCACTGCCAGCAGGTTCACCTCTCGCTCTGCCTGGCCCGTCGCCCAGGGGGCGGCCTCATCGAGGCAGAGACAAACATGGCAGGGACCGGGGGTGCGGAGGGCGCCGGCGGCGCCTCTCCCAGCCCCAGACCGCGTCGGACCCGCAGCCAGAGGTAGGGTTAGTTGCGGGGTTTGCCTAACGCGAGGAGGATGCATTAGACACAGTCGCGCTCATCGCCGCTGGTGCGCGGTGCGGCTGTCGGAGCCAGGGAGCGCCGGGCACGGGGAGCGCGCCGCCGCCCCACGCCTGCAGCCCCCGCATCACTGGACCAGCAGCGAGGGCCCGGGCGGAGCGGCCCTCGAGGCGCACACACCCCTCCCCGAAACAAACACGGGCCGTGAAAACACCACAGGCAGCCGGCAGCCCTGCAGTCACATTCGAGCGAAACTACGGCAGCCAGCAAGACAGGGGTCATTTGTTTTCAACCTAAGCAAAAGTCAAAGTCAATGGGAAACTTTGCAACTTGTGAGTTTGGAGAATTTTTTGTATTGCTACAACAGTGTGCGGATCGTGACTGTTGTTACAATTTCCCCTCGTGTGTCCTTCTATTACAACAGTGTACGCATGGTGACTGTTGTTACGATTTACCCTCGTGTGTCCTTCTATTACAACAGTGTGCGCATCGTGACTGTTGTCGCGATTTACCCTCGTGTGTCCTTCTATTACAACAGTGTGCGCATCGTGACTGTTGTCGCGATTTACCCTTGTGTGTCCTTCTATTACAACAGTGTGCGCATCGTGACTGTTGTCGCGATTTACCCTCGTGTGTCCTTCTATTACAACAGTGTGCGCATCGTGACTGTTGTTACGATTTACCCTCATGTGTCCTTGTATTACAACAGTGTGCGCATCGTGACTGTTGGTACGATTTACCCTCATGTGTCCTTCTATTACAACAGTGTGCGCATCGTGACTGTTGTTACGATTTACCCTCGTGTGTCCTTCTATTACAACAGTGTGCGCATCGTGACTGTTGTTACGATTTACCCTCGTGTGTCCTTCTATTACAACAGTGTACGCATCGTGACTGTTGGTACGATTTACCCTCATGTGTCCTTCTATTACAACAGTGTACGCATGGTGACTGTTGTTACGATTTACCCTCGTGTGTCCTTCTATTACAACAGTGTACGCATGGTGACTGTTGTTACGATTTACCCTCGTGTGTCCTTCTATTACAACAGTGTGCGCATCGTGACTGTTGTCGCGATTTACCCTCGTGTGTCCTTCTATTACAACAGTGTGCGCATCGTGACTGTGGTTACGATTTCCCCTCATGTGTCCTTCTATTACAACAGTGTACGCATGGTGACTGTTGTTACGATTTACCCTCGTGTGTCCTTCTATTACAACAGTGTGCGCATCGTGACTGTTGTCGCGATTTACCCTCGTGTGTCCTTCTATTACAACAGTGTGCGCATCGTGACTGTTGTCGCGATTTACCCTTGTGTGTCCTTCTATTACAACAGTGTGCGCATCGTGACTGTTGTCGCGATTTACCCTCGTGTGTCCTTCTATTACAACAGTGTGCGCATCGTGACTGTTGTTACGATTTACCCTCATGTGTCCTTGTATTACAACAGTGTGCGCATCGTGACTGTTGGTACGATTTACCCTCATGTGTCCTTCTATTACAACAGTGTGCGCATCGTGACTGTTGTTACGATTTACCCTCGTGTGTCCTTCTATTACAACAGTGTGCGCATCGTGACTGTTGTTACGATTTACCCTCGTGTGTCCTTCTATTACAACAGTGTACGCATCGTGACTGTTGGTACGATTTACCCTCATCTGTCCTTCTATTACAACAGTGTGCGCATCGTGACTGTTGTTACGATTTACCCTCGTGTGTCCTTCTATTACAACAGTGTACGCATGGTGACTGTTGTTACGATTTACCCTCATGTGTCCTTCTATTACAACAGTGTACGCATGGTGACTGTTGTTACGATTTACCCTCGTGTGTCCTTCTATTACAACAGTGTACGCATGGTGACTGTTGTTACGATTTACCCTCGTGTGTCCTTCTATTACAACAGTGTGCGCATCGTGACTGTTGTCGCGATTTACCCTCGTGTGTCCTTCTATTACAACAGTGTGCGCATCGTGACTGTGGTTACGATTTCCCCTCATGTGTCCTTCTATTACAACAGTGTACGCATGGTGACTGTTGTTACGATTTACCCTTGTGTGTCCTTCTATTACAACAGTGTGCGCATCGTGACTGTTGTCGCGGTTTACCCTCGTGTGTCCTTCTATTACAACAGTGTGCGCATCGTGACTGTTGTTACGATTTCCCCTCATGTGTCCTTCTATTACAACAGTGTGCGCATCGTGACTGTTGTCGCGATTTACCCTCGTGTGTCCTTCTATTACAACAGTGTGCGCATCGTGAGTGTTGTCGCGATTTACCCTCGTGTGTCCTTCTATTACAACAGTGTGCGCATCGTGACTGTTGTTACGATTTACGCTCATGTGTCCTTGTATTACAACAGTGTGCGCATCGTGACTGTTGGTACGATTTACCCTCATGTGTCCTTCTATTACAACAGTGTGCGCATCGTGACTGTTGGTACGATTTACCCTCATGTGTCCTTGTATTACAACAGTGTGCGCATCGTGACTGTTGTTATGATTTACCCTCATGTGTCCTTCTATTACAACAGTGTGCGCATCGTGACAGTTGTTACGATTTACCCTCATGTGTCCTTGTATTACAACAGTGTACGCATGGTGACTGTTGTTACGATTTACCCTCGTGTGTCCTTGTATTACAACAGTGTGCGCATCGTGACTGTTGGTACGATTTACCCTCATGTGTCCTTGTATTACAACAGTGTGCGCATCGTGATAGTTGTTACGATTTACCCTCATGTGTCCTTGCATTACAACAGTGTGCGCATCGTGACTGTTGTTACGATTTACCCTCATGTGTCCATCTATTACAACAGTGTGCGCATCGTGACAGTTGTTACAATTTACCATCATGTGTCCTTGTATTACAACAGTGTATGCATGGTGACTGTTGTTACGATTTACCCTTGTGTGTCCTTTTATTACAACAGTGTGCGCATCGTGACTGTTGGTACGATTTACCCTCATGTGTCCTTCTATTGCAACAGTGTACGCATCGTGACTGTTGTTACGATTTACCCTTGTGTGTCCTTGTATTACAACAGTGTGCGCATCGTGACAGTTGTTACGATTTACCCTTGTGTGTTCTTCTATTACAACAGTGTGCGCATGGTGACTGTTGTTACGATTTACCCTCATGTGTCCTTGTATTACAACAGTGTGCGCATCGTGTGTCCTTCTATTACAACAGTGTGCGCATCGTGACTGTTGTCGCGATTTACCCTCGTGTGTCCTTCTATTACAACAGTGTGCGTCCTTCTATTACAACAGTGTGCGCATCGTGACTGTTGTCACGATTTACCCTCATGTGTCCTTCTATTACAACAGTGTGCGCATCGTGACTGTTGTCGCGATTTACCCTCGTGTGCCCTTCTATTACAACAGTGTGCGCATCGTGACTGTTGTTACGATTTACCCTCATGTGTCCTTGTATTACAACAGTGTGCGCATCGTGACTGTTGGTACGATTTACCCTCATGTGTCCTTCTATTACAACAGTGTGCGCATCGTGACTGTTGTTACGATTTACCCTCGTGTGTCCTTCTATTACAACAGTGTGCGCATCGTGACTGTTGTTACGATTTACCCTCGTGTGTCCTTCTATTACAACAGTGTACGCATCGTGACTGTTGGTACGATTTACCCTCATCTGTCCTTCTATTACAACAGTGTGCGCATCGTGACTGTTGTTACGATTTACCCTCGTGTGTCCTTCTATTACAACAGTGTACGCATGGTGACTGTTGTTACGATTTACCCTCATGTGTCCTTCTATTACAACAGTGTACGCATGGTGACTGTTGTTACGATTTACCCTCGTGTGTCCTTCTATTACAACAGTGTACGCATGGTGACTGTTGTTACGATTTACCCTCGTGTGTCCTTCTATTACAACAGTGTGCGCATCGTGACTGTTGTCGCGATTTACCCTCGTGTGTCCTTCTATTACAACAGTGTGCGCATCGTGACTGTGGTTACGATTTCCCCTCATGTGTCCTTCTATTACAACAGTGTACGCATGGTGACTGTTGTTACGATTTACCCTTGTGTGTCCTTCTATTACAACAGTGTGCGCATCGTGACTGTTGTCGCGGTTTACCCTCGTGTGTCCTTCTATTACAACAGTGTGCGCATCGTGACTGTTGTTACGATTTCCCCTCATGTGTCCTTCTATTACAACAGTGTGCGCATCGTGACTGTTGTCGCGATTTACCCTCGTGTGTCCTTCTATTACAACAGTGTGCGCATCGTGAGTGTTGTCGCGATTTACCCTCGTGTGTCCTTCTATTACAACAGTGTGCGCATCGTGACTGTTGTTACGATTTACGCTCATGTGTCCTTGTATTACAACAGTGTGCGCATCGTGACTGTTGGTACGATTTACCCTCATGTGTCCTTCTATTACAACAGTGTGCGCATCGTGACTGTTGTTACGATTTATCCTCATGTGTCCTTGTATTACAACAGTGTGCGCATCGTGACTGTTGTTACGATTTCCCCTCATGTGTCCTTCTATTACAACAGTGTACGCATGGTGACTGTTGTTACGATTTACCCTCGTGTGTCCTTCTATTACAACAGTGTGCGCATCGTGACTGTTGGTACGATTTACCCTCATGTGTCCTTGTATTACAACAGTGTGCGCATCGTGACTGTTGTTATGATTTACCCTCATGTGTCCTTCTATTACAACAGTGTGCGCATCGTGACAGTTGTTACGATTTACCCTCATGTGTCCTTGTATTACAACAGTGTACGCATGGTGACTGTTGTTACGATTTACCCTCGTGTGTCCTTGTATTACAACAGTGTGCGCATCGTGACTGTTGGTACGATTTACCCTCATGTGTCCTTGTATTACAACAGTGTGCGCATCGTGATAGTTGTTACGATTTACCCTCATGTGTCCTTGCATTACAACAGTGTGCGCACCGTGACTGTTGTTACGATTTACCCTCATGTGTCCATCTATTACAACAGTGTGCGCATCGTGACAGTTGTTACAATTTACCATCATGTGTCCTTGTATTACAACAGTGTATGCATGGTGACTGTTGTTACGATTTACCCTTGTGTGTCCTTTTATTACAACAGTGTGCGCATCGTGACTGTTGGTACGATTTACCCTCATGTGTCCTTCTATTGCAACAGTGTACGCATCGTGACTGTTGTTACGATTTACCCTTGTGTGTCCTTGTATTACAACAGTGTGCGCATCGTGACAGTTGTTACGATTTACCCTTGTGTGTTCTTCTATTACAACAGTGTGCGCATGGTGACTGTTGTTACGATTTACCCTCATGTGTCCTTGTATTACAACAGTGTGCGCATCGTGTGTCCTTCTATTACAACAGTGTGCGCATCGTGACTGTTGTCGCGATTTACCCTCGTGTGTCCTTCTATTACAACAGTGTGCGTCCTTCTATTACAACAGTGTGCGCATCGTGACTGTTGTCACGATTTACCCTCATGTGTCCTTCTATTACAACAGTGTGCGCATCGTGACTGTTGTCACGATTTACCCTCATGTGTCCTTCTATTACAACAGTGTGCGCATCGTGACTGTTGGTGCGATTTACCCTCATCTGTCCTTCTATTACAACAGTGTGCGCATCGTGACTGTTGTTGCGATTTACCCTCATGTGTCCTTCTATTACAACAGTGTGCGCATCGTGACTGTTGTCGCGATTTACCCTCATGCGTGCTTCTATTACAACAGTGTGCGCATCGTGACTGTTGGTATGATTTACCCTCATGTGTCCTTCTATTACAACATTGTGCGCATCGTGACTGTTGGTATGATTTACCCTCATGCGTCCTTGTATTACAACAGTGTGCGCATCGTGTGTCCTTCTATTACAACAGTGTGCGCATCGTGACTGTTGTCGCGATTTACCCTCGTGTGTCCTTCTATTACAACAGTGTGCGTCCTTCTATTACAACAGTGTGCGCATCGTGACTGTTGTCACGATTTACCCTCATGTGTCCTTCTATTACAACAGTGTGCGCATCGTGACTGTTGTCACGATTTACCCTCATGCGTCCTTCTATTACAACAGTGTGCGCATCGTGACTGTTGGTACGATTTACCCTCATGTGTCCTTCTATTACAACAGTGTGCGCATCGTGACTGTTGTTGCGATTTACCCTCATGTGTCCTTCTATTGCAACAGTGTGCGCATCGTGACTGTTGTCGCGATTTACCCTCATGTGTCCTTCTATTACAACAGTGTGCGCATCGTGACTGTTGGTACGATTTACCCTCATGTGTCCTTCTTACAACAGTGTGCACATCGATTTACCCTAATGTGTCCTTCTATTACAACAGTGTGCGCATCGTGACTGTTGTCGCGATTTACCCTCATGTGTCCTTCTACTACCAAGGTAGTTCTAAGTAAGATATAAGTCGTACAAAAAATGGTCTTATCCGTGCAATATTAACTAAAAGTTGAGATTGGCCCTTGGCACTCCAGGTAATCAATATTCTTGTGGGTGATAAATTTGGGTGAAGATTTAATCCTTCTTTGGCGTGCTGATCGGTAACTGTGGGCTGCCTGTCCCTCAGATTATAGGAATTATTTAAACTGGTGGTACGTGATCAAGATATCACGACCCTGCCGATCGCACAGCTTGGTTATAAATTATTTCCTCCTTTTCTGCTTGATGCAATGACTTTATTTTGCACACTTATGTCTAGTTTTTTCTTAAATTTCACATTTATTTAAATCATTGTTTTGATTCACAGTAACCAGTTAATGTTCACTTTCACTGTTACATATATTTCAATATTGCATTTCAATGAGAACTCAATTACATTTATAGAGTTTAAAGTACATATTCATAATGTAACAACAATCGTCGCTTGTTGAAAAGGTTGGCCCGATGCATTTCGGGACCCTCGTCCCTTCTTCAGGGGCCTCTGTAAAAAATCATGTACAAAGAACAATTATAACTTTCTGTATTTTCCATTTATGTGTTTTGCATTAAGCCATTACTCAGTCATGAGTCTCCCACCCTTTTGTCCTTATTTCAAATAACAAACTGTCTGGTTCATTAATAATGACACAGGAGAGAGTAGTCCAAATATCCAATGTGTTATTGCATTAATACCATATATCCCGCAAAGGGGTCTAACTCCTGATCCTGTTGTATTTAAAGGATGCTACTGCCTTTGACATGGACCATACTGATCGTCAATACTCTGAACATTCTATCGGCAGGTCCTGTTTCTTTGAGATAACGTGAATCCCTGTTACATTAACAGAGGGGGTAAACTGTACTAGAAACACTATTAGTTGCATTGATACCAATAAAATAAACAACAATGAACACTCACGATATTGTTGGTCCTTAAGTTTATGTACTTATTCGTGTGAAAACTCGTTATCCGTGCAATGCCATGGTGCATAACAAAAGGTTTTGAAATGAAATGAAGAATTTATAAACCGTTATACAGACCCGCGGGTATCTAGGCGCTGGATAGACACTGGCGCTGGATGAGGTTGATTAGTAAAGTAAGTTAGTAAAGCCAGGTCTTTAAGCATTTCCTGAACGGTAACAAGTTATGTTCATTTCTAACAGAGGAAGGCAGGGAGTTCCCGAGTTTGGTGGCGGTATATTCAAAGCTTTTGCCTCCCCACTTTACTTTACGCATCTTGGGGACAATCCGCTTGCCACTGCCTGAGATCTCAGTGATCTAGCCGGGATGTAGAGCTTGAAGAGTTGCAACAATTGCCTGGGGCCTTTGTCGTGTGTAGCCTTGAACACAATACATAGCGCTTTGAACTGAATGCGTTTGGTGATAGGTAGCCAATGGAGCTCGGCAAGAGCTTCAGAGGCAGGGGTGTCAAAGAAGGTAAGCCCAAGCAACACTCTGACAGCGGCATTCTGCGTCACCTGAAGTATATGTATAATAATAGGGAAGCTTATAGAGCGCCTGGTTACGCACACCGGCATGTCCCCGCGCTATAATGAATGGAAACAGCACTGCCGCAGCAGCCTACGTAGCCAGTCTACTGCACAAATAGGTGGGTTTTAAGTTTTCCCCTAAACCTCGACTCTAGCGTTTCCAGGCGCAGTTCCATCTGGAGCTTATTCCAGCTTCTGGCTGCCAGAAATCGAAAAGACCTGCCCCCCATGTGCGCCTTTTTTACTTTGGGAACCACCAGAAGACCGGAGCCAGAAGATCTTAGGGCCCGAGTGGGCTTATAAAGAGTAATAAGGCTCTGTAACGGCTCCGTTGCTTTTCCACCAATAATCCGGTGGCATGTGCACAGGGCCTTGAACTCAATTCTACTCCTCACCGGAAGCCAGTGAAGTGCCTGCAATGCGGCCTTTGAGGCCGATCTTCTAGGCAGCCTCATGACCAGACAGGCAGCAGCATTTTGTATCACCTGTAGGCGATCAAGGCTCCTCACCGTAGTACCCAGATAAAGGAGATTACCACAATCCAGTCGAGCGGTGACAAGGGCATGCACCAGTGTCCGTCTAGCCTATACTGCGCTTACGCGCGCTAGTGAGAAGGGCGGGCGTTGCAGTAGTCCAGCCTAGATCCAACTAAGACCATGACCACTGTTTTCATTAGTTCAAATGGGATAAACAGGAATACCTTTTTTAGGATTTTAAGAATAAAAAAAACATGCAGCTGGTAGTCCAATCAATCTAGGATTCACAGGAGAGCTTGGAATCGAAGAGAACACCAAGGTGTTTTACCTTGGTGGCTGGTATTGGAGGAGAACCCATGTCACTTGGCCACCAGCTGTCTGACCAAATACTTCGTGTGATGCCAAACAGCATGACTTCTGTTTTTGACGTACTTAGTTTTAAACAGTTACCTTGCATCCAGTTCCCTATATGACCCTTGCAGTCTTGAAACTGGGAAGCCGTATCTATAGCCGGGCTGTTGATAGACACAATAATCTGTGTGTCATCAGCGTAGGACACCAGCGAGAAACCAAAGCTTCTTTTCAGTTTTGCCAAGGGGGTGACGTACAGGTTAAAAACAGTGGGGCTCAGTGACGAGCCCCGAGGGACTTCACAAGGAAGCGAGAAATCCAAGGAAATGAAAACATCATTGTTAGAAGGTGGTTCTGACACTATAGGCCGCCTGGATTTTTTGCTTTTTGAGCACCTAATTATTGAGCTTTTACTGTGGGGGAGCCTCATAAGTTGGGACTCACCCACAGTAGACTCATAATGAAAGAGACTGCTTGGGGATTTTACTGGTGTCCCCATGGCTTGACCAGGCCACTGCGCAGCAGCGGGAGGAAGGGACAACGGGCTGGTTACATGCAGACACATCTGCACATGCGTGTGCACACGTGTAGGGGCTGCGCAGGGGAGATTCCTAGCGTGCCCAGACAAGGAGAAGGTGCAGATAGACTGGTGTGGCAGGACGTATGCAGAATGGGGTGGTGACATGGAATAGGCTTTATACACAGGGAAGAAACATGCCAGGGAAAGTCAGTGTGTTTTACTGTTTTTCACTTCATTATTCCCCTATGGGGATGTGGAGCCCATGGGCTAGAGTAACTTTCATAGAGCCTACAGATTCATGACACGCACTAAAGTCCACTGTAATGGATGTGAGAAAGTCATATTTGTACTGCTTTTGGGTCCTCCAGGACTGTAATATTTCCCTGAGCCAGCCATATCCAGACCTTGGCTGAGGACTGACCACAGCAGGATGGATTGAAAACCTTTCTTCCACAAGCTAAGTCCTCCTCTCCACGAAGGGGAGATGGGTGGGGATACAGGCTCATTCATCAGCAGCAATCACTGGGTGCCAGGCACCAGGCTGCACCAAGGAGGGAAGGCAGCGAGGAGGGACGGGGCTTTTTCAGAGTCCATGTGGCCAGAGACCATGGACAAAACCATTTTGAACAAACCCAGAGGCTGGACAAGAAGGAGGGAGCAGGGGCAGGGAAGTGATGTGTCGCTGTTTGATAGGACAACCAGAGACTTCCTGCCAGCCCCCTACTCAACTTTTAAAGAGTGCTTGCACAGGAAGAGAAGCTCTCTCTGGGGTGTGGGCTGCTGAGGCAGAAGGTGCTGGAGCCTGTCAATGGGCAATTGGAAGGAGAATGCCCCTGACTGCCCCCCATGGCCCTGAACAGCGCCAGGAGAAGAGTACAGGCCCGGTGCGCAGAAGCAGGGGCCTCAAGCAGGGAGAAGAGAGGCCCAGGAGGAGAGCCAGGAGGAGAGCTAGGTGAAAGGCAGGCTTAGGAAGCCAGTGAAGACCGCTCCCTGCAGAGTGCACCCTCTTGGAAACAAGGAGGGCGAAGGAGAGTACTCCCAGTGGCTGGGTGGAGCCACCAGGAACAAGAAAACATGAAAATTGAGAAGATCTGACCCCCAGGGGCTGAGATATGGCCCCCGGCAGGTAGTCGACCTTTGACCCCTAAGAAGACTGACGACAAAGCACGTGGGGCTCCGCCACTGGTCTACAAGATGCCCCCGGGGTGGGTCAGGTCCTGGGGGCTGCCCCCAAAAAGAAGTCAAGCCGGGGGGCGCCGTCGTGCTCCCCGTGAAGGTGATCAAAGGGTCCGGGGATCCCATCTCCAGGCTCCGCCAAAGTCAGCGAGCGCCATTGCGCTCCCCGCGAAAATCTGCCCAAGGGGCCCTGGACGCCATTCCTGGGCCCTGCAGAAGAACCTAGTCAGGGAGCGCCATTGCGCTCTCCGTGAAGAGGGCACTGAGGAGGAGGGGGGCATACCGTCGAATGCTGTTGTGGTCCCCGTGAAAAGTGCCAAGGCGGAAGGCCAGGAGCCCACCCTGGCCCCCAGCAAAAAAGAATCTGGGGCCCGGGACCCCATCCCTGGTCCCCAAAGAGGGAGAAGGCAAGTCGAGGAGCGCCGTCGTGCTTCCCGTGAAGATGGCCCCTGAGACTCCAAAAATGATCTGGGGCCCAGGACCCCATCCCCGGGCCCTGTGGAGAAGGCAGAGGCAGGATCCCATCCCCGAGCCCCGTGGGGAAGACAGAGGTCAGGGGAATGCAACCGCACTCCCCCGAGGTCTGACCGGCCACATCTTGTCTTCGTGTCTGCCCGCCGAAGCGGGAAGACCAGAACAGCTGGGCCAGCTCCCGCGGCAGCACGGGAAGGTGCTGGCTGGGCGGGGAGCCAGCGGGGTCAGCCGGAGGTGGACTCCCTGGGCTGCTCACCAATGAGGAAGGCGTGCGGTGGTCCCGGGTGGGGGTCCCCAAACCCAAGGAGTCAGCGGGGGCACCCACCGGTGGCATGAGCAGTCGGGGTTGGGCTCCCCGAGCCGTAATAAACTCGGGTGGGGGTCCGGGTGGGACCGGGCCCCCCACCGAGGCCGGCAGAAGAGGCTGGAGGCCGCCGGCTGCATCGCGGCTCTCCCCAGCGCAGCGGGAGAGCCGCTAATTAAAAATATTCACTGCAAAAGAGAAATCACCCCATAATGCCTTGAGGGCCTGAACTGGCCTGCAAGGAAAAAACTGCTTTTTCTCTGCTTGTGGTGGCCCTAGGAGGACGGGGTCACCACCACATGAATGCCAAGGTGCAGGGAGAGCTGCAGGAGCAATGCAGTCTCCCCCAGCACAAAGGAGAAAAGTCCCACCCTAAGTGTCCTGGGTACTTCAAAGGAATAACCCCTCAAGGGCTTAGCCAAGAGTCATCTGCATTCCCATGGCTGTAACTTTTGTTTTGCAACTGGGGGTGCGCTCAAGACTGTCTCAAGGAGTGAAGGGCTGAGTTAGGGATGTCTGGAGAAGGGCATCCCCTGGAGGCGAAGAGGTGTAATTGCACCAGAAATGGTTCTACTAATGGTTATTTCTTTTAGAGGGACTGAAGTTCCCAATGTCTATTGTGAAAAGTGGGGTTATGTTGCCAGACATTTCTGCTAGGGTGTCTGGCTGCATATGCGTAATCCTGTGATTTCATCTGTGATGCCTTTAGGGTCTGTAATTGCAATGCATTCTAATTATACCCAAATGTGATGAGTACTGTCAATCTAAAGTGATGCTTAAACATGTATTCTTGCTGCTGCACTTAGGTGAAGAACCCAGAATGCTATCCCTTAAGATGTAGAGGTGTATACTTCATGGTCTGTAGGAAATGCTCAGTCAGGGTTGTGTGCCACCAAGGCAGGGTTACCTATTTTAAATGGTTGTTGAGATCATGGGGGAGGGGGGGTTGCCATTGGGATGGTGCCAGTGAGCAGGGCCCTCGCTCCAGGTTATGTTCAGCTAACTGCATTGGCGGCAAGATGATGTGCATATATGGGAGTGGTGGTACTAGACCCCCCCGCGGGAGGGGTGTAGATGTTAAGGAATGTCACAAAGTAATTCCAACAGCTTATATATAATTGTTAATTGGTGTATAGTATTGAGTAGTGTGTGTGTTTAATAAATGTACTCTTACTCAATTATTGAGTGTTATTTCTGTGCAACTGCAAATGGTGATTACTAGCCCACACCACGTCCCTTGAGTAAGCCTCAGACTGCTCTGCAACGCTACCCTCTGAGAGTCAGGAGCTACAATTGATGGTTTGTTCCCAGTGAAGGACAAATGTAGTCATGTTATTTGTGCAGGCTTCACAGATGCTGACACGTTTTCCAAAAAACCATGAGCCACTGATTGCGTCCTGTTGGACAGGAAAGATCTGAGTCAGGGGCGGAACACAGGCCCCCTCAGCCCCAGTGGTGTGGGGGGCTCCAAGCGGCCCACTTAGCATAGCACTCTGGCTGCAGAGCTCCTGATTGAGCACAGAGGGGGCCCTTCCACGTGCCTTGCAGGGAGGCCCCCTCGAGTTTCGTTTTGCCAGTGATCTGAGTAGGAGGAGTGCTTTATCCCTGATCCCTAGCGAGGCAAGGCATTCAACCAACATGTCATGATTGACCGCGTCGAATGCCGCAGAGAGATCTAAAAGGATAAGGGCAGCACTACTGTTGGAAATGGCCCTTTTAGCAGGGTTATCCCTAAACTATTTGCTTTTTCCTCCTATTTCTTCCTGACCTGTGTGTGTTGGTTTTATGACTTTACCACTGCTGATCAGTGCTAAAGTGCATATACTCTCTGTGTAAACTGTGTTTTGGATTGGTGTTTCCATGATTGACCTATTTGATTTATGTGTCAGTCCCTAGTAAAGTGCACCACGAGTGCCAGGGCCTATAAATCAAATGCTTTTGGTGGGCTGCAGCACTGGATTGTGCCACCTACGCAAACAGCCCGTAAAGTGTAACTCTGGCCTGCTATTGCAGAGCCTGTGCACAGCCTGGGGCTGCCAGGTCGACTTGGTAAGTGCACGCACTTGCAAGTCCCTAAACCTTCCCTTTTCTACGTTAGTTGCCCCTATGGTAGGTACAAGGTACCCCCATGGGCAGGGTGCATTGTATGTGAAAGGTAGGACATGCCCTGGTTTTGTGGCATGTCCTGATAGTGAATTACGTAATTAATAAACAGCAACTCCAAGATTCATTGGAAAGTCCTGGCCAGCACATCAAGAGAAGGGTGTCTTAGCAACCAAGCAAGCATTTTTAATTGTGTGATCATAAACACATGTTTCGGAAAGTAGGATCTGCTTTTACGGTTACCCCCACTTTTTGCCTGATGCTTGGTTGTTTCTGACTGGTCTGACTGAGATACTGCTAATCAGGACCCTAATATCTCTGCTTTCTCCGCATATTGGTATGGTGAGTACTTAGGTAGATCCCAGATTGGACACTGGTGTACCCTTATCAGTTCCTAGTATATGCTACTAAGGTACCTAGTGGTACAAAAGGGGGTGGTGATCGACGGAGCATCTGAACCAATCAAACACTCACACCCAGTCAACAGATCTGGGTTTAATCCATCACCGTTCTTTAGCCCACTCTGCCACCCCAGTTCAGACATGGCCATATGCAAATCAGTCTGACCCTGTGCCTCATGGGAACAATCCAGCCCGAACTGCCAAGCCATGCCTTCCCTGGACCAGAAACAAGCTTCCGAGGACCCGATTCTGGCATTTCAGCCGTCTTCAGCCCGGCTTGCTTGAATCCAGTGGCAAAGTGAGCAAGGGACTCACGTCTGAGCATACCCTGCCAACTTATGGCGAACAAAGTGGTACAAAGGGGGGTGGTGATGGACGGAGCATCTGAACCAATCAAACACTCACACCCAGTCAACAGATCTGGGTTTAATCCATCACCGTTCTTTAGCCCACTCTGCCACCCCAGTTCAGACGTGGCCATATGCAAATCAGTCTGACCCTGTGCCTCGTGGGAACAGTCCAGCCTGAACTGCCAAGCCATGCCTTCCCTGGACCGGAAACAAGCTTCCGAGGACCGGTTTCTGGTATTTCAGCCATCTTCAGCCCGGCTTGCTTGAATCCAGTGGCAAAGTGAGCAAGGGACTCAAGTCTGAGCATACCCTGACAACTTATGGCGAACAAAGTGGTACAAAAGGGGGTGGTGATGGACGGAGCATATGAACCAATCAAACACTCTCACCCAGTCAACAGATCTGGGTTTAATCCATCACCATTCTTTAGCTCACTCAGCCACCCCAGTTCAGACATGACCAATGCAAATCAGTCTGACCCTGTGCCTCATGGGATCAGTCCAGCCCGAACTGCCAAGCCATGTCTTCTTTGGACCGGTCCAGGGAAGACATGGCTTGGCAGTTCGGGCTGGACTGTTCCCATGAGGCACAGGGTCAGACTGATTTGCATATGGCCATGTCTGAACTGGGGTGGCTGAGTGAGCTAAAGAATGGTGATGGATTAAACCCAGATCAGTTGACTAGGGGTGAGTGTTTGATTTGCTCAAACGCTCCGCCCATCATCCCCTTTTGTATCGCTTTGTTCGCCCTAAGTTGGCAGGGTATGCTCAGACGTGAGTCCCTTGCTCACTTGGCCACTGGATTCAAGATAACCTGGCTGATGAGGATTACGAATCTGAAACCGGTCCCAGGATGCTTGTTTCCGGTCCAGGGAAGACATGGCTTGGCAGTTCGGGCTGGACTGTTCCCATGAGGCACAGGGTCAGACTGATTTGCATATGGCCATGTCTGAACTGGGGTGGCTGTGTGAGCTAAAGAATGGTGATGGATTAAACCCTGATCAGTTGACTGGGGGTGAGTGTTTGATTTGCTCAAACGCTCCGTCCATCATCCCCTTTTGTACGGCTCTGATAGTGAATTACAGCCTACTTTGTTTTTCACTATTGCAAGGCTACCTGTTCTCCATAGGTCAGAATGGGCAGTTTGATCATTACATCCTATGATCCTAAGGGACCCAGTGAACATGGTAGAAATTCAAATTTAGTGTGCCTGAAGTCAGAATGATAAAAATGCTTCTTTTAGTATGCTTCTGCTAGCTTGTGTATTGCCTGTCTGGTTTGTGAGTGACAGGGGCTGGGGGAGACTTCAGGAGACAGAGTGAGTCAGCACAGGGCTGAATAGGCACATCTACACATAGATGGGTGGGAGGAGGCGCACCTGGGTCTGAATAGGGCTGTGCCCGCCTACCACAATGCTGGCTCCACCTCCTGTGGTACGTCTGATGACCCTGGCCAACACTGACAAAGGAAGAAGGTGCACAATGGCAGAATGGACCCAGAACTGTTTTGAACCAGATACAGGCCCCTCTGCCTTCAGAGGACAAAGGATTTTGTGGCATAAATATTGGGGCTCTGACCCCAGAACTTTAGATTACTTCTGAACTAAGGAACCTGCTAGGAAGAAGGACCGGGAAAGCTGGAGGAGAAGAACTTCCCCTATGCTGCGTGTTTTGGGGTAGGCCTGCAGTAGTTGCTTCTGTGTGGAGTAGGGAAAGGACTAGACTGTGCTTTCATCGTCCTGCTGTTAGAATTTTCTCCAAGGGCTTGAAGTAGAGCTTGCCTCCTATTGGAAGTCTCAGAGATAGAAAAGACTTCGGAGAACTCTTTTGGGATCAAGAAGACTGCCAAGAAGAAGAGCGAGAGAAACTGTGAGGAGGAGCTACCACTTTGCTGCCTTTTTTGCTGTGTTGGCACCGCAGCACCCGACGCCTGCCGACGCCAGTGCTCCTGGCTCCATCAGAGAGGAGATCGACCTGCAACGCGTGTGACATCAAGGGCCCAACGACTCCTGCACTGACCTCCGGAACCGACGCCTGCAGACGCCGTTTCTTCGGAAGCTCAACAAGAGGGCATCAACGCCCTGCATTTCTGAAAGGTACTGTTTGCGGGTCTTTCTGACACTGCAGGTGATCCGCGACGTCACGGTCAGCTAAAACTGTTTGGATTTCTTTATTCACGATGCCTTGATTGCCCAAACTGAGCTATCGACATCAAATAACTGTTTGTCAAGAATACTTTGATAACTGAAGATTTTTAAAGTACTATACTGTGAATTTTTATCGTATTTGGTCTTGTTTTAAGTAAAATAAAAATTGGTCATTTTTCTAACCTGGTGTGGTGTCCTTTTGTAGTGCTTACATTGTGTTACTGTTGGTTTTCTGCAAATGCCTTACACACTGCCTCTAGATAAGCCTGACTGCTCGTGCCAAGCTACCAAGGGGTTATTTTAGGAGTGTAGCTCCCTTATCCTGACTAGGAAGAAGGGTCCCTACTTGGACAAAGGTGCAAGCCCTTGCCAACTAGACACCCCCATTTCTAAGAACTACCCCCTCTGTCAAGGGTTTGCCTGAGTTCCTTCATGGCTGTGATAAGCGCCAATTCGGTACTATGGTGGGCCCGGAAGCCAAACTGCCAGTGGTCCAAAAGTGTCTTCTTCCTTAAGAAAGGAGGACAATTCCTCATTTAGGAATCTTTCTATGACCTTAGCAGGGAATGGTAGTCTAGAGATGGGTCTATAATTGGAAGTGTGTTCTGGGTCAAGATTCGATTTATTCCTTTTAGCTGTTCTATGATATAGCCTTATCATATACTCTTAAGTGTATTATAATCCTCGCATCAGCTAACGTATTACAGAATAGCTGACTGGAATGTTTAAGTACCTTACTTAGTTCTTCTTCCTCTACCTTGTTCCATGGACGAGAGCTAAGTAGGCCTTTTAGATGGCAGAATGATACCAAACATTATTGCCTTTTGGTCCGACCAAATGAGTGGCAGAACTCTGTTTCATGACAGATTGGAGTGATCGGAGTAGACTCCGTCCATGCAATGCCCAGCTGAGTGTGTAGCCTGATTGACCATCTGAGTGAGTACTGGACTGGGCATGTGGTCTAAAAGGGCTACAGTGTCTGCATCAGTGGTATTTTCAAGGTGAAAGTTGAAGTCACCTAGAATTGTGAAGTTGGATTGTTTTGCCTTAAGCTCCAGGAGTTGACCTATAGAGTTTAAAAAGTTGGCTTTAACTATTGGTGGGCAGTAAATAAGTATGCCGTTATAGGTATTCTGGCAATCAAGCTTGATTTTCACTTATTAAACAGTTCCGCTCTGTTTAAACAGAGTGAAAATTATTTTGTTGTGCTGTGAAAATTATCTCACGTATAATTTGTAAACTTTGACTTTATTTTTAGGTCTCGCCTACCAGCGCAGACTGTATCTATGTGCAAAGACCTACTGCTAGCTTAAGGTGCATTTAGAGCCCGCCCATTCCTTATCATTGGTTGCCTTTGTTGTGACAGGCAGGACTGAACCTAAACTTGAGTAAAAAGAGGGCAGTCATATAGCAAAGGGTAAGCATGCACAAGAATGACCTGAGCCCTCTGGTATGGTTGCATGCTGGAACTCCACTGGCATTTACTCCACACAGCCAGTGCCCCTCGTGCAATGTTACCACACGTTGCTTTAGCACGCAAATTGTTACAAAGACTTGCTTTGGGGGGGTGTAGGAGGATGGATATCTGACTATGGTTACACCCAACTTTTTGCCTAGTGTTTAGCTGGTTTTCCACTTAGTTGGCCTGGGATCCTGCTATTTAGGGAACCGGGCTATCTGCTCTCACTATAAAATGGACTCCATGTACTTTAGATACATACCTAATTGGATGTTGGGTCACCTTGTGAGCCCCTGTATAGTGCACCATAGGTACCCAGGGCATAGGTGCATGCAAGGCCTACCAGGGGCTGCAGCATGAATTATGCCACCCCTGGCCGGCTATCCAAATTGACACAACTGGCTGATCACTCAGCTGGGGCAAGGTCATGTAATCACCCCTTGCTTAGGTATAGTAT
This sequence comes from Lissotriton helveticus, assembly GCF_964261635.1. Taxonomy (NCBI): domain Eukaryota; kingdom Metazoa; phylum Chordata; class Amphibia; order Caudata; family Salamandridae; genus Lissotriton; species Lissotriton helveticus. Next base: position 468,198,932 of record NC_136062.1, read on the forward strand.
TCCTATACCTGCCATTATATATAGACACATATATACCTATAAGTCACTCCTATGGCAGGCCTTAACAATCCTGGAGGCAGAGTGCTTGGTTTTATGTGAGATGGTGCTCTAGCATGAGCTGAGCCTGTCTGCAGCTTTCGGAACCATGTCCTTATAGCTGTTCTATGATATAGCCATACCATATACTCTTAAGTGCATTATAATCCTCACGGTTATTGCTAACTTTGGTTTGGCTTTATCAAAATATGTTGTGTAAGGTGTCATACGCTTTGGAATACTACCCCCTCACCAGTTCTGGTGACGGGGGTAGCATTCCACCCTTCTAGAGGGAGAAGACATGTTGTTCCTGTTAATCCCGGTTAAAGTTAACCAGAGCCTCAGCATCACAAAATGGATGCTGCTGCCACAGACACAAGTCTGACCTCCTGCTGCTGGGAGTCCTTCCAGCGAGGGAGGCTCGGACAATAGGTTTCCTCTCTTGGGAGGTGCTAGCACCACCCCAGACAGGCCATAGTGTATTGGGGCAGGGAGGGCTGAATGAAATGAGGCACTGTCTGGGGCACACAAGGTGTCCCATGCATAGCCCGGTTCAAACCAGTTGCTGGGGCACTCCAGCCCCAGCTCTGACGCGAAACTGTACAAAGGGAAAGGGGTGTAATCACCCCCTTCCCTGGTACCACCCATAGGAGGGACCTAGCAGGTAATCCAGCCCCTCAGATTGTTATATAGGTAGGAGCTGAGTCAAGAGACTTTAGATTTATCCTGAACTGAAAATTGAAACAAAACTCTGGACCTTTGACATTCTATTGCAACTAGAAGACTGAAGAATCTCCCTGATGGTCAAGGAGTGACCATCCTGTGCAAACAGGCACCATCCAGTGATCCGCAGTTTACTTTGTCGATGCTCCTGCCGGACCCCGAGCACATAGTCCGACAAGAGCCAGATTTCCAGACTTCTTTGACCCCGATCCACAGCCACAGCAAAGCTGAGACCCGTGTAGGCGACGAGAGACTTGGGACCGGCCATCTTGAATAACCTGCCCTGTGCTAGTGCAGCTTCTGAGGCACCCTCGAAGTTGTGCATTGGGGATTGAGAAGCCCCAGCTCCGAGCACCTTGTGCACCGACGCACAGCCCTCCACACTCCATGAGTGCCGTGTGGGGCCTGCTAATGTTTTTGTGCTCGACTCGTCCATCCGGTTACTTGCCCATTGGCTAGTGGCCTCGGTGACGACGAACCTTTGAATCTGAACCACCTGCCTGGTTGCTCCAGGTGGGCCCCTGCTTCCCTGCAAAGGAGAAGCCCCATAGACCTTGCTGGTCTAAATCGAAGCGAATATTCGATTCCTGCATGGGTTGCATTTGCCAAGGCCTGGTGACTCCAATCCGGAGGCTGACGCCGCCAACAGCGAGATCCTTTGTGGGACAGTCTGTATCCAGCTCCTGGTCATCGTCAACGCCTCCTGGTCCACGTGGCTGCAGAGTCAAGCTTCAAGACATCACCTGATTGCTTTGCGACATCGCCTGGTTCCTTCCTGGTCACTGGCTAGTGACCCAGACTCTGTCCCCTCTGCTTTCAGGTACTCTTCATCCTCGTTCCGCCCTTGGATCCAACCGGACACCTCTCTCCTGGTCGCCTGCAGCATCTTTTTACATGTCTCCATAGGAATCTGCGACGAAACCCGACACAACTTGACACCTATGCACCGGCTCCTGTGGGTGAGGTAACGCGGGCACTCCGGTGCTCCTGTAGGTATTGACTATCCTAGTGTCCTAGCTTTTAGTGGCTTTCTCCTAGTACATCCGGAAGTGTCCTGAAAGAACTAGTTTCTAACTCTTAAGTTCCCATTGTTTCCCTATGGTAACTCGCGTTTGTGAATAGACACTGCACACTCATCCCGTGGGCCTCCTGCTCGCTAACTCTTGTTACCTCAGCATAGCCCCAGCGATTCCCTAGGCCCTAGGCCTATCCTGTGTTCGTGACGTGGTTCTTATACCACTATTTTAGTATAAGGTTTTACGTGCCCCTAGGGCTCTACTGTATATTGTGCAACTTATTGTATGATAATTAAGTAACTTGTTATGTGCTTTGTCCTCTGACCTCATAAAGAGTTCAGAGGGGTTGTGTTAGTAATAAATACATATATATTTTATATATAACCTGTGTGGTGTCCTTTCATTTGGTATTCAAGGGGTTACATATGGTAAAACAGCTTGCTTCACATGCTCTCTGAAGTTTTAGCCTAAGACTGCTTTGTCCATCCTACCTCTAGGATAGCTGGTCTATAAGGTTGACTTTACAACCATCACCATAAGGGTTGTTTGGACTGGTGCAAGGTGCTCACTAGAATAGTGAACATCATATACCAGGCCAACTTATCACATGGGGCGCTGGACTTTGGAATAGTATACATTACTATTCCAGCTTCAGTCTACGCAACAGGAGGGAAGGTGCTGGACTTAAAAACCCAACACCAGTTTGTTAGATTTGAAGGTCTCTAGTTGGCACATGTAGGTACTTGTGACAAAAAGGGACCCTTGTGTCTAGTCAGGGTAAGGGGGTACAGTCCTAAAATAACCCACGCATCACCCCCTAGGTAGCTAGGCACGAGCAGACAGGCTTATCTCATAGGCAGTGTGTAAAAGATTTGGGAACACATACAGTAACCAAGTGACAACACTACAAATGGACACCACACAAGTTGTATATTAAAAATAAGTATAATTTATATAGATTTAACACAAGACCACAAATGACAAAAATCAACAATACTGTACTTAAAATGGTAGAATTAGCTTAGTTCTCTCCTGGATGTAAAATGCGACACTTTGAGTCAATGTACCTTGAGATGCGTAACGCAATCCAACGAAAGTGCTGCAGGGAAGGGGATGCGTCGGTTCCTGACACGGAAGAACGGTGATGTGTCGGTTCCCTACTGCTACTTAGGGGACGGTGATGTGTCGGTTCTTCTCTGCGAGGGGAGGTGGTGCGTCAGTTTCTTACTGCGCTTCCGGGGCGATGCGGTAAGCAACGCCGTGATGTGATGAAGATTTGGTGCAAAGAAATAAAGATGTTGTCTTCTTCTTGGTGCGATACGATGCGGATCACAACAGTCCCTGTGACATGCTTCCTGGTGATGCAGTGGCGTCTGCTGTGACGTCGATCCTCTTCTCCAGGGATGCGCAGTGCTTTGAAAATGATATGAGCCGCGACAGGCCATGTGACACGCTTCCCGGTGATGCAGCGGCATCTGCAGCAACATCGATCCTCTTCTCTGGCGAAGCGAGGCGCTTTGGTGGCACTGCAATAACTCAGCGGTTCTTGCGGGACGCGACAGGCCCTGCGACATGCTTCCCGGTGATGTGGCAGTGTCTGCAGCGACGTCGGACCTCTTCTCCGGTGATGCGAGGCGCTCTCGTGTTGTGAAATGACAGTGGCAGTTCTGCATCACGCTACTTGCTCGTGAGTCACACTTCCAGCTCCTTGCGACTCGCAGTTCCTCAGAAAGGCCAGCATACCTGCAGGCACTTCCAAAGAACTCTTGAGGAGGGGTGGGGGAAGTCTGTTGTCCCTGAGACTTCAGCAGGAGGCAAGCTCTTTCCTCAAGCCCTTGGAGATCCTTACAAGTTGATGAAAGTCCACACAAAGTTACTCTTTCCTTTCTTTGGCAGTCAGCACTTCCACTTAGAGATCTCAGTCTCTCTGGTTCCTCTCATCATCAAAGTGATCTAATTCATTGGGGTCTGGGTCCCCTCTTTTATACACAGTTTTTCTTTGTGCTCTGAAGGCAGAGAGGCCTGTGCCTAGTCCAAACCAGTTCTGGCCAGTCCTGGAGCACTCTGTTTACATGATTCCTTCTTTCCTTTCACAGTGCAAGGCAGAGACATCAGACGCACCACAGGAGGTGGAGCCAGCATTGTGGAGGGAAGGCACAGCCCTATTTAGGTCCCAGGTGCAACTCCACCCTCCCATCTAGATGCAGATCTCTCTATTCAGCACTGTGCTGACTCACCCTGTCTCTTGGAATCCCCAGACCTTGTCACTCAAACTCCAGACAAGGAATACAGAACCTAGCAGAGGCAGGCTTGGATAGTTAGACAAGGAAATACCTACTTTCTAAAAGTGGTATTTTCAAACACAGAATGTTAAAACCAACTTCACTAAAATATGTATTTTATCATTGTGAGTTCAGGCATATTAAACTTGAATTTCTACCTAGTTACCTTAGTCAGTCAGGATTATAAGATGTAATAATCAAACTCCCATTCTGGCCTATGAGGAATAGGTAGCCTTGAAATAGTAACAAGCATTTGCAATGCAATAGGTCTCGGACTTCTAAGAGTTTGAGCTATTGGCGTTATACATTACAATGCATTTTATTTATGTGTTTTGAAAACCTGCAAGGTGTGCATAAACACGTACTTTGTACTTATAGTTCTTGCTTATGAGAAGCAAGTCTGGCAGTAAAAGGGGTCGCAGTTACTGTGAGCCTTGCTTCTTGTAAGCAAAGACCATAAGAACAGAGTGTATGTTTACGCACGCTTGCAGGTTTTCAAAACACATCAACAAAGGCATTGACATTTGCAATGCCAATAGCTCAAACCCTCGCAAATGCGAGACCTATTGCATTTCAAGTGCTTCCTAAGTGCTTGCATTTTCCTGCAAATACACACCATTGCATAATGATTCCACTGTTGAGCAGTATAATCTATCTGCTCAGGCGATCCCTATTGCCGTCTAATCTGCTGTACTCACAAACATACAAGAGAGAGTCCCAAACAGCTCAACTTGTTTTCACACATAACCTTGGGGTCTAAGATACATACACCCAATGCTACCATTACTCTAAAAAATACACAACCTGGGCCACATCAAAAACAGTAATAATCTAAAAAACCCTTATCACAGCCACGTTCCTATCATCCAGACCCTTCCTTGCCCCCAACCTGCCCGCCCAATGTCATCTGAAGCTAAAACAAAATTCCTGCTGATAGAAAAAACCAAGGTCAATCTTGAAGCTCACAAAAGTATGCCGGGGCAAAGAAAATAAATGATTGTATAGTAGGTTTATTCTGTCAACTGAGAAATTACAAGCAAGATAAAAGTTGCCAAGAAACAATCTGTAAGGAGTGCTGCTTTCAGAAAACATCAGCCATATAGAATAGTGCCAACACAGACCAGAATACCCTCCAAAGTAAAAGGACAAAAGGAAGGTGGCATTAAAAACGGCACTGCCCAGAGACAGGAATAAGAAAGCACTAAAACTTTATTCTGCAAAGTGTATTCGGTACAGTGCTTACTTTGGCACTGCATGTCTGTCTTTTAAGCCAGTAAAGCGCTCTGCAACATGATGCATTGTGGAAGCTGTAGTCTTTGTGCACCTCACATGAAAATGGTTTATAATGCCCAGCATCAAAAACTTTATATTTCCAATAATATGGAGCCACCATCTAATTCAAATTCGTCTCCAGACACCAACGAATACCCTACAGCTAGGCTATTTACACTCCTCCCTTTACACGCCTGCTGCCTCTCTAGCTTGGAGATGCTGCTTCTCCGGCTCTCGCTTCCTCTTCGCGTTTCATGCCCGTCTTCTCAGCCCTGTTGCCAGGGCCGGACTGAGAACCAAAACCGACCCCAGCAAAGTGCTCGGCCGGCCCCCGGGGGGAGGTCTGAGCTCTTTGCCGGGGTCAGTTTTCGGCCGATTTTGTTGCAGGGCCGATTTTGCAGCTATGCTGCATAAACGGCCCTGTAATAAAACCGGCCCCCATGGGCCAAAAACCGGCCCTCACCCTTGCGGCGCACCGGGGGATTGCCCGGTGCCCGCAACGGCCAGTCCGGGCCTGCCTGATGCCCGCTCTGTTAAGTCAAATTTATGTAATCCTCCCTAACCATGCGTCCTTAATACATTCCTGAAGTCCATGATCTTGCTTTCCTGCTGGAAGAGGAAGGCGGCAGCCGGGTTTGGTAGGCTCAAGTGCCACCAGTATTTGAATCATGTGGATTGAAAAGAGCGTGGGCCTGCATTTGGGAGGCACTTGCCAGGGAGAAGAGTTGAGGAGAGCACTGTGAGAGTGGGTGGGTGGGAAGTAAGATGACTGAGTGTTTGTAAGCCGTGAGGGTTAAGATAGTGCATGATATAAAGATATATCCTCAGTGCTTTTGTCTCCGGTCAAACCCCATCAGCAGCGCTCACATTAACTATTTGATTTTTCATTGGTAAAAGACTGCATTTCCCAATGTAACTGCATTTATTTTTTGTTGAAGACACCTATATTTTATGTGCAGTTACTTAAAAGGTGGCAGGCCAATAAAGTTATGACACATTCCTTCTCCACCCACCCTACCCCCTGCACATATTGAGCCAAGCAAAGAGTCACTCTGATTTGCCAGGCTCTTCTGTTGTACATGCAGTAAACTCAAGTGACACACACCAAATTCTTCCTCTCTAGCACGGCCACACAGTAGAAAGCTAGTGCGGAAAGCAGGAAACTGCAATGGGCAATTTCAGTGCGCAAAGCTTGTGATGGCAAGCTGCGCAAACTGCAATGCCCAGCATACCTTAATCAATTACGGGGCACGGCTGTTTCTCTTTAATGCTGAGATGGGTCACATCACTCACACTTCATCAAGGCGAGCCTTAAGCACTGTTTCAGTGTGCGTGCCTCTACTACATACGCAACCATAGGGAAGCTGTTATAAGTATAACATAATGATGAAAGTGGGCGCCGTGATAAAATATAAACTGCGGCGCCGTGCAATTTAACTTATATTCATGGCGCCCCGTGAAAGCGGGCGCCATGGTTACAAAATAATAAAACACAAAACTGGGCGCCGTACTATGCGTCGTGATGACACAATAAAACAAGTAGTCCCTAAATACTACACAGAAACACTTTGGGCGTAATAAAATTGTAGTTGGTCGGTGTTGCTTCCGATAAAAACGGAAGTGATTTATCGGAGCACCGACCAATTAGGAGCCAAGCAATAATATTAAAGCAAGAGTTAACGAATGGTGGCCAGCAGGCGGGATTACACTCGCTATGCTTCTTACAACAGTCTTGCAGACAGCGCATGCGCTGTCTAGCCGCGACCTAAAAAACGAAAATGACTGTAATTCACTATGAGGACATACCACACACATCAAGGCTTGTCCTACCTTTTACTTACAATGCACCCTGCCCTTGGGCCTACTACAGGGGTGTCTGATATAAAGAAAAGGGAAGGTTTAGGGACTGGCAAGTGGGTGCACTTGCCCAGTCAACATGGCAGTACCAGACTGCACACAGGCTCTGCAATGGCAGACCTGAGACATACTTTTACAGGCTGCTTCTGTGGGTGGCACAACCAGTGCTGCAAGCCCACCCGCAGCATTTGATTTACAAGCACTGGGCACACGCAGTGCACTGTACTAGGGTCTGACAAGTAAACCAAATCAGCTAATCATGGAATCACTAATCTATATATCAATTCACAAGAGGGAGAGCATATGCACTTTAGCACTGATCAGCGGTGATAAAGTGCCAAGAGTCATAAAACCAACAAAAAGAGGTCAGACGAAATACAGGAGGAAGGCAAAAAGTTCAGGGATGACCCTGCAAAAAGGGCCAAGTCCAAAACAACCCCCTTCCAGCCAAAACGCAGGGTAGACAAATCACCACCTTGATGGGCTTCCCTGCTTTGGGCGATAGAACCTGGACCTGGCCCCAAACTGCAGGGGCATATTTCAGTTCTACGCCAATCTGAACCCATTTCAATCCCTCTGTCCGTACTCTCAGGGCCCACCAAGCTAACCCATGGGGAACCCTTTTCCTCACCTGTGGACACCATCTATGCAGTACCTAACCTTAGCCTGCTCACAGGTGTGTCCCAACAGACAGACAGCAAGCCACAGTGGCCACTGACAGTAGTCAGTGATAAGACCCGGGCCTTATGCCTCTCAGGGCTCTCAAACCTCTGTGGCATCAGAGAGCGGGGCACAGTAGCCCCAGGTGCTTGGCACCCTTTGTCCACTCTCCCTCCTGTCAGGTCAGGTATGATATCCTGACACTGACCCACCAGCTCCAGGCCTGTACCTGACGTCTGGACAAGAGATTGGGATAGGCTCTCCCACACCCGGTCCTCCTCCTTGGGGCTCTGTACCTTCTCACCTGGAGCAGTACCCCCTTCTAGAATTGTCAGGGTGCCTGTAGCAGGTGTCCTGCAAAATTCAACCACCAGTTCAGGGGTTCTATCCTGCAACTTGGCTTCCAGGTCAGGGGGACACCCTGAGCCTGGCCCTCTAACCTAGGTTCTAAACCCTCGGGCTGTACCGGGGTCAGAGGCGAGAACTCCCTCCCTCTGCACCCCCTTCCAGAGCACTGCACCCTCCCGACTGGAGTGGTACCCCTAGTAACTACATCAGTCAGGACACTGATTACAGTTGCCTCTTTGTCCAGGTCAGACAACACCTGAACCTGGATTCCCAACCCAGGGACCAAACCCAGCAGTTGAATACTTGCCTGGCACACCAAGACTTCATTGGGAGCACATATGCCCCCGAGGGTAACACATAACTCATGTGTTGTGTGATAGTCTGCCTGGCGCAGAGTTCCCGATCCCTGTCCATCTGACAGTGCGTGAAGATCCCCCAGGACAGAAGTGGTGCCACCATGGTCATTCACTGGTGACTTAGCCCTTCTGGCTGGCCCTTGACCCACTGGTTCTTCTACTGGGGACTCTTTCCCCTTCTCACCCCTCAGTCTGGACTTCTGCACCCTCCACTTAGGAGCGGCACTACCAGATACCAGAACTGATGGAGGCCTGCTTATGGAAACTCCCATTTCACAAGACACTAAGGGATCCCTCTCAACGGGCAGCCCAGCAGGACAGTCTAGGCCCCCTACCTGGTGTTCCCTTAAAGAACCATCCATGTCCTGAGGCTGGGTTTTGGGCACCTTGGGACATGCAGCCCCACACTCACTCCTTCTCCACTGAGACAGGACGTGAGTCCCTACACCCCTCCCATTACACTGGGACCTGGCTGGGCTACACTGAACCTCTTCCCCCACTCTGGGCTGGAAGATACATGAGCCACTCCTCTAAGTGTCACTACCCAATGCCTCTCCAGACCCTCTGGAATCCACCAAAAGGTCTGCCTCTAATGTGAGCTGCCTGGGGTCAGAGAACTCACTCTCCAGCAGGTGTTGGCATAGCTCTAGAAAACAGGGACTTACAATATGCTCTCCCAAAATTGGACCACACAGCCCCCCACAGGGGATAAATAAACTATCCTTCACCTCACCATCCAGTGCCTCGCACACGTACTCCATACCACTCTCTTGAGATTGGCAAGACAATATCTGACTGTCTCTGTCACTAAACCCACACTCTACTGGGCGGTCTTCACACTCACATACCAGGACTTCAACCTTGGGGGAAATCCCCTCCCTGCACCTCTCATCTAGAGTCAGTAGAGTGTCCCGCCCACCACTAGGACCATGAACCCCTACGTCAGTTTCCCTATTCTTCTCAGGGACACTGCGCACCACTGGAGCTACCTCATGTCCTTGAACCTCCTGATGTATGGTAACCCCCTCCTGCAAGTCAGGTGCCACATATCTGGGTGTATATACTTCTCCTTCAGCACTGAATAACTCAATTTTAGTGCCACCATATGGGCTGGATTCCACCTACAACTCAGGAAAGCTCACTCTCTGAGCTGCACACTTTTCTTGTTTCTGGGCGGAGACATTCAGCCCTCAAGCCTCTTGAGCTCCAAATCAAGCTCCCTCATTCTAAACTCATTCTAAACATTTTGTTTTCCTCTATGGCCAATATTTTATTTTCTAACTCCAGTTGCCCACCCAATTTGAGCTTGGCAAGCTCCATCTCGTGCATCCTGTTTTCCTTCCTGTCCGCCAGCTCCTCTGGGGACAGGCTCTTGGCAGAGACACTGCTACCTGCTGGGAAGGGTACTCGCCTCCCCTCTGGAACCACGGGCCCCTCCAGCTGCCCATCTGCATTCTCAGGCCTTCCTAATGGGTATTCCTTGCTTCGAAGCAAGCCCTCAGTGCCTTTTGGTACTCCTCCTTCTTAGAGAGACCAGTCATTGAAACTTTGAATCTTCTGCAGAAATGCTTAAGCAGTCTTAAGTTGTAGCATTCTAGTCTCTCCTCTTCCCAATCACAATCAACAGATGCTATGGATCCTGCTTTACTCATGGTGGTTAAACTTGGCAGTTCTTGGCAAAAATAGAAAATCCCAAGACAAAATCTAAAAAAAAGAATGTTGTCGCGTTTTGGTCTGCACTCACTAGTAGTGTTCACCAATCAATATATATGAGTCACAAATGCAAGTCCAGAATCCTCACCGCTGACCACCATTGTTAGAATGGGGGGCTCTAGCTGGCACAGGTAGATACTTGTGACAAATAGGGACACTTGCGTCTATTCAGGGTAAGGGGGTACACTCCTAAAATAACCCCTGCTCACCCTCTTGGTAGCTTGGCACGAGCAGACAGGCTTATCTCAGAGGCAGCGTGGTAGCATTTGTGAACACATAAAGTAAACTAGTGACAACACTACAGATGGACACCACACAAGTTGTATATTAAAAATAAGTATATTTTATATAAACATCTGTCTGAGAAAAATCCTCCAAATCAGCTGGCCAAACACTTTCAGCAACAACAACCTATGGCAGCAAACTATCCAACTCCATTTATAAATCATAAAAACACACTGGGGCTAGTTAGGTCACACTCTCTGCATGCCTGCATCAAACAACACAATAGGCAAACTCTCACCTGGAACCCTCAAGAGAGAATACAAAGAGGAAGGTCAAGAAACAACTGGTGTCAAGGCCTAGAGGCTGACTGCAAGGAGATGGGTTACACCTGAAGTCAAATTGAAAGAAAAGCCCAAGACGGAGATAGCTGGAGATTCCTGGTTGATGGCCTATACCCCAGAGGAGTAGTAGGCATGAATAAGTAAGCAATATCACCATTTATATATGCAGAATGACTCTGTATATATTGTTGAAAAAATGCGGGAAGGCTGAGAGGATAGTAGAAGTCACACAACATAATCAAATAGTCAAATATTCCAATTTGTCCAAATTGTTTCCCCCCTACCCCCTTGTGAAGCTATACTCACAGCCTAATTTATACTGGGTCACCTATTGGGGTCATTTTTTGCTCACTGACCACTTTTGCGGAGTTAGCGAATCCACATTAGCAGTCGACAGCAAGCTAATGAGAAGGAAGCAGATAAATGCTCTCTTGTCATCATATTTCCTCCCTCATCCTACGCATGTTAAAGAAAATATTCCAATGGCTCTCCACCAACACCAGACGCACCATCACTCCAGCACTCATTACCAGCCATCTGAACTTTGGCAACGCCCTCTATGTGGGGATCACTGCACAACTTCTAAATGAACTCCAGACCATTCAGAATGCAGCAGCAAGGCTCATCCTGACCTCCCAAGGCAAACCCATATCACTCTCCACCTCAGAGCACTACACTGGCTCTCCATCAACAAATGGTGCTAGTTCAAACTACTCAACCACTCCAACAAGGCACTCCAAAACAAGGATCCAGCCTACCTCAACCACAAAGTTAACTATCACCAGGTGGTTGGATCGCTGTGCTGTGCCTCTCTCTGCCTAGCACAAACACCACGCATCCACAGAAGAAGGAGTGGTGGCCACGGTTTCTCCCACTTAGCCTCAAAGTCTTGGAACAACTTCCCACTCCAGCTCCAAACAGGTTCAACCCTGCAGGAATTCAGGAACGGCCTGAAGACCTGGTTGTTCGATGGTAAGCCTTCAGCAGCAGCTCTCCTTCCTCCTTGCCCACTCCAGCGACGGGATACCCTCACAAATGATGAGCAGCACTCTATAAATCCTGAATGATTGATTGACTGGCATAGCCTCTGAAATCTGCCTATTTTTATTCAATTTTAGGGGACGAAATTACTAAAGAACTCTCCCATTCACATTGCGGTCAGTAACATGGTAAAAACTATGGAAGGCTGATCTTTTCATACTCACCGATATCGCACCAGGTGGAATTTTTATAATTTGACCCACCATTCCTGTGAGTGCCACAGCCAGGCAAAATGGGAGTAAGAGGAAAAAGTGGGATAATAATGCAAAACTAAAAAATAATATTTAACACAGTAGTCCTCCTCTTCCACTCTATAAATCTGCATTTATGGCGCAGGTGAACCCTCCTTTCTCTGCTAGTGTGGACATAGTTAAAATATGAGGAAAAAGTGTAACTCCGGAACACACTTTTTTCTCCTGGTTTCCCCATTATTACCACAGTACTGCCAAGTATAAATGAGGCTCTAAATTGTATGCTCCGCTAAGGTCTCATAGAGAATACCTTGGCAGATTTAACTTGGTCAAGACCAATATATATGCAGGGGAGTGGATACCAGTTTCGTATGGTTATTGCATTCAGCTCTCCTTACTCGATGCATGCTCGCTGGATAGGCTGTATAAACACGGGTCAACCCAAGAAGTCACTGGGACCTGGGCAATATATCAGTACAAACAAAGTGGTCCCAGTTTGTAGAGAACAAATAAAAACAATCAATAAACAGAGAAGTAGAAATAGATGCACAAATGATTGTAACAGCATTGTTTTTTAATCACAATGTGTTTCATATAACAATTATTCATTCATTAGATATACAATAAATCACTTTACAATATGCCCCTATGAGAGTGAGAAGGGAAGGGTAGTGATGGGATGGTGAAAGAATAAGATCTTTAAAGAAGGTCAGCAAGACCACAATATAACCAAATTATTATATAAAGAGTTAAATCATCTTCTACTTAAAAACATCATGCCTCAATGAAAAACAATACTAATAAATGATAATAGAGGCTGAACATAGAAGGAAGTGTCGACGTTTCGACCCAGTTGGAATGCAGGCGTGGATAAACCTTGCTAGAGGGTCTTCATCAGGACAAGGGTGGTGGAGGGTGGGGCAATAAATCTGCATAAAAGTTCAATATTAAAATAATTAGTTCACGGGTCACATGAGATCCCAGACAATTTAAATAAAAGCTCATCGAGAGGAACTACACCTGAGTAGGGAAGAGAGAGGAGGAATACATCGGAGGTGTAATAAGTACACTCTCTAACCATAGATAATGGACCGACACTCATAGAATCATAAAGTCTGAGTCTGGTGTTAGTGGGTAGGAGGTACTCTTATGATGATGAATTGGAAGAGACCATCGCAAAAAAACAGCAAATGGGGATCTAATCAAATACCGACCGGTGTATACGGTGGTACTCCGAATCCCAAAGGAGATGGTGGGTTCATGAATCAAATAAAAGTATTCACAAGGAACACCAGAAAGTATCAGATGACAGCAAAAACCAAGGTGGAGATGGTCTTCTAGTTATCAAAAGTCACTCACTTATTAATTTCTAATATCAAAGGCAAACTAGGTCATCCTGTCAAGGCAGAGGCACTAATTCTATAAATTAGGCTATTGAAAGTATATAACATACTTGCCTATGGCAGAAGGCGAAGGAGATCTTCAAAGAGTCGTAAGAAAATGTAAAAAGGCTTCAAATCTGGCAGAAATTCAGACAGTGATCTACAAAGGTAGAGAGACAAGAAGATTCTAGTATTCCGAAGTGGTAGTAGAAAGCAATTGTGCTGCCACTTCATGTTCCACACACGACATACCTACTTATGGGAAAGTCGTGGAACAATCTCGCTAAGTTGTCTTTCAAAGGTGGTCGTCAACACGCACAAGGGGCAAAATCTATAAAAATAGGGGAATGTTATATTCAAGCGCTTTCGCTCCCCCTATAGGTTGCTGACTGATCAAATTAAAAATGGTAGTGTTCATACTTAGCAGAAGGGCGATGTCGTCGCCGCCCCTGGGGTACCGCTTCTGGTCGTAGAGCAGCTTTCAAGCCGCTGGGAGGGTATTGACAAGGCTCTAAACAGATAGAGAAATGTATACATTCTGTAGTTCTACAGCGGTAATATAAGAAGAAAAATTAGCGCTGTCATTATATATTCCGCATAACACATACCTGCTTGTGGCAAAAAACCGTGGCTCGTTCTGGCTGGGTTATGTTCCCAAATCAGGCGGTCGTCTTCACGTACCGCGAGCCGAAATCTGTAAAGGTTGTCAGGTGTCGGATTAGACCTCCATATATATGCCCTAGAGCAAACGGTTAAATAATTTAAATAAACCATAATGGAAATGTCAACATACCGAAAGGAAAGGGGTTATCGCCGACCCTGAGGTAATGGTAGTAAGCGTGGAACCAGTTTCCAAAATGCCCGTGTGATTCGCTTCCTGATCCGGAGTCTGTGGAAAACACAGAAAAACCAGTCAGCAAATGGATATATAACCTTTCCTGCTCGAGGCGCGTGGAATCACAGAGATGACATAAGAAAGTCACATACCGTGAAAGTCAACGCGCGAAGTTCCGTCAAGCAGCCGACGTCTCTTAGTCATAGACAATGTTGCTCAGGGAATACTTTCCTTATGAAGTTCCGATCACATGATCGGTAAAACAATTGTTATAGAAATGGGACTGGTGTAAAAATCCATTGGTAACTTCAAGATGGAGTTCCAAAATATTATATTCGCAAAAGTACTGGTGTGGGAAACCATAGGCAACTTTCAAAAAGGATTTAGCAAAAAAATGTATTCTCATATGGAATTTAAAGGTATTTATCCCAAACACAAAAATAAACCTCTGCCAAATAACTGCACATTTCGCATATCCTAGTGCGTCCGAGCATGAAAGGTGTCGGTGTATATAGTTACGATCACATGACCCATAATGTACAGAGTTATAGAGAGGGGACTAACGCTAAAGTCCCTTAGCACCTTCCAGACAAGGTTTGAAGAAGGGTTTGGGAGTTTTGTGTTGAATTCACAAAGGTACATAAGCAAATATAGTTTAACTACACATTTTGTGTTAGTGAATCATTCAACAATATTTTGTTTTAAACATAAAAATCCCTTCACACAATTTATAAAAATAAAAAGACTTTTTGATACAGAGAAGATAAGAATGAAAAAGAAATGGCAATTTCCACTAATACCATTCGAAAAATTTGCCATATTAGCAAATAGCAGTGTACCTATCAAACATGATGGTAAAGACCGCTACCACAACATTTTCAGAAAAATAGCAATTATATGGCAGGCGTAGCGGTGTACCTATCAAACATGATGGTAAAGACCGGCATTATAGACATTATCAGTCAGGTCAGATGGCCATTACATAGCATGACCACTATTGATTTTCACAAATTGGCCATCTGGGCAAAAGTGCTGTCAATTTCATTGAGTCCTGTTTTAACTGAATCAAAGAAATGCATCCACTTGGCTTCACGGGTATTCAAAACACTGGAGATGCTGCCACCCCTGGCACCTAGCGTGATCTTTTCAAGTATGACCCACCTAAGGCTCTCTGGTGTATGTTGTTTAATTCTGAAGTGATCCACTAGAGGGGCTCCCACTACCTCACAGCGAATTCTGCTAGTATGCTGTAGGATCCTAGCCTTAGCCCTTTGCTGAGTTTGACCGATGTAAATTAGATCATAGTCACATAGAATTGCATAAATTACATTCTGGGTATTACAGTTGGTGAGTGACTTTAATGGAATCTTATGTTCTTTGTACTCAAACACCTTTGTCTGGATTGTATTCTCACAGGCTTTGCATTTGGTGCACCTATGGTGCCCTATAGCCGGTGGAAGATTCCACAACGATAGGACAGTTGCAGGTGCTGGTGAAGGGAGAAATGATCTTACCACATGATCCCTGATATTCTTACCTCTCTTAAAAGCATGTAGCGGCAAAGTTGGATATCCAATATCATCGAATATTAGTGGCCAATATTTATTGATAATCTTTTTTATCTTGTTACTCTCTGTTGTAAAGGTGGTAACACAGACCAATCGATTTTCTTGTACCTCATTCCGTTGTTTTGGTTGTAACAAGCACTCCCTCGGATTGTACCATGCTCGTTTCTTGGCCCTCTTTACCAAACGTCGGGGGTAGCCTCTCTGTATCAGTCTGTCCATCAGATCTTCAGCCTGCCTCATATAGTTTGATCTATCGGAACAATTTCTGCGAATCTGCAGGAATTGTCCGATGGGCAGGTTGTCCCGAAGGGACCTAGGATGGTGACTACCATATTGGAGGAGTGAATTCCGTTCTGTGGATTTGCGGAATAGAGTAGTTTTCAAACTGCCGTTATCATCGTAGATCGTGAGATCCAAAAAATCAACACTAGAAGGATCGGATTTGAAAGTGAACTTAATATCAGCCGATTGCAGGTCCAACCAGACCTGGAAGGCAGAAAGTTCGATGTTAGTTCCCTTCCAAATTATCAGAATGTCGTCTATGTAGCGGACCCAAACTCTGAGATGGTGTTTGTATGGGTTCCGCTCATTAAGGATGATATCTGCTTCAAGAGACGCCATATATAGAATGGCCAAATCAGGAGCAAAGGTGGCTCCCATCGCCACTCCTTTGGTTTGCAAATAGAAGTGGTCCTGGAACATGAAAAAGTTGTGCATCATTGCCAACCTTAGTAGTCCTATAATAAACTCTGTTGGTACAGGTACTGTGGCAGTCCTCTGGTCCAAGTACCGTGTCATGATGGTTAGGGCTTCTTCTTGAGGAATGCTTGTGTATAACGACGTTATATCACAAGTGACCAGTATTTCTTTCTCCACATCATAAGGTAGACCATCTACAATGCTTATAGTGTGCATGGTGTCACAGAGATAAGTTGGTGTCATCTCCGCTAAGGGTTTTAAGAAAAAGTCAATATATCGACCTACAGGTTCCAGCATAGACCCACATCCCGACACAATGGGTCTTCCCGGGGGCTCATTCAAGTTCTTATGTATCTTCGGCAAGGCATAAATGGTCGGTAGTCTGGGGGTCTGCTGGTTTAAGTAGTTGAATTCCAATTCAGTGAGGAATCCTTCTTCGAGGCCAATCCTAGTCAGATTCAGTATGTCAGAGGCGAGGGATAGTGATGGATCAGTATTGAGTCTTCTGTAGCTAATGCCATCATTCAGCTGTTTGAAAATTTCCTTCTTGTAGTTTTCGATATCCTGGACGATGATGGCGCCCCCCTTGTCTGCTGGTTTGATAATTATTTCTCTGTTGTTCCCAAGGGATTGAAGAGCCTTCTTCTCATTCCTATTGATATTGAAGGGATGATATTTCCGTTGATCCAAAATCTGGTTGACTTCACGTAGAACCACTGCCTCATATGCCAGAATTTTATGTGACATACTATTGGCAGGAGGTACAAAAGTAGACGGGGTCCGTAAACCAGTGTGTAAGGTGGTTTATTTTTGAAAAAGTATTTGAGTCGGACTTTTCTGAAAAATTTACAGAGTTCAGACCTGGTGGTGAATTGGTCAGGAATATTAGTTGGCACATATGAAAGTCCCTTGCCCAGCACATTCAGCTCGTCATCTGATAGTTGGTAATTTGAGATGTTGACCACTGGATTGGACATGTTTACCATCGATATACCTTGCGGCGGGTGGAGATCTCCCCGTGCTGGTCTGTCTGGAAATGTACCTGTTTCTGAGCTTTGCCACGACCGCCTTCCCAATTCTGGTTCCCGGATTGGCGGCCTCGTTGGTACCCTCTTGACCAGTTGTTCCCTCGGTTCCTGGGTGGCTGCAATTGACCCTGACCCTCTTCTAAAAAAGGTTGCTGGCGAGGTTGGTAGCTGTAGTCTTGGCCACTGTTTGATTGACCGGCTGAGGATTGGTCATAGTCCCCGTCGGAGCCGTAGGAGGAATCGGAGAATGTTTTGTAATTCCGTCTACCTCGTTGTTGACCCGCACCCCTGTTGGTAAAACGGCCCTGGGTGTCCTGATTGTAATAGTCCTCTTGCAAATACGGGTATGTTTTTTTCTTGTCGTAGAGTCTTAGATCACGGGCCAGTTTCTCTAGCTTTTTGTTTTGTGTTGTTAATTCAAAGTCCTTAAGTGTAGCCTCAAGAGTGGTTAGGGCTTCTTTAGCATTCGTCAGGGCCTTGTCACCAATGATTTCTGCTCTAAGTGCAGCGATTTCTTTCGAGATGGACTGTACCTGTTCACCTGCAGTCTCAAACCCCAGCACCATCCAGTGCCGGGAGCAATTGTTGGCCACGTAGCTAAAACCTTCTTTGAACATGGGTACTTCGACAAAGATAGCCGGTTCGATCTTAATTTGAAGGCCTACTGGTATGATATTTTCTTTTAGGTAGCGAGTGAACAGATGGCCATGCCACCTCGTTCGAATAAGCTTCTTTTCTAGCCTTTCTAGACGAGCTACCTTGTCCTTTAAGGTGAAATCGATTGTCGGTACACTGGAAGAGAGGAAGGTATTAGCTTGATCTCCGATCAGTTGTGCGATGTATTCCTCAGAGTATGAGAGTAGTTCCCTCTCGACCATATTAAAAATAGAGAATTAATCTCACAAAATGAACCTCACAGGTATTACCTGTACAGGAAATGCTGTATAAACACGGGTCAACCCAAGAAGTCACTGGGACCTGGGCAATATATCAGTACAAACAAAGTGGTCCCAGTTTGTAGAGAACAAATAAAAACAATCAATAAACAGAGAAGTAGAAATAGATGCACAAATGATTATAACAGCATTGTTTTTTAATCACAATGTGTTTCATATAACAATTATTCATTCATTAGATATACAATAAATCACTTTACAATATGCCCCTATGAGAGTGAGAAGGGAAGGGTAGTGATGGGATGGTGAAAGAATAAGATCTTTAAAGAAGGTCAGCAAGACCACAATATGACCAAATTATTATATAAAGAGTTAAATCATCTTCTACTTAAAAACATCATGCCTCAATGAAAAACAATACTAATAAATGATAATAGAGGCTGAACATAGAAGGATAGGACCTGGATAGGTGAAACGCTGAATGAAACGTTTCTCTAGGATCTTCTGTAAATACTGCAAAAGAACTTCATCTCCATGTACTATCAATGGGTAAATTCTGCCTTGTGGAATTGGTTTTCCTGATTTCAAACAAATCCAGCAGTCATTCTCTCAATGTGTGAGAAGAAAATCACTCTTTTTTCTGAACACTTCTGCAAATTCTTACTACTGTTTCCTTTGTTCTTAGGAGGGGCCACTAAAAGCACAGGTTGCAGAGCAAAGCAGGTCAAAGACCAAGGGGCCTATTCTCAAAAACATGTGATAACCATCACAAATTTAGCTTAGCGCAACTATGCATATCACAGTCTATCGCGAGAAAAGGACACGGTATTAATGTCCAATTCCCAGCCCGGCTCCACCATACGATAGTAGCATGATGACGCTCCAAATGACTGCGCAAAATTCAACGCGACTAACAAAAAATGTGAAACACGAACACCAAAAAAGGTGTGATGCCCCAAAGCGTGATACCAAAATCATCGAAAACCAGCCACAGCTCTGCAATACCGAAGCGTCATGCGGGAAAACACACTATAAAAGCCAAAACAAACTGCGTAGCGCCATGGAAGCACCAAGAACGAGTGCAGAGGACAAGCCAAAGCCCTCAAGCCCCACGGACGGCCAGCATGGAACCCCGTGTTTAGCGAAGTGCAAGGAGAAGAGGAAGAGGAAGACGGGGTTCAGTCCGCAGGAAGACCGGATCATCGTCACGGAGGTGATAGGACACTACCAACAACTGTTCGTCACCTCCACTACAACAGACAGAGAAATATAGCAGACCATCGTCACCAACGTCAATGCAGTGGGAGTGTCGAGGAGGTCAATGGAGGAGGTCAAGAGGCGCTGGCATGATGTGCAAAGACAAACGAAACAGAAACTCGCCGCCAACAGGAAGGCAGCACCGGCGACTGGAGGTGGGAGTACTGCGCCACAGGAGGAGCTGGAGGAAATGGTGGCCACAGTCACCAGTGTGGAGACGGTGACAGGAGTCGGGGCCTGGACACAGCACGATATGACCTGACCCAACAGCAACAGGGCGAGTGACGACCAGGGACTGGGGGGACGGGGGGAGAAGGGCACAATAGAACACATGCACAATTATGTGTAGCACACTGCACACGCACAATGACAGTGGAACATGTCCCTGATACACTTGGCACACTGCAGCAAACATACAAATACCAAGTAGGCCCCCATCCACCCTGTGCACATATGGGCTCCCTCCGAATAACCAACAACACTACCAATCCATGCACATGTGATGAAACCAGAAACACGGCGGCTGTGTGAGCCACACTGACTAAGCAAGTGACACTGCAGCACCTAAATAAATGAACTGACATGGAGGTGGCCCAGTGTGGATCACATCCGTAAAAGGGGCAGGTCAAACTCTGACACATCCACGTGCACCTACAATCCATGCTGTCCAATACACGCAGCAGACAAACAATGCACAAGGCCACAAAATCTGTGCAAGAGCACAAATGACCCAAGTTGCAACATCCCAGCCCCCGAATGGCTCACAATTCAAAGGCACACTACCTCAGAGGGACAAGGGTCCAAGAAATCAGATGTGCAGGGTTGACTCCCCCACAATGCCGCACACACATACATAGCAACCACAGAACATCATCAATGACATCAATGTGGGACAAAGTGCAACACCTACACCACAGGACAGAGGACACAACAGGTTCCGCTTGTGCGTAGCAACTGGATACCCACATCTGGCATTGCCTGACAATGTGTGATGACAATGTACAGGTACTACCACACATCCGTCATGTACCTGGAAAACCCACTGTGTGCCATCAAATAGCCAGCTCCACCAAAACAATCACAATGTGCATTGTTATGCAGTCTGCATGTAAACACCTGCAAAGTGGCAACATGCATGGGAACCTCTGTTAACATGGTTCTCCCCTTAACATTGCAGGAGGACAAACAATACTTACTGCAGAGCAAACCACAAATCCCATCAGTGATGATGAAGAGGACAACCTGCACATCTGTTTAGACACCCTCCAACAGCTAAAGGACAGCCTCCGCACCCCACCACCCAGGAACAGGGCAGCCCAGCTGCCTCGAGGTGACCCTACAACCTGCACAGACCACACAGCAGGAAACACACACCACCACGGCTGTCTCCCAGGACCCCCATTGAACAACACATGGAATTCCAATGCTGTGTGTTGGGTTGCTAGGTGGAGTTGGCTGATCAGCTGCAGGTGGGTTTCGAGCTCGCGGCAGCCAAACTGAATGCCATACATGGGTGTCTGAGTCCCATCAGGGACCACTGACAGTCCCTAACGGACACACACTGTTTGCACCATGCTCCACAACAATCCTTGCCTGACATCTCTGGGGCCATCTCTCGGATACAAGAACTGTCTAGTCAGACATGCACCAGCAATGACAGCACAGAGTTGGCATAGATGGGCAGGACAATTGAGACCATGGAGCAGATGTAGGCTGAAAGTATGGCTGCCACAGCTGAATACCAGCGAGATGGAGCTGGGATCTTCCATGCCTTGCAGTTCATCATGCTGCCATTGCTGCCACTGAGCTGGTCACAGATGACTGCAGTGGGAACTGCTACACACACCTCTCTGGCCCCTGATGTGTCAGAGGCACACAGTGATGCAGCCCTATCACCATCACACCCTGATGTATCAGTGGCACCCAGCGGTGCAGCCGTTACCCCGCCACACATACCAGGCACACCGTACACTGAGGACGTATCAGAGGACTAATATGTGGATAGTAATTACTATGGGCCCGATTCACAGAACTAACTTAAGACAAAATCCTAAACTTACTACTTTTGGTATTCACAGAAGTTAGGATTTTGTCTTAAGTTTGTCTTAAGACAAACTTAAGACAGACTTAAGACAAAATCCTAACTTAAGTCTGTCTTAAGTCTGTCTTAAGTTTGTCTTAAGACAAACTTAAGACAAAATCCTAACTTCTGTGAATACCAAAAGTAGTACGTTTAGGATTTTGTCTTAAGTTAGTTCTGTGAATCGGGCCCAAAGTGAGGGAGGAGGTAGCAGCATCCATCACCACCATATGACCTGTCCCTGACTGGTTCTGCCCTATACATCATGTCCTGGGACAACACCTTCCACTGACCCCCAGAACACTTTGCGACATATACCTGAACCCCAACATGGACTGGCATATCTTTACTGGTTGACAATAACACAGCAATCCTGCAGCGGACTGCACTCTCCCTCTCCCAAATCACTTTCCAATTCCAGGAGGACTCTGGTTGGCCCACCACCGGGCTCCCATGTGATGTGGGCATGGCAAGCTCCAGAATTCACCAGAATGTGAATACAAAATTCGAAATCACACAGATGTGTCATGACTATGTTCACTCAAGTGTGAAAGTATGTATGTATATATGAACAAAAATTGCACAAGAAGTACACCCTTGTAAATGACAACATTGCACATTTTGAACCCTGAGCCACATGGCTAGTTGGATGTCTGTGAAGGTGAGTACTAGCTGTAGCCTCGTTGCACATTAACGACAATCTCATAACCCCCCAACGTAGGCACACGTCCATGTATTGAATAGGGCTGTGTGTAGGAATGACCAAATCGGTAGCAGGCCAGAAGGGGTGCCCTACATCACATGTGAGATCAGAGTTTCACTTCGCATACCTACTCACACACATCTGTGTAGACACATTCTGGTTTGATTCATAGCATTGCTCCACATGGTCAGAGGTTGGACACCATAGTCACATTGCTGAGACACGTAAGTGCACAGGCCTGCCAGCAACTATCCCAAGCACAGTGTTTGGCTCACAGAGGTGGAGCAGTCAAAAGGACCCACACCCATTAAACATGCGTCACTCAGTCCCTCCCTGTGTGGGGACGATGCTCATTGTGGCACGCGATTCGTACATCTAATCAACACTCATCACAGTTGGACAGTAGTGACGTTGCAGAGACTTTATTGGCATGTCAGTACGGACAAGGCAAGGGCCACAACATTCAGGGACATGCTAGATACACTTACACGCAGCATGGGAACATGTCGAGGTGCAAGACATGGCGGTGCAAAAATGTACACGAAATAATTACGGATGGCAACGGTCTCAGCCCACCTTGCCTTCCTGCACGAGTCATGTGATGTTTGGCGTCTGCCCATTACCCCGTGTGAGGGGACGTGACTCACAGCCCATGGGTCTGCATAGTGCTGTGCCCCGGGACTGCGCCGACTGTCTGCTCTGCTGACAGTGATCAGGTGAAAGGGTCCGACAAAGTCTCATGTCGTGCTACCTTGCATGTGTGTACTCCCCCCCCAGCAGTATGTCCGATTTGGGAACGTTGCCAAACGACGCTGTGCTGCTCCGACCAAGGAAGTGCCTCACCTTGCACAGGTGTGTGTACACACGCGTAGTTCCACGCACATGCATCCTGAGTCCAGACGAAGGCACACTTGTCCACTGTTTTAGTGGGATATGTGAGCATTCCCCACGATGCAACAAGGTGTTGGGACCTATGCTGTTGGTGACAATCGGATGTTGCTGCAGGAACGTAGTTACTCATACATGAATGCCAGCGCAGCTTCATGGGCAATATGTTCCAATAGTATGTCATTGTCGGGTTCAAGGAACAACAGGGTGACCCAATCCATTAACTGGTCCGGGCAGATGTGCTCAGTACACGCCGTTTCCCCAATCCGCATCACAGCCCAATAGGGTAGCACCTCGTTGTGGTCACTGCACACGAAGAGTTGTGCAACTCCCATACACAACTGCCAGCACATACGCCAAAGATCAAAGCATCCCATGCACTGCTATCCCGGTGACACGCCTGTTTGTGGGCTAACAGGGCGGGCACTTTCAGGTCATAATCCAATTCAGCTACCGTTGCGTTGGATAGGCAGGCCTCCATGGGGCACTCAAATGTGCATGATCGACAGTGGAACGAGAGCTGGACGCAGGTGACGTAGGCAAGATGGAAACTCAGACGGTAACTGATTCTCAACACTGCCATTGGCACAAATCCCAACAGATGCAGCATTCGTGCATGGTACAGTTCCACGTGAAAGGGGTTATGCATGTGTACAGGAATGCCTGCCATTGCATTTTTTGGTCTCGTAGCACCGGCACTCCTCAGACCGGCGGCAGTTCTGTGGACGATAAGCCGCAGCTCAGGGCAAGGAGTCGTATGTGTGTGCAATGTTTGGACGTTTAGGTAGTTTTTGACCAATGTGTGAAGGGCATCCCTTGCAAGTGTGGGTCATGCAGGGACAAGTGTGTGTGGGGTGTGGGCTCGTTGGTTTTTCATTAGCGTATTTCATGGTGTGGGAGTCGTTGGAGGCTGGTTTGGTATTTCACGCAGGGTGTGCCATCCACATACAGGACCAAGGTCAGAGGGTCGGTTGGCCTTCCGCCTTGTGTGTAGGGACTAAGGAGCTTTCATTCCTAATTTTAGTCTGACTACTGCGTGCATTTCTGTGATGTGGCCTTTGCGCTGACTTTGATGTCAGGCCTGTGATTTGTGGTGCACAAATTTTGAGACACACGCAGCTGTTGGCATGTTTGCATGAGCCAAGGGCCCAATTGGCATTGCGCTTCTTGTTCAGTCTCTCTCTTTCTCTCTCGTTCATTCTCTCTCTGTCTATCTCTCTCTTTCTCTCTCTCGCTCATTCTCTCTCTCCCTGTCCTTTGATGTGGGCCTGACACACCTTCTTATCTTGGATATTGTCTTGCAGGCTGTGACTCCAAGATTGTCCAGGGATGCCCCGCCATGACTCTTCACAATAGTTGTTTGGAGACAAATTAGTATGTGACATTTTGTTTGGTCTTTCAATGGTGCATGAATGACTCAGGATTTTTGTACTCACATGTTTGTTGATTGCTGCAATTGTGTGATACCAGGCGGGTGCTTTTTTTCCATGTTTTCGGGCCATTGATGTGTAGTGTCTTGGTCCGGTGGTGGTGAGGTGTGCACGGGGTGGGGCCCGGGGAGAGGAGGGTGTGGTCTTGGGGGTGGTGGTGGTGGGTGTTGTGGCCCTCTTGGGTTTCCGGCCTGCATGATCAGTGGCTCCATGGCATCTGTTGTTCTTCAGGTGTGGCTTTGGTCTGGACTCCCTTGTGGTGCAGGCTGTCATCCGACTTTGCACCAGGTCAGAGCAGGTGTTACTTTCCTGCAGCTAACATGCCTTATCGCATGTTTTGTGTTCTTATCGCCGTTCTGGCTCGTCATTGAGAATGTTGTGGAGTGGTGTTGTTGCTGCTGTTTGCATGGGAACGCCTACTCTGCATCTCATTAGTGATAGTTGCCGGGGTCGTCAATGACAATGTTTTTTGTGGCTGCTATCGTGGGTTCACTGGTGCTATGGGTATTAGCACCAGCTTGTGAATGGGGCAATACATTTATCGGGACTTTGGCTGTGATAAAGTGCTGTTAACTCTCCGATAACTCCTTGAGAATATGCCCTTTGGTGTTTTCCATAGTCAGTTTCAGGAAACTATAAACCTCACAGTAAAATGAATTAAGGAGTATCTCTTGCTTATTCCAATTAATTGAGGGACTTAGGTAAAAAAAGGATGTGGTCTCACAGCTAGACTGCTGACTTTGGAGCTTGGAAAGAAAGGTTCAATCCTCGGGGTCGAATCCACATCCTGTGATTCCTGGCAAATCACTTAATCTCCCCGTGCCTACCTAAAAAAAATTAAAATAATGAATGTGTCCTTGTGTAAAGTAACTGGTGCTCATGTAAAGCGCTCCACTTTGGGTCGAGTTCGCGTTATATAAATCTGTGCAAAATAAATAAAATGAATACATTTGATCTCCTAAGCCAAGTGGTGCCAAGAATGATGGAAAAAAGAATAGGCCTCTATTTAGTTGAAGTGAATCTCCTCTGCGTGTCCAGACTGAGTAGTCTTGAGTAACAGGAACATCTCGAAGTATACTTCTCCAGACAGGAGAGAGCCGACACATCAGTTCCTTGAATTTCTTCCTTTACTGATTTATCCTTGATAGGAATCTGTGAAGCTGCTTAGAAATAATTGTTCATAAAAACAATACTAAGGACCATTACCCATAATCTAGAACCGGCAATCTTAACTTCCAAAATAGAATGTGCTCTGCTATAACGGACAGTTCCTGCCGGTCCTGGGCCAGTAATTAAAGGGATGGGATGGGTCCTCTCCCTGACACAGTGGGCCAGCTCTCACCAGATATCCTGCTTTTTCACAGCAAAAGCAAAGTCCTGATTTCTGACGTCGTTCTGGTGCTTTGACTGACAGGATCTTTTTGATTCCCCAGGTGGATTGGGAACTTTAGGACCAATGCAAAGGAATGATAATTTCATTGCTCAGATTTCCTGAGTCATCGTTGTGCATCAATCTGCAGCATGAAATCAGTTAATGGCAGCTTAAAAATGGTCAATCGGTTGACCACTAATAAAAAAGCATCATTCATATCATCTCTCAGAGCCTGATAAAAGACTGTGACTGCTGACTCTTCTGTCCAACGAGCTTCAGAAGCCCAGCGTTGAAAGAGACTGACATAACTCCTTAGATCCTGACTACCTAGTCTGAGCCAGTGTGAGCCAATAGGGTCGAATGTATCATTTCCAAAAATAGAGGCAAACTGCACCATCATGTATGTCCTCCAGGGCAAATAAAAATGCATGGTTTAGCCCACATCAAAGCGTCTTTCGTAAGATACTGAACTTTAGTGGAATCTTCATTGAACAATTGCAGTTTTGCTAAACATGCAATTGACACTAGGATAGGAAATTAAAAAAATTATGAGGATCTCCTCCAATGTTATCCAGAGGGGCTTAGGATAAATTAGAGATGTAAGACGTTACAACACAAGCTTTTACAACGTATGCTATTACAACACAAGCCATCACAACGCATTCTATTGCAACGCAAGCCATTACAATGCATGCAACATTACAACATAATTTACAATTCTAACACCGTTGGGTGCTTACCACAGGGAAGGTGCTGGACAGAGTTGTAATAGCATGTATTGTAATAGCATGCGTTGTAATGGAACTTGCATTGTATTGGCTGTGTTGTAAAGGCATTGCAATATAATGCCTCTGTTGTAATGAATGTTTCCCCCAAATTAGGAGTGACTAAAGATTTAGGATTCACTCCAATATAGCTACTCATTTCCTATAGCTGCAGGAGTGGCACTGGCTGAGGTATTGTGATTACATGGGTAGGGTGACACAGGTTTACTGGTATTAGGTGTTAACTGATTAAGCTTGTTTAAGCAAAATAGCCACTCCTAGTTAACAACCTCTAGCTCTTAATGGATCTTAGTAATAGCTTGGGCCATCATTTGAATGAGACTTTCAGATGGGTTCATTTAGAGGCCTGGCAAATTGTCAGGCTTCAGTATTGTGGATCTGCTGAAAGCTTCTGCCTTACTGGAATAGTGTGATGGTGCACACAGCATAAACATTGGGAAAGAACTATGGCATGGAGTTAGAGAGAAATATCTTCGACTGCAGCCCACTCTATGGGGTTTGATCTGTTTCAATGATGACACTACTCGGCCTGGATCTCCCAGTAGTAGGTTGATCTGACCAGCTGGAGGACAGATGGCATATAGTAAGTATAGTCGTCCCAGCAGAGCAGCTTGGAACAAACAACAACTTGAACAAGGCTTATTAGTTCCAGCAGCGGATGGTGCCATGACGAGTTGGGAGCTGACAAGGACTTGGGCCAAGACCCTTGGATGCTGCTGACATCTGACTGGTAAGACTCTACAAAGAACGGGAAAAGAGACTGCACAACCAATAAAAAACAGAGGGAAGAGACTAGCATGAACAAAAGAGTACCAAAATGGAGGAAAATAACAAACAGTAAATGAACCCAAAACAAGTGCGACCTGTAGCGAGAATCGGGAAACCAGTGCGACCATGCAATACGTTGTTAGGCACATGACTGTGTTTCTATGGGGTCTATATAGGGCTCTCTCCATCTTTAGTCAGGAATGAGCAAAACCCAGGAAGTACATACATGACAGTTGCTGATAGTGGTCTAGTGTTCCAGTCTCAGCCTCCATTGACCAGTCTTCCAGCACCTCCTGCCCCTCTGTGTCTGGCTTCTACCCCGTAGTGTGACATGTACTTGCATTTTAAGAACACTTGTGTGCCTTGAAATATCACTTTCAAAAAGCTGTAAATCCTAAAAGTTATAATGACAACAAATAAAAACAAATGTACCTACAAAGGCGATTAATGCATGGAACTGTGACTTCATTAAAAGACTGGGCTTAGGCACCCAAACAGCAAGTAATGAAGCAATAAAACATCTAACAAAATGCCGTTGTGCCAGCAGATTTAATATAACAAAAATAGTCTAGGTAAAGAATTTTAAGGAATGGACAACTTAATTTAACCATTCACAACAGTCCAGCGACTTTAAGGACATCTCATCAAAGCAATAGCAAACCATGAAAAAGAATCCTGAAAGCCAACGGTTGAAGAGACCTTACTCCTACTAAATATTTTTTTATACTTCTTTTTGATGTACTGAGGACTGAAAAGCAACAGAGACAGCTGGGATATGATCTATGTAGCATTACTCCACCAGGAATCTTTGCAACTGATGGTAATTGTTCTGAGTGTGCTAACCCCTAGTACTCACCTTTAAGGAGAAGATGCTCCTGAGCAGCTAGGATGAGAGCCTCTGGGCTGGTTACACATGAATATATATTCAATCAACCAATCAGGGAATTGTAAGTGCGCTACTCACCCGTGAGGGGCTCAATGAGCTCGGGGGTGGAGGGAAACGCTGATTTGTCTAGCCGAAGAGCCAGGTCTTGAGGGTCTTCCTGAAGGTGTTCAGGGAGGGGGCGTGTCTGGTGTCCGCCGGTAGTTCATTCCAGGTCTTGGCCGCGATGTGAGAGAAGGATCTTCCGCCTGCTCTGGCTCTGTTTCGGCCAGTGCTAGGTTGGAAGATCGGAGGTATCTTTTGGGTATGTAGAAGTTGATTCTGTCGTTGAGGTATTTGGGTCCGTTATTGTGTAGGCAAATTTGTAGGCGTGAGTAAGGATTTTGAAGATGGCTCTTTTCTCCATGGGAAGCCAGTGGAGTTTTCGTAGGTGTTTGATGTGTTCATGCCAGGGGATGTCGAGGGCAAGTCTGGCGGCGGTGTTCTGTATTGTCTGGAGTTTCAGAGTAGGGACTTGTTGATGCCGGCGTAGAGTGCGTTTCCATAGTCTAGTCTGCTGGTGATGAGTGCCTGGGTGACTGCCTTCGTTTACTCGTGGGACGAGGGGTCTTGCATAGGATGCGGAGGGTGTTGAAGCAGCTGGAGGTGACAGCGTTGACCTGTCGGTTTATGGTGAGTGATGAGTCGAGCACCATTCCGATGTTTTTGGCATGGTCTCTTCTCCCGAGGGCAGTCGGCCACCAAGTGTTATCCCATGCAGAAGGGGTGGTTCCAAGGACCAGGACTCTTGTCTACTCGGCGTTCAGCTTTAGGCAGCTGTTGGTGATCCAAACTGGGACGTCTTCCATTCCTTTCTGGAATTTGAGATTAGCGGCGGTGGGGTATTTTGTGAGGGAGAGGATGAGCTTTGTGTCATCCGCGTAGGATACGATGTTGGGGCCGTGTTGTTGGACGATGGCAGCGAGGGGGGCCATGTAGATGTTGCAGAGGGTAAGTCTCAGAAATGACCCCTGTGGGACTCCGCAGGTGATTTTCGTGGGGTTGGAGATGTAGGGTGGCAGTCTGATCCTTTGGCTCCTTCCGGTGCAGAATGATCTGATCCAGTCCAGGGCTGTTCCTCGTATGCCAGTGATAGTGCTAGATTTCATCAAGATTAAGCATTGCTCTGTTTTGTGTTTCAGACAGACTGCATTTAAAATGGCATGCAGATTTTGGTGTAAGTGAATACACATGGCACATGAAACATGAAACATGAAATGAGGCCTGGTCAAAATGCTTTTAGTCTGAAATGCTTTCATTTAAAACCATGCTTAATTAATTAATTGTGGATGTTAATGTGTTGAGTTTAGATAATTGTGCTTACTTAACATGTGTCTTTTGCAGTGTAGAAAAACTTGTGATTTCAGTGGCATCTTTAGCTTTGAAGATAAGCATGAAATGTGTGTTCTCTCCCCCCAGCTCCTTTTCCTTTTAATCTACACTCCCTGTTCCAGTCTCCAGAGACTTTGGCTTTGTTGCATATTTAGACAATGCATATTCAGTTCATAACACATCTTCTTATAATGTGTATTAATTAATCAACCATGCACCAACACTACACGTGGGGCAAAAGCTATTTAAAACATTAGAGCATGTTGCTAGGAACATGTATTAATGGTTTGCGCTTGGACAATTTGCACTGGTGCATGTTCATGCTATGTTGTACATTGCACTTTTTTTGCATGATGTGCACAAATAATCGAAAAGCTGCTTTAATCTAATAGCTTTTGCTAGGTGAAAACTAATACAGGGTACTAGTATGGGGGAGGTAAACATACTGGGTTTTATTTCATAAATTAATACTCTTTGTGTTTGTTTTGTTTTTGGGCTCACCATAAAATGGCTCCTAAAAATCCAGCATGGCTGAGAATTGTGCTGAATGAGAGACGCATGCGCAGCTGCATGAACTGCCAAGTGCCTCAATTGAAGACACAGGGGTCAAGGCCACAGTAAACTGTACACTCTTGTCATCGTGCTAATGTACCAGTGTTTGTGGGAAAGTGTCATTCCTGCGTGCGATGTGAAAGCAAGGAGGAAATAGACTGATACATTTTTCCTATTTAATGTTTCAATAATGTATAATTATTGATGGTGATACATATGACTGTTTTAAGCCTTAACGCTTCCTTTGTCAGAACTGGTATGGGTTGGATTTGCAATGAGAATAGGATGGTGATACCCTCATGTCATCTATGCTAACCAATCACAGTGCAAGTTTCTACTGAAACTGCAATATTATTAGTATAGTCAGCCAAGAATTAGAGTATAAAAATGACCCCATAGGGGGCATGTCAGCCTCAAGCCTTAAGCCTTCGAATTCTTAGAGGGAGGAGAGGAGAAGAAGCAGATCTGACACAGACATCATATGGGTTAGGTACGTGAACATTGCGGGTGGAGCCTGGGAGGAGATTGCGTCCGAAGAGAGAGAGAGGGAGGTGGGGGTTCCTGCTCATATTGTTTTTCAGAGAGTCCTTGCACTTCATAATTTTGGCAAGGCAGATCACATTCCTCTGTGGTCTTATGATGGGCGGGCAGCCTCTCTGTGTGAGACACAGAGAGACAGATTGAACAGACCAGCAGCTGATGGAACAGGTTTAGATTTAGATGCTAAAACTCTAAGTTTATGCTTTGACTAATTAACTAGTTTTGAAAAGATGTATTTGTCATATGCATTTATTTTTCTTTATGGGAGATTTTTGCCAATTATTAATTATTGAATAGCCTTGCAAACTCACTCTTGAATTATATTGTTCCTGAACTCTTTAAATAATTTTGACTGATATTTGATGCCTCATTCCCTTCCTTTATGGAATGCTTTGTATGCAACCTATACCCATCCCACTCGGGCTGACAAATGCAAAAACAGGGAAGGGTATGCCCAGACGTGGGTCCCATGCTCACTAGGCCACTGGAGTCCAGCTATCCTGGGTGGAGACGGCTGATAGCCAGAAACCGGTCCTAGGATGCTTGATTCTGGTCCGGGGAAGACATGGCTTGGCAGTTCGGGCTGGACTGTTCCCATGAGGCACAGGGTCAAGACTGATTTGCATATGGCCATGTCTGAACTGGGGTGGCTTGGTGAGCAAAATAACGATGGATTAAACCCAGATCTGTGACTTGGGGTGAATGTTTTGCCATTGTGCAACATTCCTTCCATCATCTTGTTTGTTTTGCTGTTCACGCTATGTGGGAAGGGTATGCCCAGACGTGGGTCCTGTGCTCACTAGGCCACTGGAGTCAAGCTATCCTGGCTGAAGACAGCTGATAGCCAGAAACCGGTCCTAGGATGCTTGATTCCGGTCCAGGGAAGACATGGCTTGGCAGTTCGGGCTGGACTGTTCCCATGAGGCACAGGGTCAAGACTGATTTGCATATGGCCATGTCTGAACTGGGGTGGCTTGGTGAGCAAAATAACGATGGATTAAACCCAGATCTGTGACTGGGGGTGAATGTTTTGCCATTGTGCACCATTCCGTCCATCATCTTGTTTGTTTTGCATTGACAAAACAGCAGGGAACATTACTTTTTTTGCAAACATGGCCTTCCCTTGATGTAGTTGAGGAAACGTCAAGGAAAGAAACAATAACAAAAATGAATGGAATTTATGTTGTCCGCTACCATGGAACAAATTTGTTCGCTGTACGCACCAGTAAGACTAAAAGTTGAACACCACCATTAGTTTTATTCGATTTCCACTAATAATTAAAGTCAACAGCAAAGACAGGTTGATCCACTGATATGTATCAAATGGGAAAAAATGTGACTTCACTAAAACGCAAGGGTGGAATTGCACAAACATAGGATAAAATTCCTTTAAAAAATAATTAAAGACAACCACAAAAACAGCTGCTGATAAAAGGTGAAACATTGCTCATAGGGTCTTCCATTAAAGTGTCTTCGGTTATTAATTGATCGAAAAACAATAGACAAGAATAACACAACCCCCATTACACATCGAAGTATACAATTAAATCACACGTATATAATTTAAATACAAGTAGGAATTTTATTTTTGTTCGTGATGTCTCATCAAAACTGACAACATTAATTAAAATATAACAATTTATGATATGATGTGTTTACGATCGTACAATTCGAAATGCTTACTTAATTGCAAAGACACCCTTCTCTTGATGTGCTTAGAAAAAATGTCTCTAGTTATAGGAAAATGCTGAAAGAATATATGATTTTCTTATGAAGGGGTGTGTTCTTGTTATTTTGACACACAAGATGATCAGGTTTATCTCATGAGTGTGTCATGTATAGCACTTTGGGGCATATTATCAAGCAATAGCGATAATTATCGCTATGTATGCATGGTTAGCGGCTAAAATTATATTGCCACGCTCTGACGATTTTTACCGCTGAGATACCTTGATATCATCAAGGTTTATCTCAAAAGCGGTAAAAATCCTGCGAAATGCATGAATATCGCTGAAAACAGCGATATTCATGCATTATCGTGACAATACTCTTAGTCATTTTATCCACCTTCCATTGGATAACATGGCTAAGAACTGCTCTGGGCAGGCGTTAGCTTTTGGAGATATTCGCGCTTAGCGCAAATATTTCCAAAAGTAAGGCTTTGTTGATAATTGGAGATAGCGATAGTAGCGACAGTTTCCAGTCGCTAACATCTTGGCACGCCCACTTTGCATGCCATTAGCGATAAATATCGCTGACATGCAAAGTGGGCCCCAAAATGATTGCTATCTCCTACTAGCTGTCGCTAACTGGTGTTAGCGACAGCTAGGTAATAGGACGATAAAATTATCGCCGCTTTAGCGGGAAAAAGTCCCGCTAAGGCGGCGATAATGGCCCTTGGTAATATGCCCCTTTGCTCTCAACTTGCTCTCACTGCACAGGTTTTGTAACCAATTGTTTGATTAAAATTGTCTTTTGACTGCACATAATTTCTGCATATGCCTTTAACCAGGGACCCCTGATCCATGCTCCACCAATTGCCCAGGGTCCCTGGTGATTACTGAGTTGTTCGTGTTTTGAAAAACTAGAAAAATGTCTAAGCAGCAAACATAATAGGAAAACATTTATCTTTATAACATGCTTTCCCAGAACAATAAAAATTAAGCTGCTCTACAAAAATATCGTTAAATCATACTCTCTAAGCAGTCCATAATTTCTTGACCCTTTATAACTGCAAACAGCTCTTAAAAAGCAAACAAGACAGCTCGTATAATGCTTTAAACTGATGATGCAATGTGACCAACTGCAAAGATTTACTTGGAAATATTGACTCTCGGCTATCTGCATTCCAGCCAAAGCCACACAAACAGCTGCCAGAAAAAACATGCAAGAAAACCCTTTGGCAGCACAATAAATTACACACCTCTCATCATCATACTGCATTACACTCATACCATTGCAAATAAAGACACATTGTTTTTTTTAAAACCTCTCATTCTTAAAAACTGTATATGACTTTATTTTCTATAAATACATCATTGCTTCTTTAAACGTTTAATAATTATTATACGCACATTTTAAGAATATATCCATTATATTGTCTTGAGAGCAGTTTACAAGAGAATAAGTAATAGTTTCTTATCTGTAACTCCAGTTCTCTGTTAGGGTAATTTCCATGATAAGTCATACGCTATGAATAGGCCCGCCCACCTGCGGGGAGCCAAGAGCACTACTTTATATATCTTCGTAAGTAGAGATTTTCGCATTGCTACAGAAAAGCCTCTAAAGAAACTTAAGAAAAAGACAAATAATGCAGCGTATGTACATAGGCTACAAAGGCTCATCATGAAGACATAAAAGGGCAGTACATTAAATAAGAGACCAATTTAAGCTATTTTGCAAATATCAGAACTCTCTCTCACAAGCCTGGCTTGTGAGGGAGAGAGGCTGTAAATATATGGTAAAATAGGGGCTGTGCCTTTACGAACCCAGAGACCAGCAGTATCCCATCATGCACAGGTGGTGGCAGCCACTTCATTTCTTTTTTAAGGCGATGTGAGATATATGTAGATTGTAAGGATATCTCTGTATATTCCAACTGGTAGGCGGGAAGAGCGCTTATGATGACCTATCATGGAAATTCTCCAATGAGAGAGATGGAGTTACAGGTAAGAATCTTCCTTCTCTTATAGGGGATTTCCATGTATAGTCATAAGTGTGATTAGAATCTTATGTACTTATCTACGCATCTTCCCTGGTTGTTGGTCCTTGCTGTTCAGCCAACGTGAAAGGGATGTGTGTGGAATGTTGGAGTGGTGGTGATGCAATGCAATATTTGGGTGCCGGTGAGGAGTGTCAGTTGGAGTATGGGCTGAGCAGCAGGCAGGCTGTTCTATGGGCTATCCTCATGGCTATGTGGGACCTAATTATTGATAGACTTATCTGCAACTAAGACCAAATAAATCAACTACAAAAAACGACACAGCGGCTACCAGACTTTCATTACAAAAATAGCAAGATCATCCCCACATAGCACTGTGGAAGAGACAGAAAATGAACTAGACAGTTTATGCGAAGTGGTTTCTGAGGGAAGCCTGCCCTACTTGAGCATCTGCTCTAGCTTCAGAATCTAGGCAGTAGTGCTTGGTAAATGTATGAACTGATTTCCAGTAAGCTGCTTTGCAAATTTCTGGAATAGGGATATAGTGCTGCAAAACGGCAGTAGCTGCTTTCACTCTAGTGGAGTGTGCCATAAGTCTAGCTGAGAGTATTTTGTTAGCATTTTGACAGCAAAGAAAAACACATGAGACTATCCAACAGGAAATAGATTGCTTAGAGGTGCCTAAGCCTATATGGAGTGGACGGTAGTTGACAAACAATTGGTTTGATCTCCGGATGTCCCTTGTCTTGTCTAGATAGACTTTTTAAGAACGCTTCTCACATCCAGGGAATGGAGAGTTCTTTACACTGCAGAAGAAGGAATCTAAAAAATAGTGGGTAATGAGATTGTCTGGTTGACATGGAAGTCCGAAACTACCTTAGGGATGAACTTCAGGTGAGTTCTCATTACCACTTTGCTAAAATGAAATACAGTGTATGGTTCATGCAAACAGAGTCCTTGGATATCACTAACCCTGCAGACAGATATAGCCACAAAGAAAGCGGTTTTCCAATACAGATGTTGGCAAGATGCCTTGTGTATGGGCTTGAAGGGGTCCTGCATAAGGCGTGAAACATCTACATTAAGCTCCTTGGAGGGGCGGGGCGCCTAATGGGAGGAAAAACCTTTTTCAAACCTTCTTGGAAATCCTTACTGGTGGGGACTCTGAAGAAAGGGGTTTGTACAGTACATTTTTTGCTGGCAGAAAGAGCTGCCAGATGAACCTTTATAGAAGAGAATTGCAATCCAGATTGAGTCAAATGGCGTAAATATGGACGAATTACATCTTCCTGGCAAGTGGTAGGGATCTTGTCCTGGGGCCAACACCGTATGCAAAATCTCTTTCTTTTGAAGGCATAAGCAGAACGTGTGGAATGCTGCCTTGCCTCTCTAGCGATATTTATGCAATCTTACGGTAAGTTCAATTCTGCACTAGCTCAGGAGCCATGCAGTCAAACCCACAAAGGAGAGATTCGGGTGTACCATCTGGCCTTGAAATTTCGTCAGTAGGTCTGGTCTACATGGCAGCTTGAGATGTGGATGGACAAACCGGTGAAGGAGGTCCGTGAACCACGATTGAAGAGACCACTCTGGGGGTATGAGTAATATCTTGGCTCTCGAGTGGGACAGCTTGACGAGGACTGCTGGGATCAGTGGAATCAGTGGAAAAGCGTAAGAAGTCTGCCAGACCAGCTGATCCATAGGGCATACCCCAACGTCCGTAGCTGAAAGCACAGCGATACGTAGCTTCAGCATTTTGTGTTTTCTGCCTCTGTGGGTTTCTTGGAGGAGTCTGTTGAGAGATCCTGCTTGATCATTTTGTACACCCGAAAGGTGAGTTGCAGTGACTGTAAGGCCTCTCGCCAGAAGCCATTTCCAGATTGTCTGGGCTTCATGCGACAACTAGCAGGGAGGTAAGTGGTCCAAAGAGTGGACCTCTTACCTCCCTGCTTGTTGAGGTAGTACATGGTTGTTGTATTGTCTTCTGAACAAGCAGGGAGTTGAACTTGAAGCATAGAGGAAATGCCTTCAGTGCCAGATGGTTTGAAATGCCTTCAGTGCCAGATGGATTGCTCGCATCTCCATGAGAATGATGTGGTATGGCAGTTCTCTCTGGAACCACTTGTCCTGAATATGAAGGTGGTCTATATGGGCTCCTCATCCTAGTAGTGAGGCATCCGTGACTATGTTTTGAGGAGTCCCCTGATGAAATGGTGTACAGCAAAGTAGGATGGTTGGAGAGCACCACCAGTTCAAGGACAGCTTTGCCTGATGGGATAGCTGTATCTTGTCATCCCAATTGCCTGTCAGTTGGTCCTACTGATCCTTGAGGCATTCCTGTAGGGGCCTCATATGGAGATGGTTCAGAAAAGGGGGTGGTGATGAACAGAGTGTCTGAATTAAGCAGACCACTCTTACCCAGTCCAAAGATCAGGGCTTGATCCATCACCGTTATTTAGCTCACTGCCCCATCCCAGCTCAGAACCTGGCTATATGCAAATTAGTCTGTCCCTGGCCCAGTGCATCATGGGAACAGGGCAGACCAAACTACCAAGCCAATTCTTCACCAGAAAGGAGACAAGCTACCGGGGACCGGTTTCTGGCATTTCAGCCTCGTCGGCCCGGCTTGCTTGAATCCTGATGGAGCAGTGAGCAAGGGACTCATGTCTGAGTATACCCTGCCACACCTATAGTGGCCAAAAACGATTCAGAAAAGGGGGTGGTGATGAACAGAGTGTCTGAATTAAGCAGACCACTCTTACCCAGTCCAAAGATCAGGGCTTGATCCATCACCGTTATTTAGCTCACTGCCCCATCCCAGCTCAGAACCTGGCTATATGCAAATTAGTCTGTCCCTGGCCCAGTACATCATGGGAACAGGGCAGACCAAACTACCAAGCCAATTCTTCACCAGAAAGGAGACAAGCTACCGGGGACCGGTTTCTGGCATTTCAGCCTCGTCGGCCCGGCTTGCTTGAATCCTGATGGAGCAGTGAGCAAGGGACTCATGTCTGAGTATACCCTGCCACACCTATAGTGGCCAAAAACGATTCAGAAAAGGGGGTGGTGATGAACAGAGTGTCTGAATTAAGCAGACCACTCTTACCCAGTCCAAAGATCAGGGCTTGATCCATCACCGTTATTTAGCTCCTCACCACCCCCTTTTCTGAATCATTTTGTCCACCATAAGCGTGGAAGGGTATACTCAGATGTGAGTCCCTTGCTCATTGCACCATCAGGATTCAAGCAAGCCGGGCCGACGACGCCTGAAATGGCAGAAACCGGTCCCCGGAAGCTTGTTTCCTTCCCAGTACAAGAATTGGCTTGGTAGTTTGGTTTGCCCTGTTCCCATCATGCACTGGGACAGGAACAGACTAATTTGCATATAGCCAAGTTCTGAGCTGGGATGGTGCAGTGAGCTAAAAAACGGTGATGGATCAAGCCCTGATCTTTGGACTGGGTAAGAGTGGTCTGCTTAATTCAGGCACTCTGTTCATCACCACCCCCTTTTCTGAATCATATGGAGATGAGCATCAGTTGTGAGAAAATGATGCAGGAGGCCATCAAGCCTAGGAGAGAGGATACTGTTCTTATGGTTGGATAAGAAGCTTTCATAAGAGCCTGAAAATTCTGAAGGATTGATAAGCGTCTCTCCTTCAAATGACACACTGCTTGCCAGGTGTCGATGGAGGCCCCTAGGTAGTGAAGCATTTGCGCTGTGACAGAGGCTGACCTTGTGTGGTTGACATGAAGACCCAGACGTTGTAGGAGGTTGCAAGTCCAATTGTAGTGAAGCTGAGCCTCCTGAGACGTGGATGCCTTAATCAACCAATATTTATGGGTAGACGAATACCTTGTATTTTCCAGGGATGGGCAGCAACTGTTGTCATGCACTTGGAGAATGGCCTGGGGGTTGACTTCAGGCCCAATGGCAGAACTTGGTACTGATAATGGTCATGCCCTACAACAAACCTCAAGACCTTTTTATGCTTTTGCGCAATTAGAATATTAAAGTATATATATTTAAGGTCAATGGAGCAGAGCCAATCTCCTAGGTGTAATTGAAGGGTAATCTGGTGTAATGCCAGCATCCTGACTTTTTCGCGCAAATCCATTTGCTGGCCGTTTTGAGGTCAAGAATGGGTCTGGTTTTTTTCTTGTCTTTCTTCTTGACAAGAAAGTACCTGGAATATATACCAGTACCTCGTTGGTGAGTAGGAACAGGTTCCACCTCCTTCTCGTAACAGGTAGTTGGTATCTGGATGATTTTGGAGGTATGGACAGTGGCAGACTGGTGAACCTGAAACAATATCTATTGTGAACAATATTCCTGAATTCAGGCGTCTTGTGTGATGTTTTTTCACTATTCTAGAAAATGATGTATGCTTACCCCCATCAGGGTGGGTAACAGAAGAGGGAGAAGAGAAGATTCAGGGTTTTGAACCTGATTGTTTACCTCCCTGAGCAGGCAGCTGGCTTGATCTTCCTCAAGCCCCGTTGTCTCTGGTAGGGCTGGTATAAACTTTGGTTCTGTTGTGAATGCCTTCCAGTTTGTTGGCGGCCCTGATACCAATGAGGGGCTTGAACCCTCTGTGAAGAAGAATAGCGTTGGAATAGCCTGAAGGTTTTCTTTGACTCTTTAGTTTTTTTTTAAACAACAGCTTTTAAAGTCTACATTTCTGCCTTTGTTCTGGCTATTTCGTCATTGGAGTGAGTATCAAAGAGATTGATACCAGAAAATGGCAGATTAAGACTTCTTTGTTGTGATTCTGTCTTGAGAGAGGTAAAGCAAAGCCAAGAATGCCGTCTGAGAGCAACACCGTGGAAGTATTTGTGTGCCACAAGCAGGGGAGAATGTGCTGCAGTGCCAATTATCTGATTGGAAAGCATCAGCCCTTCCGTGAGAATTTCTTGACAATCTTCACGCTTGTGTCTTGACGAAGGTTGTCTAACTGCTGCAGGGATTCTCACAGAGCTCTGTCGTATCTGCAGTGGCGCTTGCAAACTTCATTGTGGTTGCGGCAGTACTGAGCGCAGTGTGAGCTGGCGCTGACAGCGGGTGGAACATTTTACCGAGTGTCTGGCACTGGTGCGGTTGATTTAAAACCGTCCAGCGCAACTTCTTTTACTTTGTGTAGCGCCTTGGTGCGACTTTTATTTTTAAAAATTACATTCCTATTGGGGGGGTGAATTTGTGTGCTGATAAGATCTTTTTGCTTGCACCTGGCACCCACCTGATTCGGTCCCCGGTCCGTCACGGCGATTCTGTGCCGATTGAACGGAGGGATGCGACTCCTCCCCCTGCTGCCTACATAGCTGCCTGTAACTTCTGCTGCGCTGGTGAGAGCAGTGTGAGCTGGCGCTGACAGCGGGTGGAACATTTTACCGAGTGTCTGGCACTGGTGCAGTTGATTTAAAACCGTCCAGCGCAACTTCTTTTACTTTGTGTAGCGCCTTGGTGCGACTGTGATTTTTAAAAATTACATTCCTATTGGGGGGTGAATTTGTGTGCTGATAAGCTCCTCCCTGTGAGCTCAAAACGACTCGCGGCCCCCGCTCCGCGGGTGCCGCTCGTAGTCGGACTGCTGAGGATTTGTTCTGCCCGCTGAACTGCGTCCTACTTTGACTTGCCTGTGACTTGGGAGCCCGTGTGCTCGGTCACCATCCACCAACTAGGAAATCACGCCCAGAGCCCGGGAGCGGGACTGCGAGGACCAGGAGCGCTTGCGCTTCATCATTCCGCGCACCTAGTGCCTCTTCCCGCCCCCTCCTCCCTGTGAGCTCAAAACGACTCGCGGCCCCCGCTCCGCGGGTGCCGCTCGTAGTTGGACTGCTGAGGATTTGTTCTGCCCGCTGAACTGCGTCCTACTTTGACTTGCCTGTGACTTGGGAGCCCGTGTGCTCGGTCACCATCCACCAACTAGGAAATCACGCCCAGAGCCCGGGAGCGGGACTGCGAGGACCAGGAGTGCTTGCGCTTCATCATTCCACGCACCTGGTGCCTCTTCCTGCCCCCTCCTCCCTGTGAGCTCAAAACGACTCGCGGCCCCCGCTCCGCGGGGGCCGCTCGTAGTCGGACTGCTGAGGATTTGTTCTGCCCGCTGAACTGCGTCCTACTTTGACTTGCCTGTGACTTGGGAGCCCGTGTGCTCGGTCACCATCCACCAACTAGGAAATCACGCCCAGAGCCCGGGAGCGGGACTGCGAGGACCAGGAGCGCTTGCGCTTCATCATTCCGCGCACCTGGTGCCTCTTCCCGCCCCCCTCCTCCTACTTAGCCCAGCCCCCTTATGCGAACGCGGGACGCGCGCGGACGGAGGCGCGGGCGAAGACCGGGCTAAGAGCGGGCCGTTTGAGGCCGTTCGAGGACTAGAGACTGGACTGGGCCATCCCCCTTTCACCTACCTAACCGCACCCACCCTTTTGGACTACCCTCACCATCTTTGAGGTAAAATGGTGGTGACAAGGGGCAACAAAACCAAGGACCCGGGTAGTGTGGGTAAACTGCTTGGGCCCATGGACGATTTTATTACTAAGGCGAATACTTTCATTGACCAAAGTATATCCCTGATGGAAGAAAGGGTATCCTTAGATCTAGCATTCGCGAAAAGATCTTCACTTGGTAATTTGGCGAATGCTAGAACCCCAGCAGTAGGGACAAACGAGGTGGCGAGGATAAGCCGCGATAGACGTAGTTTACCCAATACTGTGGACCTGTCCGTGTCCCAACTTGCAGATTCGCAGCTAAGCACTGACTTAGAAAGAACACCTGACTTAGCTCCCCAAACCCCCTCGCAAACGAGCTCCCTAGAAAAAATCCAAGCAAGGGGAAAGAGGGAGGGTGCAATAAGCAAGAGGAAGAATGATCAAATTATTTCTACCCCTGAGCCACTAGATCAAACACCTAGTCCCCCACAGGTAGTGCTCCCTAGAACAGAACACTTAGTGGTTACCGCGCTAATCCATCATAACGATCACGAATCCCTTACCCCTATTAATCTTGATACTCAGGCCCCCATATCAATTAGTAAGGGACAATGCGACATCGCTACTCCTGAGCTGTTAAACAAGATTGCTGACCTACTTAAACTCTCTTTACTACCAATAGAACAAAGGCTAGCACAGATTGAGCTGCAGCTATCAAAGCTTATCACATTCCAACACCACAATCAAACTTCTGGAGCCCAAAAAACAGGGACAACTAATAATAAAAAAACAACCCCCCTCAAAGCCCACGAATACGACCACGAAAGCAACTAGTGTACAAATGAGTGCCTCCCATGCTACAACTCCTAATGTGTTGAAAACTAACATCACCCCTAATTCGACAAATAAGACACCTGTCACCCGACTACAGGATAACATACAGGCCCAAATTATACCTGTGTCAAACCTAGTGGCAGATAATAAGACTGTAACTAAAACAACCTCTAAAAGACCTGGGCCACAATTTCTAGCTTCTAATCCACCAGTTCCAAGACCAAATAGAAACACCTTTAGAAACGCGGGGGATACTAGACACGCAGCCGATCTGCCACCTGAGGCCTCACCTTATGTGGTGGTTATGACGGGTGCCCCAGAACTGACAGAAGACTGCGTTGAACCGGGTTGGTCCCTGATGAATAAGGCACAACATTGGCTTCAGACCAATCGTCCCATGCCTTCTAACTGGCATGGAAGGATTAGGTCAGCACGCAGAACACCATGGGTGGGTAAAACCAGGAAAACGATTCCAGGGGATTGCATAGTGATAACCTTCGAAGACCCTCGAACAGCGGAATATATCTGCTCTTGGGTGACTCGAATGTAAGTGGTGGTATTAATGTTAAACCACTTTCGTTTTTCTATCCTTTTAGGCAATTAGATGTTTTTTCCCAGGCTAGTGATTCTCCCTGGGGAGCACCCCAAGCTGATTTCCCAAACGCCAACCATCATGGGGGTCCTAGACATCATGAGCAAGAGAATCCCTGGCATTCAGTGGGCCCACGATATTATGGCCAACGATACCAGGGTGGAGGTTGGGAAGAACCGAGGCCATATATCCAGAGGATGACACACAGAGATCCAGCTCGATGGGATCCGTGGTATAACATCCCGCTGAACAATAGATTCAGTGGACTGGAAATGGTCGATTGACTACCAACAGGAGAAGAACCCATTAATCCCCATTTATCCCTCCCCACACGGAACACAAGTTCTCCTAACCAAATAGTAATATCAGCGCAAAATAATGATCGCCAATATATACCCATCCTCTTCTGGAACGTAGCTGGTCTGCGATCAAAGCTTGAGGATGGAACGGCCCAAAATTTTTTAGAATCATACAAAATAATTTGCCTTCAGGAGACATGGACCACAACAGAGCTCCATATACCAGGATTTAAAACCTTTTTTATTCCAGCAGTAAGTTCTATAATAGGCAGGCCCAAAGGTGGACTAATAGTGTATATAGCAAACACTTTGAAAAATTTTAAAGCCTCTATCGTCCACCTGGATCCCAATTACCATATTCTTTCACTCTCCCTTCTGAACAAGGAGACCATTTTATTGATCAACTTGTATAATAATTTAGATGAGGATCAGTTTATGATCGTCCTGAGAACCATACAGGAGAGAATAACTCAATTTCACCAACGGAAAGGTAGCCATGGGGCAATTCACTTACTATGGGGTGGGGACTTTAACCTTCATCCATGCCCACTGGCGAACCTACATTGCTGTGGGATTGTGGATGAACATGAAATACCCTTAATACACTTTACCCATACCAAAGCAGGGAACGCTCTAAACAGTGTGCTTTCTGAACTAGATTTGCAAATTGCTAATCGGCCAAGGGCGGATTTAAAATCCCTTCATCCGACCTATGTGGGCAGAGGTCACCAAACCACCATTGATTTTATTCTCTTGTCTTCTGGACTACTAGATATAGCCAGAAATTTTCAGATCATTAACAACACATTGAGTGACCATTCTGCCTTGAGGATGGAGCTCTATCTACCCCACTTTAAATCTCAAAACACCAAAATTGCTAACACTCTTGCCCAGAACAAGCTAGAGGTGGGGAAACAGAATGGTTTTACAATTAAGTGGGAAAAAGTTAATCCTAGCGAAACCACAAAAAAACTGGTCGAGCTGACTTATCCAAACATAATAAAATGTTTGGACCTTTCAACTAGTCACGAAGAATCAACGAACTACTTTCACCCAAAGTAACGAACAAAAATTCAGGAAAGAAAGGGTGGTTCAATCACAATTGCACCA
Organism: Lissotriton helveticus; assembly: GCF_964261635.1. Lineage (NCBI taxonomy): Eukaryota > Metazoa > Chordata > Amphibia > Caudata > Salamandridae > Lissotriton > Lissotriton helveticus. The sequence continues at coordinate 468,242,952 of NC_136062.1, forward strand.
CAGCCCTCACTAAATTAAAACACGCCGTACATAATAAACCGAGGGACATGGGACAAATCCAACTTCTCAGACGCCAATATATAGGGGAACGTAAGCAAAGAACAAAAGAGCTGAAACAAAAACTCTGGGAAGATTTACATAAGAGTGCGGTCACAAAAAACGGCGAGGCTTTTTGGTGCACTGTCAGAGCCCCCTATCTCTCTGACACAAATACCCCTAAAATCGAAGTCGCTGTAGATGAGGATACGTGGGTGGCGCATTTTTCTAAAATATTCAAAAACAATGTAACCCAAGATCGCCCCGATTACTTGACTCCTAAAGTACAATACCCAATCCCCGTCCATTTTGATATATCCGACCTATTACTGGCACTCAAATCAAGCAAAAGCGGGAAAGCCCCAGGGCCTGATGGGGTCCCGGTGGACCTTTTCAAGCATAATTTAGACCTCTGGGCACCCATCTTCACAAGAGTATGCACCGCTGCTGCTAATGAGGGAGTTCTGAACTCTTGGACCAAGTCTATAATGGTCCCTATCTTCAAAAAGGGGGACCGACAAGACGTGAGATGCTACCGTCCCATCTCACTGCTGGACTCGCTCTGGAAAGTTGTGGGGAGAGTAATCCTAGAGCGACTCCAGCAGTGGGGTGAGGACGGAGGCATCATCTCCGATCTCCAGTTTGGATTCCGAGAGGGCTTCGGAATGGTGGAACAGGCCCTAAATCTTAGCCTGTTAATGGGCAAATACATGCAGGCCAAGGGAACCACGATATACATGGTATACGTGGACCTCTCCGCAGCCTTTGACTGCGTTTCGCACTCAAAGCTGTGGTCGGTTCTATGCCACATGGGAGTAGAATCCCCTCTCATAGACTTTTTGTGGGAGCTCTATACAGGAGCCTCGGCCAGAGTGCGCTACGGACTCAAGGGCGAGCTGACGGCTCCGTTTGGAGTAGAGCGTGGAGTCAGGAAAGGTTGTGTCCTGGCCCCCCTCCTTTTCTCACTTTATACCAACAGTCTGGAGGGGGAGATGTTGAGGGGGGCCCAGGACCTCCCGCACATTAAACAGCGCCTGATTCCCGCTCTGCTTTACGTGGATGACGTGGTTATCCTTGCGCGTACTCCCCGAGAGCTCCAGCACTCTTTGAATAGATATACAACCTTCATGGGGGGTCTAGATCTCCAAGTAAACGTCAAGAAAACGTTTGTCATGGTATCAGGTACGAAGAAAAAAGGAGTAAAGGAAATCTACCTCGATAATCACAAACTCGAGGTCACCACCAAGTACCCGTACCTTGGTATCATGATGGACGATCGATTGACATGGAAGGCAGCCGTAGAAACAAGATGCCATCTGTTTAAAAGATCAACAGCGGCTCTGATAAGTTTCTCCCAGAGATTGGGGAAAAGGCCCCCTTTAGAGCTACTGAAAATATATGGCGCCAAATGTCAGGCCATTGCGCTGTATGGAGCTGGTGTCTGGGGACACACTGATTCAAGCTCCATTCAGATAGCAGAAAACGCGTTCTTAAGATTTCTATTGGCCACCCCAAAAGGCACCTCAATCTACGCCTCCCATCTAGAGTTAGGAATCCCTTACCTGGAGGACTTGATCAAGATACAACCTCTGATGCTGTGGCGGCGCATTTGGACGTCTGTGAAAAATGCGCTGACCCAGTCTATCGTAGCCGACACAATGGCTCTGGACAAGTCTTCCAGAGTAAGATGGCTTTCCTATATCAGAAACTTCCTAAGAGATCTTGGACTTGAGAAATATTACTCCCACCCAGAGGCCATAATTGATCTCTCAAAAAAGGCATTAAAACAACAAGCCCTCCACCATCTAGAGACGCTAAGAATGGCATCTGAAGCGTTTAAAACCTCGGTCATTCATGCAAATATGGTACAAATAACGTTTGGCATCCAGCCCTATTTGACACTACAGGTATCAACCTACGAGAGAATGTTGATGACCAGATTTAGGCTAGATACTTTTTTCAGACTGGTCGCGTTTCCTATGAGAAAAGGAAATGAAGCTAATAATCTTTTATGCCCCTGCGACGAAAAATCAACTCAGTCTAACCTACATGTAACTATGTTTTGCAAATTCCACCGCCCACACAGATCAATTTGGTTACTTCCTATACTGAGGAGCTGGGGCATCAAACAATGTAGACCAGCAATGCTTAGACTCCAAATGCTTGAAACTGAAACAGTTTGTTACTTTGTTCTCAATTTTTTAAAATGTGTCATGAAACACAGGCAAAATTTATAACAAGTACTTTTTTACCAGAACCGACTAATGATATGATTTAATAATATGATGTCTATCTGTCATCCGATATATGTATCAAATTTTAGTGAATCTCATCATTTTATCTAATATTGTAATGTGTATTGTAATTCTGTTCTTCTTTCAATGCCTCTTTTATGGTTTTTCATTTTAAAAGCGAATAAAGAGGTTTATATATATATATAAGATCTTTTTGCTTGCACCTGGCACCCACCTGATTCGGTCCCCGGTCCGTCACGGCGATTCTGTGCCGATTGAACGGAGGGACGCGACTCCTCCCCCTGCTGCCTACATAGCTGCCTGTAACTTCTGCTGCGCTGGTGAGAGCAGTGTGAGCTGGCGCTGACAGCGGGTGGAACATTTTACCGAGTGTCTGGCACTGGTGCGGTTGATTTAAAACCGTCCAGCGCAACTTCTTTTACTTTGTGTAGCGCCTTGGTGCGACTTTTATTTTTAAAAATTACATTCCTATTGGGGGGTGAATTTGTGTGCTGATAAGATCTTTTTGCTTGCACCTGGCACCCACCTGATTCGGTCCCCGGTCCGTCACGGCGATTCTGTGCCGATTGAACGGAGGCACACGACTCCTCCCCCTTGCTGCGTCACTTCCTTCCCTTGCTATTTAAGACTATGACCACTCGTCCGCGCAGCAGGCGAGCACGGCGGGCGCGCCGACGGCAAGCCCGTCTGCGCCCGTCCGCGGCCGGCCGGGGACAGGGGCCCGACCCCTGGCCGAAATGGGTCAGCAATACATTGGAGTGCGCAGCAACTCCGCGCCCTCTGTCCTGTATTTCCTAAAGCCTGTCTCCATAGTCTTGATGTGGAAGGCTCTAGCACCTGTAAGGAGTGTCAGTATAACTGGCACAATATTTTTACATCTAAGGCTGAGATTACTAGTCTTACATGCGGACTACTTAACACCAGATCTATGCGGAAGCATAACCTTGACATTTATGACCTGCTCATAGATATGAAACTCGACCTCCTATTCCTTACTGAGACGTGGCTGGACTCAGAACCGGACATAGTCGCTTCTCTCCCAGCGGGCTATACCATGGTAAGGTTGGACAGAACAGTGGGCAGAGGTGGTGGGATAGCTATAATTTTTAAGCAGCCACTCTGTTGTCATCTTGAACCTCTTGCTATCGTTGATAGTGAGACAGGAGCCTTCTCCATTAAGATTAACGCTAGTAACACGCTGAAGGGCTACTTGGTCTATCGCTCCCCTGGTCCTTTTACCCACTTTACTACCAGCCTCACTGAAGGTTTAACAGAAGCAGCTTTACGTAGGGACAAGTTTATGCTTCTAGGTGACCTAAATATCCATCTGGATGACCAACTGGACAAAGGAGCTACCGGCTTTTGTCAGCAACTACAATCCCTCCAATTACACATTAGATCTAATGCCCCTACTCACCAAAAGGGCCATTTATTGGACCCTATTTTTGCCAACTGGGAAGACATTGAAGTTAAGGCCCCCGTCACTATTCTCTGGTCAGATCACTTTTTAGTGCCTTTCATAATAAAGATTGGTGCTAGCAATACCCAAAATCGCCCCAATTCTAAATATATGAGTCGCAAATGGTCTGCATTTTCCAAAGCCAAGTTTCACACTGCACTGACTAAAGGCGGCAGACCAGGAGGCGAGGATGCTGACACGGCATCAGATAGATTAGAAGGTCGCATTAATAATGCCTTAGATGACATAGCCCCTCTCTGTCATAAAAATCCCGCCAGCAGACCCCAGAAATCCGCCCCCTGGTTTAGCGATGAGCTTCGTCTAGCTAAATCGCAATGCAAACAGCTAGAAAGACAGTGGAGGGTAGCCTACCTCGATCAAGCTAAACAGAGGTACATAGACAAACGTAGAGAATATCATAGCCTCATTAGGCATGCCAAAACGACTTACTTTTCAGGGAGGATAGGTGAAGCTAAAAACTCAGTCAAGGAGTTATTTAAAATTTACAAAGAAATCTCTCTCTGCGGCTCATCTGTCGACCCGTCCTCGGTCTCTGAGGAATCCTGCAACCGCATAGCTGCTTTATTCTCTGACAAGGTGGCTACCATTTATTCCACTTTTTCAGGGGGAAAGAAAAAGGGAACAGAGTTTAGGGAAAGCATACTGGAGGTTGTGGGGGTCAATAGGTTGGAATATTTATCCATCCCATCCCCTGACGGGCTCCAGCAGATATGCCGCTCCATTAAGTCAGGATCCCCCCGGGATCCGGCATCACCTAAATTTCTTGGAGAGAGTATTGAGATCCTTGAACCTTACATTAGGGATGTTTTGGATCTTTCCTTTAGATCCAATACGGTACCTAAGAGTTGGAAGCAGGCGGTAGTCCTCCCTCTTCAGAAAAAAATGAATCTTAGCTGGGACAGGCTGGACAATCTCCGTCCTATTTCACTCCTCCCCTACTTGGCCAAAGTGGCAGAAAAGGTGGTAAATCTTCAGCTTATCGCATTTATTGAGCAAGCCAACCTGCTCCATCCTACTCAGTTTGGTTTCCGGTCCCGCCATTCCACTGAGTCTGCGTTGCTTATGGCCACAGAGACCATCAGGCAAGGGGTAGATGAGGGACATACCATGGCCCTCATTCTACTTGACCTAAGCGCAGCGTTTGACACTGTAGCACATTTCACCCTGCTACAGTGTCTTAACAAAGGTGGAGTTACTGGGTCAGCGATGAGGTGGATTCAATCATTCCTGACCGACAGGGGTTTTCAGGTCAGACAAGGAGAACACTACTCACGTATGTTCTATCTTGATCAAGGGGTGCCTCAGGGCCCCACCCTATTTAACCTTTATGCTTCCCCGATAGCCACCCTTGTGGAAAGTTATGGTATCCAACTAGTGACATATGCCGATGACACACAACTGGTCATCTCACTATCACGGGCACCTGATGTTGCGGCAGTCAGCTTCAGTGCTTGCATGCAGGAGCTTGCCTCCTGGATGTCTGACAACTGCCTGAAGCTGAATGGGTCTAAAACTGAAGTGCTCGTGGTAGGGGGTGGTCCGGATGTGTGGTCCTCGGCATGGTAGCCTGCGTGCCTGGACTCCACTCCAATGTCTTGTAAACAGGCGAAAAATCTTGGGGTGATGTTTGACTCTGACCTGTCATTTGCTCCCCAGATAGATCGTGTGGTTGGGATGTGCTTCGGTATACTCAAGAGTCTACGAAAGATCTTGGACCTACTTCCTGTGGGTGCCAGACAGACCCTGGTGCATGCCTTGGTCACATCAAGACTGGATTACTCCAACCTCCTCTATTTGGGAATAACAGCTAGAAGCCTCAATCGTCTCCAGGTACTTCAAAATGCCACAGCCCGGCTGGTGCTGAGGCTCCCAAGGAGAACGGCCTCTCGAGCTGCTTTGAATTCCCTTCATTGGCTGCCGGTCAAGGAAAGGATTACCTTTAAAGCACTATGTATGTGTCACCGCATCATCGAGGGCAAGGTGCCCTACCCCCTACACTGCCTTATTACTCCTTATAGACCGGAACGTAGGCTCAGATCCTATGGCACTGGTCTATTAGTAGTCCCTAAAATTCAGAAAGCCCGAATGGGGGGCAGATCCTTTAGGCTACTGAGGAAAATGATATTTTGCCTGACCAAAATGTCCACTACATACACCCTATGTTACATACATGTGCATGTCACCCATGCATATTTCTCGTAGTGGCCTGAATCACTAGGCCTCTGCAAACATGTCCTGCAAGTCATCAAGTCTCCCAAACATTAAGCTAACATGAGGGCCCATGTATTTGCATTTTGCATTGTGCACTTTTAAATTAATATCGTACTGAACCTTTTTTTCTGTGGTTGAGCCTGAAACCACTTTCTGAAATATTGTTTTCATGACTCCTGGCACACTGAAAACTGCAGTCACGTCAGCAAGAAGCCTGCCAAGACAGTGTTATGAATAACAGTTATCTGTTTTCAGTACAGAGTGGCATCCCTGCCCGATGAGGAAAAGTAAACAGAACCCGTCCGCGACAGATAGGGCCTAACTCTCTGTCTCAGCCCCCATGCAATGAACGGAGGAATATATGCTTTTTCTGATTCTTAGTGGTGAACAACCTTTTGCTTCAGACAATACATCCCCTATCATATCAGATTGTACAAGATGTGCTTTTCGCCCTGACACAAGAGATTTCTCTGCTAGGCTGGAAGTCAGCTCTCCTCCCAGTTACACGTCAATTGCACGCCATGCTCAAGTTGCACAATTAGGGCAGAGTTCCAGCTGGTCATGCATACTCCTCCTCTAAGTACCCACCCACCTATGACACCTACCTATCACCTACCTATGACTCATCAAGTGTACACCCTCATACACGCCCACATGCTCTTATCTCTTTCTTTCTTGCTCTGCCTGGAGCGCTCCTCCCTATGTACAAGGAGTAAAATGTATATATTCTGTTCATTGTTATTAAATGTTAGATTACTCTTCCTGAACCTCAGTGGTGATGGAACATATTCTCCCTTTGACTCAAGTTATTGGAATAAAGCCCATTTTAACTTGGACACCACGGATCCTGTCTCTCATTTGATGCATGATACTTTGTTAATGCCTAGAAATTCTGCCAGGGTAATATTTTATTTACCACATGAATTGGCGCCCGAACAGGAACATGTCCCTTTCCCCACTCGCCGGAGTTTGTAGGTCTAGTCTTTGCCCCCTTCCACAGCCGTGACGGACTTTAAAGTGTACACGCCATTGGGATTTCCCGCTACTCCCTCAGGCCCAGGAGGAGGACGGACTGCGACCAGGCATCCATGTGAGGCGGTGAGGAACGCGGATCGTCTCAAACCAGAGCCCAGCCCGTGAGAGAGCAAGGTCCGAGGTCTCCAGAGGTCCACCTGTTCCAAGGCGCATGCGTAGAAGTTCGAGGCCTTCAAGTTTCAAGTCCTGCTTCCCGGTGAGTACCACTATGGGGAATGCATCAAGTTTCAAGACGGGCCCATGGTAAACGTGGGAACGGTAAAGACGTGTCTCATTTTTGAGACCGGTATGGTTGTACTGTATTTCAGTGCATAAAGTTTTTCAAGTACTTGTTTAGCTCTCTGTATCAGTTTAGGTTGTAACTGTTTTAGTGTTTAATATTTGTTTGTGTGTGAATGATTGTTGATTGTTTCAGTCTATTTTTGTGAATATTGGTTTCAAACATGCCACTGTTTTCAAAGTTACGTCAGATAGGGACCAGAAAAGGTATACTAGAAGAGTCAGTTAACATCCCGCCTAGAGACACACCTGGTCATTATATGTATAATAAGCATGGATTAGACGCCATTTTGTTTTTAGATTTATGGGTAAACTATACAAAGGACCTGGAGGAAAAGTATAGATGGCCAATCTCGGGAACATGGGATCCTGAATGTATTATGAGGGTGGAGGAAGCGCTATGGAAAAGGAAGTCAAGACCCTCTCAGAAAGATGCCATCGAATTGTGGCGCAAAGAGTCACATAGGAGAACAGAGAAAGAATTGAATAAAGCAGATAGAACTAGACAAGCTGGGGAAAAAGCCAGAGAAAAGGAACTGCGGGAGGAGGGGGAACGTGTCAAAACAGAACAGACTGATAGGGAAAGAAACGCCGTTGTTAATGGTATTTATCCCGTTCTGTCAGAAGAACTAGCTAAAGTGACCACCTCAGAAAGATCCAGTAGGCCGCGAACGCCACCACCTGTACCATATAGAGTACATAGAATAAAGCCGACAGCATCAGATGCGTTCATTTCCTCGTATCTAGACGAGTCCCTTCCAGACTACGTTAATACAGGTTTTCCTCCACCCCCACCAGCAGATCAGCTCCAGCAACTTCAGCAGCAGCCCGTAAAAGATGACGTAGGTCCCGGGGCAGTGGGAGGGGTGCCTACTGTAGATGCAGCCATTCCATTTTGTGTATATGATCCAGAACCAGGAAAGGGTTCAATGGTCGTGGTTTCACGTAGACTAAGACAAGCTGTTGCATATCTAGAGACATTACCAGACATGAAAGATCACCTAGATAGCATGTATCGTTTTATTAGAACGGGGGAGGGACCAGATAGTATAGCACAAGCCATGGCACAAAGAAAGGTAGGGTTTAAGAATCATATCTTACGTTTTATTATTAACTGCCTGATCAGGGAACAAGACGAAGGAGACGGAGATGTAAAGCCAGGTTTGATAGAATGGAGTGATCACATAGATGCCGGTAGACATGAGAAACAGGGACAGATAGATGCCATGTACAAGAAAATACGAAAGGAAATAATAGAAAGGCACAGAAAAGAGTCTGACGAGAAGGGCGAGTCATCAGCGGAAGAGGTAGAGGATCGTCAGGATCCGAAAGGCAAGATTAATTATGTAGGAAAAGCGCGACAGTTTGACAGACCCAAGTGCCTTGATTACTGTACACAAGGGCCAGCTATAAAAGAAAGGTATTCCCTTGAAGCTCTATTCCAGGCTACTGAAAAAGCACTGAAACAATGGATAGGGAGTGAGAGACCTCCCACACAACACGAAATAGAGTTGGCCCGGTCAGCCACCCAGTGGGTGTCCAATGCCAATATATATAGCAGTGATATAGTGGCTCAGACTTTCTTAAGCCTTCCACCGAACGAACAGCGTTTGGCTGGTATTTACATGGTCCAACACTTGATAACGTTGTATGAAAGTCAGCATTCTGATCCTGGTCACTTGCATAAAATACTTGACGACATTTTACTAGATAGATGGACAGGTTTAGGTACTGAATTAATTAATGTAATCCTGGATCAACGACATAAGTACATAGATTCTCTGACTACATACATGCCTCCAGTCTTACACCATGACAGACATAACGTACACATAGACAGACAGAACCCCCTACGAGAGGTTCATCCCGTCAAGAATGCGGCCAATGAGTTACAACGGGTGTATGTTTACACCCCCATAACGAAATTAGAGATTCTTGAAATGAAAAAGATGTTGCCTTGTCATGATAAAGACCCAGGGGGATTTCACCGTGAATTAAAAGACATCCTCCGCATAGGAGATTATACATACGCTGACATTCTGAAGCTATTAAAAGTACTGTTACCTGCAGGGATTTATGAAAAGCTCAAGGAAAAAGACTGGGAAGTGGGTGATAAAAAGTTAAGTTGGGAAGCATTGGAAACAGAAGAGAAAGGCAGGGCCCCAGGAGTTGGTCTTGGAGAAAGAGCTAGAGAACTACCTGAATTTCTGATACAAGTTTTGCCAAGATTATTGATTACTAAAAAGGAAGATTGGGATGCTATTTCAGCATGTAAACAAAAGCAAGACGAGGACACAAGTGATTTCTATTCTAGATTTGAGAAATGCTTTACTATTAATAGTGGCCTTAAGCCATGTAGCGAGTCATTTCCACATCTTTTTGTGAGCAAATTAGTAGAGAATTCCTTACCCCAGATCAAGAATAGAGTACTGAAGGTTGAGAGTACTTGGCAAGCAAACAGCCCTTCACAAATGTTACAGATGCTACAGTATCATCAGAATAGGATTAGGGAAGAGCAGGATCATGAAAAGAGACGCATGAAAGAGACAAAAATGAAGGTGCTGGTTGCCCAGACGGTACCGGCGACTTCAAACAAACATAACACGACACCAGTTAAAGGGAACTGTAATTATTGCAAACAACCAGGTCACTTTGTAAAGGACTGCACTGTCCTGAAACACAACATTGCTACAGGCAAGACAAAAGAGCGACAGTACACTCCTAGACAGAATAACACGCAACAGAACACGCAACAGACAGTAGCGAATTTTCCTCCACCACCGCCTGTTCATGCCACACCACAAATGTATCAGTACACACAGTCTGACTATCCAGAATATCAACAGTTCTCATGAAACAGCCTCGAGAGGGAAGTAGGCTTGCCCCTTATTGAGGTTCCTGTAGATCAAGAGGGTCCGTATGTACATAGTCGTGTTCTAGGTCAGGATCGAAAGTTTCTGATTGACACAGGGGCGAGCAGAACTACCATCAGTCATGACGAGGTTCCAGGGGCACCTCTCTCAGGCTCACAGAATGTTTCCCTGGGATTTTCAGGAAAGCCTATTGTTAATGAAGTATCAAAACCAGTTTCCCTAGGGGTTGGTCCACTGTCACGTACCACTGACCTGTTACTTACTAAGTCATGTCCAGAAAACTTACTTGGTATGAAGACATTAAAAGATCTAGGAGCAGTTATCTGCTGTTCTCCAGAAGGAGTACGACTGTTCTTGCGTGATTTTAAGGGACATTATGTACTGACTGATTTTGACCACAGACTCAAGAACGTGCCACAGATCCTGTGGGCACAAGGACCGACTGACGTAGGTTACATGGACATAACGCCACACCATGTCACACTCAAGGCAGGAGTAGTACTTCCACGTATTAGACAATACAAGTTACCACCTGACGCCGAAACAGCCTTATTGAAATTAGTTGACGAACTTATTGCACGAGGAGTAGTGGTAGAGACAGTCTCAAATGTATGTAACTCGCCTGTCATTCCTATCCTTAAAAGATCTGATCCTAGTGTACTGCCAGTGTACCGATTGATTATTGACCTGCGAGAATTGAACAAATGTGTAGTACCACAATATCCAGTGGTGCCAGACATTTCTTCATTATTGACTGCTATTGATTCAGAGGCTACTTACTTTACTGTTATCGATTTGAAAAATGCTTTCTTTAGTGTTCCCATCCATCCCGACAGCCAGTACCTGTTCGGATTTTCATTAAAAGGTCGTAGCTTTGTCTTTACAAGAGCTCCACAAGGTTTTACAGAAAGCCCTAGTATTTACAGTCAGGCATTAAAAAGACAGCTAGACAGTGTTCACATGCCTACTGACACTGCCCTACTCCAGTACGTAGATGACATCCTAATTACAGCACGTTCAGAAATAAAATGCGAAAATGCATCACTGACAGTATTACATTTTCTGGCAGATAAGGGACACAAAGTGTCCCCTTCGAAGTTGCAATTCTGTGAAAAGCAAGTGGTGTATCTTGGACACTTGCTTTCCAAAGAGGGGAGACAGCTAACACAAGCACGTATACAGCTCATTGCTAACCTTTCACAGCCCAAGACACAAAAGGAAGTACGTGCCTTTATTGGCCTCACTTCATACTGTAGGCAATGGATTCCCCAGTATGCCTTTCTAGCCAAACCACTCATAGAGTTAACTACACAGGAGGCAGGGGGGACTGTCCTCCCTTGGACACAAGAACACACCTTGGCATTTGAGGAATTAAAAAGAGCTTTATGTCAAGCGCCAGTTTTAGCGACTCCATGTTACAGCAAACCTTTTATGCTTTTTGTAACTGAAAGAGAAGGAACAGCGTTATCTGTTCTCACACAAGATCAAGCAGGAAAACACAAGCCTTGTGCTTATTTTTCCAGTACACTAGACCCTGTGGCCCAGGCTCTGCCAACATGCCTGAAATCAGTTGCAGCAACAGCCCTAGCCATAAGACAAAGTGACTCCATAGTGCTGGGCCACCCTCTGACAGTACAGGTTCCACATGCAGTGGAGGTTCTCTTAAACAGAACACAGACACAACACTTGACTGTAGCAAGACTGACAGGATATGAACTGACATTATTCCAGCCACACATAGAGATCAGACGTTGTAACATTCTGAATCCTGCAACACTTTTGCCCTCAAGTACAGTAAATGCACCACCACATGACTGTGTGGAACTAATGAATATAGTGACGAAACCAAGACAAGACCTGACAGATATTGCACTTTCAGAACCAGACTTAACGCTCTATGTAGATGGATCATGCATGAGAACGAGTGCAGGAGAGTTAGTAGCAGCCTATGCTGTGACCACTGCTACAGAGGTCATAGAGACACAGAAAATAGACACACTGTCAGCACAAGCAGCAGAGCTCATCGCTCTGACACAAGCCTGCATAAGAGCTAAGCACTTGAAAGTAAACATTTATACTGATTCACAATATGCCTTTGGCGTTGTTCATGATTTCGGGGTACTATGGAGGGAGAGAGGTTTCCTGACCTCCCATGGGACCAAGATCCAGCACGGCCAGCTTATTCAGGCCCTGTTAGAAGCCATACATTTGCCTACAGCCATTTCTATCCTGAAGTGCAAAGCTCACACCAAAGTTACAGACACCATTTCCCAGGGTAATGACCTGGCAGACCGAACAGCTAAACTTACAGCCCAGACACCAACAGACACGACAAGGACAGAGGTACCATTACTGACAACAAGTATGACAGTCAGGGATCCCACACAAGATGTACTTGACATACAGACACATGCCACCACAGATGAGATAAAGAAATGGACTGAACAAGGAGGGGTCCAGACTGACCAAGGTTGGATGACTAAGGGAAAAAGCTCATGGTTTCTCCCAGATTCTATGGTACAAGTAATCATAAATACAGCCCATAGTCCAGCACACTTAGGAGAAAAAGCAATGTTAGACAGCTTACAGAACATCTGGTTTAACAAGCACATGCGTGCAGCAGCGAAGCAGAAAGTACGAACATGTATGATCTGTTGTCAGTTCAATCCAGGTCAAGGCATCCCGGTGGAACAAGGCGTATTTCATCCTCCTGACCACCCTTTTGAGGTTCTCCAGATGGATTATATCCAAATGGACAGATGTAGAGGTTACAAGTATGTCTTGGTAGTAGTGTGTGCACTATCTAGATGGACAGAAGCTTATCCAGTTCCAGATTATACTGCTGTAACAACAGCCAGACAGTTAGTGCGCGAGTACTTCCCCAGGTATGGATTATCTCGGGTGATCTATTCAGACAACGGCCAGCCATTCTCTTCTGAATTAATGAAACAAGTGTCTCTTCTGTTAGGTTATACATGGAAGTTCCATTGTGTCCGACACCCAGAAGCAGCAGGCCTTGTAGAAAGACATAATCAGACCCTCAAGACAAAATTAGCAAAGGTCTGTGCAGAAAAAGGCGTGGATTGGATGGTAGCCTTGCCGGTTGCCCTCTTTTACATGCGTATGGTAGCACATTCCAGAACAGGCCTATCTCCGTATGAAGTGGTTTTCGGTAGACCGCCAAATATGTGGGGTACGCCTATGCCCAGAAAGATAACTGATGTTGACAGTAACATGCTGACAGATTACCTGGCTTCCTTGATGTCTGCACTACTCTCTTGTCGTTCACAGGTCGCTGCCGCCTTCCCTGACAACACCCAGGTCAAGGAACACGCCATAGTCCCAGGGGACTTTGTGTGCATCTGGAATTTTGATCGTTCCAGCCCCCTCGAGCCACGCTGGAAGACCCCGAAATTGGTGCTTCTTACCACGAGGACCGCGCTGAAAGTGGAGGGACGCAAGGGCTGGATCCATGCCCATCACGTTAAGCGGTATTTTGGACAATGTGGAACATTTGCAAAGAACATTGACTTTAATGACAATACAGACTTTGTGCCGCCTTTGCTTGAAAAGACCCCTCAGCAAGAGTATAGGTCCAAGCTAAGATCTAGTAAGTCAGACGTAGTTTAATTGTTTAAGCCCACCCGGTGGTGAATCGGTTAGACTAGTTTCTGACATGTATAAGATCACATATGAGAATAGCAAGAAGAGAGATAAAAAGGAAAAATACTGCAAGACATTACGCAGTAGATGTATTGTTACCTTGATCATTCTTTTTATTCTGTGCATTGTTATAATCTGTGTCAGTTTATTGCTACATGTTTTCTTTCCCATTTCCTCACATATACATTCATCCAGTATGCATACATTTAGTGACCTGCCACCTCATGAATTGTCATATCGACTTGCCTTGCGTAACGATACTTTTATTCAAATGTTACACCATTCTCACCAGCCCAGCAATGCAACTGATTGCTGGGTATGTGGCCAACTACCCCCTTATCAGAAAACAAAGGGAGTTCTGCCGAAATAATTTCTCGAATTTTCGGAAAAAACGCCCATTGGATAACATGGCAAATCGCACCTCCGCACAAAACATGCTTTTTCCACCACTTCCACAGCTCAGATCCTTTTCAAATTTGGCATCACAGTAGTCCAAGCGATGCCCTAAATCCTCACCAAAAAGCAACCAAATCCCTCCACTGGAACGGGTACAAATTTCCGCTCAAAGACACGCCCCCCCGCAAACACCAAACAACGCCAAAATCCCTCATCACCTTGTTAAACAGCATGTTAAAACAAATACTGCCTTCTCAATACAAGATATCAACTCTTTGGCAGCTGAAGCACAATCTTTCCCCAATGACTGCTGTACATGGGAAAGTCATGAACTCATCTCTCCACGTTATCACATAACACGTACGCACATCTTCAAAACGTTTTCTCCAAACACTTGAAAGAGATCCAGCTCTCTCCTGCCTAACGTAATGTCAACATACTCTGCACAAACCATATCCACATGGCGCTATTCACAAGCCATATTTACAAGAAACTCAACAAGTTATAATAATGACATGCTCTTCATAAACCATATTTACGAGGAGCTATTTACAAGGAACTTCACTCTCAGACGGACTTTCCTCTTCAAAACATCACGCCATACCTATTTCATTTGCGGTCAGACAGCCTATGTACATCTGCCCTTAGACTGGGGTGGGACTTGTTATATAGCAGACTGAAACAGCGTGGGAGCAATATACAGATTTCAACAAAGGTTTCTTTTTCTTTGTTGGCCCCGTCCAAAACAGTAAACTGATACACAAGTAAACAAGAACCCTGGAAGCAGTTGTAAATGTGACTGCATTTGCCCTGGCGAACTTGACCCAGGAGCAGTCTGCCAAGATACTATCTCTGTCTGCAGTGTGGCCTGGCGATTTGCGGCCTGTGTGCAACTGCTTGCGTTCCCCATCCACATGTACAAAGGATAAAGATGAAGGAATGATTCTGTATGATCAGCTATACGGTCTCATGAATATAGATGTATCCTAAAGGGTTATGTAGGAGAAAAGGAGGGAATGAGGAAAATGATATTTTGCCTGACCAAAATGTCCACTACATACACCCTATGTTACATACATGTGCATGTCACCCATGCATATTTCTCGGAGTGGCCTGAATCACTAGGCCTCTGCAAACATGTCCTGCAAGTCATCAAGTCATCAAGTCTCCCAAACATTAAGCTAACATGATGGCCCATGTATTTGCATTTTGCATTGTGCACTTTTAAATAAATATCGTACTGAACCTTTTTTTCTGTGGTTGAGCCTGAAACCACTTTCTGAAATATTGTTTTCATGACTCCTGGCACACTGAAAACTGCAGTCACGTCAGCAAGAAGCCTGCCAAGACAGTGTTATGAATAACAGTTATCTGTTTTCAGTACAGAGTGGCATCCCTGCCCGATGAGGAAAAGTAAACAGAACCCGTCCGCGACAGATAGGGCCTAACTCTCTGTCTCAGCCCCCATGCAATGAACGGAGGAATATATGCTTTTTCTGATTCTTAGTGGTGAACAACCTTTTGCTTCAGACAATACATCCCCTATCATATCAGACTGTACAAGATGTGCTTTTCGCCCTGACACAAGAGATTTCTCTGCTAGGCTGGAAGTCAGCTCTCCTCCCAGTTACACGTCAATTGCACGCCATGCTCAAGTTGCACAATTAGGGCAGAGTTCCAGCTGGTCATGCATACTCCTCCTCTAAGTACCCACCCACCTATGACACCTACCTATCACCTACCTATGACTCATCAAGTGTACACCCTCATACACGCCCACATGCTCTTATCTCTTTCTTTCTTGCTCTGCCTGGAGCGCTCCTCCCTATGTACAAGGAGTAAAATGTATATATTCTGTTCATTGTTATTAAATGTTAGATTACTCTTCCTGAACCTCAGTGGTGATGGAACATATTCTCCCTTTGACTCGAGTTATTGGAATAAAGCCCATTTTAACTTGGACACCACGGACCCTGTCTCTCATTTGATGCATGATACTTTGTTAATGCCTAGAAATTCTGCCAGGGTAATATTTTATTTACCACACTACTCGCAGCCAAGAGCTGGAATATGTTGCCGATGGAGTTGCGTCTCGAACCTTCTGAGGCAAAATTCCGCAGAGCTCTTAAAACACATCTCTTCCGCTCAGTACTGATGTAATCTCCCTGTTCTGGCCACATCATACCTCTCTCTCAGCGCGGGGACACGCCGGGGCGCGTAACCAGGCACTTTAGAAAATTCCATACTAAATAATAATAATAAGTACTGCAGACATGCAAATACACAGAGCCTAACTTGCTAATCTCTTTATCCAGAGGAACGGTGGAAGCAGGAGTCGTGGCATGATGTTTCTTTATTGCCACAACAATGACTGAATATGGCGTTGGGTCTGTATGGAGAAAGGTAGGATCCTGCTCCGTAGGATGGTACTTCTTCTGAAGCCTTGATGGAGCTGGCTTAACAGAAGATGGGGTTAAGAAGAAGTCCACAGCAGGTTCTAAGAGCCCAGGAACCAGAGGTTGTAAAGGTTTTGGCACTGACCTATGCTGGAGGGTCTTGAAGATCACTGATGTAGTCAGTGTTGAAGTGGACATCAGGATATTTCGTTTGGCAGCACCCCTCACCAAAACATATTGGAAGGTAATAATATCATCCACTGGTGAGATGCGGAGAGGAGGAGATTCTGATAGAGTGGGAGAGTATTTCCTTGTACTTGTTGATGAGGTCCCGATAATGTGTCTGGAGCGAAACCATGAATGGTGACAATGTGAGTACCTGGATGATTGTGATGAACTTCATCTATGATAGTGGCCCTTAGAATGATGACGTGAACATGACGAGAGCCGGGCCTTGGTGCAGGATCTAGTGGCACTGGTGGAGGTGGGTGAAGAGAAGGCCAAGATGTTGGTTTTGGCACTTGAGGTTGGGGAAGAGAAGGCTGTGGGAGAGGAGAAGATGGTGCTGCTCCTGTGAAGCCAAGTATGTCCAAGAATAATTTGAATCTGGAGAAGTGTAAATACATCTCCTTTTTCTCCACGCTTCTTGGGGAATTATAGAGGCCGAAAGAGTCCTTGGAGTCGATCTTACTTGGTCTCTGGACATTGATCTACTTATCTATGGCAAATGATGGCGACGTCTCAAATTGGGAGTGTGCCTCGCCGGTGACTGATGGTCTCGCCATCGATTTGTTGACATTGATATTGATATTGATCTTGACAGCAGTAAGTGAACCTGATAGTCAATGGGTCCCTCGATGTCAAACAAGATCTATGGGTAGACATTGAAGTCATCGACATTGATACCCCATGCCTCACTGCTGATCTGCAGCATTCTGTCGACATCGAATGGGTAGACGGTGAACAGATCGGCTGCATACCTCTTTTTGAAATTGATGTCCTTGACGTCGACCGGGACCGAAGGTGCTTTTTTTGCTGTTTTCTGTCTGGGACAGACTCCAGAGAAAGATGAAAGTGCCCTGCTATAGAATTGACCCCCTCCTCACTCAGAGATCCCACCTGCAGATTGTGTCTGCTGTTTTCACTGCTCCTCTGCGCCCTGAAGGCTAATCTTCTCCCTGTCGCGAATAGTGCTTCTGGAAAAGAACTTGCAGAGCAGCAGGCCTTAAGGACATGGTTGTTGGGAACACAAAGAATACATTCTCGGTGAGGATCTGTGTTTTTTCTCCCACATTCATAGCATTTATTAAAAAGAGATGGCATTTTTTAAGTGAAAAAAACACTAATACCTGTTAGAAAATTACAGAAAAAAAGGTAAGGAGAGAGAAAAACTTTGAGTGAAGTAGTTGCTATCAAAATTCAGATGAGTATTTTAAGGAAAAATCCAAGAATTGCCAGAGTTCAATGCTCCCAGGTCCTTCACCTGGAGCCGGAGAAAAGAACTGAATTAACTGCCACCACCTGTACATGATGGGATACTTGTGGTCTCTGGGTTGTTGAGGGCACATCCTCTATTTTAGCCATATACTGACAGCCTATGAGGCTACTCTGTCCTACACTACTCAATATCTATCATACAAGGAGTTTGTGAGGGATAATTCTGATGTTTGTCAAACATCTTAAATTGTTCTCATATTTAATATACTGCCCTTTGTTGACTTCATGATGAACAATTGGACAGTTATAGCCTATGCATTTTGGATGCATTTTTTCCTTTTTTTAAGTGTGTTTACAGGCCTTCCTAAAGAAAGGTGAAAATCGCCACTTAAGAAGTTATATTAAAGAAGTGTTCCGAGCTTAACGCTTATACATGGAAATCCCCTACAAGAGAACTTGCTCTTCAGGTTTAGCATGAAATCGCCATATAGTTGAACCACCGCCAAACAAAAGGAGTCAGATCTGGGTGGAATCCTTCATCGTTCTTTAGCTCACTTCGCCACCCCAGTTCATACCCAGCCATATGCAAATAAGTCTTTACCTTGTCCATCATCTCCTTGTGTATGCTTTGTTCGTCCTAAGTTGGCAGGCTATACCAGGCCGTGGGTCCCTTGCTTACTTTACCACTAGATTCAAGCAAGCCTGGCTGGTTAGGGGTGTTACCCCAAAACCGGTCCCAGGATGCTTGTCTCGGGTTCAGAGAAGACCTGGCTTGGCAGTTCGGGTTGGACTGTTACCATGAGGTACAGGGTCATGAATGATTTTCATATAACTGGGTCTGAACTGAGGTGGGGAACTGATCTACAGAACGATGATGGATTCAACCCAGATCTGTTACTGGGGGTGAGGGTCTGAAAAGTTTTGGAGCTCCGTCCATCATCTCCTTGTGATCCACCGGCTTTAACCAGTCAACAAGGAAAGGTCACTGACACAACCTAACAACATAATTAGTTGTCTCAAAATGTGTGCGAATTCAGCAAATCAATAGATTTGCACTGACATTGGAATGAAGCCCACATGAATAGCGAATTTCCTTTTGTTGATACATTTTACATAAGTGCTGTAAAATCGATACCAAGTCCTATTTTTAGACGGTTGTTTAGACTGAACACTTGATAAATTACCTTCAAAGTTTCACAGCAGGATAACTTGTCCAAGTACAGTTCGCCATTTGTCAGTACTGGAATTGAGGCAAAGTCATAAAGCTAAAAGTCTTCTAGGGACCTACGGTGATCACTCAACTTTGTCATATGTAACAAAATACGAATTTATTGGGGACCGGTGTTTCTTGAAATCTTCAGATGAATCGGGCTTACAACAACTCCTAGTTTTGATTGTATCATTCTCCCCCCCCCCAAAAAATCGATTCCTTTACAGTTTAGCAGTATTGTATTTTTCAAGTATTAACATCTAGAACATACACTTGCAGGCTATGGTAAGACCAGGCCTTACCGAATATTTCTCTCACTCTATGAGGGTCACCGTTTTTACACATAAGTGGTCTGGAGAAGTCAAATATCAATAATAATGTTAACAGAAAACAGTTATTACAAATCTGGGCTCCAATTATCAAATGAAAGCTTTTCTTAACCTTTGAGTTCAGCTGAAGAATTCTTGTAAAATCCTAATCTCCCACGTGACCAACTGGTTCTGCAAGTACTTTTAAATGGTTTATCAAGTATTTAAATCAAAAGTTTAAGATTGTTGCTATCTTGCCACTAAGGATGTTGATGAATTATGTATAAGTCCTCAACTTCCACCTGGAGAACACCAACAACAACTCCACCACCCTGCTCGACAACGTCGTACTCAAACAGCTTTTCACAACACCCACCCACTCCGCCAGACACAAGCTCGATCCTACCTTTTCCGCCAGCAACCATGTCACCGTCAGCCACACCAACGAACTCCACTGGACTGACCACCGCTGCATCCACTTCTCCTTCGAGAAACACACCACACACAACCACCCGCAACGAATCCCCCACTGCAGCTGGAACAAGATCACAGAAGACCAGCTAATCACCACCCTCGCCCGAGACCCACTAACCAACCGCACCGACCTCGAAACAGCTGCCCGCAACTTCAGACAATGGAACGACGACTGCACCAAATACTCTTGCACCGATCAAGAAACCCTCGAACAGATGCACTGAAAGAAGGGCCATCTGTATCACCACCAACCTCCAGGCATCCAAGCAGACATGCCGAAGACTCGAGAAGAAGTGGGGCCATGAACAGACAGCGGACTATCCCGCAGCCCTTAAGAACGCCAGTCACAAGCACCACCAAGTCATTCGAACCGCCAAAAGGACCTCCTTCAAGGAACACATCAACAACAACGCACACAACAGCAAAGAGCTCTCCAACATCGTGAAGGAACTCGCCAACCCCAGCTCCAGCTCTAATGACATCCCACCATCGCAAGACCTCTGCGACTCCCTAGCCACCTTCTTCCACCGCAAGATCGCAGACATTCACAACAGCTTCAACACCCAGACCCCATTGACACCTCAGACTCACCCCCCCGCAACTACACCGGCCTCCTGCTCTCCTGGAACCACGTCAACGACTACAGCACCATCAAAATCATGAACACTATCCACTCACCATCCGACCCCTGCCCTCACATCTTCAACAAAGCGAGCTCCATCATCGCTCCCCAACTGGGGAAGATCCTCAACATCTCCTTTGAGACCTCCACCTTCCCGGAGAGCTGGAAACACGCCGAGATCAACGCCCTCCTCAAGAAACCCAAGGCAGACCCAAAGGACCTCAAAAATTTCCGGCTAATCTCCCTGCTCCTGTTCCCAGCGAAGGTCATCGAGAAGACTGTCAACAGGCAACTGACCCGCTTCCTCGAGGAGAACAACACCCTGGACTCGTCCCAATCCGGATTCCGCAGCAACCACAGCACCAAAAGCGCCCTCATCGCTGACACTGAAGACATCAAGACCATGCTGAATAACGGCGAAACCGTGGCCTTCATCCTCCTGGACCTCTCTGCCACCTTAGACACCGCCTGCCACCACACCCTACGCTCATGCCTCCACGACGCAGGGATCAACAACAAAGCCTTGGACTGGATCACCTCCTTCCTCACCAGCAGAACCCAGAGAGTCCGCCTACCTCCATTCCGATCCGAAGCCACCAAGATCACATACGGCGTACCCCAAGGATCATCCCTCAGCCCGACCCTTTTTAACGTCTACATGGCACCGCTCACCAACATCATACGATCACACAACCTTAATATATCTCATATGCCGACGACACCCAGCTGATCCTCTCCCTCACCAAGGACCCCGCCACCACCAAAACCAACCTCCACAAAGAAATGAAGCCCGTCGCCGAATGGATGATAAACAGTTGCCTGAAACTGAACTCTGACAAGACGGAGGTCCTCAACCTGGGCCCCACCACCCCCTCCGCCTGGTACGACTCCTGGTGGCCGGCTGCAATGGGAGACACACCGACACCCAACGACCATGCACGCAACCTGGGGTTCATCCTGGACTCATCACTATCAATGATCCAACAAGTTAACGCCACTATCGGAGTATGATGTAATGAAAAAAGGGTACTAGGCAGATTGTATACATTTATGTTTTTGATACCTGTTAATCTCGAGAGAATTGTGAACATGTCAGAAGGTTTTTATCGAGTGAGGAGAGTAATAGACAATCTATGCGAGTACTATTATACAAGATATAGATCCGTTAAATATATCACACGGTAGACTGATATAATGAAATTAATAGATTGGGAAGAAATTAGGAGACCGATGATGTACACGAAGACAGACAGATAAAATACGCAACAGCACAATTGTCCTCAGAGAGATTCGCCTAGGTTTCTCGTTTGACCTATATGGTGCTCAATTAAATGCAAAATAACTATGTCAGTTGCCATTATACAAAGTTATACACATATATAGGACTATCAATAGTCCGTTATATTGGCAAATTTTTTTTTTTTAATTTATTTTAAGAATTTATAGAGCGCGACTGTCACCATTGCAGGCATCCTGGCGCTGACAAAATTCAAACCAAGGTAGAAAAGAGACAGCAGAGTATGCCTGACCAGCGAAGCTAGCCAGGGAAAAGCCAAGTTTTTACCTTTTTCCTAAACTGCAAAAGTTCATTAGTGGCCCTAATCTCGATGGGGAGAGTGTTCCAGAGTCTGGATGCAGTCACCTGAAAGGATCTGCCACCAGCTCTGACCTTCCTAAATCTGGGAACAGCTACCAGTTTAGCATCCGAAGAACGAAGGTGTCTGGAAGGAGTGTACCAGACGAACTTGGACCTAAGGGGAGCTGGGCCACATCCGTGAAGAGCCCTAAACACAATGCAAAGGGCTTTGAATTGGATCCTCTGTCTAAGAGGAAGCCAATGTAGTTTTGCAAGGGCAGATGGACCATGAGATCTCCTAGGCAGTCCCAACGCCAATCTCGCCGCCGCAGATTGAACCCTTTGGAGTCTGTCCAGTAGGTACTCAGGGGACCCGAGCAGGAGGGCATTACAATAGTCCAACCTGCTCAGGATGGTACATCTAACCACCTGGGTACGAGCGTGGGATGGTAACAGGGGCAGAACCTTCCTAAGTGAGCGGAGAATGGCAAAACAGCAGGCCGATGTTTTCTGAACATGGGTATCCATACTGAGCCCATGATTCAACATAACTCCCAGGTTACGGACAGAGTCCGATGGCCGGACAATAGAGCCGGATTCCGGGGGCCAGAAATTGTTGGGAAACGGACGGGGGATCCTTGTTCCAGCGCTAAAAAGCACTTCAGTTTTCCCGGCATTAAACTGAAGCGAATTCGCCTTTAGCCAGCTGGCCGTATTCCTGAGGCAGTTGTGTAAGACCTCCACAGAGATGGACTCCTCTCCTTCCAAGGAGAGGATCATCTGCGTGTCATCGGCATAATTAACAATTCGAATGCCAAAACCTTTAATAAGCGAAATTAGTGGCCTAAGGTAAATGTTAAAATGGATAGGACTGATGGCAATCTTACGTATAATACTTTTTTTTAATAGGTATTTTTATTAGGCATCATTATTATTTTGAGGAAATAAGCCACTATAATAACTGATTCAATTTATCCCGTGAAGTCGCAAACGGGTTAAGTTCACTTCAAGATGGCGCTCAAGATCTGATGAGCACTCGTGAGAGGTCGCGAAATCACAGCCTTGTCTACGGTGTTACATAAACAAACTGAATCCGCGGGACACCTTTAGGACCGTATTTGCGATAGGAATCAAAGGAAAGTTGGACAGTTCAGAGACCGTAGCCAAGTAAGATTTGAGAAGTTTCAGATAGTCATTTCTCTAAATTCACGAGGAAGGTTTCTCTAAAACAATCACTATATTTGCTATACATGCAGCACTGAGATGCCATAGACGAATACGGAACACGCGATAACTTCGCAATAGGAAAAAAACACACACAAACTTTAAAGAAAGCTGGAGAGTTTGAAGATTACATCCTGGTAAGACTCGAGAAATTTCTAAAAATCTTTAATAACGCATTCTTAGCACAACCATGAGGTTTATATTTTATACATTATACAGGCATTTCGAGGAGGCGCAGACAAGTATAGCGGCCTGAGAACCAGTTTCAAACATAGTGGTAAGATTTTATATAGTCACGGGTGAAGGAAAATTTAGCTTCACAAAGTCCACTTCGAGATTGCATATGAAAATGTACTATGTTTTTTCAGCTTTTGACGCTTTCCGACCATAGAATCACGTTCGGGATGGCAAATTCGCCTATCCAAGCAACAATAGAAAAACGGTTTTGAGCTGGAAACAGTTCAGTATGTTTCGCAATCAGTTACATCACTTTTAATCACGTGACATCACGTTGGGTTTAATGGTGCACTCGTATCACACATGTAGATAGCACATTTAAGATTACTATATTAAACTTCTGATATGTATAGTGAGTCACAGCATAAGCTCTGAAAATGATAATGGTTAACATTCAGAGACTGTACTTTCATACGAAGACGGTTTTGTATATGTACTTTGGACATGTAATGTTTGTTTAAACATAAGGCCAGGAAATGATAACAATCAACGCTTAGAGATTTCAGCATATGTAGATTGTTCTGTATATGGACTTCGTAAAGCCAGTTACTGCAATTAATGTGTATATTTTCACAGGTTTTCCCCTGACGAAGGGACCGCCAGTCTCGAAATGCATTGGGCTGGATTCTGAATCCTCAATCGTCGTATATTGATGTATTGTAATCGTGAAATGTATTAAGTTATAGAGTTATCAATTTATAAAGGAGATACAATGTTGAGATATTACTAATCATGCAATGAGCAATAAATTGCATTTATGAGTATGTCAACAAAGCCTTGCTAAATTTGTTACTAAACAGTGGATGATAGGAAGATTTAGATAATATTTAACCCCATAGCTGTGCACGTTTAAGTCCAGGTTGCCCGAGCGGGACCTGGCCACTTTTGAGTTACAGGTAGAGAGAGCCATCCTGAATAAGCTAAGCCCCTTGGCTCTATTAACAGCAAAGATACCCCCACACATCCAAGTCCATTTTCAAAAATACAAAAATCGCACTACTAAAGGTAGATAAGAAGCAACACATGCCAGGCAGTCATAGGCAAACGTAGCACGCCATAAAGTTTAAAGTGAAAAATGGCAGGTTCAAATCAATAAAGTAGGTGTGCACCATGCACTCTTTCACTCTCTCTACCTGTAGCCATACCGGCTTACAGTCGGCGGGTGGTGATATCCAGTATGAGCCTTGTTTTGCCAGAAAGGCTACCTGAAATATTCTGAAGTCTGCTAGATTTACCCTTCCTTGACTTTTAGCCAGTCTTAGTTTTTTGGTACTTATACATGCTTTCTTCTCTCGCCAAAGGAATTTAGAGAGCAGGATGTCAACTTTGCGGTGGAAATCATCTGTGAGGAGGAGCGGGAGCATACTGATCAGATAGTTAATCATTGGGGTGATCATCATTTTAATAGTTTCGATTCTGCCACACCATGTTATGAATGTTGGGGACCAGGAGTTTCCTAATCTTTTCTAGTAGTAGCGTCTCATTCTGATGCAGCGTGTCAATTAAGTTGCTACCAAAATTTATACTTAGGTATTTGATATCTTATTTGCCAGGCTAAGCCCGACCCCCCCAGGGAGTCTCTTGTGCAATGAATATTTTGTGGTTTGCATTCTGTCTTGTCTCTGTTTAGTTTATACCCTGAGACCCCGGAATATTTTGCTATCGTATCCATCAGGGCCTCAATTGACGTCTTTGGTTGTTCAGTTACTATTAGTATGTCATCTGCAAAGGCAGCTAATTTGACTTCAACTCCATTGATATCTATCCCTCTTATGTTCGTATTTAATTTGATATCTTGGATTAGGGGCTCTAGTGCAAGTAAGAATAATGAAGGGGATAAAGAACATCCCTGTCTAGTGTCTTATTGCGGTGTAAAAGGTTCAGAGAGAGACCCATTAACGAAGATACTGGCTGATGGTTTCCCGTACAGAGCCATAACCATCTGTATGTATCCCGCCCCTAAGTTGAACGATAGCATGCAGCATTTTTGGAAAGCTCAGGAGACTCTATCGAAGGCCTTCTCCGCATCTAATGTGATAGCGACTGCCGGTTCAGATTTCATGGCCGCATGTTCTAGTATGTGGCAGAGAAGATGGGTGTTGTCATTAGACATTCTAGTACATAGGAAACCAACCTGGGAGTTTCTTATTAGCTTTGGGAGAAAAGAGTTGAGTCTGACTACCAGTATCTTAGCATATATTTTGCAGTCCACGTTGATAAGGAATATGGGTCTGTAGTTTTTTGGTGACATTTGATCTTTCCCCTCCTTTGGGATGACTATAATGTTAGCTTCTGACATGGTTTGTGATACTGCCCCCCTGGACGCTGAGTGATTAAAAACTTGTTTCATGGTTGGTTTCAGCTGATCTAAGAAGGTCTTGTAGAAAGCGGCTGTAAACCCGTCCGTCCTGGGGGATTTATTTTCTTTCAGTGATTTGACAGGCATTTCAATTTTGGTATAGTTAATTTCTTGACCTAGCCGAAGTGTGTCCTCGGCGCTTAGTTGCGGTAACATGAGTCTATCGAGGTATTTTGTACACTCCTCTAGATTAAGGTTCTGTTCGTTTTTGTAAAGTTCTTGGTAGAACTCTTGTAAGGTCTTTAGGATGTCCTTATGTCTTGTATGTGTTTGGTTCTTAGAGTCTGTGATGGAAGAGATGGCAAATTGGTTGCGTTTGTGTTTGAGGTAGGAGGCAAGGAGTTTCCCTGCTTTATTGGCTAGGCAGAGGTTAAGGGCTTTGTATTTATTCATTCACAGTCAAATGAACACAAAATAAGTACGAATACAACTAAATACTGAGTGAGGGGGGAACTTTCTGTCCAATTTCAAAAGGCCAAAAAAGTCACAGCAACATATAAGTGCAGAGGAGCACAGTCTAGAAAGTAGAGGGAAGATCATGTGGAGGGAGCGAGACAGGCAGACATCCAATGCCTATAAAAAGATACCTTTTTTGGTCTAGTGCCACAAAGATAGACACTGACATCTTTCAGTACCAGCCATATTGTAAATGTTCCGATTAGATAAAACTGTGCATATTTCAAAATGTGTGCACTCATGCTCCATCAGCAGTCCATGCAAAAAGGTAAATGTAATACTACTGGAATGGTGTGAGAGACGTCCAGAGCATTGGGATATTTGGGATCATTTCTATATAGCTTAGAGAACATGTGCATTGTGCAGTTTGCAAACTCATTGACAGTGGTGGTCACTTCACAGGTGGAATAAATGATGAAGAAAAATAATAAACCGCAGTTCCATATTTATCTACTAAAAGCAAGTGATCAAAGCCCAAAATGGGCAAAGATGCCTCAAAAAATAGCACTGAGCAATGGTAACCTTACCCTCCAGCAGACAGAAAAACAGGAATATCACACACATCCAAGCAACAAATGCTCTACACAAATCAATAACAGGATTTTGTGGGCCACTATACTATATAAGCCAAATCTTAATATATCATCCACCACTAATATTGACCCAATACGAAATACAACCAAATACAACTTCTAAAACCAAAGTTCAGACAGTTGAGCAGTACTCCAGACAATTGCTAGAGGACCATACAAATGTCAGTGAGCTATTCTAGTGCACATAACATAATAGCAGTTGTCTTTTATACGAGTCATTTTGTCTTTTATACAAGTGCTTTTGCAACAGATACAAGCTGTCCATCCCTCATAGGTGCAAGTCAAACATTTTACTATTTGTTCTCAAATCTATGACCATTGGTGCTCAAATAAAGACTCTACCTAAGTGCTATTCACTTAGCTATGACATATTACAGTCAGATATATATATATATATATATATATATATATATATATATATATATATATATATATATATATATTCACAATTTTTCTGGTTTTGTACGAGTGAAATGTCCAACTTACTATAAAGTCCCTGAAACCTATGGTTTTTCAGTGAATTTCTAAGGTTTTTTGAATGCTAATTTCTAACTATGACGTCTCTGAAACCTATGGTTTTTTCAGTGAATTTCAAAGGTTTTTTAAATGTTAATTTCTAATTATAATGTCCCTGAAACTTATGTTTTTTTCAGGGATTTTCTATGGTTTTTTAAAAGCTAATTTCTAACTATAATGTCCCTGAAACCTATGTTTTTTTGTGAATTTCAAAGGTATTTTAAATGCCAATTTCTAATTATAATGTTCATTAAACCTATTGTTTTTTCAGTAAATTTGAAAAAAATTGATATTTTGTAACTTTAATATCCTAAAAAACAGTTTTTGTAATTTTTTGTGTTTGTAATTAAAAATATATAATGTCTTCTTTTTTTATTAAATACATCGTGTACCTATCTCGGTGGATGCGCGGATACAAAACGCCATATTGGTGAATTCATGAAGGATTAGCGTTTCAGCCAACCCACTCCACTTACGCTTAAAGGGAAGAAACATCATCATTCATCATTTTCATCTTCATTTCGACAACGAAATGTCATAAAAGAGGACACAGTAGAATCACAGCATACATTGTTACAATTTTTACATAAAATTACAGGAGTAGAACTTGGCATAAAACTTATTCATCATAAAAACATTATCTACAGTTAAATAGAAAATCGACTCAAGGTCCCTCTGGTCACTAATACCCTTTAAGCACCCTGAAGTTGTAAACAAGTACATTAGATCTCATTTTACCACATACTTTTTTCTGATGTTCCACATGGCAGCTAAAAATTTCGTTACAGCAAAAACAATTACTGGAGATAAATCTGTTTTTAATATTCGATAGGAGTGAAAACACTGCCTAATCCCCAAGTTTTTGCAAATTGGAACAATCCACTTCTTCCCAGGTGTCTGATAGGAAGGACAGAAGAACACTACATACAGATAATTTTCTAACTCCGCGGTGCAGGCTGGACAATTTTTGGGGGTATGGGGGCGCCATCGGCTAGTGAGGCCTCTAATTGGTAGAGAGTCATGTCTCCATTGGAGATACAACTTCCTAAGACCAGTGGGGCTGATATCATCAAGGGCAGTCTCCAATTTATAATAGTCTTTCACTGCCAAGAATGTGCTCGACAGTGTCCCCATTTGGACATTCGATAAGCAAGCAGACAGATTGTGATCATAATACAGACTAACTAGCTCTTTACGGGATATGCCACTACAAGCTTGTTCTGGGTTAATCCACAATAAAGGGCAACCTAACCTCTCAAATTCCTGCCTTATATATTTTAACCAGGGGAGTTTCCAGACTTTTGGGAGTTTTAACAGTTCTGAAAGCTCGTGCCTGTAACTGGCGAGTTCTGGGGTTACCCAGAGTCGCCTCCAAAAAGTTAAGGGCTTGAGTCCCAGTTCCTCCTTAAGTGATCTCCGTCCCAGATCAAGCCTAAGGGGGAGCAGGGGTGTACTAGGGGGTAAAGATACCAACTGCCTAAGAAACCTATTTTCCGTGACAGTATTTTGCTGGGGGACAACTGTGGCCCCGCAGTTCGCCTCCATAAATCACCGCTCCCCGTGCCTGCATTTTATAAATTTCAAGAGGTGGGCCGATGGGTTTTGACGTGGATTTTTTTTTGTAGTTCAAGAATCCCCCCCGCTTTTTGAGAGAGCTTTAATTGAGTTTTCATCTGGTGTTGAGCCCAGGTCATATTTTCATTAAGAGTTAGACCCAGATAGTCAAACGTCTGCACTCTTTCCAGACGAACACCGCCTAGGGCAGGATTTGGCCGTGATGTTTTCGGAGGATTGAAAATAATGAATTTCGTTTTGGATGTATTTATTTCCAGTCCCCGATCATGACAGAACGAGACAAAGCCATCCAAGACTCGCTGTATACCCATCGGAGTCTTAGCGAGTAACAGGGTATCATCTGCGAACATAATCGCAGAGATCCCTGAACCAGCGAGCCTTGGGGCATCTCTGTTGGGGACCGCGTTCAGATGAGGGATTACTCCATTGACATAGAGGCAAAACAGGGTTGGCGCCAAAACGCAACCCTGCCTTACCCCCCTTGCCAACGGACAAGTTAGATGACAAATTGCCTTTTCTCCCACACCTGACCCTTGCGAAATTCTGATTATGGAGTCGTATTATGATGTTCAAGAGGGGGATTGGGATGCCTAAGTCCCCTAAAACGCTCCAAAGTTTCCTTCGTGGGACCAAATCGAAGGCCGCACGGAGGTCTACGAAAACAGTATATAGTGAACCGCCCTTCACTTTGACCGTTTTCCAGAAGAGCATGGTTAATCTGAAAATCTGGTCGGTGGTGGATACATTCTTCCTAAAGCCCGCTTGGTACTCGCTTAAAATTTCAAAGTCCTCTATCCAGTCCAAGAGGCGGTCCAAAATCAGCCTAGCGAAGAGTTTCTGAGATACATCTATTAGGCTGATTGGCCTGTAGTTGGCTGGGAGCAGAGACGACCCCTTCTTGTAGATAGGGACCAACTCTGCTCCCAGCCAAGTGCTTGGGACTGCCATTCCCCCCAAAACTGCAGTAAAAATTGTTAAAAGATAGGGAGCCCAAATCTCGGGTTCATGTTTATAAAGGTCGCCCGGGAACCTTATCCAACCCTGGGGCTTTGCCCACAGGGAGCTTAGCTATAGCAGCCCGGACCTCGCCTAAAGTGAACCTAATCTCGGATGAGACAGGGACAGGAACGGTCAATACATCAGCTGGGGGGGAGTTCGTGCAGGAGATATCCCCCTTATACAGGGTAGTAAAATGTTCTTCCCATACCTCTGCAGCAATGTTTGGTGCTACTGCCAGCTCTGGTTCAGCCGAGCCAGTGCTCACAATCTGCCAGAACTTCCGTGCATCTTTAACCACCAGAGCCGATGTTAACTTTGCCCAATTTTCATTTCCCCACTTAATCTTAGCATAGTGGATTAGGTTCCGGTAAACTTGCCACCTACTCTTTATAAGTTCCTTATTATTATTCTGCTTTAATGCGGCAAGGAGTTCACTTTTCGCCAATCTGCATGCCCTGTTGTAACAGGATGGCTTCCTTCCAGCCCTTCCTCCACAAGGACCTGGGGGATTTAGAATGTCTGACAGGCTGCGTAGTAATGCTTTATTAAGTTCTCCCAACCTTTCATAAAAATCATTCGTAGAATGCTGTTCAATAAGAGCAACTACGTCAGCCAGTGCAGGGATTACCTGGGCATACAATTTAGCTAGCCCATTAGGATTTTTGATCAACTTATCCCATCTTACCCTGCGTCTATTGCTTGACAGGGTGGCCATGTTGGGTGTATCGGACTGCAATGATAAGCTGCCCTTATGAATGCCAGGTATGATAAAATCCAAAATTAGAGGGTTGTGATCGCTCTCCCCCCTGTATGTAACCCTGAAGTCTAATATTCTATTCCATGCCCTACACTCAACAAAAATATAATCAAGTCGTGCCTCCCTCCCTGGCTTGTTAAAGGTGGACACGGGCGGGTTATCAGACTTTGTACGGCCATTACATGCCCTGATCGAATGGCTCAGCGTGAGGGAAGTGATTTGAACGGCCAAGGGAGTCCATGTCCTTGCCGAAGGGCCTGCCACTTGAGGAATTTTCCAAACGTCATCCTCCTCCTGATTTAGGCCATCCAACAAACCATAAAGTGGTTCAAAGTGGGAGTTAAAGTCTCCTCCCACCACTAGCGTAACTCCCTCTGAATGTTAGTTAGGAAGGAGGATAGCTCTTCAATGGCTTCAGACTCAGAGGTGACACTCACAGGTCTAGAATAGATGTTGACCAGTGCCAGTCTGAAGCCATTCTGCCACTCTAGGATCACACACTGAACATCCTCTGAGGCTGTATCCATAATTCTAGCACTGCAACCCAGGTGGGTTGCTACCCAGATTGTTAGACCCCCTGACGGTCGACCTTTTCCCGCCCACCTTGCAGTGACGGAAAATGAAGCAAATCTTAATCGGAACTGCTCCACCCGCGCCCATGTTTCCTGGAATGAACAAATGTCATTCAAGTCTATAAATGACCCCCATTCGGGGCAGGCCAGTTTGTTACAAAGGCCCGCTACATTCCAGGAAAGGATTTTTAGTACAAACGGGCCGGGGGAGCTGGTGGGAGGTTGCATAGAGGATTCTACATTAATAGTGCTCACCCGGCCAAAGAGTAAATGGTCACGAACAAGGTGGCCAGTATCAGAGATATCAGTCACTGTCCCCAGCTGAGCTATATGGGGCACCCCCCCTTCTCTTCCCCCAGTGCCTGCCTCCCGCTGATGTCAATCTACCTGATCGAGGCAGCTGTACCTATTAGTGTATGGATAATTGCCCAGGGTTGGTACATCATATCGAATAGGCCTGTACCTTGTACCATGAGAGCCTGATCCCACCCTTGTCCAACCTTCATCAACCCCTGGATGCATGCAGAAGTTTCTTGGTGGGTGGAAAAAGGACAATGGCAACAGTTGGATTGTTGTGTTTCCCGGGCTGCCCAGCCAATTACACATGTGAAAAACGATCTGTGAATCCCTAAAGTTTACCAGAATGCAATCACCCTTGATTTTCTTTGTAGTGTTTCCCACCCAGGGGACCCTCCTAACCATCAACAGTTCACCTCTCATGTTGGAGGGAAGGGGCCTATGAATATTCAGCCAACTGATCACTTTGTTTCTTAAGGAATCAAAGGATTCTAGTGCAGGGTTGGTAAGCTCAGGCACACCAGTCAAAATTACAACATGGGAAGACGCCTCTGGGGGTAAATTAACTATATTTTTCCGACTTAGGCTACTAAGGTTCTGGGCAGATCGGTCACCAGTCTCAGTGGGGGTCTTTTCTCGCCTTGTTAAGTTCGTTGGTACTACCGGCTTAGATTTCTGTGCTAAAGGCACGGGGGATAGATGCCTTGGAGCGGGTACAGGAATAGTGCTTGGTAGATTAGCTGGAAGTACGCTTACTGGAATGGAGGGATTAGTTTTCTTTGTAATTGACAGACTAGATGGATTAGATGGATTAGGAGGAAGGGGGACCCCGTATTCGTCGGAGTCACTCCTTGGGTGCTACCCATAGTTTTCAGATGATCCTCGATACCCACGGTCACTGTTTCTATTACTTGTAACCTAGTATCAATGCGGTCAAGTCTGGCCATCAGGGGATCTAAGAATTTCTTCAAGACATTAGTAACAAAATGGGTAGACTCCTCACCAAAAATAAAAGAACCAGGCCGCGCTGTCACCTGTGTTTAAAAGGGCTGGGTTGAACTCGCAATTACATTTACAGTTGTAGGGGGAGGGGATTCCACTATATGAGGCATATTCTCAGTATTACTAAGGGCATGATCTAATTTAGCCCTTTTTGCACCCTGAGACTGTCTCCCTCTTTTCCTTTTCGGAACAGCACCTTCCCGCAATCCTCGTGAGTGAGATAAATTTGGGTCGCTCCCCTCATCCAATATCAAAACAGTCTCTGATGTTGAAACAAGAACAACCTCAGGTATGGTCTGGAGGGAGTCTCGGTGTGAGGATGAAGAGGTCCTTAGCTGTTGCAAGACAGACTTAATTGTTTGGTCAATGCTGTCCAGAAGAGCTATATGAGAAGCATCCACCATTTCAGGGGATCTAGCATTCGCAATTAATCCCAAAGAGGATCGTCTAGTACTTTCGATCCCATCCGAGAGCCGTTTTTCTAGAACCGACAGTTAATTATTCACCACAGAGTTAGCTCTAATAAGGAAACCATCCAGAGTACCTGCGACCATGGAGGTCGATGCAGTGGCTTTGCTCCTCGTCTCACTTGATGACATTTTCCTTGTTCTTTATATGAATCCCAGCCAACCTGGGTCGGTGAAGTGCCAAATAAGGTATCTCCTGGAAAACTAGCCACGGGCCAAGGAGGGTGGCCCGGTCCGGTCTCGCCCGTGCTCGAACGGGCTAAAACGGGCCCGCCCTTGGCCCGGGCTTCGCCCGCGCGCGTCCCATGGGTTTAGGCGTGGTTTTATAGGAAGAAGCGGTGAGCGGGAAGAGTCACCAGGTGCGGCCGAGGGAGGCGCCGCAAAGACTGCTGGGACTAGCAGTCCCGCTCCGCTACCCTCCTCAAGCAATGAGCTCCGCTACAGCATTCCAAGGGTCTAGGCAGGCAAACGAAAAGGCAGGTTCCCCAGGCTTAAAACAGTGACTGCACCAATCTCAAAAACAACAATGCTACGTGTCCCAGGTCTTCCCTGTAGTGATCTGCTGATCACAGGTCTAGTAGTCAGCATGCCACAGTCACTCCCTCACTGCTGGTTCACACCCACACCACACCCATGCAGCCCAGGGGTCACAGGACATGTGACCCTGCCAATAGAAATGGACGGGCACACGTGCTGGAGGCCATTTCCATTCTCTCCCATGACTTGAAGTACACAGAGTTGGTTGCAGCCAAGGCACTTTGACTTCCACTGGCCTCCCGCCACGTGGCGATGACTTGAGTTCCACTGAGTTAGTGCCACCAGAGCTGAGCCAGTGTGCAGCATGCGATAATGCGTAGGCCTCAATACACCATCCTCGCAATGAAAACCCGATTTGAATTGTGAGCTTGGCTGGACCACGTGTACGCCACACAAAGATTACTCCTCGGCGCGGTGCATTAATATGTTCTCGGCATTGCTATATCAAGACCTATAGTCAAATGTGCGACCTTCTGGCTGCCAAGGACGCGGGACCCGGCCTTGGAGCTTGCTTCAGCATGTGGTGGGCCCTTTTGGACACATGCCGATGGCGGAAGGTTAGCACAGAGGCTTGTTTGCACAGTGGCGGGCAGTCACCTCTGGGCGGTGGGAGTGGACGGTGTGCAACAGCCTGGGTGCGTAGGGGCGGGCGTACACCTCTGGGTGGTGTGAGTGGATGGAGTGCAGCAGCCTGGGTGCGCAGATGAGTGAGCTTGAGGGCTGCAGTATGTCCCGGCACGTGGTTGGAGACACACCAGTGGCGGAAAGGTGAGCTGTTAAGGTTTTGTCTGCAGTGTTGGTACTCACACTCCCTCTCTTCCTTTCTCACTCTCACACTCTTCCTCTCTCTCTCTTTCTCTCCTTCTCTCAGTCTTCCTCTCTCACTCTTTCTCTCTTTGTCTCTCTCTCTCTCTCTCCTTTGATGGGCGCATGACGCACAATCTTATATTGCAGGCTGTGATTCACAGATTGTCAAGGGATGACACACCATGGCTGTACCTACTTTTATTTTGTTGTTTTTGTTTAAATAAAATGTTTTATATGTAAATCCATAGATGACTGTGATTCTCATTTGTCCAACCTCACATGCATCTTCATTTTTATAATTGTGCGACATAAAGTCCACATTTGTAAAGCGCACAATCACCCGTAAGGGTCTCTAGGCGCTGGGGGCCGTCGGGAAGATTGAGCGAGCTATTGCCCAGAGTCACATGGTGCTGGGCTAACCTGCCGCCGGAGCCGGGGATCGAACCGTGATCCCCAGATTCCAGCGTCAGACATCAGCCGATTTGTTATGTTCCAGATTTCAGAAGGTTGCTGTCACATTTGTTTGTCAGGGGGGCTAAGGGGGAATGGCGGACAAGGAGGTGGTGTCGGGGGTGTCGGGCTCCGGGCACTCCTGGGTGTCCGAGCAGCATGATCGTTGGCTCCATGGAATCTGTTGCTCTTCATGTGTGGCTCAGACCTGGTCTCTCTTGCAGGTTGTAGTCTGACTTTACATCAGGCAGGTGTAAACTTCCTGGTGCTAACGTACCTTATCGCCTGTTTTGTGTTCTCTTCGCCGATCTTGCTGGTCGTTGAGAATGTTGCGAAGTGGTGTGTTTGCTGCTTTTTGCACGGGAACGCCTACTCTGTATCTCATTAGCGATATTTGCCGGGGTCATACGAGACAATGTTTTTTTAGGCTGCTATCGCTGGTAAACTGGTGATATGGACTGTTTGCACCAGCTTGTGAATGGTGCGTTAATTGTATCACCATTTTGGCTGCGATAAAGTGCCGTTAACCCTGCGATGAGTCCTTGAGAATATGCCACTCAGTGTTTTAAAGTACTTGAGTGCCGCACTGAGAGGCCTGCACCCAGCACATTCACACTAGAGGGCCGTGCTGAGAGCCGTGCACCCTTCGTGTTCACACTAGGAGGCCGCTCTAGGGTAACAACCCAAACTTTTTTTTAAAACAAAACCCGATCACTTTCATTAATTTACATTCCCCTCGGGGGCCCCATCCGTCGAGGCATGCCCACATCTACTTTTTTTTTTTTAAAGGGGAGAGGGGCCGGTTGGCCCACTCTCAGGCCACTTCTGGCCCCGGGGACCCCATCCCATGGGGCCTGGCTTCTTTGTTGGGGACCGTGGGGCGAGCCCCAATGCCCCCACGGTCCCGCCGGCTCTCCGCCTCCTGCGGGAGCCGGCATTGCTTATGGGCAACGGGAGCTGCTAGCATGCAGCTTCCCTTGCCCCAAAAGCAATTCTCCTTTGCTTTATTGAAGCGAGAGGAATTTTTCCTCCTCTACCTTCAACTAAGCAAACCAGGGTTTGCTATCACAGGGTGGAAGCCATGCTCCCACCCTGTCATAACAAATGGCAATGCCCCATGTGTGGACACCCCAGGACATTGCAGGCGCAGACCCTGGGGGGTGGCGGTCCCCAGGGCCATTAAGAGCTCAAGGATGGGGGCCGCGCAGTAATTCCATTCAGCAGTTCGGCCTGTAGCCTTGGCTAAAGTTTCGCATTGGAAATAGATTTTAATACTTTTATTTTTTCGAATTTCTCAGCAACTACTGAACGGATTTACACCATTTAAAAAAAAGATTGCTTTCTAAAGCAAGTGCTACCCTTTTGCCAAATTTGCTGCAATTCCTTTCAGCAGTTCGGGCTGTAGCCTTGGCTAAAGTTTCCTATGGAAATTAACACTTTTTTGGACGCCCCTTTTTTCTCAGCCCGCTTGACTAATCACCCCCAAACTTTCAGGATAGGAGCTGACCTGGATAGACCTTTTTTTTGGAGAATTTCACGAAGATTTGTCAAACAACGCCAAAGTTATTAGCAAATCAAAAAATGCTTTTCCTATGGAAAATAGGTTCTAACTATAACTACCTACTGGCGAATGACTGGCCACTCTCGTCGGCTTGCTTCCTAGTCGATGGCTCTCCTTGTCCCAGTGACTGGCTTTATTGCCACTCTCGTCGGCTTGCTTCCTAGTCGATAGCTCTCCTTGTCCCAGTGACTGGCTTTATTGCCACTCTCGTCGGCTTGCTTCCTAGTCGATAGCTCTCCTTGTCCCAGTGACTGGCTTTATTGCCACTCTCGTCGGCTTGCTTCCTAGTCGATGGCTCTCCTTGTCCCAGTTTGTCCATTTTGTATTTGTCTCTCTCCTGGAGCAAAGCCTTCTGACGATCTCCCTGACTAGACACTTTTATCTTTCTACTGCTTTCTTTTAGGTAACTATTTTTCTTTTTGGTACAGTATTGAAACTCTGCACATATGTTGTGAGTTGGCGTCTGTAATATTCTTTTTACACTTGTTACATTTCATATTAATCCACACTATTGGGTAAGAAGTATGTCTTGTAATTGTGGCATTGTTTCTGCTTATGTTTTTCACATTATCCTGCACTCGCTGGAGATTGGGTGGAGCAGAACATGTTTGGCAGGAGCTGTGAAACTGGATTAGTGCCACAGCCACAGGCCTTAGCAAACTTCACTGCGTGACTTTAGGAACCTATGGAAAATATGTTGAGCAGGTATCTTGGTTGACCTTACCTACAATATCCATGCAGATAACTGGCCGGGCGCATTTTATTTATAGCACTTGTGTATCGTGGACGGACCCGTATGCCACTGTACAAGTGACTGGAAATACACTGACGGGGAGAAGGCAGTAGAGTAGCAGAAGATGAAAAGAAGAAAAGCAGAAAGAGAGGCTCCAGGGACGGGAATAGAGTCTTAGATTAGCTCTGAACAGGTGGGGCTTCGGGCTCCTCCCAAATGAGAGCAGGTTTTTGAGGCTTACATCCTCAGGCCTTTTGTTCCGCAGTCTTGGAGCCAGAAGTGACGTGGCGTGGTTGGGAGCCTTGCTCTTGTTTTACCTTCAGTATTTCTAGAATCGGTCGGGTTGCGCTTCCGGTGCTTCTTTTTTCCCACTAGTGGTCCCGAGTTTGTCTTTCTAGTTGGATGAAAACGCATCTGAAGTTTCTAAAAAAAAGACAAGCGTATTACCTGTAGGAAAATATTGTTGGCCACAGATTGAGCGCAGGAATCCCGGTCCCCTCCTTCCAAGGCAGCTAGGGGCCAATATCTCCTTTTTCCGCTTAACACAAAGAAGCAGATTTTGTACTCAGCTATCATTTTTCAAGAGCTAAACTACTACTCTGTCATCAGCAAAGCCAGCTTGCAAAACACTTGCATCACACACTAAATCGACCTATTAGTACAGAAGACGTGTCTGTATAATGTTAGTCAAAACTACTGGGGATTCGGTCTCGAAGGAGCAAGAACCCGAAACAAATAAATATAGAAACATTTTGAACAACCCAGAGAACTACACGGATGAAAATCTTATTTTCAACACTACATAGTTAAATATGAAAGTGCTCTCTATGTTAATAACTTAACACACAAAACAATTTCAGGACAAGCCCAGCTGTCAAGAACATCGATAGAAACAGTTAAATAAATCACCTAAAAACATGAGGCCAAAGGGTTACATGGCTGTAGCTATGAATGGTGCAGCAGGTGCAGTGAAGTGTTTATGGCCCATTGCCCCCAAATCCTGGCTGCATTTTTCCAGCCAGTACAGGGGACCCATTGCCCCTAAGTACCCTTTATACACCACAGGAGGCTCCACAGAACAGAGCTTACTCCTACGTTACAAACGTTCAGTGGGGATACACCTGTGAAATTCAGCTCCCATTCTCAAACAAGAGAATAACAAGAGAAAAAAACATTTCCGACTTGAACTACTAAGGTTTTTTCTGTGAGCGGAAATCCTACTAACCTCTTTTTGTGTTCAGTTTATTTCCTAGTGGAAATCCCTAGGTCGATTCATTGTCCATCTCCTTTGCTTGAGCAATCCACCAAACGTTCTACTGCCCACAGCATTATGCAACATCAGACCTGTACTCTTGAATTCTTGGCCCTAGGGTTTGGCAGAAGAGGGTAGGTAGTGTGTCCTGAACTGACAGCAGCCCCTGAACCCAAGAAGTGAGGGTCAGCCCCAAGGGCAGAGCCTATGATTGAAAGATGACGTCATTTACTGATGCTAGCTTCTCCTGTGTTTGTTATCGTGCCTTGGCTTCTGTCTTTGAGCTGTGAGCTCTCACATGAATTAAACTTCACAAACGCCAACTCCTCAGCTGTTGACCGAGGTAATGTAACAGAACTGTCACAATAAACAATTTATCATGGCATGGCGTAAAATAACATATTTCTTAAATATATTTTTTTGCGCTAGAAAATAAATCCAAAATAAACATTTTGTGTAGGTTTGAAAGCTCAGATCAAAATGTTTGTAAATATGAGCCCGACTCTATTGTCCGTGCCTCACACTGGACCTCTTACTAAACCAGTTGTCCGCCAACACTGGGGTAATATTGAAATAGCTGCATTTGACACTATCAGGTAGATTCTAACGAACAGTGGTCATTTGCCACCTCCAGAAGAAAATAAGTTACTTACCTATAACTAAGGTTATCCAGTATTGGTACATTTCATACATTTACAGGCTTGAATCCTTCCCCGTTGTAAAGATGAGAGTCCCACGATAATATAATCAAGCAGTGTTTAACAAATACCATAAACTATTATGGCCAGAGGCCATGCCTTTGATAGCCTAACTATGTCCATTTAAAAAAAAAATGTTTAGTACAGCTATTCAGCTGTCAGCATCCTCTAATACAGTCGCAGCAGATACAGTTTCACTCAGATTTT